>NC_133324.1:637870301-638596968 GCF_042186555.1 Aquarana catesbeiana
GAAGGTGGCCGTCTGACTGATGCGTTGAGAAAATTTTTTAGTCCGCAGCCCCAAGGTATAATTGGTTCCAGCAACCATCGCCAGCGTCTGTTTTACATGGTGCAGGAATACCTAGGGGCAAGATCTGACTTGGACACCTTTCCCACCGAAAATCCTCTGGGTTACTGGGTCTTGAGGATGGATCACTAGCCAGAGCTTGCACAGTATGCAATTGAGCTACTGGCCTGTCCTGCATCCAGCGTTCATTCGGAACGCACATTCAATGCTGCTGGAGGTTTTGTAACCAATCACAGGGTGCGCCTTTCCACCGACTCGGTCGATCGACTGACCTTCATAAAAATGAATCAGTCTTGGATCACCACCAGCTACCAAGTACCTGATGCTGATGTAACCAAATAATTCTTTTTAAGTGTCAGATCCCTTCAAGACTGCCTATGCTGATGCTGAGTGACTATCCTGTTAAGCTGAGTGACTATCCTCTTCCTCCTCAATGATCATGCTGATAGCTTGTAAGAATATTTTTGGATCTGGGCGCCGCCACCAGTGGCTAAGGCACAATTTTTCAGCCCCTGTTTAACAGGGGCGTGTAATTACAATTTTTGATGCAATATTTTGCAAGGAGGGTTCGTTGCTGCACTCAACTAGAGTATTTGTGAGGGGTTGCAGTGTTGTGGCACCAGCACCAGTGCCTAAGTACCAATTTTTCAGCCCCTGTTTAACAGGGGCGTGTAATTACAATTCTTGATCTAATATTTCACAGCAGGGCCGTTCCAACTCCCACCAAGAGTAACTGTGAGGACTTACAGTGTTGTGGCACCAGCACCACCACCACCACCAAAGGCCCAATTTTTCTGCCCCTGTTCAACAGGTGCATGTAATTACAATTCTTGATCTAATATTTCACAGCAGGGCCCGTTCCAACTCCCACCAAGAGTAACTGTGAGGACTTACAGTGCTGTGGCAACACCACCACCACCAAAGGCCCAATTTTTCTGCCCCTGTTCAACAGGTGCATGTAATTACAATTCTTGATCTAATATTTCACAGCAGAGCCCGTTCCTGCGCCCACCAAGAGTAAGTTTGAGGGCTTACAGTGTTGTGGCAACACCAACACCTAAGGCCCCAATTTCTGTAGCGTATATAGGGCAGGCCCCTACTTTCAAACATCCAGCTTACAAACGACTCCTACTTGCAAACGGAAGGCGACAACAGGAAGTGAGATGAAATCTACCCCTAGGAAGGGAAAATCTCTCCTGTAAGAGTTAATATGGGAAAAACGTGTCTCCTTTCCACTGATGCTTTATCACCAATCCTTGTTTCACTAAAAACCCCAAATTGTCAAAAAACATTTGTCATTGGGACAGAAAGTGAGGTGAAATCTTCTGAAGAGGTGCACAGACAGCAAAACAAATGTTACAGGGGTGATAACCCTTCTCTATGTTTTCCAAAAAGCTTAAAAATAGATTTTTTAGCTGGAGCTACACTTTAAAAATGTACCAGTTCAAAATTACAAACAGATTCTACTTAACAACAAACCTACAGTCCCTGTCTTGTTTGCACCGGCTGTATACTGCTGTTCAGAAGGCCTGGGGCCCCACACCTTTCCTTTTTTTAATTCGGGTGCGGGGTTCCCCTTAATATCCATACAAGACCCAAAGGGCCTGGTAATGGACTGGGGGGGTACCCATGCCGTTTGTCTCACTGATTTTCATCCATATTACCGGGACCGGACATTACATTACCACATACCCTGGTGACCCAACGAGGCAGGATTTATTGTGTCTTCTCAGCTTTTATCAGGCTCTCCTTTTGGCCCCCTGCAGTCATATATTTGGCAGTGTGGGTTGGATTCACCCTTGACGGTGGAGCGTTTTCGTCCTCCTCGTTGGGCCACCAGGGTATGTTTGGGTGATCATTGTATGGACTTTTCCACCAAGCATTGCCTCTGTCTGTTGGATGGGTTGGGTGGGAGGGGACCGGACATGTTTTATCCTGGCGCACAGTTATCCAGTGATGTTTCACAGCATTGTTTTTGCTATATTTGTTTCTGTTATTGTTGGTTATCTATGACTCTTCCCCCTTTCTTTTCAGAGCAACAGCCGCATTGTCACATTCCCCTGATAAAGCCGATGTTTTTGGCGAAACTAGTAGGGATTCATTGATTTGCCGCTGCATAAAATTACCACCCCACAATTTGATTTATGTATCACTGTATTATGCTCTCTCCAATTGTATGTCTTTTATGAACTTATCTCTTTTTTAATGAATTGTAATAAAGATAATATTTTTTACGTATATTGTATTAACTTGCTTCTTTTTGGCACCGCGATAATCCCTCCCTCCTCGCTCTTGATTGAAAACTATATGGCGTTAAACTGGCAGTAAAGGGGGCGTGGCCGGCATGGCGAACTGAGCAGACGTGTTCCCTGTGAGCTCCTGGAGTTTTCTCTACAAATTATCCGTATAGCTTAACTGTGTTCACCGGAGGGTCCCTAAGCATCTGGATGCCTGCCAGAACTCCCAGCGGGCAAAAGCGGGGTAAGAAACCGAAATTTCCCCCGAACATATCTGAGGAAACCGGCCCGGTCCCTTGCGCTCAGAGATCTCCTGTACACCATACAAACATGGCGTCGCAAACAGACCACGAGGCGGACCCTTCTACAATTCCCCCGGTTTACCAGACATCATGGCTGCTATTACCTCTTGCCAATCTGCCGTCACCACTTGTCAATCAATGCTGGCTTCTAAGATAGAAGAAGTCCAACTTGATGTGGGCTTATTGAGGCAAGATTTGGACAAGATTCGGTCCAGGGTTTCTGAGGCGGAGCGTCGGGTCGGCTCGGTGGAAGACACTGTAAATGATCATACGGCATCTATCCGCACCCTTCAAACAAAGGTGAGGGCTCTTGAGTATAGAGCCGAGGATGCAGAGAACCGCAGTAGAAGAAACAATCTAAGGATTGTGGGGCTGCCAGAGGGAGTTGAGGGAAGAACGCCGGCCCTATTCACAGAAGAACTGCTGCGGTCCCTGCTACCTTCTGCACAACTCTCCCCTTACTTTGTAGTAGAAAGGGCCCATCGCGTGCCTCCTCGGCCTGGTCCGGAAGGTGCCCCTCCCCGCACGCTCATCCTCCGACTGCTTAATTTTCGGGATAGAGATGAACTGCTGAGAGCCTCCCGGGCAGCGGGTGAGCTACCATATCGGAACACCAAACTGTTATTGTTCCCGGACTACACTATAGAAACCCAGCGACAACGCCGCTCCTTCGATGCTGTCAAGGCCGACCTACGGAAGAAAGGGATCAAATACAGTATCCTGTTTCCAGCGAAGCTCCGGGTCGTGGATGGCGAGACGGTCCGTTTTTTTACCAACCCTAAAGATGCGTCTGCCTGGCTGGAGTCCCTACCCCCGTAAGGTGTTGTTATACCGTCCTACTGATGTTTGGATCATCCTTCCTAATTGCTGTTACTGTGACAGACCTGCCTGTTTTTTCTTTTTTTCCTTCGGATGTCTGTGCTCTTTTTCTTCTGTTACATGTATTATTACTCCAATGTAATACCCTCGTGGTGGATACACATGTGAAGGGCTTGTTCCTTTTTGAATTTAGGTCTGGTAACGCTCTGACCCCCGGACAATCTTGTCAGTCATAGATCTATATGACTATTCCTCCTGTTAATCTGGGTCCCTGCTGGTTTTTTCAAGACTATTGTTATTGCAAATCTCAGCTGGATGTAAGATGCAATAAACGTTCAAGAATGTGCCCCTGTTTACTCAGGTGATCTACCCTCTGGTATATATTACTCCATTGCTCAGGGATGAGTCTCCCCTCCTTATTATATATTTTCTTTATTTCTTCCCCTTAGTTCTCTTTTTTTTTTTTATTACACTCAGATGCGCCTCCTTGGCATTTTGATGCAGTAGCGTCTAATCTCGGACTCACGTCCCCAACTTTACTGTTATAGTCATTGACTATGGGTTTTTTGGGATCCAAGCACTCCTCACTGTTCAGAGGTGTGCGGGGTGGGGACATTTGATGTCCTGGTTTGGGTGTTAAAGTTATACATATGTTATGTACTTAAAGTTGGTCTTTTGAAGAATTTGCTTGGTGCTTACTGTGTTCGTGTAGATGGTAATACTTATGTGGGTGCCCCTTATGGGGGTTGTGCTGTGGGTGGAGCCGTGCACAGAGTACTCTCGCGAGAAGCTGTGGGTGGGCGGCGTGCATGCTCCCCCTCCATTATATTGCCGTGCATACAATATGGATGACTGTTTAGTGATAACGTGGAATGTGCGAGGCCTTAACTCCGCTATAAAGCGCTCGCTGGTGCTCAACTATTTGAAGAAATTGCGTCCGCAGGTGTGTATTCTTGTTGAAACACACTTGATGGGTTCCCGAATATTGAGCCTCAAGCGAGCTTGGGTCGGGGCACATTATCATGCTCCCTATTCCAATTATGCTAGAGGAGTTAGCGTATTGGTGCATAAGGCCCTACCGTTTCAGCTCTTAGATGTTAAGCTGGATCCAGGGGGTAGATATGTGGTCCTGCACGCTCTAATATCGAGGATACCAGTTGTAATAGTGGGGGTCTATCTCCCCCCCCAGCTGACATAGATGTGCTACACAAGCTGATGCAACAGATCACGCTATATAATGTGGACCAGGTTCTGATTACTGGAGATTTCAATATGGCTCCCTTTCCGGAGATGGACAGGCAGCACGTTTCTAGAGTACAACAGCCGAGTCTGGCCCGTTAGGCCTCTAACTTTCACATGACGGATGTCTGGCGACATTTTCACCCATCAGATAGGGAATACACTTGCCTTTCCACAACACACCGGACCCTGTCCCGCATTGACCTGGTACTTGCCTCTCCTGCTTTGCTGTGCAGAGTGGTCTCGGCGGAGATCCTTTCCCGAGGAATCTCAGATCACGCTCCGGTGTCTGTTACGGTTAGGATCTCGGATATGGAGGGGGTGAGGGTGTGGCGGTTGTCCAAATACTGGATTGCAGATCCAGATATTCAAGAAGAGATGCAGGAGGCTCTTTGTGCTTTCTGGATAACTAATATAGATTCTGCTGGCCCTCTAGTGTTATGGGATACTCTTAAATCATGGCTCAGGGGTGAATATATGTCTCGTATAGCTAAAAAAAAAGGCAGTCTGTGCAGTCCCTGAGGCAATTGGAGGAACAAGCAAAAATAAAAGAAGCCAAATATGTTCGATCCCCCGATCAGGGGCATTATGTCCCATGGCAGGATACCTTGCGTGAGTTGTCCCTATTTAGAGTTGAACTTACTAAGAAGTCTATGCTCGATAGTGCCCAAAGAGTGTTTGAATATGGGGACAAAAACGGGAGGCTGTTGGCTTGGCTGGCCAAGGGCCAATATGCCACGACTCACATTGGTAGACTAAGAGACCTGGATGGTAGTCTTCTAACAGCTCCAGCGGACATTAGTGCTAGATTCCTTGTTTTTTACCAATCCCTCTACTCCTCTAAAGTAAACTTTCACAGCTCTGAACTGCTTAGTTATCTAGACCGGATCCCCTCCTTAGAGAAGGATAAAAGTGTGGAACTAGATAGAGATATATCACTTGAAGAGATACAGGAAGCACTAGGCTCTATGCAACCTGGGAAAGCTCCAGGGCCTGATGGAATTCCCATCGATTTTTATACTGTCTACCAGGAATTCCTGGCCCCCAAGTTCACTTCATTAATGCAGCAATCCTTTAACCTAGACTCATTACCGGAGTCGTGGTCTGAGGCAATAGTGGTATTGGTGCCCAAACCTGGCAAGGATCCTGAGGAGTGTTCCTCCTATCGGCCTATCTCGTTGATTAACGCGGATGCTAAGCTTCTAGCAAAAGTCTTGGCCCGTAGACTTAGTAAGGTAATTGAAGATCTCATTCATGTGGATCAGACGGGGTTCATGCCGGGGAAGGGCACGGATATCAATATCCGTCGGTTGTTTCTGAACTTAGCAGCCTCTCACAGTAATGTGGGCACTAGAGTCATAGCCTCTCTGGACGCGGAGAAGGCTTTTGACTCCGTAGAATGGGAATATCTGTGGGAGGTGTTGCGGAGATTTGGAGTTGGGCCTCATTTTTTACGCTGGCTGGAGCTGCTGTACAAAACCCCTAAGGCAAGAATACGGGTAAATAACACCCTCTCAGACTTTTTTCTCCTCCAGAGGGGGACCCGACAGGGATGCCCTCTGTCTCCCAGCCTTTTTGCACTGGCCCTGGAACCCCTAGCAGTTTTAGTCAGGGAATCTGACACTATTAAGGGTCTGCGGGTCGGCCCCCTGAAGGAGAAAATTTCGTTATATGCGGATGATACTTTGTTGTACCTACAAGACGCTGGTCCCTCCTTGAAGGCCGCCCTGGAGGCCTTTGAATAATTAGGACGGTTTTCTGGCATCCGTATCAATTGGGGCAAATCTGTTCTGTTCCCGCTTGATACCCAGGCCAGACAATCAGCGGCACAGACCGCACTGAAATGGGTGGATGAATTTGTATATCTGGGTATTAGGGTTACATGGGACCCCCAATCTTTTCGGCGTCTCAATCTCCAGCCAGTAGTGACCAGGCTCAAGGAGCATTGCTCTAGATGGGCAAATCTACCACTGAATTTACTGGGACGGATAAATATCCTGAAGATGATCTATCTTCCAAAATGTATTTATATCTTCAGGAACTGTCCGGTATGGATACCCCAATCTTTTTTCAGGGAACTTGATAGCTGTATTGGAACTTTTTTATGGCAGGGATCCCCTCCTAGGTTGGCTAGATCAACTCTCCAGCTCCCTGTTGAGTGTGGCGGCCTGGCTTTACCTAATCTGCTGCTGTATTATTGGGCGGCCATGCTGGTTACGGTTAGGTGGTGGCTGGAGCAATCTAAAGCGAATGCCGCAGTCTGCCTAGAGGCAGCGATTGTGGGCTCGCTCAGGGAATTGGGTAACCTGATATATCGAGGAGCCTCGCCCTATCCTTCCTTGCCGACCCCAGCCAGGGCCACTCTTAGGGTATGGAACGTGGCTAGGAAGAGGTTTCTTTCTCCCAACCGTTGGTCCCCCTTCTGTCCACTTTGGGGGAACCCATTGCTCCCGCACTTTAGAACAATCCCTGACCCGAGGATATGGGCCCGGTACAATATTAAACTTCTGAAAGATATTATGTCGAATGGATCCTTAAGATCTTTTCAGGAGTTGAGGGGCAAATATGATCTGCCTGGGTGGATGATATTCTGCTACCATCAGCTAAAACATGCATTCCGGGCACAGTTCCCCATACCTCCAGTTCTCGAATCTGATGAGGTTGAGACTTTGCTGGCTCAGGAGGGCTTAGTCAAGCCCCTATCCACAATTTATCTGACCCTCCTTAGAAGAACTTCCCCAAAGATGGATACATTCTGGAACAGGTGGGTGGCTGAGGTCCCAACATTAGATAGAGAGGCTTGGGAGGAATGCTTCGAAGATAGCTCTAGACTGGTAATATCCTCTAAAGATAAATTAATTCAAACAAAATTTTTACATAGGATATATCTCACGCCTCAGAGACTGCATAGAATATACCCTCAGAGATCCCCGAATTGCCTATGCTGCCAATCTCCTGACAGTTCTTATATCCACATGTTCTGGTCCTGCCCTAAACTGTCCCGCTATTGGGCTGCTGTCGGGGAAGCTATTAATACCCGTCTACAGTTACAAATACCTCTAACTCCTGAGATGGCCTTGCTGGGTATACATGAGGATGATCAGAGGCCTAGATACACAAAGTTGTTGGTGTCACTGTTATTTTATTATGCAAAAAAGGAAATTTTATTGAAATGGAGCTCTCCTAGATCTCCCTCAGTGGAGGCTTGGGAGGACTCGATCAATGCGGTCCTGCCTATGTACAAGATGACCTATATGAATAGAGGGTGCCCTCGGAAGTTCACAAGAGTGTGGCAGCCATGGACTGACCCTACATGAGCTGTTTATGATCGTGTGTCATATGATGTGGTCCGGGCTGTCCCCCTCCCCCCCTCTCCCCCCCCATTTCCCCCCCCCATTTCTCGCCCCCCCTGCTCCCCCCCCATTTTTGTTTAATGTCTTTATAAACTTGGTCAACTATTCTTGTGCTGTTCATTGTTCCCTACCTATGCAGAACATGTGATACCTGTGTACCTACCATATTGTTTCTTTACAACTGTATATTATGTACTGACTTTTCTTCAATAAAGACCACCCTTGTTGTTAAAAAAAAAAAACTGGCAGTAACACACACAGAACTATGTCGTTAAACTGGCGGTACCGCACACAACTATATGGCGTTAAACTTGCAGTAAAGCACACAGAAGTGAATGGTGTTAAACTGGCAGTAACGCACACAGAAATAAATGGCGTTAAACTTGCAGTAATGCACAAAACTATATTGCATTAAACAGGCAGAAACGTATCTCTTTTTTAATGAATTGTAATAAAGATAATATTTTTTACGTATATTGTATTAACTTGCTTCTTTTTGGCACCGCAATAATCCCTCCCTCCTCGCTCTTGATTGAAAACTATATGGCATTAAACTGGCTGTAACGCACACAGAACTATGTGGCGTTAAACTGTCAGTAATGCACAAAACTATATGCCGTTAAACTGGCAGTAACGCACACAGAACTACATGGTGTTAAACTGGCTGTAATGCACAAAACTATATGGCGTTAAACTGGCAGTAACGCACACAGAACTATATGGCATTAAACTGGCAGTAACGCACACAGAAGTAAATGGCGTTAAACTGGCAGTAAGGCACAAAACTACATGACGTTAAACTGGCAGTAATGCACACAGAACTTTATGGCATTAAACTGGCAGTTCCACACAAAACTATATGGCGTTAAACTTGCAGTGATGTACACAGAAGTACATGGTGTTAAACTGGCAGTAACGCACACAGAAGTAAATGACGTTAAACTTGCAGTAATGCACAAAACTATTTGGTGTTAAACTGGCAGTAACGCACAAACTATATGGCGTTAAACTGGCAGTAACGCACACAAAACCATATGGCATTAAACTGGCAGCAACGCACACAAAACTATATAGTGTTAAACTGGCAGTAACGCACACAGAACTATATGGCATTAAACTGGCAGTACCGCACACAATTATATGGCGTTAAACTTGCAGTAACGCACACAGAAGTAAATGGCGTTAAAATGGCAGTAACACAATCAAATAGACGGTGTTCAACCGTCACTACACTGACGGTATTTGAACTGTCACTACTCTACACTGATGTACAATATGTATTAATGACACGGTCTCACTACACTACAATGAAACTATCTGAGCTGTCCCTACTCTAACTGCTCACTATGCAAAGCTGAATGATGGTCCACCTCACTACACTCACCTTATCCCTAGACTGACACGAAACTAATTTTCTACACTGACAATTGAAGCAAAATAGCACAGTATAGCACACTAACTAACTAACAGCACTGAACAGAGCCCTGTTCTATCTCTATCCACGCCAAAATCACACTGAAAATGGCTGCCATTGAAAGAAAACTTTTATACTGTGGGGCGGGAATGAGCCATGATTGCATAAAGTCATGATGACAGTGTCCAATCATGACTCTGACAGTGCTCTGTGCCCTTATTGGCTGAAGCTTTCACTGCTTCAGCCAGTCAGGGCTTGCAATGTACTATTCAGCGCCGCAATGCATTGTGGTCATTTTGGGGGGCCGAACAAATGGTCGAACGACCCGTTTGTGCGGATGTTAGCCGAACGACGCGTTTGTTCAGATGTTCACGGAACATCCAAACAGTCAAAGTTCGGCCCAAACTTTTCGAACCATCACTAATAGTTAACATCTTAGTGAAACAAATTGTATGAGTTTATGACAAAGAAAGCATTTTAAAAAAAAAAACAATGCTTATTTTGGATAATTCCTAATTTGAATGTAAAACAAATGGATTTTTACATAAATTCCCATGCTCAAATGTGAATCAGGATTTAGACTCAGCAGTAATCTCACATAAAAAAAATAATTTCATGGAACTCTGTTCCCTTAGTCATTTTCATTCATGTGAACATGCTTGGGCTTCCCTAGTCATGTTCTGAATTCTGCTAAGAAAGTAAAGAGGCAATAAGGGGATTTTTAATTTGAATAATCAATAAAAGCACTGTAAATGAAAAATGGAAAAAAAAATCACTTTGCAAAGATAATCCAATCATGTACAAATAAAATTAAAAACAGTGCTCCAGTCACTAAAACAGATCACATGCATTATTTAGGTGTCAAGACGCATTTTCCCTAAATATCGTATGCGATCCTGAAACTGTGGGTGAAAACACTCGGTAAATACTGCATGAAAAGGCATTAAACTCAATTCACAGAAGGAAATAAATAAATAAATGCATGCAGTAATTAAGTAGTGGTCCAGGGATGTAGTATTGAACCACTTCAATACACGGTACTTTTACCTCTTCCTGCCCGGGCCAATTTTCAGCTTTCAGTGCCGTCGCACTTTAAATGACAATTGCACGGTCACACAACACTGTACCCATATGACATTTTTATCATATTTTTGAGACCGATAGAGCTTTCTTTTGGTGGTATTTAATCACCAATTTTTTTTTATTTTTTGCTAAACAAATGAAAAAAGACCAAACATTTTGAAAAAAAAAAACAAAAAAACGTTTTCTTTGTTTCTGGTATACAATTTTGCAAATAAGTAATTTTTCTTTTTCACTGATGTGCGCTGATGAGGCTGCACTGATGGTCACTGATAGGCTGCACTGATAGGCACTGATAGACTGCATTAATGGGCACTGATAGGCTGCATTTATGGGCACTGATGAGGCTGCACTGATGAGGCAACACTGATGAAGCTGTCACTGATAGGCTGCACTGATAGGCACTGATAGGCTGCATTGATGGGCACTGATAGGCTGCATTGATGGGCACTGATGAGGCTGCACTGATAAAGGCAGCATTGATGAAGCTGCACTGATGGGCACTTATGAGGCAGCACAGATGGGCACTGATAAGCTGCATTGATGGGCACTGATGAGGTGGCGCTGATGTGCACTGATGGGGCTGCATTGATAATCACAGCACTGATGATCAGTGTTCTGATTATCAGGGTACATGTCCCCTGTAACTAGGAAAGCTGCTTATTGGCTTTCCTTCCCTCAGACACTGACAGTGCTGAGGAAAGGAAATGCCGATAACCGACATTTGTTTACATGTGATCAGCTGTGATCTGAGGGACACAGCTAACCACTGATTGCAGCGCACCCCCTGATGTGAACAATGTGAACATTAATTGATTATTTTCTAAGTTTTAATTTTTCAAATGAAAGCCTAACATAAATAATAGGAACAAAATGCTATAAATATTTACTTTTTTGGCATTAAGGAAAAAACAAGCGCTGCAGTTTTAATGGCGTTAAAAATCTGTGTCATTTGGGTGTTCCTGTTTTCTGTTTCAAACATAGTCTTATGAAATAAAGAAAAGATTATGTGGCTGTGTGCCCTAGTGTAACCTTCACAGATGTTTGAATGTGAATATTGGCAAACCTCTAGGCAGGGAGATAACAGTTGATGTAAAGTCCAAGTTCTTTCTATCAGAAAATGTGACTTGTGTCTTCCAGACAGATGTCCTTGTCCACTTCAAGTAAGGTCTAGGATTCAGTAGGACATTTAGTTACTTATTGTTACTCTAAGATAAAATACCAATCTGCAACACACTTTTTTATAATATATGAAAGAGCTATTTTTAACTCTAAATCATGTACATTTAAAATTGTCTATGGCTCTTCAGAATGTCAGGTATGTGTAATAAAAGTTGTGACTATGCAGGGAAAAAAAATATACAGTATTGCATTTCTGAAACATCAAATACAATGTTACATACTTTAGTTTTGATAAAGCATGTTGTTTATTATACAGCTGTATTAAAGTATATGTGAACTCTCACCTTGGAAAACAACTTATTTAGTTTAAAATAGAAATGGAAGGCAAAACATTTGTGTATGCATCTAAAAACATTATACAGTAAATAACTTTTTTTTTCCTTTTTTTGATCACATACCACCTGTCTTCAGTTGCATAAGGAGCTCAGAGAGCTGTGGGAGGAGAAACAGTAAGACACTGGTCTTAACAGTGAAAGGCTGCACAGGGAGGTCATGTCAGCAGAAGTCTAATCAATGGAGGAGTGCAGGCTGAGTTCCAAGCACAGTCAGAAAACTGGCCACACTGGGGAGGATGTGCTCTCAAGCCTAGGTATTGTCAGGTTAATAGGAAAGCAAGGGGACTGGCAGGAGCATCAGGTATTCCACACAAAGGAAGCAATACAAAGGGAACAGGATACCTTTTCATACAAGTACATGGTACAGAAGGCATATATCAGAAATATGACATTTTGGAGTGACATATTCTTTTAAAACACAAATAAGCTCATAAAATAGTAAATGTGTTTAGATCATTTGCATTACAGATTCTATTATAGTGAACTGTTATTACATAGCAAGACATACCCAAAAAATAGTAGCCACTCATGAGCAGCATTTCTAAGAAAAGACTGTTCGATTGGTGTAACCAGAAAAGGTGGTGGGTCAATGACTTAGTGGGAGGAAGGGGAATGTAACAGCATGCAGATGTACGAAAAGAGAATAAGATGTTTAATTTGCAAGGAAAACTTTCATAGCCTGAAGCTCTGCTGAATTTCAACATCCAATTTTGTCCATGTAAAAAATACTTATTTTTTAATGTTATTTTCCTTGCCTATGATTGGAAGATGTGGTGGTAGGTTACAGGAGTGCCCAATATCCAATTAGAAGCAAAATGAAGGTGAATATGTCAATCTTTTATTGAAAGTAGCAAAACATGATTCAGCCAATGTGTTTCAGAGGAACAAAGACTCCCCCTTCTTCAAAGCTATCAGAGACAAAATAAAAAAACATATACAGTATCTCATAAAAGTGAGTACACCCCTCACATTTTTGTAAATATTTTCTTATATCTTTTCATGTGACAACACTGAAGAAATGACACTTTGCTACAATGTAAAGTAGTGAGTGTACAGCTTGTATAAGATGATTGCCAAGACCCTGAAACTGAGCTGCAGCATGGTGGCCAAGACCATACAGCGGTTTAACAGGAAAGGTTCCACTCAGAACAGGTCTTGCCTTGGTCGACCAAAGAAGTTGAGTGCACATGCTCAGTGTCATATTCAGAGGTTGTCTTTAGGAAATAGACATATGAGTGCTGCCAGCATTGCTGCAGAGGTTGAAGGGATGGGGCGTCAGCCTGTCACTGCTCAGACCATACGCCGCACGCTGCATCAAATTGGTCTGCATGGCTGTCATCCCAGAAGGAAGCCTCCTCCAAAGATAATGCACAAGAAAGCCTGCAAACAGTTTGCTGAAGACAAGCAGACTTTGACAGCACAGTGGTGTAGTGGGTAGCACTCTCATCTAGCAGTAAAAAGGCTCACTTGTTCAAATCCCAACCACGACACTACCTGCCTGGAGTTTGCATGTTCTCCCTGTGCCTGCATGGGTTTCCTCCGGGTACTCCGGTTTCTTGCCACACTCCAAAGGCATGCTGGTATGTTAATTGGCTTCTGTCTAAAATAAATTGGCCCTAGTATATGAATGTGAGTTGGGGACCTTGGATTGTGGTCTGATGAGACCAAGATAAACTTAATTGGTTCAGATGGTGTCAAGTGTGTGTGGTGGCAACCAGGTCAGGAGTACAAAGAGAAGTGTATCTTGCCTACAGTTAAGCATGGTGTCAT
Source organism: Aquarana catesbeiana (assembly GCF_042186555.1). NCBI lineage: Eukaryota > Metazoa > Chordata > Amphibia > Anura > Ranidae > Aquarana > Aquarana catesbeiana. Next base: position 637,884,090 of record NC_133324.1, read on the forward strand.
GGTTTGGGGCTGCATGAGTGCTGCCGGCACTGGGGAGCTACAGTTCATTGAGTGAACCATGAATGCTAACATGTTTTGTGACATACTGAAGCCGAGCATGATCCCCTCCCTTCAGAGACTGGGCCACAGGGCAGTATTCCAACATGGTAACGACCCCAAACACACCTCCAAGATGACCACTGCCTTTCTAAAGAAGTTGAGGGTAAAGGCGATGGACTCACCAAGCATGTCTCCAGACCTAAACCCTATTGAGCATCTGTGGGGCATCCTCAAATGGAAAGTGAAGGAGCTCAAGGTCTCTAACATCCACCAGCTTCGTGATGTTGTCATGGAGGAATGGAAGAGGACTCCAGTGACAACCTGTGAAGCTCTGGTGAACTCCATGACCAAGTGCGTTAAGGCAGTGCTGGAAAATAATGGCAGCCAGACAAAATATTGACACTTTGGGCCCAAGTTGGACATTTTCACTTAGGGGTGTACTCACTTTGGTTGCCAGCGGTTTAGACATTAATGGCTGTGTGTTGAGTTATTTTGAGGAGACAGCAAATTTACACTGTTATACAAGCTGTACACTCGCTACTTTACATTGTAGCAAAGTGTAATTTCTTCAGTGTTGTCACATGAGAAGATATAATAAAATATTTACAAAAATGTGAGGAGTGTACTCATTTTTGTGAGATACAAAAGCATGATATGTGAAAATGAAGGTTAAAAGATAAAAAAAAGTAGCATTATATTCAAAACTGATAAAAATGAATAAAACAAGCCAAAGGGCAGTATAAGCATAATATTGACATGAATAAGGGGAGTTTCTTGAAAAGTGATATGATCTGAAATCCATTCAAAAGATGCTTTAAAAAATACTTTAAAGCAATGTATTTAAAAGAATATTAGTTCAGTGACTAACCTGCTGCTGTATGCTAATGGTGAGGGAGGATGTAACCCAACTGGTGTATCTGACACCAAAAACTGTGGTGAAAAAAAATCTGTATGATGTTAGTGCTGGGGGAAAAGGAGGGGGAAGAAGGGGGGATATGCAGCATTGGAGAATGGGAGGGGAGAGGGGGAAGGAATGGGGAGGTAAAGGGGAGGGGGAAGGAATGGGGAGGGGGAAGGAATGGGGAGGTAAAGGGGAGGGGGAAGGAAGTGCGGACAGGGAGGTGGGGAGGGAGGGGGGCAGCCGAGGGGTCAGAAAATATGGAAGAGATGGGAGGGAGAGGGGTAGGGGGATGGGGGGGAGCAAGAGAGATTCAAGTGTGTGAACCTGGAGCAGGGGAGGAGGGGAGAGGTAGCTTGGATGGGGGGAGGGGGAAAAGGCGGGGTGGGGGGATGGGGGGAAAGGGAGGCACAATGGGGGGGTAGGTGTAGGAAGGGGGGAGGGGGGAGGATATGGCTGGGGGAGGTGGCAAGATGGACAAGAATGGACCTCACATCTATTTATACGAGGGGCATAGAATGGGAGTTGGGACAGTGGGAAAAAGGTATAGGGGAGAATGATGGGATGGTACCTGAGACCTAAACAGAGGAGGCTGATGGGGGATTAGCTGAAAAGTAACATGGGAGTCTGGAGACCCTGCAGGGGATAAGCTGGGGTGGAAGGTAGATTTGACGACTGGCAGGGAGACTGAGCGGTCCAAAAGCCTGCTGGCTGTGTGGATATGTGCTTGTGTAGGATGAGGAGAGAGGGCTGATGGGGAGAGATGGATCCGTCGTTGGATACAGTGCCCATTCTATGTCATTGCTGTAGTATGATCAGCCTTATTAGTTTGGGTATTACCACCTTACATATGCCTTCTATGCAACAATTTTGTATGTACAATACTGTATTTAAAATATCTCATGTGGGAGATATATATATATGGTTGTTATGCTGGTTGCCTTTTAGCAAGTCCCCATTCAGAGATTTGTTGTTTATAAATATGTATACTGTATGCTTGTCAAATCCAGCTTCATCCCTTTATATGATGTTCTGAAATACTGTATAGGACGTGCAAAGAATTATTTTTTATTATTTTATCTTTTAACCTAATTTTGTACATGATGTACATCAATATATATATATATATATATATATATATATATATATATATACACATATACATATACATATATATATACAGTGGGGCAAAAAAGTATTTAATCAGCCACCAACTGTGCAAGTTCTCCCACTTAAAAAGATGAGAGAGGCCTGTAATTGTCATCATAGGTATACCTCAACTATGAGAGACAAAATGTGGAAACAAATCCAACTATTGCACATTGTCTGATTTTTGAAAGAATTTATTTGCAAACTATGGTGGAAAATAGTATTTGGTCAATATCAAAAGTTCATCTCTATACTTTGTTATAAATCCTTTGTTGGCAATGACAGAGGTCAAACGTTTTCTGTAGGTCTTCACAAGGTTGTCACACACTGTTGCTGGTGTGTTGGCCCATTCCTCCATGCAGATCTCCTCTAGAGCAGTGATGGTTTGGGGCTGTCACTGGGCAACACAGACTTTCAACTCCCTCCAAAGGTTTTCTATGGGGTTGAGATCTGGAGACTGGCTAGGCCACTCCAGGACCTTGAAATGCTTCTTACGAAGCCACTCCTTCATTGCCCGGGCAGTGTGTTTGGGATCATTGTCATGCTGAAAGGCCCAGCCACGTTTCATCTTCAATGCCCTTGCAGATGGGAGGAGGTTTGCACTCAAAATCTCACAATACATGGCCCCATTCATTCTTTTATGTACACGGATCAGTCGTCCTGTTCCCTTTGCAGAGAAACAGCCCCAAAGCAGCCACCAGCCTAGTCTCTTAATGACGTGGTCTGGGACCCCGTGGTGGGATGCCGCTGAGGCCACTCCAAGACGGAAGGAGTGGCTGGAGTACTGGCTGGGGTTGAGGTGAAGGTTGCAGAGAAGAATCCTTATGTGTTTCACAAACTGACAGGCACTCAAGGGTTTGACTGGAAATGGTAGAAGGGGACTGGAGTCCGGCTGTTCGGGCAGGAGTGATAGAAGATGATTGAGCATGGTAACTAGACACCAGCTATTATTAGTTTTGTAAAGGTGGATGTCTACCCCAGAGCCTGCCTGCTAGGTTTTAGAAACTGCCAGGTGGAGGACAAAGTGGTCTTGGTAGCAGACCAAGTGATGTCTACGTAGCACTTGGCCTGCAGGGTTGCTACAGGTGAACTCGCCAGGTCGCAAGAACCCGTAGTAGGCCAAGTATATGGCCGCTTGTAGGACCACGCTGGGGAGAAGACCAAATGGAGAAGTAGTCAGGATAGTCGACATACCCCTGAAGATGGCACTTGTTATGGGTAAACGTTTGGCACTGACCACTGGTTGGTGTTTCTGGGTGCCGCGTAGGATGGCCCGGATTGCGTGGGATGTGAATAAGGAAGGTTTTGTGGGGTCTTGTAGAGTCAAGAAATGTTGGATGCCGGCTAGGTCTAGCCGAACCGTGTTATGTGATAAGGCCAGCTGAGTATGGCAATACGAAATAAAGGCCAATATGTGCTTGACGTCTGTTGTTTCCTTGGAGCAGTGTGCCAGGAATTTGTTGAATGCACTCCAAGCTGTCTGGTATGCTTTGAGCGTGCTGTGGGACAGTGAGTAGTTGATGAGCTGGGTTGCTCCCTGTAGATGTTGTACTAATCCAGGGTCAGCTGAGACCAAGCAAGGATAGGGGCTGAAACTGGATCGGCTCCAGGCACCTGTTTGAAAAAGGAGGTGTAGTTAAAGCGTGACAGTGCATCTGCTGCGAGGTTGCACTTGCCCAGAACAAATGAGCAGTGATGTTGTAAAGACAGTTGTACCAGCCTGCACAGGAAGGACATGACCGAGAGGGACTTGGACCTGCCTTTATTAATAATATCTGCCGTGGCCTGATTGTTGGTGGTGACCCAGAGCTGTGAGGCTGCCACTATCGGATAGAGCTCAAAGAGGGAGGATGTTCGGGTGAAGCCAGGAATTAAAAGTATCTGTGAAGGCCAGGGTCCTGAAAACCAATGGTGGCCAAAAATTGCTGCGAAGCCTGTGGAGGCTGCAGCATCTGTCACTACCTGGGGTGATACGGATGACATAGTAGGTATAAATAGGGATATACCATTCCAAGTGGAAAGGAATTCCTCCCACATAGATAGGTCTGCTACTGCTGTGGTATTTAGATTGAGGATCTGATCAGGGTCCTGTGTTTGTGACAGGAATACCAGCAGACGTGACACAAAGGAGCGACCCTGTGGAATGACCCGCATGGCAAAATTAAGCATTCCTAACAGAGATTGCAGCTGCTTCTTGGTACACCCCCTAGTGTGGGTGAAGTCTCGGAGGACCGCCCTGATGCGGGTCAGTTTGTCGAGGGGGAGACTGGCCTGCATGGAGCAGGTGTCTAGGTTGACTCTGAGAAAGGTGATGGTGTGTGCTGGACCGTCCACTTTGTGTTCAGCGATGGGAACTTTGAGATTCCTGAATACGGCTCTCAGTTTGTCGAGGTCTCCTGGGGAAATGCTGGGCGGTTCGATTAACAAGAAGTCATCCAGGTAATGGATGACCTCTTGACACTGAGCTTTGTGCAATAGTATCCAGGTGAGGGACTGCGCAAAAGTGTCAAAGAGCCAGGGGCTACTCTTCAAACCAAAAGTCAATTTGGTGGCAAAATAGTATGCCTCCTTCCACTTAATGCCATGTCAGCACCAAAGGGACGGGTGGATAGGCAGGAGCTTGTGAGCGTCCGAGATGATGGCTTTAGAGCCAGGCACCTGTGCCTGCTTTGATGATCGCTTGAATTGCCATATTTACAGAGGCATACTTGAGGGAGAACTCTTCGGAGGGGATTAGGGAATTGAGACTGGGAATGTGGGAAGAATTAGGCACAGACAGGTCGTACACCAAGCGTAATTTATTAGAGAACTTGCCCTTGACAAGCCCAATAGGGCTGACTCTCCAAGTAATGAAAGGGGGCTGAGTGAAGGGGCCTATGTTGAAGTCTTGGTCTATTTCAGCCTGTAAGAGCTGATCAGTGGCCGCTGAGCGAAGATTCCTGCATTCGTAGGTAGTATGGGGCAGGTTAATGAGGCCGGTGTGAAACCCTGCTATGAATCCCTGGATAAGGTAGGTGACCAGGGAGGGAGTGGGGTTAGGTAGAGCCCTAGCCACAGGACATTAACTTGGCTTAGGCATGCCTTCTTTTGTTGCTTGACCTCGCACAAGTTCCTTGGATGTGCCCTCTGGCATAGGGTGCAGATGTGGAGCAGGCGGCACTGGCTGAAGTTGCAGGAGCCGTAGTTCAAATTGTTACAGATAGCCGCTCCTCCCACGATTTGGACTGGGCGTCCAAATTTGTCCACCTGAGGCATCTGTACAGGGGCCGACTGGCCTTGAACTGCACCGGAGGTGGAGGGAAATTCAAAGGGGCGACGGACTGTTGCATTGGCGCACCAGGTGGCGGTGTGGGTGGAGGACTGGCAGATAGCGCACAGTGGTGAGCGCAAGCCGGCAAAGTGGTGACAGAACAGCTCTGTGTCAATAAGGCTCCAATTCATAGTTGTCTGGAATTATGTGAGCCTAGCTGCTGCCTTGGTGGAGAAAGAACAATGATAATCTTAAAAAGAAAGTCTTCCATACTTGTATCCCAAGTCTACTACAGTATGCCGGTATAAGTCCAGCTCTTCCCTCCTGCTGGGAGAGGCTGAACATAGGACATCCCTCAGCATGCCGAAGGCCAATGTGAATTCTGGGACGGACAATTTCTGGTTGAGCCTGGGGTCTTTGGCCTTAAGGACCACTGACACGTCACCCCAGGTGTAGGATTTGTTTTCCGCCAGATCGTGGACTGAAATGAGGAGAGAGGCAAGGTTGATGTCCCTGTCGTCCAGGATGTCCTTCCTAATTCTGGCTGGAACCAAATGGGATGGGTAGACAATGGGGCTCCACCCTGTGGTACCTGCAGGAAGGGGTGTCAAAGCCTGGATTGCGGTAGGGTCAGGGATAGCAGCGGCCAGGCGAGCCTCCAAGAGTGCCACTCTGGTTTGGACATCCGTGACTGATGTAGACAGAGATGAGACCATGGTGTGGAGTTGTGAGATGGCAGAGGATATTGACTGGAGGGACGCCTGCTTAGTGCTGGGTCCTGCTGCAGCTGGTGGAGGGAAGAGGAGCTTGAAGAGCTCACCCTCCGCACACTTCTGCGCCTTAGTTCTGCCGTCAACTTGGGGATGGTACATCCCCTGAGGGACTGCATACTGCCGCTTTCTGAGACTGGAGAAGGTGACAGAGGGGCTGTGAGGTCTTTGCTGCCGGCCTGGGCCATGGTTCTGCCCTAGATACGATGTCCTATCCTTGAGGTCAAGTTTTGGTTGACCGTAACCTATTAAGGGTGACATGAATTTCAGATTTGCTTCTTTTCCCTAAAAAGGCATACGTACCCAGCTCGTGCTCTTTTGTTTTGTTTTTTTACCTGGAGGAATATCATCCAACCTGGTGCAGGGTGGACCTACTGAACTTGACTGACCTGGAGGAAAATGAAAAGGGGACAACTCCTGAAGGGTTTCGCTTAACTAACTTGAAGCATTGAATTGTATGGTGACTTAAATGACAGATGCATGGGATGAAATAAATGAGTGAAATGTGTATGCCTTGATGGTGGCACGAATCGGTATGCCGCGACAGCGACAAGCTATGAATCGAACTATGTGGCATTGCATGAAATGAGGCCAAGACCGTTGTGGCTTACCAGGATGAATCGATGCCTCGCGAATGCCCAAGATTCAAAATCAGGGTGCGGTGTGTTGATAATGAATAATACAAATATAGTGTAGCGCTATGTGCACATATAAATAATGTGTCAGTTTTACCTTAACACACAAACAATGTTGTAACAATAAGTGATGCAAATAACGTAAAAAGTGACTACGGTGAATAAATAGCGTGAATCGAAAAATATGACAAATATGAAATCAGAAAATGAGTTTTTTTTTTTAAAAAACATACATGTGTGATAAATCAAATGATATAGTCCATAAAAAATTGACAATTATATTGATGATAAAATAGTGGGATAGAAAACCACCACCAAAAAGTCTATATATATTAAAGTGCCAAAAAATAGAAAAAAACTCCTGGGATTTCTACGTAAACGGAATAGTTCACTTCTGGCAGATGGATAAGAAGGAAATCGCAAATGGGTGGAAGATCAAAATAAGTGACAGGACCATCACCGGAGCATCAAAAGAGGCTTACCAGAATCAGATGACTTGAAAAGACATACGTCTTACAAGTCTCAGAAAGCGTGATGACCACCAGTTCTGGCGAGAAGAATCGTCAAATAATCCTCAGCTTCCAAAGGGAGGGAGGGGGAAGGGGTCTCACCACAGTTTTGATCGTCCCCAAGACAGTCCAACAGGCCCAGTAGATGTTTTAAAGATCATGCGAGAAGAAAAACTCATATGGCATGATATCGTTTAAAAGCAACAATTTAATAAAATGGTAAAAATAAAACACTCACATGATAGAAGATCAGAAACAGCTTATATAGAATCAATTGCGGTAATCGTAAGGGGTCCACCCGACATGTTTCGGCGTACAAAGCCTTCATCTGGGGTGTGGAGCCCCCCCACATCACCGCTATTTAAACAAGAAGTGACCCCCTCTGGGGGTGTCACGATACCGGAAGTGATGCAATTGATGTCACTTCCTGATAAGACAGGACAGTGATAATTAACTATCTGTATATGCAGAGTGAAGCAATAAGCGGTATAATACTGCTATCATTAGCAGAAGAAAATATGAATTCTGTGTTGTAAATTATGAAATAAAGGTGTGTTGATAATAAAATGACTGAAATGTTTGCCTTAATCATGAAATGAATAAAACATCTTGCCAGGCCTGACTCGGTCGTGCTGCAGATGCGACTGACAGCGAACTGGACTCTGGAGCATGTATTGAAATGAGGCAACAGAAAACATTGGTGCACACCGGAATGAATCGGTGCATCCCGGATGTGACTGGATTTGAATCAAAGTGCAGTACGTAACAGTGAAATGAATTAAATGTTTTGCCCTGACAGAGGCACAAATTGGTTGTGCCACGACCGTGACTGACAAAGAACCGAGCTCTGGTGCAGGTACTGGATAAGGCCGAAACAACTGGGGCACACTGGAATGAATCGGTGCATCTCGGATGCGACTGGATTTGAAACAGAGTGCGATAAGTGGGAGTGAAATTAATGATAATTAATTCCAATGACAGAGGTGCGGATCGGTCGCACCGCATCTGCGACTGACAACAAACCAGACTCTGGAGCATGTACTGAAATGAGCCCAAAACAACTGGGGCACACCGGAACGAATCGGTGCATTATGGATGCAACTGGATTCGAATCGGAGTGCGGTACGTGACAGTGAAATGTTTTTTTAATTGCAATGACAGAGGCACAAATCGATCATGCCGCTGTTGCGAGTGACCATGAATCAGACTCTTGAGCATGTACTGAAATGTGGCTAAAATACCTGGGGCACGCATTTTTTGATGTGACAGGATTCGTTTCTGAACGTGATACGTGACAGTGAAATGATATGCCATGATAGAGACATGAATCGGTGAGCCGTAACCTGCGACTGCCAATGAATTGGTAAGCAACTGGGGTACACCAGAGCAAATCGTTGCATCGTGGATGCGACTGGATTCGAATCAGAGCGCTGTACATGACTAAAATGAATGGAATGATTCGAAATGGTTTGAAATGCTTTGAAATGTTTTGAAATGTTTGTGAAATGAATTAGTTTTGAAATGGAATGGATCGGTGTACAGAAATTTGCGAGTGACTTGTCTTGTGAAGCATGGTAAACAGTTTTAGACATGCCTGAATGAAGCGGCAACTGCGTCGGAGTGGAGTAAAAAATAACGAAATGACTGATATAACGATGGTACGAGTGAGTGATATACGCTATGGCAGCGTGTAAAGTTTACGAGTGATTCGTAAGTTTGATATCATGGTTTAGTGACATGATATAATATCTAACAATGCGTGAAAATGAAAAACGTCAGCCGAAACCCTACCTGCGACAGCCGAGCCAGACACGTTGTACGAAACTGCAAATCGGTAACGAGCCTCGAAATCTCGAACACGGGAACTTACGAATATGGAACTTACAAACACGAGAACTCACGGACGCTGAGTTTTGAATAGTCGACCTAGTGACGTAGTATCGTGCACAGGAAACCGACAAAGACCACAGGCGAGCGGACTGGTTAAATACCCCCCGGGCACCTCCCATAAATTCAGGCCACCATACTGGCCTTCATATATATATATATATATATATATATATATATATGTTTCTGTATGTTTTCATATTATGTCTCTGATAGCCCTTAAGAAGGGAGTCTTTGCTACCCTGAAGCATGTTAGCTTTATCATGTGTTGCTACTTTTAATAAATTAACAACATATTCACCTTCATTTTGCTTCTAATTGGATATCTGGTGCTCCTTTAACCTACCAGCACAAGTATTTGTGGAAACGACCTAGAGGCCCTACCCAGAAGTAGCAGCCCAAGCTTCTCAAAGGGTCTCATCGCCACCTTTCTATCCAGTCAGGCTGAATTCATTGGGAGCAAACTTTTCCAACCCACCCCCACCATCACCCACTCACAGACCCTCAACTGAGCAAGTCAGTACAGCGGGATCTTCAGTCCTTAAGAGCCCATTCACACAGGGACGACTTGTCAGGCGACCTAGTCGCCTGACAAGTCGCCTCCCGTTCTGTGCTATGGAACCGTTCTAAGGGGAGCGACGCAAGTCGCTCCGACTTAGAAAAAGGTTCCTGTACGACTTCGGGGGCGACTTGGGGCGACTTGCATAGACTTCTATACAGAAGTCGTTTTGCAAGTCGCCCGGGCAGTCGTTTGCAGGTCGCCTCGCTGAGGCGACCTGCAAGTCGTGTTGCCCCTGTGTGAATAGGGTCTAAGAACTATGATTGGAAGATGGAAGTCATCAGAGCTTCACATCATTCACTAAGCTAAGGGAAAATTCCCTTGCAGAGTAGAAATCTCTTTCAAAATTAACAGTATATTTGCCTTTAGTAAATCAACATATTTTGCTAGGAATTTTTTCACTTAGCTTAGTGAATCAGGTGAAGCTGTGCAGACTTCCATCATTCAATCACATGCAAGCAAAAATAATATTATTTATCTTACTTGGTATTCTTTGCAAAGTGAATTTTCACTAAATTCATCAGGCTAAGAGAAAATGTTCTTGCAACGTGATCGTTCCCTTGCAAAATGAAGAGCCTCTTTGCCTTTAGTAAATAAACTCCAATATCTCAATTTCAATTGAGTTTGATCTACGAAATGCAAATAGGCTGTTCACTTTGCAAGGGAATTTCTCTTAGCTCAAAGTGGTTGTAGACGCTGACGCAAAATTAAACGGAACAATTTAGTTAAATTAGCAAAGCAGCATAATTCATGTGTGTACAGCACAGCCTGGCAGGGATATGAGCAGTCTGTCAGCTGTAATCCTCCCTGCCTTGCTACTGGAAAAAAAAATCACGTATGCTAAAAATAAGTGTCACCACGCCCCTTCTCCTTTGAGTGACTGATATGCAAAGGAGTCTCATGCATGAGCATGAGTGAAGGGTGCATGTCTCCTGCTGCCTCAGCCTGAGTAAAATAATTTTATTTTAAGTGCTTGCAAAACTCATAAGCATCAGTTCCCAAATACATGCACTATTTTATAGTTTGTTAACCACTTCAGCCCCGGAAGGTTTTACCTCCTTAATGACCAGAGCAATTTTTTGCGATTCGGCACTACGTCATTTTAACTGACAATTGCGCAGTGGTGCGACATTGTACCCAAACAAAATTGATGTCCTTTTTTTCACAAATAGAGCTTTCTTTTGGTAGTATTTGATCACCTCTGTGGTTTTTATTTTTTGCGCTATAAACAAAAAAAGAGCGACAATTTTGAAAAAAAAACAATATTTTTTACTTTTTGCTATAATAAATATCCCACATTTATTTAAAAAAAAAACGAATGTATTCATTAGTTTAGGCCGATATGTATTCTTCTACATATTTTTGGTAAAAAAAATCACAATAAGCGTATATTGATTGGTTTGCGCAAAAATGATAGCGTCTACAAAATAGGGAATAGATTTATGGCATTTTTATGGCATTTTTATTATTTATTTATTTTACTTGTAATGGCAGTGATCTGCGATTTTTATTGGGACTGTGACATTGTGGCGGAAAGATCGGATACTTTTGACACTTTTTTGGGACCATTGACATTTATACAGCAATCAAAGCTAAAAATAGCCACTGATTACTGTGTAAATGTCACTGGCAGGGAAGTGGTTAACACTAGGGGGCGATCAAGGGGTTAACTGTGTTCCCTATGAGTGTTTCTAACTGTGGGGGGATGGACTTACTGGAACATGACAGAGATCATGTTTACATAGGCATTTCCCCATTCTGTCTGTGTACAAGGCAATCGCGGGCTGTCGAGTCCTCCCACCCGGTGGGCACGGTCCCGCAGCGTGCAGCGGGAGCGAGCATGTGCCGCCTGCAACTGAGCCTGTGCGAGCCGCTGTACAGCTACGGCGATTCGCACAGGAGAGCCATTGTGCCCCCGTCAAATGACAGGGGCCGGCCTTAACCAGTTCCATACCGCGTCATAGTAATATGACGGTGGCAGGAACCCTCCCTCCGGGTGGACGTTATATGATGGCGTGCACTTCTCGCCGCTACTGCGGGCCCACAGGGGCCTGCAGCACGGCGATCGAGGCTGAGGTGTGTCCCTCGGACACAGCCCATCCCTGATCAGGGTAAAGAGTGAATTTCATTGGCTCTTTACCACGTGACCTGCTGTGGCCGGTCACTTTGAAGAGGTTTGGCGTGCACGCCGCTCGTGCGCGTCCCCGGGGGTGCGAAGCGCAGCGATCAGGTACGAGGCTCGTCCCTTGGACAAAGCCCAGCCCTGATCAGGGTAAAGAGCCAATGAAATTGGCTCTTTACCACATGACCGGCTGTATCCAATCGCAGCCGGTCACAAGTGTAAACAAACCCGAGTGTAACGGCTGTTGCTGGGTTCTCCTCCTCACACACCGATCCAGTGTGAGAAGGAGAAATTGGAACAGTGAGTTAGTGTTATGATGTTACTGTTCATTATTACTGTGCCCAGATTGCCCCCCCTTGAATAAAGAGTACCTGTCACCCCATCAAGAGTACCTGTCTCCCTTATCAAGAGTACCTGAGTACCTGTCACCCCCACCAGGAGTACCGGAGTACTTGTCACCCCCATCAGTAGTACCTGTCACCCCCATCAGGAGTACCTGAGTACTTGTCACCCCCATCAGGAGTACATGTTGCCCCATCAGGAGTACCTGTCACCCTCATCAGGAGTACCTGTCACCCCGATCAGGAGTATCTGTCGCCCCTTCTGAGTACATGTCACCCCGCTTGAGTACCTGTCACCCCGTTTGAGTACCTGTCCCATGAGCCCAGCAGTGCCTGATGTGCAGCTAATTTCTAGCTGATGTACAGCCCATTAATCCCTGTCGTGCAGCCCTGTCATACAGCCACCATGTCCAGAAGAATATACACTCCAGAAGAGGCATACCAAATACTAAGCCTGACCGATGAGAGCAGCGGGGAGCTCTCACCACCCCAGTACAGTTCTGATTCTAGTTCAGATTCTGGTTCTCAATATGAGCTCCCCGAAGACAGTACATCCGAATCGGAGGAGGAAGTAGTCCGTCCAAAAAGACGATGGTCTGAACACCAGGCGGCTACCAGCAGCCAAACACCCCAATGGCCAATCAGCAAATGCCAACGGAGCTAGACCCCAGGAGGAGGGGCCCAGTACAAGCCCTGCTAGACCCCAGGAGGAAAGGAAGAGTACAAGCGTTGGAATTCCATGCCAAAGAAGTAGGGCCCAAACCCATCTTTCGGATGCCTTGGCAAACCCATTGTGGCTGCCTTCTAGCACAGGATCAGCCACAATCCCCCCTTTCACAGCACAGCCAGGTGTGCAGGCCAACACCGAAGGTTTCTCTGAAATCGATTTTTTTCATTTATTTTTCCCTGATGAGTTACTTCAAAGCATCGTTTGCCAAACAAATCTTTTTGCCCGTCAGTAGATAGAAAACAACCCCAACTCATGCTATGCCCACCCTTTTGAATGGAGACCCCTAACAGTGGAGGAGCTTAGATTGTTTTTAGGTCTTAAACATGGGGCTTACAAAAAAAACAAACTGCATGCATATTGGTCTACCAACCCCATGCACTACATGCCAATTTTTTCAGCTGTGATGTCCAGGTCCCGAGATGACATGATCATTCAGTTCCTGCATTTCAGTGATAACTCTCATTTCCCCCCCGAAATCATTCAGAGTTTGATAAATTGTATAAAATTCACCTTCTAATTAATTTTTTTAATAAGAGGTTTGCCGAACTTTACATCCCTGACCAGAACATCTCTGTGGACGAATCCCTGGTCCATTTCACAGGCTGGCTGGGAATCAAGCAGTATATCCCTAGTAAGAGGGCGAGGTATGGATTGAAGCTCCAGAAACTCTGTGAAAGCTCCTCTGGATATGTGAATGCCTTTTGTGTGTACGAAGGCAAAGACTCCCAGCTCCAGCTCCTTGAGTGTTCAACATACATGGGAATAAGCGGGAAAATTGTCTGGGAGTTGGCATTCCCACTCCTCCAAAAGGGGTATCGCATATACATGGACAATTACTGCACCAGTTTGCCCCTTTTTCGCCACCTATACCTGAAGAAAACTTTGGCCTACGCTACAGCAAGAAAAAAACAGGAAAGGCTTCCCACAGAGTCTAGTCACCACAAGGCTACAAAGGGGGGAATCAGCAAGCCTGAGGAACGAGGAAGTGTTGGCCGTGAAGTGGAGGAATAAGAAAGATGTTTACATCATGTCCACCATCCACGATGACACCTCGGTGGAACTTCACAGAAGACGCGGTCCCGTTCAAAAGCCTTGCTGTATCAACAAATACAATAAGTTCATGGGGGGGTGGAATTAAAAGATCAAATGTTGCAGCCCTATCTTTCAACATGAAAGTCCCTGTTCTGGTACAAAAAAGTTGCAATATACTTCTTCGATTTGGCCATTTATAATGCGTACGTCACTTATCAAAAATCAACAGAAATGCCCAACCCCTTTATCAAATTTATTGAAAATATTGTCACTGCCCTGATCTATCAGCAAGGCTCCCCCTCAGAAAGCATTCGCTCCGATTGTGTCAGCAGACTGCATGAGCACCATTTTCCTGAAAATATTCCACCATCAGCAACCGGAATAAGTCGGGTGTGCAGCAAAAGAGGAGTTAGGAAAAACACCAGTTTCCATTGTCCCCATGTTGATGGGGACAAGGGCCTCATCCCCACAACCCTTGCCCGGAGGTTGTGGGGGTCTGCGGGAGGGGGGCTTATCGGAATCTGGAAGCCCCCTTTAACAAGGGGACCCCCAGATCCCAGCCCTCCCCCTGTGTGAAATGGTAAGGGAGTACAAAAGTACCCCTAAAGTACTCCTACCATTTCACAAAAAAATTGTCAAAAATGTTAAAAATGACAGACAGTTTTTGACAATTCCTTTATTTCTTCCTCCATCTTCTTCTTCTTCTTCTGGTTCTTCTGGTTCTTCCTCCGGTGTTCTCGTACTGCATCTTCATCTGCGGCGTCTTCTTCCCTTCTTCTCCTCGGGCCGCTCCACACAGCGGGAGCCTCCCTCCATGCCATCATGGAAGAACCAGAAGAACCAGAAAAAGAAAAAGATGGAGGAAGAAACCGAAGGAAGATAGAAGATAGAAGAAAGAGGATAGAAGAAAGAAAAAAGAAGAAGCATTTAAATAAAGGAATTGTCAAAAACTGTCTCTTGTCATTTTTAACATTTTTGACAGTTTTTTTGTGAAATGGTAGGGGTACTTTTTTACCCCCTTACCATTTCACACAGGGGGGAGGGCCGGGATCTGGGGGTCCCCTTGTTAAAGGGGGCTTCCAGATTCCGATAAGCCCCCCGCCCGCAGACCCCCACAACCACCGGGCAAGGGTTGTGGGGATGAGGCCCTTGTCCCCATCAACATGGGGACAAGGTGTTTTGGGGGGCTACCCCAAAGCACCCTCCCAATGTTGAGGGAATGTGGCCTGGTACGGTTCAGGAGGGGGGCACTCTCTCGTCCCCCCCTCTTTTCCTGCGGCCTGCCAGGTTGCGTGCTCGGATAAGGGTCTGGTATTTATTTTTGGGGGGACCCCACGCCAATTTTTTTAAAATTTTGGTGCGGGGTTCCCCCTAAAATTCATACCAGGGTCTGGTATAGATTTTGAAGGGGACCCTACGCCATTTTTAAAAAAAATTTTGGCCGGGGTTTCCCCTTAATATCCTGATAATAATTAAGGTTCACCTTAATATCCTGATAATAATTATAACCTGAAGGGCCTGGTATGGAATTTAGGGGACCCCCCACGTCATTTTTTTTTTTTTTTTGGTTCGGGGTTTCCCTGTGGGGAATTCCCATGCCGTTTTTATCAATGAACTTTTATGTGTATTATCGGAACGGCAATCCATTAATAGCCGCGAGTAGTTTTAAATGACTTTTTTTCCTTTGAAATGTAATTTTGCCCCTTTACAGGCATACTATAGACACCCCCCAGGTATGAAATTTAAAGGACTATTACACTTTTATTGTTTCACTTTAAGCATTATTAAAATCACTGCTCCCAAAAAAACAGCCGTTTTTAAAACTTTTTTTTGCATTGATCCATGTACCCTGGGGCAGGACCCAGGTCCCCAAACACTTTTTATGACAATAACTTGCATATAAGCCTTTAAAATTAGCACTTTTGATTATTTATGTTCGTGTCCCATAGACTTTAACGGTGTTTGCGTGTTCGAACAAATTTTTTGCCTGTTCGCAAGTTCTGGTGCCAACTGAACAGGGGGGGTGTTCGGCTCATCCCTACTCAGAAGGAGTAGCAGAATGTATTTTGGGGTGTCATTGTAAGTATGTATGTGCTGTGTGAGAGAACGAACTTGTTATTATGACAATTTTGTGTAAAAAAAAAATAAAATTCTTAATTTTCCCAAGAATTGTGGGAAAAAATTACAACTTCAAAAAACTAATTTTGGTTATTTTTCCAAAGATATGTAGCAGTATAAATTTTGACCCAAATTTATCAAGAAAAATTACTTCTTTGTAAAATTTTAAGATAGAAACTAAAAAAAAGTGTTTTTTTTTTTCAAAATTTTCTCCCTTTTTTTACTTATATTGCAAAAAAAAAAAAAAAAAAACAGCAGTGATTAAATACCACCAAAAGAGAGCTCTGTTTGTGAGAACAAAATGATAAAAATGTTGTTTGGATACAATGTAGCATGACTAATTAATTGTCATTAAAAGTGTGAGAGCGCTGAAAGCTGAAAATTGGTCTGGGCAGTAAGGGTGTATAAATGCCCTGTATTGAAGTGGTTAAAGCTGTATTAATTTATTACATCTGTACTTTTATCTACAAGCCTATCACAGCTCTTTGGAAATCTTCGGTCTGTGGGAGGCGGAGTGGTGACATAACTGGCCCCACCTCCCAGATGTACACCCTACCTCCCAGCAGGTGCACGCACACATCCAGCACTATGCACGCTGCTAAGCCGATGCTAATGTGTGAGTGTACAGGTGAGTTTACAGCAGGGATGTGGGGCCAGTGATGTCATGACTTCACCTCCCTAGCTCCGGTCTATAGATATGCCCATAAACCAGAGATTTTCAGAGATCTGTGACAGGCTTAGAGATGAAAGTACAGAGATAAAAATACAGCGGTTTGGATTTTTACACAACAAACTTTAAAATGGTGCATGTATTTGAGAAAAGCTGCATATGAGGTTTACAACCTCTTTAATGAATGTGGTGAAAATTCACATTGCAAAGAAAATCTAATCACGTGCAGGGAAACTTTGAAAAAAAAATGTTTTATGCTTGTACGTGATTGGCTGATGGGAGTCAGTAGAGCTTCACCTCATTCATACAGTGAACAGCCTATTTTCACTTAGCAAATCAACCCCAACAGATGAACCAATATTTAGTGTTTATCAGTTATATGAAAATGTGTTATATGAGGTATTTTTTATGGTAGATCTTAAAAATAATTAAGTTGTTTTTATCGACTGTAAAGTAAACATCTGGCCAGACTAATGATGTTCAAATATTTACTTATTCTTAACAAGCAGTAATTTTGTTTTAAAACAAGCCTTTACAGACCACTGTAGCGGTAGACATTATGGAGCAAGTCATCATCAAGGTTTACAGCAGAAGGCCTTCAAATCAGTGTCTATGCAGCTCATCCTGCTACGTCTCCTGAGGATAAGGCAGTATTTCGGACATGTAATATTTAATCTAAACATTTGAGAAGGGGTAGTGTGGATGGCTATACCTAATGCATAACACTGCATTTATCCATATTACATTTAACTGTAATTTAACTACCAATATTGTAGTTTTGTCAAGACCCATCCGTAACATTTACCTGTCCTACCTGTCCTAAGTCACTTATTTGAGTTTTCTACATAGCAACAATTGTAACATTCATTTATATTCCATACACCAGTATGAAAAGGAGCAAAAAAGGTTACAGTTAAAGAAGAAATATAAAAAAAAAAGAAGAAATATCACCAGAAATTGAAAATGCTTGTTACATCCCCCAGGTTACCCAGTGCATATAGAACTTGTCCCCATGCAAATCTGTGCAGTAGTTTTGAAAAAAGGATCACATTTTTATTTCTGTCGCTGTTGGCTATTGCCCCACTCCACTTCCTTTAGGGAAGTTATAGCCACCACTAAAGCCACCACCCCATCTTCATTCTGTAACCCTCCACTTAATATTGCAGCTTTGTGACTCCTCTGCTACCTTACTATAAGAGAAAATGTAGCTTGTGCTGATAGAAAAGATTGAGCTCAGACACAGCAGCTAGCTATTTTCAGCTTATTTTGTTGTGAGTGACAGTGCTGTAGTCTCTCTCCTCTATTACTGTATCTATCAATATCATGGCATGTCTATCACCGTAGTCTATCTCCTCCGAAATAGCATCAGCTTTCATGCAGATCTCAGTTCAGTCTTTCTTTTCCATGCAAACAAGATGGCTGAGGAGGCAAATGTTCTGTCTGCAGCTTTTGAGGTGTGTGTGTGTGCGGGGGGGGGGGGGGGGTTGTATGGGTTCTATGTGCAATTAATAATTGGCATGAAACAATCCATGGTGTAAAGAATGTGAACAATGTCATATCAGCCTAAACCAGTTGATCTCAGAGTTGGGACAGACTTATTTGAGAATAAACAGTCTCTGGTACAGCTGCTGTAATCCAATCCCCACAACTCTTTAGCTATTTGTCTCCTAATTTCAGTGGAGTCATAATCCGGTTTTCCCCACTAGCTGACAGTATACTCAATGCCCATCCCTAACCATCCCACCTCAGTCCCCTTGACTTCCAACTAATTGCTACTCACCCCCCCTTACTGCAGCATAAATCCCACTTTGTTTTGATCCCTATACAGACTAGGATGCCCTTTTTTTCACTCCAGTTCTAGCCTACCAACCTCCTAACACCTTCCCCCCATCCTTCTCCTCTGCCCCACACTGACCCCCCATTTTTTTCCCTCCCCCACTATCTCTTAATCCCTTAATCCCCCAGCACACACGCATGCCCACAACTCCTACACCTCTCCCCTCTCTTTTTTCTTTTTGTTTACTTTTCTCTCTCCCCCCTTCTCCTCCCCCTCTTCTTCATACCAATTTTCTCTGAACTTAGTCCATCCCCATACTGGTCATCGCTTCATACCACCCGCAGACTCACAAGAGCTCTGGTAACAGCTTGTCTCCAGTTCCAGACCTGGTGTCAATTCATCCACCACCAAGTTAGTCACTTTTTCTATTCATTTTTCCTCCTGATGTCCACATTAGAACAACAACCTCTGCAAAGTCCTCATATGATACTATGCCACATATTCAAAATCTCTATGCCTGTTATACCTAGGAGAGGGCGCATTAGCAACACCCACACCAAAACCAGACACCACTATAGGAATCATCTCCATATCATACAATTCTTTCTAAACACTTAGAAAGAGATGCCCATGAAAAAGCTCCGGTGGGCAGAGAGAAATGAGTTGGGAACATGGCCTGATGGGGGTCCAGGCTGAGACTGCCATTCACTATCATACAGCAGGTCTTGACTTGATGTGTGGCTCCTGGGACACTAGAACAGATAATCACAGGGCCACTCTAAGTGTAGTATAAGAGTTATCACAATTTATTTAAAGGTCATTAAACTCACAAAATGAAGGAGTAGACATGGCATGTAGATAGCAGTGAGCCTCTCCACATGTAGTCCGGGTTGCTGTGTGTGGTGCTGGTTCTAGTCTTGGCCACGCTGGTGGTATCCAGAGCTCCGAGGCTGGCTGGCTGGCAGGTACGGGACTTGACAGCTATGGCACCACTAAGTGAGACAGCAGGAAGTGTGGTGGTGCACGTTCAGAGTATGAATGCTTCTTCCTCAGGGCATTCCTTGTTATAACTCCTATACTACACTTAGATTGTATGAATAAATCAACAACTATGCCTCTTAAAAATACCTTTTGTATATTTAGAATTAATTTGGGTAGAGTGTAGCATGACTCGGTAATTGTCACTCAAACTATGACAATGCTGAAAACTGAAAAATGGCCTGGGCAGGCAGGGCATTTAATATGTCAGTCTTCAAGTTGTTACGGAAGAACTCTCATCTCATAATTTGAGAGTGACTAGGTGTCCCGGGAGCCAAAGAAAATATAATTAACAAAGGAATGCTGTGAAGCTACACAGGGTGGTGTGACAGGTTAGATGAGGAAATTAAACTTATTAAGGAGAAATTGAGCCCGTTTAAAGAGGGGGCTGAATACCAAGATAAATCATCTTCACTTCTGAAAAGAAAAAGAGGATAGGGAGCAAAAAATTAAAAAGAAAAAAAAGTATAATAGGGACTTGGCAGACTACCATGGCGGGGTGGTCTTTGAGTGGCAGAAAAAGTTGCTGGCTGAGCAAGCCAGCACCACGAATGACATGGAGGTAGGGCCCTCTGCAACAGCAAATGTAGGGCCCCCTGTGCCACACGGTTCCAATGTTATAACTAATTCTGTGTGACCCTCATAGGGGGAGACAGGGTTCTAATCAATCTCCCTTTAGACAGGGGGCTGGAGGTAGGGATGGGATGCCCTCCTACCATGTGCCCTTACAGCGACCTAGAGGTGTTAGGGGCCCCTCTGGTCGTAGCCGTGGTGGTGGGAATTTGGGTCACAACCAGAACTTTCCCCCCTATGCTGTCCAAGAACGGCAAGGTTACTATTATAATAATAGAGGTGCTTTCCCACACTCCCGCGATATTGGGTATGGGGCTGATTCTCGTTATGTGTCTGATATACAATATGAGTCTAGACCTGATTATCAGAATAGGTACGGAACTCAATTCCGACATTTTGATTCTAACAAGTTTTATGAAAGGCGGGATAAGGTGGATTTCAATATAAATACGTCTAATAGTTTCTATCCAATAAGAGATCTGGAAGGCCCCTATTAAGATCCTATTAAGAAAGCAGGCCCGACCAACCCATCCCAGCATTTCAAACCAATTAGTAGTGACACTATTGCCAGTCCTGGTCCCTCTGGTCTAACCCAGCATTGGGGTTTTCAGAGACCTACTCAGGGCACAAAAAGGCCTATAGACCCAAAATAGGGTCCCGGGGAGGAAGAAAACTACAAACAAAAAAAAAAGAAACCATAACGGATGGTGGAATATTTGATTTCAGTACTGTTGCCCTAACGGATACCGAGAAAGTCGTGCTGAATAAAGGTTTAAAATTTCCCCCCCCACATAGGCTGAATACATTTCAGACCTACATTGATATACATAAGTTTATCAGAAAGCTTAGTATCAAGAGATATATGGCTTCCAATCCCATTTCAGGTTGTCAGACCTCACTCCACAGTTTTAGGCATTCAGGGCTTGTGAATGCTTCCCCTTTTAACCCCCCCGGGGCTTTGGCCCCTTCCCTGAAGGTTTTCAGGGATGTGGTTCTTAGGGACTTGGACCAAGTACCGGTCAATAGGGTGAAAACCGACAGGGAGTTTGTTGCTGGCCTTGATTCCATGTGCGAAAAGAAGGATTTGGTGATCAGACCTGCTGACAAGGGGGGTGAGATCATTATTCTCGATAAAAAGGATTACCTCACCAAAATGCATAGAATATTGGGGGATAGGGACACCTACAATCTACACCTACACTTGGTTTTGACTCTAAAATCAAATATAAAAAAGAATTAAAAGTCCTTATTCAAAAGGGCTTTGAACTAGGTATTCTCAACAAAACAGAAAGGTTACATTTGGTACCAAAGGCGCCGCGGACACCAGTGATTTATTATCTGCCCAAGGTCCACAAACATCCTACTTGCCCCCTGGGTCGCCCCATTGTCAGTGGCATTGACTCTGTTACTTCCCGGGTGGGCAAGTATATTGACTTCTTCCTCCAACCAATAGTCAGTAAGATGCCCTCATATTTAAAAGACTCACGCCATGTGATTAATTTGTTGGCGGCCCAAACCCCTAGACCAGGTATGTGGATGGTGACAGCTGATGTCACATCCCTCTACATTGTCATTACACATAACCTGGGTTTCTTTGCGGTTGAGTATTTTCTTAGGCGTGACTCTTGACTATATGATGAACAAATATTCTATCTTATGGAATTGCTTCAATTTGTTGCATCTCGGAACTATTTTTGGTTCGGAGGCCAATTTTATAAGCAAGATAGAGGAGTCGCCATGGGGGCCAAATATGCCCCCAGCGTGGCGAACCTCTTTATGGCCCTGTGGGAGGAGGATGTCGTCTATGCCCAACAGAAACCCCAGTTGGTTTTGTGGGCTAGGTATATAGACGACATCCTCCTCCTATGGGATGGCGATAAGTCTGACCTTGATTCCTTTCTTGGAGGACTTAACATCAACAATAGGGGCATTTTTTTGAATTACGAAGCTAGCCAGCATGAAATTCATTTCTTGGATCTCACTATTCAGATTAAAGAGGGCCAATTTGCCACTGCTACTTACTTTAAAGACACCGACCGTAATTCATATATTCCTACTAATAGCTGCCACCATGAAGCTTGGATTAGGTCTGTGCCTAAAAGTCAGTATATTCGCCTGAGACGCAACTGTTCAGACAGTGGTGAGTTTCTTCTACAGGCGGATCTCCTGACCAAACGATTCTTACAGAAGGGTTACCCTGACACCCTCCTAAGAGATACCCTTGAAGAGGTATCACGTATTGATAGGAGGGAATTACTCTATAATAACTCTATAATAAAGAGAGGATATCCAATACCAACAGGGCACCCTGCACCCCCATAGGATGGTGAGCCAACTGATTAAGAAGCATTGGCACATTCTCATTAGTGACCCTACTCTTAACACTATCCTCCCGGTTAAACCTCAAGTGGTGTATAGAAATACTATTGCCAATAACATCATTGACCCCCCCACCTTTAAGAAAGGGTTTTTCGATAGTCTTACTGGATTTTATCAATGCAGGAGATGTAGAATTTGCTCGCTGAATGGATGTCCTTATAGGAGAACTCATTCTTTTAGATCTAATAGTACCCAGATTGAGTTCGAGATTAAGCCTTTTGTCACATGCTCTACCAAGGGGGTCGTGTACCTGCTCCAGTTCCCATGCGGGCTGCAATATGTGGGCAGGATTAAATGACCCCTGATGGTTAGGCTCAATGAGCATGTGACAAACATCATTAATGGCTTTCCGAAGCTTCCTGTGTCTAGGCATTACCTAGAGGTTCACAATAAGAATCCAGACAAAACTATATTTTTGGGGATAGACAAGTTTACCTGTCCCTGGAGGGGTGGCTCTTTGGTCCGAGGTATCTCGCAACTTGAAATGGCTTGGATTTATCGAATTAAGAGTTACACACCATTTCGGCTGAACATAGAGGTAGATCTAAATGCGTTTATCGATAATGCTTAGGAATGCTGTCTTCTATATTATTTATATTTTTTGTATTTTTTGATTAATACTATCTAGTATGTCTTAAGTACTTGGTTTAATATTACAGGATTTATGTTGAATGTTGCTGTGATTTCAATTATGAACAGTGTTTGTATTTTTATGTTGATACTGCCATACATGCTTCTGTGAACTTGTTGTGACATCTCGGAGACCTAATTGGCCTAGATGTATGCAGGTGCTTGTGTATATCAATTTTCCTTAATTGCACCTTCCACAATTTGTTTACTTTTTCTGTTTTAGAGGGTATCAACATAATATATTCATGTATCATCCTCATATTCTGTGGGAAGTGCATGATATTAATTATCTACTTATTGAACTAATAACACTGCATTGTTGCCGCTGGATGGCAGCCCCATATGTAAGAATGTGGGGCTGTCTCCCATATGCTTTAACTCTAATAGTATGCCATTGTAAGCTTAATGCCATGTATTAAACGCAGATATGGTCTTAAAAGATTTTTTCATAATATATATTTTTTATTGACACCTTGCTTTGGGTGGTATATATAATAAAAAAAAATTCAAATTTTTTCTCTTTTCACAATATGGCATTATGTCGAACTTCAATATATGTATGGATATCCCCTTATCTTATGTCCTTAGTTGATATTTCTCTGGGTGGTATATTTTCTCCCCACAAGATGGTGCTATGCCATAATCTCATAGACTTACTTGGTTGTCCTTTATTATAAGCATAAGTAGCATGACTTCACTCTATTGTGAGTCTCCATTTAGACACTTAATTTATATGTCATTTGTTTGATCTTTTGTTCGATGCGTGCGACTTTGGCTGGTCTGCCTATAGTTGTTTTCAGCCTGAGTATCGAACAATTGGTCTAGTTGTTTCCATGTTCCGTTTCGACAGCTGATTGGCTGTTTGTGCCTGGCGCCTCTAAGGTGTCACGGCGGGGCGTGGCTTCTTTTGTTTTTTAAGTGCAATGTGTCAGAGCGTTGCCCGTTCCCCAGACGACGTCAGTGACAGGACGAAATGTACGTCGGGAGGTTAACGCTCTGACGTCTTCACACTCATCTTTGCTTGCCGGCTTGGCGAATGCTCTTTTTAGCTACAGTTTTGTAAGTGTTTTTAACTTATTTTAAACAAACCATCATATTGGATTTACGCTATGGCTGCCTTTCTTCTACCCTTATGTGGCTAATTTGGGTTGTGGTTTGATTGGAGTTACACTTACGGAGGGATATCATATGCTGGTTATCAGGACCTATGTTACATGCTTACCATCCCTAGCAGTATCTGGATAAGTGGTGTACTGCCTAGCAGCCTGACCTGGATATTATCCTGAGACGTGCCTTATTGTGCCTTCCATCTGGTAAGCACATATGTTTGGTAGTGGAGGATCACTGTGCAGGGTGTGTCTGTCATTCCACTTTCTCACCTGATTCTCACGGAGAACTACCAGAGGATTCCTCTCATCTCTTTTGTACCTATGGACTTTATTATTATCATTAATTATGATTTGATGTTTTTTTGACATATTCATGCGGGTTTATTGTTTATGGTAATTTTATTGCACACGGTCATTCTTTGCAATTTCACTTTATAGTGCAGTTCTTTCTTTTATTTTTCTTGTTGTGGTGTTTTTTCCACAGTTGAACTGCCGCTACCCTGGGGGGGTTTTATGATAGCACAGTGATTTTTTGTTTTTCTGGTGTGACAGGTTAAAAGAAAAAAAAAAGTTAAAAACAAAAGAAAACTAAACAAAAAAACAAAACTGCTCAATTTGAACAAAGAGGACCGCGAGCAACTAAGTAAAGGGTTAAAACAATGTAGCCCATAGGGCAAAAGTCCGGAGAAAGTCATATAATTATATACAGAAGAAGTGCATAGAACAAAGTCCATATGGTATAGATGATACAGGTGGGATGTAACACTTGTGATAGGCAGCCGGCTGGTAGAGCAAGAAGCAACTCTAGGGAAAAATAGAACAGAGAACTGCAGTGCCAATCTAAGTGTAGCATAGGAGTTATAGTAAGGAATGGCCTGAGGAAGAAGCATTCGTGCCCCGAAGGTGGGCCACCATGCTTCCTGCAGTCTCACCCAAAAAAAAACATAAAACATAAATTTTCTTCTGCATTTTCTAAAAACATGTGGCAATAAATGAAATCTTCAAAATACGCACAGGGTTGATTTACTAAAACTGGAAAGTGCAAAATCTGGTGCAGATCTGCAAACTAATGTGCTTCCAGGTTTTTTTTTTTTGTCAAAGCTTATTTGAACAAACTAAAGTTAAAAGCTGATTGTCTACCATGTACAGCTGAACCAGATTTTGCACAGATGTGGTAATTTTGTATATTTCTATTTTCCTGGTGCTCCAGGGTCTTCAAAAAATATGATAGGTAATTACAGATGCTCTATTTATGTCACTTGAAAGCCTGAAGGTGCTACTTGGTTTGGGCCCCTCTATGCAGCTAGGCTAATGCCGCGTACACAAGACCGGACTTACGGCATACTTGGTCTGGCAGACTGGAGTCCGTCGGACAATTCGATCGTGTGTGAGCTCCAGCTCACTTTTTTTCTCCAAAAATTTGACGGGCCTAGAAATGAAACATGTTTCAAATCTTTCCGACGGACTCGAGTCCGGTTGAAAAGTCCACTTGTCTGTATGCTAGTCCGACGGACTAAAACCGACGCTAGGGCAGCTATTGGCTATCAACTTCTTTATTTTAGTCCAGTGTATGTCATCACATACGAATCTGTCGGACTTTGGGTTATCGTGTGTAGGCAAGTCCATTCATTCGGAAAGTCCGTCGTAAAGTCCGTCGTAAAGTCTTTCGAAAAGTCTGCTGGACAAAGTCTGCCGTAAAGTCTGCTCGTGTGTATGCGGCATAAGAAATAGTCTTACAGAGGTGGTAGCCCCTTACTCTGAAGGAGTAGCAGACTGTTTTTTGGGATGTAATTGAAAGTATACTCATGCCGTGAGTTAAAAATACCTTATTTATTAACAACTTTGTGTAAAAAAATAAGTTTTAATTTACTTTTTTTATTTTCCAAAAGCCTGTGATAAAAATGTGAACTTCACAATGCCTCTTAGTAAATACTTTGGAGGGTCTCCTTTGAAATATGTGATCATTTTGTGGGTATTTATCTTGTCCTTGCGCTTTAGGGCCCCAAGAAATGTGATAGATAATTTCAGGTGAAATCATATGTATAATTTATGCCCTTAAAAGCTTGAAGATGCTCCTTGGATTTTGGGCATCTAGGCAAAAACTTGTTAAAATGACTTTGTGAAAAACTAACATCTGATATACTTTCTTCATTTTTCAAACTATCACAATGCTGAAAATGAAAGAAAAAAAAAGTTAAAAACAAAACAAAAGAAAAATAAACAAAAAAACAAAACTGCTCAATTTGAACAAAGAGGACCACAAGCAACCAAGTAAACGGTTAAAACAATGTAGCCCATTTGGCAAAAGTCCGGAGAAAGTCATATAATTATATACAGAAGGAGTCCATAGAAAAAAGTCCATATGGTGTAGGGGATCCAGGTGGGATGTAACACTTGTGATAGGCAGCCAGCTGGTAGAGCAAGAAGCAACTCTAGGGAACAATAAAACAGAGAACTGCAGTGCCAATCTAAGTGTAGTATAAGAGTTATAACAAGGAATGGCCTGAGGAAGAAGCATTCATGCTCCGAACGTGCACCACCACGCTTCCTGCTGTCTCACCCAAAAAATACATACATTTTCTTCTGCATTTTCTAAAAAGGTGTGGCAATAAATGAAATCTTCAAAATACGCACAGGTTGATTTACTATTCATAATGGAGAGTGCAAAATCTGGTTCTGCTGTACATGGTAGACAATCAGCTTTTAACTTTAGTTTGTTCAAATAAGCTTTGACAAAAAAAAACCTGGAAGCGCATTCGTTTGTATGCAGATCTGCATCAGATTTTGCAGTTTCCAGTTTTAGTAAATCAACCCTGTGTGTATTTTGAAGATTTAATTTATTGCCACATGTTTTTAGAAAATGCAGAAGAAAATATATGTTTTTTTTTTTGTTTTTGTTTTTTTACACAGTTGTTAATTAATACAATATTTCTACACACAGTTTGGGCAAACTTAGAATTACAGTATACCTGAAAACACTTTCTGTTACTGTTTCTCAGTATTGGGGTATTGTATGTATGAGACTTTTTCAATAGTTAGACCGATTATGTTCATGACATTGCATCTTGTGTATCACAAAAATGAACTAAAATTGTAACAAATACACTTTACTGCATTGCTACCTTCTGTACAAGTGGTCAGGGATTATAGCTTAGTGGAGCTTCACAATAACCTCTATAGTCTCTATTCATATAAGCCAAGTAGGCCTAAGTGGTACCAGAAAGTACAGGAAGCTGAACAAAGTATGGATAAAAGAACAAAATAGTGTGGTTCCATGAGTGCAGTTGTCTTCAGAGGATAGCTGAGACTGGTGTTTCACAGGAATAAAATCAATGTGATACGTGCAGACAGGTCAGTGAAGGTAGCAGGCGGCAGGTATAAATGTCATCAGCAAACAGGCAAACGATCAGTTCAGATAGCAAGCAGAAATATGATCAATAAACAGGCCAGGGTCTGTATAGGTTGCAGGAAGATACATGGTTAGCAAACAGTCAAATGATCAGTCCGGGTGGCAGGCATAAACATGTTTGATAAGTAGGCCATGGTCAGTTCAGGCAGCAAGCAGAAATTTAACCAAAATGCAAGCTACAGATCAATCCAGGTGGTAGGCAGAAACATCGTCAATACAAAGGGTGTGATCAGTGCAGATGTCAGAAAGAGGCAGGATCAATATTCAAGCAGAGAGTCCAGTCAACAGGCAGAAATGAGGTTGAGAAAACAGGTAAAGGGTCAGTAGACACATGGGCGTCCGCAGAACTTTTTTCAGGGGGGCATCATTTTAGGGTCACCCATGCACCGCCCCTTTTTGATAATGTCATTATCACAGTATCATGGTCAGAGACTGCAGACATAGTAAAAGTCCCTAGGAGAAGTAATGGATAATAGCCAACAGGCCCTCTTACCAGACCCAGTGAAACTACACCAGTGAACCCTCTGGCTGGACGATTGCTCACTCTGGGTTCCCCAGGGGTGACTCTGGTCAGTAGTTTAGCAAGTCTGTACCCTGGTAGTGGCTCAGTCTTTCTCTCTCTGGTGGTGCTGAGCAGCGTGGCTCTCTCTGGTGGCGCTGGGCAGCGTGGCTCTCTCTGGCTTCCGCCCAGCACACTCCTCGTTCTTTGTCCTGTAGCACTCTCTCCCTCAGCTTTTTTCCAGGCTGCAGTCTCTCAATCTATCTCTTGGTAGAGCTGTAGCCTCCTCCCTGTGGAAAATGGGGCCACCAATCTTTGGAACTACATGTCCCATGATGCTCTCCTCTCCTAATCTCCTTTGATTGGCCCTCAGTTATGGCCAATAGGGAAGGAACGGAGCGTGCAGGAATCTGGGCGGGGAACCTGGTGAGAGCTGCCGCCTCTTCTCCCTGACAGGAGAAAGGGGGGCGAGCGGGGGAAACCTCTGACAGCCCACTGCTTGCCTTTCTCCTGTCACAGCGCCGCCAAGTTCTCTGCTGGACTGAGCAGGGAAAAGAGCCGAAGTCACACTACACTGATGGGGGGGCTTAACAGCACCTTGATGGTGTCACCCTACTGGCGGGCAGCACCCGGGTGCGGGCTGCCCGCACCCCGATAGCAATGCACCTGTGCTGAATTTAAGATCTGATTCCGGGGGGGGGGGACACTTGACCCCCCTTGCCCCTACCTGCGGATGCCCGTGAATACACAGGAGATTAGATACAGACAAATGGCAGCTAGTCAGACACATTAAAAAAATAATACCTTCACCATACCTTCACTAATTTTGTAGTGAGGTGTGGTAGCGATGGAAGCAGTCCTTTATGTACAGTAGATGCCAGGTTGAGGGGGAGAGTGAGGAGAATAGTAACATGTGACATGTCTTATACCATCTTTGATGCATAAATGGCACTTATTTGGGGTCTTTGGTCTGTTTGGATAGAAAGGAGATAATCAGAAAAGTTTCTCTCATATTTAATGCTTTCAGATGCAGGGCCTTACTGGTATATTAGGTCTGTTCTGCTTGTTATTTTAGGAGGAAGTCAGTTTCCATGAGGACTTATAGATTACAAATGAGTTGTACAATTGAAAAACATAGATGGACACTTTTTTGTACCAGTAAATAGATCTTTGAGTTGCGAGGTAGGACTTCATCATCTGAGTGTTAAAATATACACCTTCCATACATAAATTTTATTCATGAACACAAACAGGTTTTAGTCCAAAGCAGTCCTTCCCTGAGTTTGTGTAAAAATGTAAAAAAAAAAAAAAAAAAAAAAAACATGGAACACTATAAATTACCAAATATTATGTGAAAAACACTATATAATAAAATAAGGAATATAATCAAAAAGAATGCATGCAAACGCCAAGAAACCAAGAAACATATGCATATCAATTGTTAAATAGTGACATATATAAAGCACAGCAAAAGATTCCATCAAACAAAAAGTCCCGGAAAGCATATGAATGATCCACCAAAAAAGTGCATAAATCAATACTGTTTCTGGGCTGAAAGAAATGGAGCCTACCAAATGATCCTTCCACCAGTGGAAAAAAGGCAAGAAACACTTCACCAAACATCGTGGTGTATGCAGATCAACCTTACCAGCTGATGTGACCACCAAAAAAGGATGGTCAAAAGCGCTCCTTAGCATCAACACCAGGACCCCTTAATACCTAGGAGCACATTAAAGTGGACCTTCAGTCATTTTGTCATCTTTCCATCTATTAAATCTTCTGCCCTCGTTGTTTTAATTTTGGATAGCACTTTTTTTTTTTTCTGCCAGTAAATACCTTATACAGCCCACTTCCTGTTTCTTGTCTGGTAAAAAAACTAAGCTTATAACATCATGTACAGCTCTCTCTCACTCTCCTGAGAGTTTGCCAGGGAGGGGAAGAGGCGAGTCATAAGAGGGCCAATGAGAGCTGAAGGGCTGCAGAGTTCGAGGTGTGCCACTGTGTGTCTGTGAAAATCCAGGAAGTGAACAGGCAGCAGCTTCAGCTGCCCACAGTTAAAATGGTTGCAGCCAGACTCAGTGGAGGGAGATTTCTGCAGCATATATGGCAAGTACAGAATTGCAGCATACATAAAATAATATGCAAAGTGGTTGGAAGCTTTTAGAATTGCAAAAATGTTTTTATTACAAATTATGTGAGCAGACTGCATTTCTTTAATATCTGGGAGTAACTTAATTCCTGGGAGTAACTTAAGTACCTGGGAGTACATTAAGTTCCTGGGAGTACCTTTAGTACCTGGGAGTAACTTTAACCACTTCAGCCCCAGAAGGAATTACCCCTCTTAATGACCAGGCCATTTTTTGCGATATGGCTCTGCGTTACTTTAGCTGACAATTGTGTGGACGTGGGATGCTGTATTCAAATAACATTAATGTCCTTTTTTCCCCACAAATAGAGCTTTCTTTTGGTGGTATTTGATCACCTCTGCGTTTTTATTTTTTGCGCTATAAACAAATAAAGGCCAGCCATTTTGAAAAAAAAACAATATTTTTTTCATTTCTGCTATAAAACATACCCAATAAAAAAAATAAAAAAATACAGTTTCTTCATCAATTTAGGCCAATTTGTTTTCTGCTACATATTTTTGGTTAAAAAAAATCCCCAATAAGCGCAAATTGATTGGTTTGAGTAAAATTTATAGCGTCTACAAAATAGGGGATAGATTTATGGCATTTTTATTTATTTTTTATTTTTTACTAGTAATGGCGGTCATCTGTGATTTTTAGCGGGGACTGCGACATTGCAGCAGACAGATCAGACACCTAACAGACATTTTTTACACTTTTTTGGGAACCAGTGATATTATTACAGTGATTAATGCTAAAAATATGCATTGGGGGGATGTCCGGACGTCAGCTGAGGCGGACGCGCTAGAGAAGAGCTCCGGTCATCCTAAAGGCATCCATCGCCATACTTCCTACAGCACACCTTGCTGAGCCTGCCTTGCAACCCTGTTTGTCCCTGGACATCCCCTGCCTCTGCCCCAGCCTAAATTTCCGAGCCCAGAAGGACGATTGTGCAGATATCCAGGCCGCGGCCGGCTCCACGCATCTGTGGCTTGCCGACATCTTGAGGCCTACGGAGGGCTGTCAGTCCTGTCTGTCCATTGTGCATCGCTGCTTTAGGCCTCATCCAGCGGCCTGCTGCAATCTCAGCAGTACCAGGAGCCAACCAAGGGATTCTATGACAAGCTCTCACCCCCCCCGCTTGGCTGTGTCATCTGATCCTTCCCTGTAGTCTTACCACCAGTTCGGGAGGAGCTGACTGTGCAACGGCTTTGGCAGAGGCCACTGCCTTCTTCGTCCCCGTTATCTGCTGCCATATTGTCTTTGATGCTGGTCTTCCTCATCTGCCTCGGGATGGGGTGTGTGAGTTCCATCCATCCTGCTGCTCTCCCCGCTTCCTCATTGACTCTTGACCTCCTGGGGACCTGAACTGCTCAGAAAGCCCTGCAAAATACACAGCCAGCACTCTCAGACCTGCAGCCTGCCGCCATCTTGGACCCCGCGACACCCTTTTTGGCAATACTCCTGTCTGCTGTTTCCTACTTTGTGGCTGCCCTGGGGTACTCCTCAGTCCAGAAGGCTACTAGTGACTGCCACTCACCAGCTTCACCCCAGCTATCTAACATTTGCTGGACAGCACAGGTAATTGGCCGGGGCTTTGGGTCTACAACCCTCAGACCAGCAGTATTCTATATGCCCAGTTTCTGGCCCTGATGCCCTCTAAAGACTGTACCACTGAAGGGGGTGAGGCTTGGCGCATGGAGAGCTAAACCATGTCTTGACACAGCCCCTGGTCCCTGAGACTCCCGCGGACTACTTCCCACCATTGGATTACTTCCTAATTTCACAGATTGGTGGCAATAAGAACAAGGCTGCCAAGAAGACCGGACCACCAGCAGGGTGACCTGGGACACTTTTTCACCCATTCTTCGGCCACCTTGCAGCACCAGCAGGCTTCCAAGATGGTGCAGGCACCACCATCCCCAGCCCGGTCTGACTCGGCAATTTCCACACAGGTGAGCTACTGCGATCGGTCCGAGTCACCAGGGGGCTCTGATCGCTTCGACAGACTCTCCCACAGTGCCTCACTAGCTCCCTGTGCTCTGGGGATGGATGGGACTTGGAGGCGCAAATGAGATCATTGCATACTTACATCAAAGATCACTACCCACTAAAACTGACTTTGAACAGTAGCTCGCATTGAAAAGACCTACCACTCAGAAATCAATGAGCTTAAAAAAGACCTGGGGATCCGTATGGAGGACATTGAGCACACCACCGATGGCCTTTGCAATTCTTTACAATCTCATGATGAAACCCTGAATTCCCATACAGTGCTTGTTCAGCAGCTTATGTATCAACAGGAAGTCCACTACATCACGACCCACGGCTATGTTATCTTATATCACCGAAACCACACTGCCCTCAATTGACCCCAAACAGGCCCTGGAGCTAGGTAAGTCCCTCTCAGACATGGAATTCCTGGGTGCTATTAAAGACCTGAAAGCTGACAAATGCCCAGGACCAGATGGTTTCTCTCCAAGGTTCTATAAGCTCTTTGCTCCACTACTTACCCCCTTATTGGCCAAGACCTTTAATTCCATTGACGATTCCCAACCACTTTCTAGGGACCTTTTCTCGGCTCATATTTCTATTATCCCCAAACCCGGTAAGGACCCCTCTCAATGCAGCAGCTACAAACCCATATCTCTCCTCAACATGGATATCAAACTTTTTACAAAGATACTGGCTAACCGCCTTTACCCACTATTGCCATCAATTATACCTAAGGATCAAGTTGGTTTTGTCCCCGGCCGTGAGGCCTTGGAAAACACCACAAAAAACATTCACCTTATTTCATATATACAGAGACACGGCCTGAAAGCTTGCTTACTCTCTTACACTGAAAAAGCATTTGACCGAGTGAATTGGCAATTCCTTTAATTGTGTTTGGAACAGCTCGGTACCGGCAGTGCTTTCATAACTAAGGCTATGTCATTGTGCTCCCAGCCCTCAGCCTCTGTGTTAGTTAATGGCTCCTCTTCCGAACCTTTTAATATCTCCAACGGAACCAGACAGGGCTGCCCCTTCTCCCCCTGCTTTTCGTCATAGTGATAGAATACCTGGCCACCGTTATTAGGCAAAATGACTCGATTGTAGGCGTTCAGACTCTGTCCTTACATCATAAACTCTCCCTGTATGCTGACGACTTACTAGTGTATGTACAACAGCCCCACATATCCCTTCCTTCTTTACTACATGAATTTCACTAATTTGGGGAACTTAGTAATTTTAAATTGAATATATCTAAAACAGAGGCCCTTAATATATCACTACCCCCGCCACTATTTCGGAGTTCAGTTCTAATTTCTCCTTTCAATGGTCCACTAAAGGAATCTCATACTTAGGCGTCACCATATCATCTAATCTCTCCAATCTATATGCACTGAATTACCCCCATTGCTAACTCAAATAAGGAGTGACTTGGATTCCTGGGGGTCTTCTTCCCTGCCTTAGTTTGGGCGCATAAACACCTTGAAAATGGACACGCTGCCAAAGCTGCTCTACCAGTTTCAGACCATTCCCATACTCCTCCCTAAACAGTTCTTCCTCTCTTTATGCTCAATGTCTATTCCATTTTTCTGGATAGGGGTTTCTCTCGTATACGCTACAAACTGCTTACCTTCCCCAGGCTACAGGGTGGAGTGGGACTCCCGGATTATGAACTATACCCCAAAGCTGCTATCTCAGCAAGGGGTGCTTGAATGGTTCCCTCGCCCCTTCACTAAATCATCCATCATGGTAGAACAAGATCTTTCTCATCTGGATCTCAGGGCCCTTCTTTGGGGGTACTCCCAAGACCTACCCAGGCTACACTCCTCCTCACTTCTAACCCATGCAGCACTACATATATGGTATCGGAGAGGCCTACAGAACCTCTTGTCTTCTGGCCCCTCCCCCTTTACAGCCCTATTCGATAACCCCGCTCTCCCCCAGGGCTTGGGTTTGCCTACAGTGGGTACACTGACGAGACCCATGTGGCCAGTGGCACACTCGATTGTACACCAGACTACCAGGCAGCCGGTTATCCCAGGGGTTGATGGTAATTGACTCACCGCCCTCCACCTCTCTACCTTCTGTACAGGACTATTCCGCTCTACCCAGATTCACCGTCCCCTAACTGAATACGAGTGACTGTGCTCCCTGAAATGCCCAGACATCTGTTATATGCGATTTATCAACTACTCCACGTGTTGAGCAATAATGAGCTTCCTACTTGCATGAGGGTGTGGTCCAGGGACTTGGGAAGGGAGCTCACGACAGCCAACTGGCAGACCTCCTTCCACTTCACCCACAAATCCACTATTTCCAGCTATGCTCAGGAGAAAAACATTAAGCTTATGTCTAGATGGTACAGAGATCCCTCCTCCTTAAATAGCATATTCCTATCCATGCCTGCCAACTGTTGGAGATGTGGATCGGCAGAAGAGACCTACATACACATCTGGTGGGAGTGCAGCAGGATACAACCCTTTTGGTCTCAAGTTTTCACTGTGTATAATACAATATACAATGCTTCCCTACTGCCTTCACCTGAAGTGGCATTGTTGTACTGTACTCCCTGGCTCAATTGCCTCACAAAATAAGAGTCTGCTTTGTTTCTTCCTTTCTGCAGCAAGACAATTGATTCCTCTATTTGGAAGTCAGACAAGTTCAAAACTGTGTGGTTTGTCTGGATTGATTTTTCCACTTCCAACGCCCTTAAAGACAGAAAAGGAAGAGTTGGCGCGAGAACCAACCAAACAATATAACAACAATCTGGATAGGTTAATAAATATATATATACAGGTAAAAGCCAGTAAATTAGAATATTTAGAAAAACTTGATTTATTTCAGTAATTGCATTCAAAAGGTGTAACTTGTACATTATATTTATTCATTGCACACAGACTGATGCATTCAAATGTTTATTTCATTTAATTTTGATGATTTGAAGTGGCAACAAATGAAAATCCAAAATTCCGTGTGTCACAAAATTAGAATATTACTTAAGGCTAATACAAAAAAGGGATTTTTTAGAAATGTTGGCCAACTGAAAAGTATGAAAATGAAAAATATGAGCATGTACAATACTCAATACTTGGTTGGAGCTCCTTTTGCCTCAATTACTGCATTAATGCGGCGTGGCATGGAGTCGATGAGTTTCTGGCACTGCTCAGGTGTTATGAGAGCCCAGGTTGCTCTGATAGTGGCCTTCAACTCTTCTGCGTTGTTGGGTCTGGCATTCTGCATCTTCCTTTTCACAATACCCCACAGATTTTCTATGGGGCTAAGGTCAGGGGAGTTGGCTGGCCAATTTAGAACAGAAATACCATGGTCCGTAAACCAGGCACGGGTAGATTTTGCGCTGTGTGCAGGCGCCAAGTCCTGTTGGAACCTGAAATCTCCATCTCCATAGAGCAGGTCAGCAGCAGGAAGCATGAAGTGCTCTAAAACTTGCTGGTAGACGGCTGCGTTGACCCTGGATCTCAGGAAACAGAGTGGACCGACACCAGCAGATGACATGGCACCCCAAACCATCACTGATGGTGGAAACTTTACACTAGACTTCAGGCAACGTGGATCCTGTGCCTCTCCTGTCTTCCTCCAGACTCTGGGACCTCGATTTCCAAAGGAAATGCAAAATTTGCTTTCGTCAGAAAACATGACTTTGGACCACTCAGCAGCAGTCCAGCTCTTTTTTTCCTTAGCCCAGGTGAGACGGTTTTCGCTCTGTTTCTTGGTCAACAGTGGCTTGACACGAGGTATGCGGCAGTTGAAACCCATGTCTTTCAAGCGTCTCTTGGTGGTGGATCTTGAAGCACTGACTCCAGCAGCTGTCCACTCCTTGTGAATCTCCCCCACATTTTTGAATGGGTTTTTTTTCACAATCTTGACTAGGGCGCGGTGATCCCTATCGCTTGTACACTTTTTCTGACCACAGTTTTTCCTTCCCTTTCCCAAAATTTAACCCTTACACAATATTCTAATTTTGTGACACACGGAATTTTGGATTTTCATTTGTTGCCACTTCAAATCATCAAAATTAAATGAAATAAACATTTGAATGCATCAGTCTGTGTGCAATGAATAAATATAATGTACAAGTTACACCTTTTGAATGCAATTACTGAAATAAATCAAGTTTTTCAAAATATTCTAATTTACTGGCTTTTACCTGTATATATATATATATATATAAAAACAATGATTTGGATTATTAGTCCCAGCAATAAATGAAAAGGGTTCAGTTCTTAGCACCAGCGGCTGCTCCCCTGGGAGTTGAAGCTAACTCTGGAACACAAGCAGAAGAAGAACAAGGCACGCCAAACTAAGTGCAGTATGTAGTAAACGATATATTGAAAAGTTAAAGGAAGCCAAATGGCTACTGGCATGATATTAGTGAGAATTAAGCACATAAACTAATAGTGGTGTAGTCCATGGTCACTGTGTGGTCCAGGGTGGCATCAGTAGAGGTGTGTCAGCGGTGTCTTATGAACTGCAGAAGATGGAGATGCAGAGCGGCCTTTTTCCTCAGATCTGATTTGAAACACGTCATTTGACACGTCCACACATCACTTCCGATGCACAGAACCCATCGAGCTTGCATTCCATGCTGGTACGCTCTTCCAGTTCTGGGTTCCTGGCTTTCCCAAGGACGTACGGCACCCAGCCGAGCTGAACATCCAGGGTGCTCTGCATCTCCATCTTCTGTAGTTCATAAGACGCCGCTGGGACACCTCTACTGATGCCGCCCTGGACCGTACAGTGACCATGGACTATGCCACTATTCGTTTATGTGCTTGATTCTCACTAATATTATGTGAGTAGCCATTTGGCTTCCTTTTACTTTTCAATAAATCTTTTACTACATACTGCATTTAGTTTGGCGCACCTTGTTCTTCTTTGATGCCCTTAAAGCTCTGTTATAAAATATAACTTATAAAGGTTCTCCTTTTTTACTTTTTTTTCTGCCCCCTAGCACAAATGTACACCTGCATGGCCACGAGAGACGCTCAAGACTCCTTTTTATCCTTTTCTCTAGTCTTCTCCTGGACTCATTCGGGGATGCTCATCTCTTTCTTTATTTCTTTCCTTTCCCTACCTTTTCTTCTTTACTCCCTGCTAATTTACTAACACATGACTACCATTCGCTTTCTTTTTCTTCTCTTTCGACCCTCTTATCTGACAAGCCTACATACTGATTTGCTTCGATCTATGCTTGTTTATAGTTTTTGATTATACGACCGCATATCCTAGCCCTAACCGGTTTTGGGGTCAACATATCTATGTCGTAACTCTGAACCGCAAATGTACACCTTGTACTGTTTACAATTTTTTTTTTATGTGAAATAAAAAAATATATTTACCTCTAAAAATATGCACTGACATTGTACTAATGGCACTGGCAGGGAAGAGGTTAACATCAGGGGGGTCCAGGGGTTAAATGTGTTCCCTGGGTGAGTTTACTAACTGTACGGGAGATGGGCTGCCTGGGAAAACACACAGATCTGTCTTCCTGCATAGCAGAAAGACAGTATCTCTCTGTCATCCCCTGACAGAACAGAGATCTGCCTTGTTGACTTTGGCAGATCCCCATTCTGTCTCTGCGAGGAACGATCAAGGGCGGCCGGCGAACATCGAGTCTGCCAGACCTGCTGATTGCTCCCCCACTGGCCAATCGGCACATGCGCACCCACAGAAAGCCATGGAGATTTGTGCAGCCGAGTCAACCTGCCGCAGTATAACTGCGGCGGCTGGTCGGCAAGCAGTTAATACCTGGGAGTAACTCAATACCTGGGAGTACCTTAATATCTGGGAGCACCTTAATACCTGGGAGTAACTTAATTACCTGGGACTAACTTTAGTATCTAGGAGTAACTTTAGTACCTGGTAGAAACTTTAATACCTGGGAGTAACTTTAGTATCTAGGAGTAGCTTTAATAACTGGGAGTAACTCAATACCTAGGAGTAACTCAATACCTAGAAGTAACTTAAAACCTGGGAGTAACTTAATACCTGGGAGTAACTTAAGTTACTCCCAGGTACTAAATACCTGGGAGTAACTTTAAAACCTGGGAGTAATTCGCAGAGTGTCGCAGGGAGAGTTGGGAGTAGTGTAGGATACCAATAGCAAGTCTTTCTTATTATTCTCAATAGAACAGCGGGTAAAATATCCAACAGGATTGGTGATGGCACTCAGTGCACATCCTGCTCCATGTATGTATTCCTTGATGAGAAAATCGAGGGCAAATAATGCTGTGCAAGATGTGAGCGAGTTGGTTTCCTGGAAGCCCAGATCCTGGTCCTGGAGAACCAGGTGGCAACACTGAGAAGCATCAGCAACCTGGAATAGAGCTTGGACATTACCCAGCAGGTGCTGGAGGAACAAGTGAAGAGGAGGTTGGAGACATAGAGGCACAGGAGCCAGAGGTAGGTAGCTGGGTAACAACTAGGAGGAGAGGTAGGGGGAAGAGTGCCAGGGAGGCCAGTCCTGAGCTGGAGCAGGTCCCCTCTCTCGAGCTGCCAGGGGAGTGACGGCTCCTGTAAGGAGGGTGGCAGAGATACAGGAAAGGCTAGACAAGTGCTGGTAGTAGGGGACTCATTTATTAGGAGGACAGAGAGGGCAATCTGTCAGAAAGACCGTGGTCACCGAACAGTAAGTTGTTTACCGGGCGCTCGGGTTTGGCACATAGCGGATCGGGTGGACAGAATATTGAGCGGGGCTGGGGAGTGCCCAGTGGTCATGATACACGTTGACACCAATGACATAGTGAGAGGAAGATGGAGAGTCCTAAAAAATGATTTCAGGGACTTAGGAAATAGATTGAGGAAAAGGACTTCCAAGGTAGTTTTCTATGAAATACTATCTGTATCTCGAGCCACACCAGAAAGGCAGCAAGAGGTTAGGGAACTGAACAAGTGGCTGAAGAACTGGTGTAGGAAAGAGGGGTTTTGGTTCCTGGAGAACTGAGCTGACTTCTCAGTCAGTTACCGGCTCTTTAGTAAGAACAGGCTGCACCTTAATGGGAATGGTACAGCCCTATTGTCAAGAAAGATGGCCATAAAGTTGGAGGGGCTTTTAAAACTAGGTATTTGGCGGAGGGAGTCAGAGGAAGCAATACCTGGCAGTGAGCAAAGGACAGAGGGTAATAGTGGAGTCAGCAGGGATAATACAGGTGTAACTTCTAATCCTGAGGTGAATGCAAAGACAAGTCAGAAACAAAGCCTGAGGAAAACTAAGGGGAAGTTAATATGCACCCATACAATGATGAGGGGAGTATACACACATGCTAAGAGCCTAGCTAACAAAATGGAGGAACTGGAGCTGCTATTACATGAGGAGGACTTAGACTTGGTGGGAATAACTTTACCACTTCAATATAGGGCATTTTACACCCTTCCTGTCCAGACCAATTTTCAGCTTTCAGCGCTCTCACATTTTGAATGACAATTACTCAGTCATGCTACATTGTATCCAAACAAAATTTTTATAATTATGTTCTTATAAACAGAGCTTTCTTTTGGTGGTATTTAATCACGACTGGATTTTTTATTTTTTGCAATTTTTTTAGTTTCTATCTTAAAATTTTGCAAAGAAATAATTTTTCTTCATAAATTTGTGCCAAAATGTATACTGCTACATATCTTTAGTAACAAAAAACAAATTAGTGTATATTATTTGGTCTCTGTGAACGTTATAGAGTCTACAAGCTATAGTGCAAATCATTGAAAATTGATCACATCTGATTACACCTGATGTACTGACTCATTTCTTGAAACTCTACCAAGCCAGGAAAGTACAAACACCCCCTAAATTACCCCTTTTTGGAAAGTAGACTGTCCAAGGTATTTAGTAAGAGGCATGGTGAATTTTTTGAAGTTGCAATTTTTTCCCACAATTCTTGGGAAAACGCCCACAAATTGACCCCATTTTGGAAAGCTAACACCCCAATGTATAATCTATGAGGCATAATGAGTCTTTTGAATGGTTCTTTTTTTTCCAGAAGTTTTTGGATAATGTGGAAAAAAAAATGAAAACACATGTGGGAAGCCTTTCCTGTTTTTTCTTGCAGTACCACAGGCCAAAGTTTTCTTCAGGAATAGGTGGCGAAAAAGGGGCAAACTGGTATAGTAGTTGTCCATGTAAATATGATACCCCTTTTGGAGGAGTGGAAATGCCAACTCCCATACAATTTTCCTGCTTATTCCCATGTACGTTGGACACCCAGGGGGCTGCAGCTGGGAGTCTTTGCCTTCATACACAGGAAAGGCATTCACATATCCGGTGGCCCTTTCACAGAGCTTGTTGAGATTCAAGCCATACCTCGCCCCCTTACTGGGAATATACTGCTTGATTCCCAGCCTGCCTGTGAAATGGACCAGGGATTCGTCCACGAAGATGTTCTGGTCAGGGATGTAAAGTTCGGCAAACCTCTTATTAAAAAAATCAATTGGGGGGTGAATTTTATACAATTTATCAAAGTCCGGATGGTTTTGGGGGGGCACTGCAAGTTATCACTGAAATGCAGGAACCGCATGATCATGTCATAGTGGGACCTGGACATCACAGCTGAAAAAATTGGCATATGGTGGATGGGCTTGGTAGACCAATATAGATGCAGTTCATTTTTTTTGTAAGCCCCATGTTGAGCGTAAGGCCTAAAAACAATCTAAGCTCCTCCACTGTTAGGGGTCTCCATTCAAAAGGGCGGGCATAGCATGAGTTGGGGTTGTTTTGTATGTAATGACGGGCAAAAAAGATTTGTTTTGTCTATGATGCTTTGAAGTAACTCATCAGGGAAAAATAAGTTAAAAAAAGAGAAACCTTCGGTGTTGGCCTGCACACCTGGCTGTGCTGTGAAAGGGGGGATTGTGGCTGACCCTGTGCTAGAAAGCAGCCACAATGGGTTGGCCAAGGCAGCCGGAAGATGGGTTTGGGCCCTACTTCTTCGGCGTGAAATTCCAGAGCTTGTACTGGGCCTTTCCTCCTGGGGGTCTAGCAGCGCTTGTACTGGGCCTCTCCTCCTCTGGTCTAGCACCATTGGCATTTGCTGATTGGCCAATGGGGTGTCTGGCGCTGCTGTTAGTTGCCTGGAGTTCGGACCGTCTTCTTTTTGGACGGACTACTTCTTCCTCCGATTCGGATGTACTGCCTTTGGGGGGCACGTATTGCGAACCAGAATCAGAAATGTACTGGGGCGGTGAGAGCTCCCCGCTGCTCTCATCAGTCAGGCTTAGCGTTTGGTATGCCTCTTCTGAGGTGTATACTCTTCTGGATATGGTGGCTGTATGACAGGGCTGCACGACAAGGACTAATTGGCTGTACATCAGCTAGAAATTGGCTGCACGTCAGGCACTGCTGGGCTCATGGGACAGGTACTCAGACGGGGTGACAGATACTGTTACGTACCTGGATCATGAGCCTGATGTGTAGAGGAGAGCCTCTCTTGCCGCACTGGCTTGTGGGCCCCTGAGGTTAAGACAGCAGCCACAGAAGCACGGTGATGCAGGAGTGCCTAGGATCAGTCCAGTATCGGTATGGCTGGAGATGCAGCAGGCAGGCCGGTAGAGCTGAGTAGACCAGGACTGTGGTAGGCTGGATCACAGAGGTCACAGGAACTGATGTGATTCACAGAGCAGAACTGTAGCAGGCTGGAGGAATGGATGCAGAGTCAGGCAGGCCAGGTCGGTAACGTTCAGGCAGATCAGGC
Source organism: Aquarana catesbeiana (assembly GCF_042186555.1). NCBI lineage: Eukaryota > Metazoa > Chordata > Amphibia > Anura > Ranidae > Aquarana > Aquarana catesbeiana. The sequence continues at coordinate 637,926,032 of NC_133324.1, forward strand.
AGAGCAGCAGGCAGAAGAGAAGTCCAAGAACAAGCCAGAGTCGGGGTATCAAGCAGACAGGGTTAGTAAGAGCAAGCCAGGTCAAAGATCAGAGGTCAGCACAGATAACAGGATTCAGGACACACAGGAGCTGCAGACCAAACAGCAAGGAGTCTCTGGTGCACTCACTTTGAATAGCCCCTTTGGCGCCAACGTTGATGACAGGCGCACACGTGCGCGCAGGCACACATGTGTGCACGCCGATGCACCATTAATGTGCACATCTGTTGAGCTATTCCAGCTGCACGGCCATGCCTTTCCTGACAGATACTCAGACAAGGTGACAGGTACTCTGGTCAGGGTGACAGGTACTCCCGATGGGGAGACAAGTACTCCTGATGGGGGAGACAGGTACTCCTGATGGGGGTTACAGGTACTCAGGTACTCTTGATGGGGGTGACGGGTACTCAGGTACTCCTGATGGGAGTGACGGGTACTCCTGATGGGGGTGACGGGTACTCAGGTACTCCTGATGGAGGTGACGGGTACTCAGATACTTCTGATGGAGGTGACGGGTACTCAGGTACTCCTGATGGGGGTGACGGGTACTCAGGTACTCCTGATGGAGATGACGGGTACTCAGGTACTCCTGATGGAGGTGACAGGTACTCAGGTACTCCTGATGGAGGTGACAGGTACTCCTGATGGGGGTGACGGGTGCTCAGGTACTCCTGATGGAGGTGACGGGTACTCAGGTACTCCTGATGGAGGTGACGGGTACTCAGGTACTCCTGATGGGGGTCACGGGTACTCAGGTACTCCTGATGGGGGTCACGGGTACTCAGGTACTCCTGATGAAGGTGACGGGTACTCAGGTACTCCTGATGGGGGTCACGGGTACTCAGGAACTCCTGATGGGGGTGATGGGTACTCAGGTACTCCTGATGGAGGTGACGGGTACTCCTGATGGGGTTGACAGGTACTCAGGTACTCTTGATGGGGGTGACGGGTACTCAGGTACTCCTGATGGAGGTGACAGGTACTCCTGATGGGGGTGACGGGTGCTCAGGTACTCCTGATGGAGGTGACGGGTACTCAGGTACTCCTGATGGGGGTGATGGGTACTCAGGTACTCCTGATGGAGGTGACAGGTACTCCTGATGGGGGTGACAGGTACTCAGGTACCCCTGATGGAGGTGGCGGGTACTCAGTTACTCCTGATGGGGGTGACGGGTACTCAGGTACTCCTGATGGGGGTGACGGGTACTCAGGTACTCCTGATGGAGGTGACGGGTACTCCTGATGGGGGTGATGGGTACTCAGGTACTCCTGATGGGGTGACGGGTACTCAGGTACTCCTGATGGGGGTGACGGGTACGCAGGTACTCCTGATGGGGTGACAGGTACTCCTGATGGGGTGACAGGTACTCAGGTACTCCTGATGGGGGTGACAGGTAGTCCTGATGGGGGTGACAGGTACTCCTGATGGGGTGACAGGTACTTCTGTATGGATAGAACTTCAATGATGGGAAGCAAATGGGATATAAATAGTGGGGGTATGTTATAGGCCACCCAATCTGAAGGAGGAGGAGCGATATTGACTGGGCAGAGGGGACAGCTCACTCATTAAAGGCCCATCATTTCATGAATGTCTTACAGGACAACTTCATGTTACAATTGGTGGATTCCCCAACTAGAAAGAATGCCCTGCTAGATTTATTATTTATGATTTATCTAAGTTTGATCATAAATTGTAGAAATACAGGACAACTTGGGATCTAGCAATCATAGGATGATCACATTTAGAGTAAAACATAGAAAAAGGAGGCATGAGGGTAGCACAAAAACATAAAATTTCAAGCGAGACAATTTTCCTGAACTGCGGTCATTACAACATGACATTAATTGAGGCCAAATCCTAGATACACTGAACACAGAAGAAGAAAAATGGAAATGCTTTAGGAGCATATTAAACAAAGGTATCACACAGTGCATTTCAATGGGCAATAAATATAGAAGAGTGAAGGTTAAATCTGGGTGGCTAAACTGCAATGTAAAAAGCCTCATTAAAGAGAAAAATGTCTTTAAACAATATAAAGGGGATGTGTCACCGTCAGCGTTCCAACACTACAAGGAATGCAATAAGAAGTGTAAAAACGCAATCAGGGTGGCCAAAAAAAAGACTATGAGAGGCACATAGTGCAGGAAAGTAAAAAAAATCCAAAGAATTTTTTTAGATACATTAACAGTCTAGATCAGCGCACATTGTCCACATAAAAGACGAGGATGGGAGGATGGTTACGGATGACAGAGAAGGCAACTGTACTACATGTCTTCTTCTCCTCAGTTTTTATACAGGAAAAGGAGGGGTATACCGACCGCGACAGTACTATTAGTGACACATCACAGGGCATACCCTCATGTCTAACAGAGGCTGGAGTGAAGGAAATACTTAATAAACTTAATACAAATAAATCACCAAGATGGATTACCCCAAGAGTACTCAGAGAACTCAGGTTATAGCCAGACCATTGTCCCTAATCTTTGTGGACAGCATACTGGCAGGATTTGTACCAGCTGATTGAAGCAAAACCAATATGGTACCAATATTCAAAAAAGGACAGAGACAAATTCCTGGAAACTACAGGCCGGTCAGCCTAACATCAATCATTGGTAAATTAGTGGAGGGGATGATAAGGGACTAGATCCAAAAATGTACTGAAGAAAAAAATATCATAAGTAGTTATCAGCATGCGTTTACGAAAGTTTGTTTTTGCCAGACCAATCTGTTAACATTCTACGAGGAAGAGAGCTGCCATCTAGACAGGGGAAGGCCAGTGGAGTTAGTGTACCTGGATTTTGCAAAGGCATTCAATACAGTCCCCCATAAGTGCTTAATCTACAAGCTGAAGTCTACAGGCATGGACCATAAGGTTTGTTCTTGGGTAAAAAACTGGTTACAGGAGTGTTTCCAAAGGGTAGTGATAAATATTGTGTACTCTAACTCATCTGGAGTGGTAAGTGGGGTACCCCAGAGTTCTGTCTTGGGACCAATTCTATTGTGCACCTATACAGGTTTAACTGGATGAACTATTGTCTTTATTCAACCTTACCTACTATAAAACTATGAAACTATAGGATGTCCCTGGATGTCCAAAAGACTCCTCCACACAGCTCACTCCAAAGATGTCCGCAAAGTCAGAAAGGAGAAGAAAAATACTCTCATAGTATAGCAAGATGAATCTTTCATTTTTTAAAAATAGATTAAAAGTACTAACAGAATAAAAGGACAAAATGAGCAATATCATTTATCACTGGAATAAGACCATCTGATCCTCCACTTATGGTTGGCAAAAGCCCACTTCTGGATCTCAAGTTTCATGATAGGGTCACCTCCATTGGTCCCACCTAATGCATTTCATCATAGCAGACGTTATCAGGGGGGTGGCCAGAAATCAGCATCACGCAACAGTCTTTAAATAGTGACCAGATAAGGGGAGGATCAAAGTACGCACGCTCAAACTAATGAGCGGCATGCCCACAACAATTACGGTGCTTAGCAACTCAGCAGAAGCATTAATAGCTGTAAGGTAACCGTATATTCAAGTAACAGCCCCATCTTGTGTCCAATAACAAGTGCTACATACCAAAAATAAATATATAGTGACAAAAATGGAATAATGCCAGCATGGAAAAAAGGGATGCTCAAACACATAAAAACATATAAAAACAATTAATCTTAGATTGTAAACTCTAACGAGCAGGGCCCTCTGATTCCTACTGTATTAAAGTGTATTGTATTTGTACTGTCCACCTTCAAATTGTAAAGCGCTATATAAATACTGTATTATAATTAAAAACAAAACAATGTATAAAATCTACACACAAGATTACAAAAAAGAAAAAAAAAAAAGAAAAGGAGGTACGAACTTGGATTCGACTGTTATTAATAAAACAGTTGATATCACAGTCAACATTAAAGCCATGTGATCTATAAGTTTTGAGGTCATATATCCAACGTGTCTCTAATTTAGATATCTCCCTCCTGGTAGAGTACCCACTTCAGTGAGGTAAATATCTGTCAATGCCCATAAATAAGGTTCCCTCCTAACTCTTGTTATGGCACCTAGCATAGTACCTTGATAGATAATGACCTCAAAAACCCCATTTAATATTTTCAACATGTTCAGACAGACCTACAACGTACGAATGGTTCCACATATTGCATGTCGCATGAGCACCGAATAAGATAAACAACATTTTTGGTGGAACAGGTTATAAAAGATGTAATATCACATTGTTTGCTAGTTACCTGGGATTGCAATTATGTTATTTTCCTGCCCATAAAACTATTATCCTGACCAGTAACACATTTACTGCAAGGATACAAAGCAATAAAGGAACCAAAAAAAGCAGGTCTCACTGGGGGATCCTACACATGCCACGCAATCTTGTTGGGTAGAACAAGTAATCCTCTATAAATAACATTGGGGTGCTCACAAAGTACTAAACGTAAAATGGGATCATCCTTGGGTTTGTGTGAAATTATAGTATATATTGAGGCCACATCCACTGTGGCTATTATACACTGTACACCCATCCTCCCAATCTTCTTAGGGAAGTTTCTTGGAGTGATAGGTATATTATGGCCACAGTGGATGTGGCCTCATTATATACTATAATTTTGCATGAACATGGATATGCCACAGTTGAATATTTTTTAGGATGCAATGATTTGTTACCTGCTAGTCAAAAACTGTTTATTTTGGACGTTCTTGTTTTTACGATGACACATAATTATTTCTGGCTTGGTGGATGATATTTTTTACAGCTCCTTGGGGCTACCATGCCTAATCTTTTTATGAGCATCCCTGATGAAGTCACATGACTGTGACAATACGTGTCGGGATTGGCTGACAGGCACACCGCAAGCGACACGGGGACAAGCTTGGCTCTTGTGGATGATATGCTGTGTTTCATCTTGCTCTATGTGAGTGTTTTAGTGTTAGTTTTCATCCAATAAAATTTTTTATAACATACTACACATTCCCCTTCTTTCCTCTGCATCTCCCTCCCCCTCTGGGCGAGAGTGAAGTTACACTATAGAGGAATCACTATCCACTACCCAGCATTGATTCTTGGGACAACGAGAGGAGGATCCCTAAAGGAAATCGAGATCTTTATAAACCACCAGTCATCTATGTAAGGACCCATGCTGTTACCTTACAGCAGTAAGGTGAGAGGCCCCCTCCACACAGTTTGCACGGTTAAGACTGTAGCACTATACTTCATTGTTGTAAACCCTGTTACACCACTTGTACTTACAGGTAAGCCTATAATAAGGCTTACCTGTAGGTACTGTAAATTTACCCTAAACCTGCACGGAGATATTTACCATACACACCATATATTTACCATATACGCTTGCGCCAATATCATCGGCACATGCGTACTGAAGAAATGGCTCGTTCATGCCATTTCTAAAGGGCTTGTCCAGAGTTTGGAACAAGGATATCACACAGAGCTAATCTGTCAAGTCAGAATAACAGACGACACACTCTCTTGTAGCCTTATCTGACTCTATGTACACCCAGGATCAACGCATGGGCATGCATGAATCCCATATACACACATTATATTTGATCCTTGAAGCTCAAGACAACCGTAAAAGGAGAAACATTATTTGGATCTGGGGGTTGCCCGAGGCAACAGGTGCAGAGGATCTCCTATCAACGGTTAAAGGTATCTTTCAATCTTTACTCTGGGCATCAGAGTCAGCCAATCTGGAGCTTGACAGGGTCCATTGGGCTCTGGGGTCGTGGAACCCAGACCCAGCTAAACCAAGAGATATCATCTGTCGCGTACATTTCTATTGCACAAATTTATGAGAAAAGCCAACTTTGAGGGTACCTCTATTTACTTGTTGCCAGATTTATGTCATTTCACCTTAGAGAAAATAAAAGCCCTAAAAATATTGCTAACATTATTGCAAGATCACAATACCCCATACTGTTGGAACTTTTCATGCCAGCTTCAGATCTGAAAGGATGGTAAATAGCTTGTCATCCGTTGTCCATCTGTTATTCCTGCAGTGCTGTCTGCCTTACATCTGCCAGAGCTTCCACCTTTGGAGTGGCCTCTGACATACTCCATGTTTCGTGGCGCAAGACGTCAGGCCTCAGCTCCACCGAATCATCCAGAAAGCTCTGGACCCTTGTTCTCCAGCTGTAGTTTAATGCTGGGGTTGCGGTGGAGCCTGAGCATAAAGCATAAAGCGAGTTGCTGTATTGCTTTGTTTTTTCATTTGTTTTTTTCTCTCTCTCTCCAGAGATACAGTGCCTTGAAAAAATATTCATATATACCCTTGACATTTTCCACATTTTGTCATGTTACAACTAAAAGCGTAAATGTATTTTATTGGGATTTTATGTGATAGACCATCACAAAGTGGCACATAATAGTGAAGTAGAAGGAAAATGATAAATGGTTTTCAAAATTTTTTACAAATAAATATCTGAAAAGTGTGGCATGCATTTGTATTCAGCCGCTTTTACTCTGATACCCCTAACTAAAATCTAGTGGAACCAATTGCCTTCAGAAGTCACCTAATTAGTAAATATAGTCCACCTGTGTGTAATTTAATCTCAGTATAAATACAGCTGTTCTGTAAAGCCCACAGAGGTTTGTTAGAGAGCCTTAGTGAACAAACAGCATCATAAAGGCCAAGGAACACACCAGACAGGTCAGGGATAAAGTTGTGGAGAAGTTTAGAGCAGGGTTAGGTTATAAAAAAAATCCCAAGCTTTGAACATCTCACGGTGCTCTGTTTAATCCATCATTAGCAAATGGAAAGAGTATGGCACAACTGCAATCCTACCAAGACATGACCATCCACCTAAACTGACAGGCAGGGTAAGGAGAGCATTAATCAGAGAAGCAGCCAAGAGGTCCATGGTAACTCTGGAGGAGCTACAGAGATCCCCAGCTCAGGTGGAAGAATCTGTCCACAGGACAACTATTAATCGTACACTACACAAATCTGGCCTTTATGAAAGAGTGGCAAAAAGAAAGCCATTGTTGAAAGAAAGCCATTAGAAGTCCAATTTGCAGTTTGAGAGAAACTATGTGGAGGACACAGCAAAAATGTGGAAGAAGGTGCTCTGGTCAGATGAGACCAAAATTGAACTTTTTGGCCTAAAAGCAAAACACTATGTGTGGCAGAAAACTAACACTGCACATCACCCTGAACACACCATGCCCATTGTGAAACATGGTGGTGGCAGCATCATGTTGTGGGGATGCTTTTCTTCAGCAGGGACAGGGAAGCTGTCCAGAATTGATGGAATGATGAATAGAGCCAAATATAGTATCTCACAAAAGTGAGTACACCTCTCACATTTTTGTAAATATTTTATTATATATGTTTCATGTGACAACACTGAAGAAATCATACTTTGTTACAATGTAAAGTAGTGAGTGTACAGCTTGTAGAACAGTGTAACTTTGCTGTCCCCTCAAAATAACTCAACACTAGGGATGAGCGGAACACCCCCCTGTTCGGTTCGCAGCAGAACTTGCAAACAGGCAAAAAATTTGTTCGAACGCGCGAACACCGTTAAAGTCTATGGGACACGAACATAAATAATCAAAAGTGCTAATTTTAAAGGCTTATATGCCAGTTATTGTCATAAAAAGTGTTTGGGGACCTGGATCCTGCCGCAGGGGACATGGATCAATGCAAAAAAAAGTTTTAAAAACTGCAGTTTTTTTCGGGAGTAGTGATTTTAATAATGCTTAAAGTGAAACAATAAAAGTGTAATATCCCTTTAAATTTTGTACCTGGGGGGTGTCTATAGTATGCCTATAAAGGGGCGCATGTTTCCCGTGTTTAGAACAGTCTGACCGCAAAATGACATTTCAAAGGAAAAAAGGTAATTTAAAACTACTTGCGGCTATTAATAAATTGCCGGTCCGAAAAATACACAAAAAAGTTCATTGATAAAAACGGCATGGTAATTCCCCACAGGGGAACCCCAAACCAAAATTTTAAAAAAAAATTACGTGGGGGTCCCCCTAAATTCCATACTAGGCCCTTATCCGAGCACGCAACCTGGCAGGCTGCAGGAAAAGAGGGGGGGATGAGAGAGCGCCCCCCCTCCTGAACCGTACCAGGCCACATGCCCTCAACATTGGGAGGGTGCTTTGGGGTAGCCCCCCAAAACACCTTGTCCGCATGTTGATGAGGACAAGGGCCTCATCCCCACAACCCTGGCCGGTGGTTGTGGGGGTCTGCGGGCAAGGGGCTTATCAGAATCTGGAAGCCCCCTTTAACAAGGGGACCCCCAGATCCCGGCCCTCCCCCCTGTGTGAAATGGTAAGGGGGTACCCCTACCATTTCACTAAAAAAGTGTCAAAAATGTTAAAAATGACAAGAGACAGTTTTTGACAATTCCTTTATTTAAATGCTTCTTCTTTCTTCTTTCTTCTATCTTCCTTCAATTTCTTCCTCCATCTTCTTCTTCTTCTGGTTCTTCTGGTTCTTCCTCCGGTGTTCTCGTTCAGCATCTTCCTCTGCGGCGTCGGCGTCTTCTTCCCTTCTTCTCCTTGGGCCGCTCCGCATCCATGATGGCATGGAGGGAGGCTCCTGCTGTGTGATGCTTCTCTCTTCATCTTCTTCTCTTCATCTTCCTCTCTTCATCTTCTTCTCTTCATCTTCTTGTCTTCATCTTCTTGTCTTCATCTTCTTTTCTTCATCTTCTTTTCAGACCGCTCCGCATCCATGATGGCATGGAGGGAGGCTCCTGCTGTGTGACGCTTCTGCTATTCTGACGGTTCTTAAATAACGGGGGGGCACCCGGTGACCCGCTCCCTCTGACGCACAGTGACTTGACGGGACTTCCCTGTGGCATCACTGGGAATGCCACAGGGAAGTCCCGTCAAGTCCCCCATTATTTAAGAACCGTCAGAAGAAGAGAAGCGTCACACAGCGGGAGCCTCCCTCCATGCCATCATGGATGCGGAGTGGCCCGGAGAAGAAGGGAAGAAGACGCCGACACCATGGAGGAAGATGCCGGACGAGAACACCGGAGGAAGAACCAGAAGAAGATGGAGGAAGAAACCAAAGGAAGATAGAAGATAGAAGAAAGAAGAAGCATTTAAATAAAGGTATTGTTAAAAACTGTCTCTTCTCATTTTTAAAATTTTTGACACTTTTTTAGTGAAATGGTACCCTTACCATTTCACACAGGGGGAGGGCCGGGATCTGGGGGTCCCCTTGTTAAAGGGGGCTTCCAGATTCCGATAAGCCCCTTGCCCGCAGACTCCCACAACCACCGGCTAGGGTTGTGGGGATGAGGCCCTTGTCCTCATCAACATGGGGATAAGGTGTTTTGGGGGGCTACCCCAAAGCACCCTCCCAATGTTGAGGGCATGTGGCCTGGTACAGTTCAGGAGGGGGGGCGCTCTCTCGTCCCCCCCTCTTTTCCTGCGGCCTGCCAGGTTGAGTGCTCAGATAAGGGCCTGGTATGGATTTTTGGGGGGACCCCATGCCGTTTTTTTTTTTTAATTTTGGCACGGGGTTACCCTTAAAATCCATACCAGACCTGAAGGGTCTGGTATAGATTTTGAGGGGGACCCCACACCATTTTTGTTTTAATTTTGGCCGGGGTTCCCCTTAATATCCATACCAGACCTGAAGGGCTTGGTATGGAATTTAGGAGGACCCCCACGTCATTTTTTTTTTAAATTTTGGTTCGGGGTTCCCCTGTGGGGAATTTCCATGCCATTTTTATCAATGAACTTTTATGTGTATTGTCAGACAGGCAATTCATTAATAGCCATGAGTAGTTTAAATTACTTTTTTTCCTTTGAAATGTCATTTTGCTATCAGACTGTTCTAAACACGGGAAACATTCGCCCCTTTACAGGCATACTATAGACACCCCCCAGGTACGAAATTTAAAGAGATATTACACTTTTATTGTTTCACTTTAAGCATTATTAAAATCACTGCTCCCGAAAAAACGGACGTTTTTAAAACTTTTTTTTGCATTGATCCATGTCCCCCGGGGCAGGACCCAGGTCCCCAAACACTTTTTATGACAATACCATGAATATAAGCCTTTAAAATTAGCACTTTTGATTTCTCCCATAGACTTTTAAAGGGTGTTCCGCGGCATTCGAATTTGCCGCGAACACCCCAAATTGTTTGCTATTCGGCGAACTTGCGAACAGCCGATGTTCGAGTCGAACATGAGTTCGACTCGAACTCGAAGCTCATCCCTACTCAACACACAGTCATTAATGTCTAAACCGCTGGCAACAAAATGAGTACACCCCTAAGTGAAAATTTTCAAATTGGGCCCAAAGTCTCACTATTTTGTGTGGCCACCATTATTTTCCAGCACTGCCATAACCCTCTTGGGCATGAAGTTCACCAGAGCTTCACAGGTTGCCACTGGAGACCTCTTCCACTCCTCCATGATGACATCACAGAGTTGGTGGATGTTTGAGACCTTGTGCTCCTCCACCTTCCATTTGAGGATGCCCCACAGATGCTCAAATAGGGTTTAGGTCTGGAGACATGCTTGGCCAGTCCATCACCTTTACCCTCAGCTTCTTTAGTAAGGCATTGGTCGTCTTGGAGGTGTGTTTGGGGTCATTATGTTGAATACTGCCCTGCAGCCCAGTCTCTGAAGAGGGGGGATAAGGTCTGCTTCAGTATGTCACATGTACATGTTGGCATTCATGGTTCACTCAATGAACTGTAGCTCCCCAGTGCCGGCAGCACTCATGCAGCCCCAGACCATGACTGTAGGCAAGACACACTTGTCTTTGTACTCCTCACCTGGTTGCTGCCACACACACTTGACACCATCTGAACCAAAAAATTTGTCTTGGTCTCATCAGACCACAGGACATGGTTCCAGTAATCCATGTCCTTAGTCTGCTTGTCTTCAGCAAATTGTTTGCAGGCTTTCTTGTGCATCACCTTTAGAAGAGGCTTCCTTCTGGGACAACAGCCATGCAGACACATTTGATGCAGTGTGCACCGTATGGTCTGAGCACTGACAGGCTGACTCCCAACCCCTTCAACCTCTGCAGCTATGCTGGCAGCACTCATACAACTTTTTCCCAAAGACAACCTCTGGATATTATGCTGAGCACGGGCACTCAACTTCTTTGGTTGACCATGGCGAGGCTTGTTCTGAGTGGGACCTGTCCTGTTAAACTGCTGTATGGTCTTGGCCAATGTGCTGCAGCTCAGTTTCAGGGTCTTGGCAATCCCTTAGACTATACCATCTTTATGTAGTGCAACAATTATTTTTTTCAGATCCTCAGAGTTCTTTGCCATGTTGAACTTCCAGTGACCAGTATGGGAGAGTGAAACCAAATTTTAACACACCTGCTCACTATTCACATCTGAGACTTTGTAACACTAATGAGTCACATGACACCGGGGAGGGAAAATGGCTAATTGGACCCAATGTGGATTTTTTCACTTTAGGGGTGTACTCACTTTTGTTACCAGCAGTTTAGACATTAATGGCTGTGTGTTGAGTTATTTTGAGGGGACAACAAATTTACACTGTTATACAAGCTGTACACTCACTACTTGACATTGTAGCAAAGTGTAATTTCTTCAGTGTTGTCACATGAAAAAATATAATAAAATATTTACAAAAATTTGAGGGATGTACGCACTTTTGTGAGATAATGTACATGGCATTCTTAGAAGAAAACCTGTAAGAGTCTGCAAAAGACTTGAGAATGGGGCAGAGGTTCGCCTTTCCTGCAGGACAATGACCCTAAACGTACAGCCAGAGCTACAATGGAATGGTTTAGTTCAAAGTATATTCATGTGTTAGAATTGCCCAATCAAAGTCCAGACCTAAATCCAATTGATAATCTGTGGCAAGACTTGAAAATTGCTGTTCAGAGACACTCTCCATCCAATCTGACAGAGCTTGAGCTATTTTGCAAAGCAGAATTGGCAAAAATGTCACTTTCTAGATGTGCAAAGCTGATAGAGACATACCCAAAAAGACATGCAGCTGTAATTGCAGTGAAAGGTTGATCTACAAAGTATTGACTTAGGGGGCTGAATACAAATGCATGCCATACTTTTCACATATTTATTTGTAAAAAAGATTAAAAACATTTATAATTTTCCCTCCACTTCACAATTATGTGCCACTTTGTGTTGGTCTATCTTATAAAATCCCAATAAACTAAATTTTGGGTTGAAACATTACAAAATGTGGAAAATGTCAAGGGGGGGGGGGGGATACTTTATCAAGGAATTTTATTGGAATATTTTATTGGAATATGTATCATTATCATTTAAAATTGTTTTGGACTCTGATATTCATTAATATTAGGAATATACATATACAGTATGTATATGAACCAATAAACTTTTTTTTATCTAACAATTTACTTATTTGCAACCGCGTGCTTCATATAAAGTCCCATTTCTTTCTCCCCTTTTCATATTGACAGCGATGGAGGCATATAACCTTACCAGGCCATTGTTTCATTTAAAGTCCCAAACCTTTCCTCTTGTAGTATCAAATTTAGGGATGGAAGTACGCTGTTGTGTTCAGTTCGTTTTTAGTTCCAACAATATATTGTTTCCTGTCCATAGTTGGTCTAATGCTGCTTCTTTTTGCAGTTAATTACCCTTTCTTTTTTACCCAAAAGTTATACAACCAATATCTAGGCTGTGTTGTTTGGCGGATTATGGTCTGTTTTTGTTGAGCCATCTGGGATTTGATCTTAACCAGGAGCTGCGATGCGCACTGCAGGCTTCCCCTCCTCCTCCACCTCCACCACCCATGATGCCGGACGGGTGCAATAAGTAGTGCATATCAAAGTCAAGTTTTACACGCCGGACGTGTGGCGTCCTCATGGCACTGCAACACCATCAGTGCTTTTACATCTATGAGCAATATGAGGACTGGTGCCAATTACCGGACGGCTTAGCTCCACAGGTGATGGCGCCACCCTCTCACTTTGCACGCTTGCGTGACGTTGGGGGTGTGCTGCGGAGGCGCCTACATAGGTATCTCCCCTAGGTGGTTTTGGCACTCATTGTTGTCTCTCTCTTTCATATGGTACACCAGTACAACTCTGGATCACGGCTCTCACGTACCCAGAATTAGGTACCATTTGATTTATAGAAGTCACTTATTAGTCCTGTCCTTTTTTCCTTTAAATTCATTAATTTATTCCTTCACTCCTTTCTATCTTTCTGTACTTTTCTTTTACTAGCAGCTGGGCTTCACCTTTGCCATTAGCTACATACCTACTTTAGTATAACCATGAGTATGGGCCACCTTGCACACTCAGGATTTATACTTATATTATTTCTCACAGAGGTCCCACATGGTTGGTCTATTTACTATCCTGATCACACATAAGCATTACACTCATGGACACATATCTTCTATCCACTTTGGGTGCTAAGCGATGAAAGTGATTTCGCGCAGTGATCCAATTAACTGGGGATTTCTCCTCTAAATGTGATAAAGTGAAACAATGATAACAGGCCTACCAAAGCGCATAGAATGCATTCAATAAAAAGTGATCATAAATTCATGACTGGTATAAATATATAAATACAAATGGAAAGGCTGGTGAATAATGACAGAGATGCTAATAAATAATAATAATCAATGTGCAATAAAAAATGAATGGTCCATAAAAGGAGGGGATGGATGGAAATGCTAGGTCCTCCTGGGAAGTTAGATTACACTAAAAAGTCACAAACATGGGATAAAATGTAATTCCAATGGCTGGCTTCTTAGTAGTAAAACATAGTGGTGTTGCCCATATGAAACTTATACAATCAATGTGGTCTCCCAGAACTCTCACCTCAGAGCTTGTTAATTATTGCATCTGTGAGTTCAGGTCTGCTGATATTGCCACTGTTGTATGTAGTCAGTAGATGGATTGTAGATTTCTCCTTGTGAGCCCTCTGCTGGAATTCCTAAAAAACTCCGGGGTTACCAACACCGTGATAGGGGGAGGAAAGGAGAAAAGGAAGGGGCTCCACTAATGTAGTATGTTAAAAAGTGCAAAGATATTTACTAAGAATATAAGGTGGACTCTTACATAGTAACAAATAATTAAAAGCAAATAGAAAAGGCAATGATTGTATGGCGCTCTCAGCGCCCTCTCACTTCTCCTCCTGTGTACGTCTCGCTCCGGCCACTCCCTATGTGTTACAACACCGTCACGTGTCTTTATCTGGGGAATGAAGACACGTGATGGTGTTGTAACACGTAGGGAGTGGCCAGAGCGAGACGTACACAGGAGGAGAAGTGAGAGGGCGCTGAGAGCGCCATACAATCATTGTCTTTCTATTCGCTTTTAACTATTTGTTACTATGCAAGAGTCCACCTTATATTCTTAATAAATATCTTTGCACTTTTTAACATACTACACTAGTGGAGCCCCTTCTTTTTCTACTTTCTTCCCCCTATCACGGTGTTGGTAACCCCGGAGTTTTTTAGGAATTCCAGCAGAGGGCTCACAAGGAGAAATCTACAATCCATCTACTGACTACATACAACAGTGGCAATATCAGCAGACCTGAACTCACAGATGCAATAATTAACAAGCTCTGAGGTGAGAGTTCTGAGAGACCACATTGATTGTATGAAGTTTCATATGGGCAACACCACTATGTTTTACTACTAAGAAGCCAGCCATTGGAATTACATTTTATCCCATGTTTGTGACTTTTTAGTATAATCTAACTTCCCAGGAGGACTTAGCATTTCCATCCATCCCCTCCTTTTATGGACCATTTATTTTTTATTGCACATTGATTATTATTATTTATTAGCATCTCTGTCATTATTCACCAGCCTTTCCATTTGTATTTATATATTTATACCAGTCATGAATTTATGATCACTTTTTAGTGAATGCACTCTATGCACTTTGGTAGGCCTGTTATCATTGTTTCATTTTATCACATTTAGAGGAGAAATCCCCAGTTAATTGGATCACTGCACAAAATCACTTTTATCGCTTAGCCTTTCATTGGTGTCACTGTGAACACTTTAGATTTTGCTGCAATTTATTTATTATTTTTTTCTCTCTGTGATACACACTATTGATAGCGCGAAGGCACACTTATCACTCTGGGTGCTGTTTTGTGTTGGCTCTTTTTGCTGAGCACTCCGCCACAGTTCTCGGAAATGATGTCCCCGGGTGGCTCACAACCCTCAGCACCACACCATCAACACACAGATGCTGTGTAAGTAATATGGGATAAGAAATGGGTCTCCTGCACGCAGATAAGATCAGATATATGTCTAAGGGCTTCCTTCCACATTAACTAGCGTTTAAATGGGGAATTGAGGTCCTTAACATTCAAGGAAGTGATAGTAATGTCCATAGTTAATAGCTGGCAAAATGAGCCTATGGAAGTAGAGAAATTACACTTACTAATTTTGCACACCCAATAGCTATAAAATCACTATAGGTTATAGAAGACAAGCTTATCAGTTTTGTTGTAACAATGCAGTTATCGTGGTAATCAACAGAAGAGAAAATAAATCAATATAAACATAACACAGATTATTCAACACTGAATAGAGTGCTTGGCACCCTGTGGTATTGGGGGAATAAATATAGTTGACAAGAAAGAATCACTAAGCAGATTCAGATTGATGCTCATTTAGGACTTAACACTGCTAATAAGATAATAGGCATTTAAATTGCTGTAACAGGAACACAGGTAGCTGAAGGTATAAGCTGTGGCAGCAGTGGCTGTAGAGATAGGCATGAGGCAGTGCGGTTGGAGTTACTGCAGCTGCGGGCTTGTAATTGACGTGGATCAGGGTTAGGCGAAGGCGTAGAGATGAGACCCCAATTAAACAGTCATTTGATGCCCTCCTTTGGCATAAAGATATTTGTTGTTTGATTTTGAAAGGTCACCACCAGCTTAGGGGGGAAACCCCATTTGTAGGTGATATTTTTCTCTCGGAGGATTGCGGTGACTTGGGCAAACGCTCTTTGTTTTTGCACAGTAGCAGCAGATATATCTATGTAGAGAGCAACAGCAGAGTAGGGATCAGACAGCCAGGGGCTGGAGTATGCTACTGTCATGATTTTTTCTTTTACTTGAAAGAAATTAATGCACACCAGGACATTGCGGGGGACATAGGCTGGAAGATGATTAGGTTTAGCAATCCTGTGTGCACGATCAATGGTTATGTCAGCTTAAGAGAGTTGTGGGAGGAGCTTGAGGAAGAGTTTTTGTATATAGTGAATCAGATCAGGGGGTCTAACAGTTTCTGGGATACCTCTGAATTCTGTATTGTTCTGTCTGGAACGATTCTCGAGATCTGCCACTTTAGCATATAGGAAGCTGAGCTCAGTGACTTCCAGGATATCTGTACGTTTCTCCACCTGATCTATTCTAGAATGTATGGAGGAAATGGAGGAATGGAGCTCATTGCGGAGATCTCTCTGCAGGGACAGGAGCATATGCTTCAGTGTGTGTTCTGAAGCAGGCTGATCACTGGCTGGGTGTGCAGCTAAGGTTTCATGGCTGCTATCCAGTTGCTATGTTTCTCCAGGGGCATCCCAGTGCTGCTTCTTGTATAAAGGAACTTTAGTGGGAGAAAGCACTGGTGATTGTGCTGCCGTGCTATTTCCTCTGAGATATTTGTGGAATGCATGGAATGTAGCTTGTTCTCCTGCAATCACTCCTCTGTTGACATGTGAGGAGGAGGAGGTGCCTCTCCGGCGCCATCTTGTGGCTTCTGCATTGCTGTTGTGAGGAAAAAATCTGTGAGTCGGCGTAGCTTGGAGGCAGAATGATTTGATGCTTAATGATACCGTCCAGGTGCCACATGTATCAGCTCTCTCCCTGTGTAGGAAAATGGGGATGAGAGCTGCTGTGAAGGGCGGATGGTTGCTTCAAGTCCTGAGGCTGAGCGGAGCTGGCGAGTCCATCTTGCTCTGCGGCTGGCCATGCCCCCTGTTTTGTAAGTAATATTTAGGGGGTCCCTTTATCTATTACCTTGTTGTTTTTTCACTCTAGAACATTTAGGAATACAAAATTTTTATTATAGATATATACCACATGCATGCTCCTGGAGAGTGGCTCAAAGCCACGAAATGCATTGAACTACCAGATGCTGTGTCTTATATTAATCATGTGTAGATAAGATTTTTATGGAATTCAATTATGGAATATGTATTTGCAGGATTTTTTATGAATTCTTGCAATATGCAAATGTTACTTTTACTAATAATGATATTAGATTAGAGAGGATTAGAGAGGCCACAGGTCATTTAGGTATTATTTTGCAATATATGTATGTATATATATTAATTATATTGGAATATGTATCATTATTTAAAATTGTTTTGGTATATGAACCAATAAACATTTTTTATCTACCAGTTCATTTATTTGCAACCACTACCATTTTTTTCTCCCCTTCACAGGGATGGAGGCATATGTTTCATTTAAAGTCCCAAACCTTTCCTCTTGTAGTATCAAACTGAATCATGCTTTGCTGGGATTTTTGGTTAAACTAGATAGGTTTATGTCTTTTTTTCAACCTGACTAACTATGTCACTAACTATGGTATATACATCAGTTTGCATTAGAAGCTGGTGTCGTGCATGGGGAATAAGGGAATGGTATATGCATACCAGCAGTATTTATCATTTTTTTAAAACTAATCTGCTGTCCCGTTCTTGTCTCCTGTGCAGGACTCCAGGATGGGGCTTAGGTTTAACGTTATGGAGTTTATATGTTCTTACCACTGTGGGAGCTCTACCTTTTGGGGAGATTCTGGTCCCCATTGACAAACTTTTTTTAGGTTTTACGGGGGAGTCCCCAGCCCCATGTGCCTTTGATTTAAGCCTCATGTGCTTGGTATATTGTTAGTGGCTGTGGATGTGGGTCCCTCTTGTTGGTTTTTGATAGTGGCCCATTCCATCTGACCCTTGATATATTGGGACATATGGATGGGATCATTGGCTACATAGTATAAGGTGATGAGTTATTTCATTATAATTGATTATCATAAGTATATGTTATTTAGTAAGTTTGGCCTACCCCAGGGGTTTCACTTTGGGGCATTGTGTATGTGTATCCCCCCCCCCCCCCGCGTAGGAACACCAGCCCTCTGGTAGGGTCTGGTGAAATTTTCTTAGTTTTGGTTCTCGGGTAGTCCCGGATCCGTCAGGAAAGAGTTATCTCTCTCCTTTCCCTAGCTTTTCCCTTTATCCTCTCCCTTTTTTTCTTCTCTTCTCTTCCTCTCCTTCTTCTTTCTTCTTTTGCAGCCAGGAGATGGCACCGAATCACTCTTCGCCTCTCCCTCTAAAATTCTGTTACTACAATTTTAATGGCCTCAATAATTAATCAAAAAGAGGTCAGATCCTATATGTCCTTCATAAATCTAGGATAATATTGTTTGTGTCCAAAAGACCCATTTTTGAACAGCTTGCATTCCTGCATGTTCACGCAGGTATTACTCCAGGTGGCTTCATAGCACTGCATCCTCCTCTAAGGCAAGGGGGTTTCCATCGCCATCCATAAGCATTTTCCAATACACTCCCTGGAACATGTGGCTGACCCCAATGGCCGGTACCTTTTCCTTAATTTTCAGATTTGGAATAAACTATTTAAGATTGCTAACTTTTATATCCCAAATCATGACCAAATTATGGTGGTGTCCTGTTACCTTTCATTTTCTAGCAGACTTTGCGGAAGGTACTATTCTTGTGGGAGGGGATTTCAACCTAGTATTAGAGCCTCAGCTAGATGCCTCCTCACAGCGATCTAAAATTTCCTATACTTGCCTCAGGGCTCCTATAGTTGCCTCAGGGATCATCAATTACTCAACTTGTGGTGGACTTTATACCCGAAAGACTGCAATGATACATATATCTCCCCGGCCCATCAATCTTATAGCAGGATAGACCACTTTTTTGGAGGCCCTCGTGTACTGAAATGGAATCCTTCTTTGGATATTGGGTCCCTAATTTGGTCCGATCATTCACCCCTCTTTTTGATTATACATCCTTCTCAGACCCCACACTCTGACCGGTCCTGCTGTCTGAATCAAGTTCTCATGTCAGATTCGCCATTAAGAGGACTGTTTATTCAGCACGGCTCCTGTCTTAAAAAAGAAAGATTGCCTGCAATTTAGGCTACTTTGTCTAAACTTCTTTCTCTAGAAACCACACACAAAGCTTCTCCATCACCAGAACTGTTAGCAAACATATCTTCTACAAGGTCATCATTATTGCAGATTTTTGATATTTCCTATAGTACCCATCAGCATAGACATGCCTTAGGTAATTACCAATATGGAAATAAGTGTGGGAGACTGTTGGATTTGTTCCCTTCACCCCTGTTCCTCTCAGACTTTTATACCTAGTATCAAGCTCTCATCGGATGAAAGTACTTCAGATCCGCTTTCCATCCAACAGGCTTTCTGCAAATATTTTTCAGCTTTGTATAACCTTATTCCATCAACCTCTATTGAGGACTCAGGGTCCCTCATCCGTCTAATCCAGTATTATGTGCAGGAAACTGGCATCCTAATATTAGAGGTTGATACCAGGGATTCCCTGGATGCCCCCTTCTCATATGAACAATTATTGGATGCCATTACAAACACACCATCAGGTAAAAGCCCAGGTCCTGATAGATTTACCTTGAAATTTTTTAAGACATACAAGGATCACTTAATTCCATTCATGCTTTGAGTGTTTGATTGTATCTTTGCCACTAATCGATTTTCTACTCAGACATTGGAGGCTCGTGTCATGTTGCTCCCCCAACTGGACAAGGATTCAATGCTATGCTCCAGTTATCATCCTATATCTTTATTTGGGGTAGATGTAAAAATCTATGCCAAATCAATTGCCTCATGTCTTCAATTCCTTCTCCTGACTCTGGTACATACAGACCAGGTTCAAGGGAGAGAAGCACAAGATAATACGCTTAAATTGCTTGATCGTGTTGGCTAGCCTTTCCTTGAGCAAACATTGATACAAATAGGGCTTGGCTCAGTTTTGTTGAGTAAAATTCTAGCACTTTATTTTAAACCAAGTGCAAGAATACTGATTCATCAATCCTTGACCCCACGTTTTATTATTGATTTTATGACGGAATGATATACATATATTTCTTGGTGTTTGCACATTTTCTTTTTGATTATATTCCCTATTTTATTACAGTATATAGTGTTTTTCACATAATATTTGGTAATTTATAGCATTGCGTGCTTTTTTACATTTTGTTTCAGGGTTGATATCATAATTCTTGGTGCTAGCTACTTTTTTGTTTTACACTTACACCTACGCGCAGAGTTTTCTTTATATATCTAACATGAGTTTGTACTGAGGTATCTTGGTGGATGGGTGGATAAATGTACATAAACACACTGCTTATCTCTCCATTGTATTGCCCAAAGTACCTCTTTGCTCAAACTTGCTGATTCCCACCTATTCAGCTTTGTGATTATAAGCTTTTCAGAAAGCCTTTGCAATTTGTTTTCATTGTACCACAAGCTACATTTTGCTGGAGAAAAAGCTGGTACTCTGGAAAACTGCCCATAAACAGGTGGTATCCCTGATGGGATAAGGATGATCTAAGGTCCTAAACTATCCTTCTGCTGTTACCCATATAAGATGGGCATCCAGGAGGCTCCAGGTGGCTATCTCTCATATCTCAAAACCCTAACTCTGCTAAAGTAGAAGGTAGCCACAAAAGATCCTAAAGTGCCATTGGGCCCATAACTCTGTTGTGGATGTTGTAACATCTCATTGTTTGTGCTTGCCACTTTGCCAGGATATAATGCTCTGCTGCTTCTTGCCACTTCACCAGGATGTCTTGCATTGCTGGTGCTTGCCTGTTGCAATTCACTAGGATATTCAGTGCTTGGTGATATAGAAGGTCCGACTCTTTATCAAGGACCTCTTAATCACCTGAATCAGAGGTGAAAGTTTATGAACCACTGCTTTTCATAGGTTTATACTCCAAATTTGAATCTGATAGTGAGGGCTTTTCCCTGCTACTCTCATCACTCAAACTCAGAGTTTGAAAGGCCTTATCATGGAGGCGAATGCGCAGCAACGTCCCAGATGGGCACTTAGCCCGGGAGCTCTGCTCCTATAGCCCTCACTGCAGCCGTCGGAGCCCTCTTTCTGGTCCAGCGAAGCCACCAGCTGACCAGGGATACTCTCAGCCATCGCCTGATGTCCGCAGGATCTGCCCGGAGGAACCTGTCATGGGAATTAGACTCAGCAGTGGTGCAGCCATTCCAAAATGGCAGCCATATCCACACGAGGCGCTGCCTACACAGACGACTCCATTGCAGACCAGGATCACGCTGACCTCTCTGCCTCCCATCAATCGGCAGCCACAGTGAGTACCCCACAGCAAGTGGACCCCTCACCTACATCCACTGAATCCCTGTTAGGGAGAGCACTAGGAGGACCTACCCAAATGCCACTACAGGAGCTACTGAACATCCTGGACCCATGGGAACATGACATCAGGGACACCTCTCTCACCCCCTCAGACTTCCCTTCCATGATGGCTGAATTTTCCAAAATGCTAACCAGGGGCCTGTCCTATAATGCGGCCCAGATCACAGCCTCTATCCAATCCATGCTGACCTGCAGCATATAGGCACGAGAATAGAAGTGATTGAGCAGAAAACTGACCAAGCAGCCTCAAGAATTAACCAGAATACCGCCAGAATCCAGGATCTCCAGGACCAACTAGAAGTGGAGGTTTCCAAAATTGATGACCTTGAAAACAGATCGAGACGCTATAACTAGGGATGAGCTGAACACCCCCCTGTTCGGTGTGCACCAGAACATGCGAACAGGCAAAAAATTTGTTCTAACACGCAAACACCATTAAAGTCTATGGGACTCGAACATGAATAATCAAAAGTGTTAATTTTAAAGGCTTATATGCAAGTTATTGTCATAAAAAGTGTTTGGGGACCTGGGTCCTGCCCCAGGAGACATGGATCAATGCAAAAAAAGTTTTAAAAACGTCCGTTTTTTCGGGAGCAGTGATTTTAATAATGCTTAACCACTTCAATACAGGGCACTTATACACCTTCCTGCCCAGACCAATTTTCAGCTTTCAGCGCTGTCACAGTTTGAATGACAATTGCGCGATCATACAACACTGTAACCAAACTAAATTTTTATCATTTTGTTCCCACAAATAGAGCTTTCTTTTGGTGGTATTTGATCACCTCTGCGGTTTTTATTTCTTGCTAAACAAATAAAAAAAGACCAAAAATTTTGAAAAAATAAAAGTTTTGAGTGCGCATGCGCAGGACTCCCAAGAAGACGCTCTGATCGAGAGTTCCGCACCGCTCCAACCTCTCTGTCCCCTGAGCACACAGATCGAGCGGGATCAGCTCCAAAATGTCCCCACATCTCACTGAACCTCCCAGGCACAGATATTCATGGCACACAGAAGAGCGAGGTGAGCCGCCAGCTAAACTTTAATCTGGCGGCCCCTGACCCATCCAAGACGGCGATTGTGGCATCCCTGGGAGACAGCATGGAGGATCCGGACCACCCACCCTCCATCCAGCAGCATACTGACATGCTGGCAACACCTATGAGTCGCTGCTTGCCCCAAGGGATATCCCCTGCATCCACAGAGTTCCTCATCAACAGGACACTGGGGATCTTCTACATACGCCCATGCTACATTCCCCTTTAGGCCTAGCAGGCCCCCTTCACTCCTCACCCTCTCAGCAGCCCCAGACCCAGGACATGCAGCTCTTATTACAGAGCTTCTCTGATATGCAGGTCGCAAGACTGGCTCAGAATGCCACGCAGATTACAGCTATCATTAAGGCTGATACACAGAGCTTGGGCACTCGCATAGATGCGATTGAGCAGGTAATGGATAACACAGCTGCACACACCAACCAGAACACTGCCTGTATTCAGTCATTACAAGACCAATTAGACTCTGCATTATCCAAAATAGACGATTTGGAAAACAGAAGCAGACGTTATAATTTCCACATAAGAGGGATCCCTGAAACAGTAGCGGATATACCGAGCACCGTCAAATTGTTTATCAAGGAACTCATACCAGACATCCAAGGCCATAGGCTCGAACTTGACAGAGCACACAGGGCCCTTCAACTTCCCCGCCAAGATGGCCTCCCGAGGGACATCGTGGTCAAGCCCCATTACTATGGCGTTAAAGAGGATGTCATGAGAAAAACCCGCAACATGGATAATCTATTCTTCCAAGGGCATAAGATCCAAATCTTTGCTGACATCTCACCGGCCACGGTCCAAAAACGGAGAGCGCTCAAACCGCTGTTGGAAATACTTTCCAAAAACTCTATCAAGTACCACTGGTTGTTCCCTTTCTGCCTTCAGTTTCACTTCAGAGATAAATCATATCACTTCACCAACTTCCAGGAAGGGGAGCGCCTGCTCCTGCAACTAGGACTGATTTCCCAGGATCTTGCTCCTCTGCACACGACATCTAACCCGGGCTCTTCTAAGCGACCTCCTCTGGGCAACCCTTTAACTCCGTTGTGGAATAAGCAACTCCCAAAAAGGCTACGAGACTCTCACCCTGCAAGATGAACGTCCCTCCACACGTCTGGACTGGAAATGTTTCTCCCAACTTTTCTGCTGGACTGAGGTCGCATTCCTTTAATTTGTGTAGGGGGCTTCCCTATGTAGACCGACCTTCTGACATTTTGGCCAGGTCTGATTCTGCCCTCAGTTAGGGCCCACTAGCCCCCTCAATGGCTATCTGGGAATCCTTTCCGGACTCTACCACACCTTGCCAGCTGGGATGTATGCTATGTTTTTTAAGTTCCCTCCCTTTCTTGCAATTTTGACTCCCTTTCTTGCAATTTTGGATTTGGTTCCTTATTTTTGCCAGTTGTTCCCCTACACTTCTAGCCTTGCTAGTGTACCATCTCTGAGACTGATTCCATACTTTTTCATTCCCCCAGGGGGAATTCAGACGCCGGAGCGGCCCTGCATGCCACCCTCTCTGTTGTGACACAGAGGGACTCATTCTCCCTCTGGTGACATCAGGCAGACAACCATTTTGAGGTTGCATTTTCACTGGGTTCCTCCGAAACGGGGAACTTGGACTAGGACTAGGAATACTAGTCCGGTTGTTGGTTTTATTGTTTCAGTTTTTTTATTTTTTGCTGGTTTTGCACTTAATGTATGCGGTATTCATATACATTATTACTCTTAATGTTCTCCTTTCTTCTTTTCCTCTTTCCTCCTTTCCTTTGTCCCTCTCTCCGCCACCTTCTTCTCTTGACCACTCTCTTCAGGAATCCTCGTGGAGATTGCCATCTAGTCCACCCCTAAGGAATTATCGGGAATCCATCTCTTCTCAAGAGGACGTCCACTCCCTAGCGGCAGAGGTAAGCTCCCTTTGCTTTTTTTCATTCCTCGCTCCTTACGTCCATGGCTGACACGAATACCCAGATGTTATCGCTAATGATAGCCTCACATAATGCCCAGGGACTCAGTTCCCCCTCTAAATGCCGGAAGGCTTTCCAGAGCTACCACGCTAGAGGCCTTGATATTGTTCTGCTTCAGGAAACCCATTTTCTTTCCAGCTACACCCCCACCTTTCTCCACCGCAATTTCCTGACTTTTTATCTGGCGAATGCTGATGCCAAAAAAAGGGAGTCGCCATTCTCCTTTCTAAACGTATACCCTTCATCCTTACACACACGGTCAAAGACTCAGACGGCAGGTATATACTCTTAAAAGGACACATAGAGGGGATTATGTACTCTATTATTTCCTATTATGCACCTAACCAAGGCCAGGCACGTTTCCTTACCTCCATGCTATCAATCCTATCCCCTCACCTGGAAGGCAGGGTGATTATAGGGAGCGACTCCAACATTACCTTTGATTACATGTTGGACAAATCCTCTCAAGGGAGACCTCATTTAAAGAAACCACCCACACAAAGCCTCAGAATAGCCCATCTTTTGCATGACATGGGTTTGATAGACTCTTGGAGGGAACTTAACCCCACGGCGAAAGACTATACCCATTACTCGGCACCCCACGAAACATACGCTAGAATTGATCATATCTTTCTCCTTAACTCAGATATACACACAGCATCCCAGGCCTCCATACAGGAAGTCCCCTGGTCGGATCATTCCTTGGTGATCCTTAAAATCTCTAGCTCCCTCTCGCCCCCTGGGCCTCCCCAGTGGCGCCTAAGTAAATCACTGCCGTCCTAACCCTAATGCCCCGTACACACGGTCGGACTTTGTTCGGACATTCCGACAACGAAATCCTAGGATTTTTTCCGACGGATGTTGGCTCAAACTTGTCTTGCATACACATGGTCACACAAAGTTGTTGGAAAATCCGATCGTTCTAAACGCGGTGACGTAAAACACGTACGTCGGGACTATAAACGGGGCAGTGGCCAATAGCTTTCATCTCTTTATTTATTCTGAGCATGCGTGGCACTTTGTCCGTCGGATTTGTGTACACACGATCGGAATTTCCGACAACGGATTTTGTTGTCGGAAAATTTTATATCCTGCTCTCAAACTTGAAGTCCAAGGAATTGCTTTTAGGAGTAGCAAGGCTACAGATCTGCGGAAGGGTAAAGAAAAATGTCTGCAGCATTGAAGCTTCCAATGAGCACAGTAGCCTCCATCATTCATAAATGGAAGAAGTTTGGAACCACCAGGACTCTTCTTAAGCCGCGTACACATGATCGGACATTCCGACAACAAAATCCATGGATTTTTTCCAACGGATGTTGGCTCAAACTTGTCTTGCATACACACGGTCACACAAATCTTGTTGGAAATTCCGAACGTAAAGAACGCGGTGACGTACAACATGTACGACGAGCCGAGAAAAATGAAGTTCAATAGCCAGTGCGACTCTTCTGCTTGATTCCGAGTATGCGTGGAACTTTGTACGTCGGAATTGTGTACACACAATCGGAATTTATGACAATGGATTATGAGATCCAGATTTCAAATTTTGTGTGTCGGAAAATCCAATGGAAAATGTGTGATGGAGCCTACACACGGTCAGAATTTCCGACAACAAGGTCCTATCACACATTTTCCATCGGAAAATCCGACCGTGTGTACAGGGCATAACAATTCGGACTACATTGACTCCTTCCTGAATAACATTGATATCCCTCCAGACTCCCATCGGTCCATCATGGAATCCCCTTTCAGGGTGGAGGAAGTCTGCGAAGTTATAAAGAACCTCAAAACAGACTCTGCCCCTGGCCCAGATGGTTTTTCTGTACACTATTATAAAGCATTCGCAGAGGTCCTCTCTCCTTATCTGGTCCGTCTCTTTAACTCCCTTCGCGAGGGGTCCCACCTTGAACCGGCTGCCAATCTGGCTTACATATCGGTAATCCCCAAACAGGGCAAAGACCCCAGTGACGTTGGTAATTACAGGCCAATCTCGCTGATCAATAATAATTTAAAGATTATGACGAAAATTCTAGCAAACAGATTGGCCTCCTTCATTGCTAACTACATCCATAAGGATTTATCCCTGGAAGACAGGGGTCGGACCAGATCAGGAGAGTGGTAGATTTAATTTCCCTCATGCAAGCCTCATGGGATGGAGGGCCTTCCCAGCCTGGATATGTACTCTCTATAGACCTCCAAAAGGCCTTTGACACTGTCACTTGGCCATACCTCTTCACTATATTATGAAAATGGGGCTTTGGCTCGGATTTTATTAAAATCATATCATCCCTTTATTCCTCCCCGAAAGCCTGCATTAAAATGCAAGGCCACAGGGCACTAGACAGGCTGCCCCCTTTTGCCTATCCTCTTCGCGATCGCAATAGAAACACTAGCCCTGGCCATCAGACAAAACCCTGACATCCATGGAGTGAAATGTGGTCAACGGACTCACAAATGTGCCCTTTTTGCCGATGACGTCCTCCTGTTTGTCACCTCCCCCCTCATTTCCACCCCCAACTTTCTCCAACTACTTAGCTCGTTCGGCTCCATCTCGGGACTTCAGGTTAACATAACCAAATCAATGGCCCTAAATATTTCTACTCCCCAAGACCTTGTAGAGAGGCTCAAAACACACTTTCCCTTCTCCTGGTGCACCTCTTCCCTACCCTATTTAGGTGTTTTCCTATCCGCAAGAACAGAACTTCTATACCACCACAATTACCCCTCAATGCTCAAAAAACTCGTGGATGATCTCTCGCATTGGGCCCTGTTTAAAATGTCCTGGCTGGGCAGAATAAATTCGGTCAAAGTGACCCTACTTCCCAGGATTTTATACCTCTTTCGATCCCTCCCTATTCCCATCAAAAAACGTACACTGGACAAACTGCAAGCTTCGATTATAAGATTCTTCTGGGGGGAAAGGGTCACCGTTTTTCCAAAAAGGTGTTATACTGGCCAAAGAAAAAAGGAGGTCTAGGACTACCTCATTTATGGTGGTATTATCAAGCCGCACAACTATTTTATTATTTATTAGTTATTTACGCCAAAGGCCCAAAGCCAGATTGGGTGGACATAGAATGACAGGCCACTCCTAACCACGCTCTGGATTTCCTGGTGTGGAGACCGCAAAAGAACAGACCTCCGATTCTCTCCCCCTCTCTGTCCCACTCAGTGGCCTTATGCGATACACTATATAGAAAACATTCCCTGACCTCCCCTTGGCTCCCCCTGGCACACATCTTCCACAGTACACAATTCCCTCCGGGTATGAACATCAAGGCTTTTAGGTGGTGACTCGACAAGGGCCTTTATAGAATAGGGCAATTTTTCAACAGCTCTGGTCCTATTTCACTCACATATTGCATTTCTAAACTAGACATGCCAGTCTCAGAGACTTTCCGCTACTACCAATTATCACATTTTCTGCGCAGGGTCTGGAAAAGCTCAGACACTCCGCTCTCTGTTACATCTTATGCATTCTGGTGCTCCTCAGCCATGGGCATAAGGGAAGGGATTTCCCTGATCCACTCAGCTCTAGCTGAGCCCTGGGTGAAAGCGAACTATATGTTGCAATGGGAGCGTGATCTGCAACTTGATTGGGACATGGATACTTGACACACATGCTTTGCCTGTTCCTACAACGGCATTCTTAACTCCTCCCTGGTGGAGGCGGACCTCAAAGTCATGACCCGCTGGAAGTGATGAAGCTGTCCCGCTCAGCGGAGAAGCTAGCGATCATGGGTCACCAGATCCAAATCTTCGCTGACCTCTCGCCATACACGGTACAAAAGCAATGAGCGCTGAAACCGTTACTCCAAGTCCATTGATAGGTGGCACTGATGGTCACTCATGGGTGGCACTGGGTGGCACTGGGTGGCACTGGTGGGCACCGATGGGCACTGATGGGCACTGATAGGCGACACTGATGGGCACTGAAAGGCTGCAAAGATGGGTTTTTATGGGTGGCACTGATGGGCACTGATAGGCGGCACTGATGGGCACTGATAGGCGGCACTGATGGGCACTGATAGGCACTGTTAAAGATGTTCACCCAATAGTTCAAGGATTTATCAAAAATCGAATACCTGACATACCGGCTCACCGCCTGGAACTGGATAGAGCTCACAGAGCACTACAACCCATATGCTCTGATGGCCTCCCTAGAGACATCACAGTAAAACCACACTTCTAGGCATTCAAAAAGGAAGTGATGAAGCTGTCCCACTCAGCGGAGAAGCTAGTGATCATGGGTCACCAGATCCAAATCTTCGCTGACCTCTCGCCATATACGGTACAAAAGCAATGAAACGCTGGGCGCTGAAACCGTTACTCCAACTCCATTGATAGGTGGCACTGATGGTCACTCATGGGTGGCACTGGGTAGCACTGGGTGGCACTGGTGGGCACTGGTGGGCGACACTGATGGGCACTGAAAGGCTGCAAAGATGGGATCTTATGGGTGGCACTGATGGGCACTGATAGGCGGCACTGCTGGGCACTGATGGGCACTGATAGGTAGCACTGCTGGGCACTGATGGGCACTGATACGTGGCACTGATGGGCATTGATATACAGCACTGATATGAGGCACTGATAGGCATCCCTGGTGGCACTGGCAGTGGTAGGCATTGTGAGTGGGCACTGATTGGCAGCTGCCTGGGCATTGATTGGCAGCTGCCTGGGCACAGATTGGTATTTCCCTGGGGGTCTAGGGGGCATACCTGGTGGTCCAGTGTGGATGGCTTCCCTGGTGGTCCTGGGCAGCTTCCCTGGTGGTCCTGGGTGGGATCTGAGGGGGGGCTGTGCTGATAATCAATCAGCACAGACCCAACATGTCAGAAGAGCAGCCAATCGGCTCTCCTCTACTCGTGTCTGTCAGACGCGAGTGAGGAAAAGCAGATCACTGGCTCTTCCTATTTACATCGTGATCAGCCGTGATTGGACATGGCTGATCATGTGGTAAAGGGTCTCTGTCAGAGACTCTTTACCTAGATCGGTGTTGCGGGTGTCAGACTTAAATAACGGAGGGCAGGGCCACCCGTGACCCCGCCCCCCTCTGACGCACAGGGACTTGACGGGGACTTCCCTGAGGCTTTCCCTGTGACGTCAGAGGGGGCGGGATCACCCGTTACACGGGGGGCAGGATCTGGGGGTCCCTTTGTTAAAGGGGGCTTCCAGACTCCGATAAGCCCCCCACCCGTAGACCCCCACAACCACCGGGCAAGGGTTGTGGGGATGAGGCCCTTGTCCTCATCAACATGGGGACAAGGTGCTTTGGGGGGACCCCAAAGCACCCTCCCAATGTTGAGGGAATGTGGTCTGGTACAGTTCAGGAGGGGGGGCTCTCTCATCCCCCTCTTTTCCTGCAGCCTGCAAGGTTGCGTGCTCGGATAAGGGTCTGGTAGGGATTTCTGGGGGGACCTCACGCCATTTTTTTTTTTTTGGCACGGGGTTCCCCTTAAAATCCATACCAGATCTGAAGGGCCTGGTATGGAATTTAGGGGGACCCCCACGCCATTTTTTTTTAAATTTTGGTTCGGGGTTCCCCTGTGGGGAAATCCCATGCCGTTTTTATCAATGAACTTATATGTGTATTGTCGGACCGACAATTCATATAGCCGTGAGTACTTTTAAATGACTTTTTTTCCTTTGAAATGTCATTTTGCTGTCAGACTGTTCTAAACACGGGAAACATGCACCCCTTTACAGGCATACTATAGACATCCCTCAGGTACGAAATGTAAAGGAATATTATACTTTTATTGTTTCACTTTAAGCATTATTAAAATCACTGCTCCTGGGGCGGAGCCTAGCGGAGCAGACATGCATTGTTAGAGCTCCACACCGCTGAGGAGAGAAGAGAAGGACAAAGCAGAGCCTGCAGGCTCAAAAGGTATCCATTTGAACCTTTTTGCCCCAGGGAACAAACTGTGAAAGTTTGGGCAGGAAATATGGTACTGGGAGGAAACCGTGGCAGAAATAAAAATCACCTCACAAAGAGCTCACAGGCACTCACTGCAGCTGAAGCAGCTCCAGTCACCTCACAAGATACAGCATCAGGGCGCTCTCACAGACAGAAAATGTCACAGCAAGACTCTCCATTTGAGTCAGATACAGAACAAATCCTCTCACAAACTTCTCCACAAGCCTCCTCAGCATCCCCAGTAATATTATTACAATTTGAAAAGATGCTTCATAAGGCTTTAAAACAAACCTCAGACCCAATAACAAAAAGCCTAACCAAAGAAATAAGAGAGCTGGGAAACCGCACCGCAGCCTTAGAAATAAAAATGGATGAAATTGAAATTACAACCCAAGAAAATATAACAGAATTGGAACAATTAAAAAAAGAGAATTTAATACTTCAAACTAAGCTCGAAGATTACGAAAATAGAGCCAGACGTTCAAACTTACGCATAAGGGGAATACCTGAAACTGTGACAGACCTGCAATCTACTATTACTGCTCTATTACAAGAACTAAAGCCAGATATCCCTATTGAACGTTTAGAACTGGACAGAGTACACAGAGCCCTCACAGCCAAAAAGAAAGATGGACCCCCACGTGATATAATCACAAAATTTCATTATTACAGAACGAAAGAACAAATACTAATTGCTGCAAGAGAAAAAAAGGAACTTAATTTTCAAGGACACAATTATCAAATTTTTGCTGACCTATCCTAACTTACTATTACTAAAAGACGATCCATGAAACCCCAACTAATGGAATTGCAATGCCACAACATTATGTATCAATGGGACTTCCCCTTTTCAGTCAGATTTAACTACCAAGGTACAATTTACAGAAGCAGATCAGCAGATGAACTACAACAAACCCTTTTAAAATTAAATCTGACAGAACCCACAAGCAGCAACACTCCCACACACAGAAGAATGGCATCATCTTCACCTTCAGGCAGCACCCAGAAAATTTCAGAACAAAATGGGAATCATCATTCTCACAAAAGAGGCCATTATGCCACATCATCCATGGACCAAGAAGATTCAATGGACTGACATCCTAATTCCTGATATCTCTTCATTTATTATACTAAGAGATGGTTCTCTATAAAAAAACCTATATTTATAACTGAATGTAACTGCATTCTGATAGTCACACACTGTGTGGGATCATGTTACATTCCAGTTATATTTTTTATTACTTCTGATTCATATAGCCTTAGAATATATAAGTGAAATAAGGAAATTCTTGTTCAGTTATATATTATCAGGTAATAACAATAGATTTATTACTTTTTTAGGACAAATATGTTCAATAATCCAGAAGTAATGGAAGCTTTTTCTTTCTTTTCTCAAAACAAATATATTATTACCTAACTAGTTCCTAGAATTATGTTTTTGTTTATTCTAATCTGAAGCAATACAACCTCAATTTTATGAGTTAACATATCTAAACAGTTACGTATGAATAAAATATGTAATTGTTTACTCTAAAAGGGTTAAAATCCCAAAATAATTCAAACTATCTTCATCAATACCAAAGTTATTAACAGTACCTTTCTAACTGAATTATTTAGCCTAGGGCAAGACTAACCATATACAACCACCCTGGAATAAATAATTTCAACAAAAACTATATTCTGCACTCCAATTAATGAAACATCATTTTGATG
Source organism: Aquarana catesbeiana (assembly GCF_042186555.1). Taxonomy (NCBI): domain Eukaryota; kingdom Metazoa; phylum Chordata; class Amphibia; order Anura; family Ranidae; genus Aquarana; species Aquarana catesbeiana. Next base: position 637,958,144 of record NC_133324.1, read on the forward strand.
TCTTTTGACATAGCACTTCTCTCCTGTAAGCGGAAGATCCGTGTACCCCCATTAGCCCTCCTCATTCTCCCAGCCATATTATGTGGGAGTGTGACGAAGGCACTTATTCCCCTGAGAGAGATATTTATTCTCTTTCACGGGTAAATTGCGATTACTTGCAAAAAATAATTTATACAATGTATTATCTAATCTCATATGTTTTTTGTTTACTCTTTACTCCAGAATTCACTGGTTTCTTTTCTATCTATTCATCTCTTCAGTCCACACAGGTTGATCTGCGCAGTCAGCTCTGCATAACAAAAAGTAAGTCAAAACTATTTGATCTATTGCCATGGCACCACTGAATATACTTTCCCTGAATGTTCAGGGAATAAATGTCCCTCAAAAAAGGACCAAAGCCTTCCGTACTTTCCATAACAAGAAGGCTCACATAGTATGCCTCCAAGAAACACACTTCACCAAAGATTCTACTCCAAAATATATTTCTCCTTTTTATCAACAAATTTACACGGCTTCTGCCTGTACCAAGCAAAGGGGAACTCTAATTGCATTTCACCGATCCACACCATTTACCTTATCATCAGAAATTAAAGACCCAGAAGGTAGATACCTGATACTCATGGGTTATATAATGGATACAGCAATCACGGTGATTTCCTACTACGCTCCTAACAAACAACCTACACCATTCCTCTCACATATATTACAAGTGATTAATACACACAAAATAGGAACAGTGATAATGTGTGGGGATTCGAACCAGGTCCTCCTCCCATTTCTAGATAAATCACCTTTTACACCATCCAAAATAACCTCTAGATTACCTTTTTCTCAACTTCTTTCCAAATACAATCTGGTAGATTCTTGGAGAGAAAGTAACCCAATGAAAAAGAAATTCACTTATTTCTCGCACCCTCATCAAACCTTCACCAGAATAGATCATATTTTTCTAACAATAGGAATGATGCCAGAAATTATTGCATCAGATATAATTCCGATTCCGTGGTCTGACCATAATGCAGTATACACTACTATAGCCTCAGCCATACCAAAAGCGCATGACCCAACGTGGTACTTACCGGACATAATGCTCAAACACCCACTACATCAGATGGCCATTGAACAAGCTTTAAAGGAATACATATCAATTAATAATACAACAGACATCTCCCCAATAACACTGTGGGAAGCTCATAAGCCTGTCTTGCGTGGTACAATACAAAGACAAATGGCACTATTTAAACGGGAACGCAAAAATCTAGCAAAAAAAATAGAACTCAATTTTAATGCAGCCTACATATCATTTCAAGATAATCCATCTCAGAGTACAAAATCTCATCTGGAAAAATCTAGATTGGAATATGATCTATTTCTCACTGAGTCAGTTGATAAATCCCTCAAATGCTCCAAACACAATTTCTACATGAATACAAACAAACCAGGTACATATTTGGCTCGGGCATTAAATTCAACTAACAAATCTTTCAAACCAATACGTTTAAAATTATCAAAAAATGTTTACACTTGTAATCCAGTTAAAATAGTCCATAAATTTCACTCACATCTCGCAACTTTATACAAGACAAACAATGAATTTAATCCTACAGAGGCTGAATCCTTCTTCTCAAAAATAACCTTACCTGAGTTATCTCAGAATCAAAAAAGCAGTTTGGATGAGCCTATAACTATAGATGAAGTTGCTAACGCCATAAAAGACCTAAAACTTAACAAAAGACCAGGCCCAGACGGCTACTCGGCTTTATACTATAAAACATTCTCAGAAATACTCTCTCCCATTCTCACTGAAACTTTTAACAAATTTCTAGATGGACATTCTTTTCAGCAAGAAACACTAATGGCAATTGTTTGTATGATCCCAAAACCCCTTTCTGATGATACTTCCTGTGTGAATTATCGGCCTATCTCTCTGTTAAACCTCGATATTAAATTATTAGCAAAAATAATAGCAAAACGCCTCAATAGCATTATAGGAAAATTAATACATAGAGATCAAGTAGGCTTCATGCCAAATAGACAGGCAGGCGATAATATACGCAGGGCAGTGTTATTGGCACATATTGCTAAAAAACTGAAAATCCCTTTATGTTTTCTATCTCTCGATATTAAGAGGGCATTTGACACAGTATCCTGGCAATATATGCAATATTCATTACAAAAATGGGGTTTTGGACCCCACTTTTTAACATGGATCAAAGCATTATATAATAAACCCAAAGCCTATATAAAATATGCTGGATACAAATCTGAAGCCTTTAATATCGAAAGAGGTACCCGACAGGGTTGCCCATTATCTCCCTTATTATTTGCCCTTATACTCGAACCCATGGCCCAATACATCAGAACAAACCAAACTATAACTGGCATTGAAGTGGGAGGTATTACACACAAATTATGTATATTTGCAGACGATATATTACTTTTTCTATCATCACCACAGGTCTCTGGTTCTAACTTAATACCAGCTCTTGATGGGTTTGCAGCCCTATCCGGCCTTATGATTAATCCTAAGAAATGCCTAGTGCTTAATATTTCACTCACAAACATGGAATTGATCCCGGCTAGGGCTGCACTCCCATTCACATGGGCAGAAAAATCAATCCCATATCTTGGAATTCATTTAACAGCATCTCATTCTGACTTATTCTCAACCAATTATCCTCCTGTATTAAGACAGATCACAAATCTAATAAAACAATGGTCGCAACTTCCTTTATCCTGGATAGGGAAGATTAATGCAATCAAAATGACTATTCTACCCAAATTGCTTTATCTATTCAGAGTCCTCCCTATTCCAATTCCTTCCTATTTTTTGAGAATAGTACAAAAAAGAGCAACTTCGTTTATATGGGGCTCTTCTAAACCACGTATACCTATACACACACTACATCTTCTCAAAAATAAAGGAGGCCTGGGATACCCTAATTTTACTAACTACTACAGAGCAGCACATTTGGCCAGTCTGTCCAAATACCATGCAAAACAGGAAATCCCATTATGGGTATTTATAGAGGCTTCAGAAAATGACCCTCTATTAATATCAAATTTATTATGGCTTGATCCTAAAGACCGCTTTAAAATTCATAATCCCATAACTAAACACTTCTTATCTCTCTGGGATAAACTAAAAACCAAATATCAGTTACAATCTCCACACAATCCTCTCCTTTCTTTTATCAGAAATCTGGCCTTTTATCCGGCATGGATCTACCCAAATTCTTTTAAAGCTTGGACAACATCAGGCATTCAGACACTAAATGACTTCATAGCATCTAAATCATTCCTTTCATTCCCATCACTTAGAGAAAAATATGATCTACCAAACTCTGAGATATTTAGATATCTCCAAATCAAAAAATTCTATACACCATTCCTAAAGGGGGATACACCATTATCCCAATTATCCATTTTTGAATCAATCTGTACAAAAGATCCATTTGCTAAAGGTACAATTTCATCACTTTATAATCAATTATATGGAGTAGCAAATCTTAATAGACCCTCTTACGTTCAGAGGTGGGAGGAGGACCTGGGACGAACTTTAGAAGACACAGACTGGTCTAACATATGGCTCACATCTAAGTCATCTTCACCCAAGATCTTAGCACTGGAGACAAATTATAAAGTCCTAACTCGCTGGTACCTTGTACCCGCTAGAGTGGCAAAATATTCACCTAATACCTCAGCTCTTTGTTTTCGAGGATGCCCAGAAATAGGCACATATTTACACATATGGTGGACGTGCCCAGTAATCCAAACCTTCTGGAAGGAAGTCTTCGTGATTGCATCTAAAATATTTTAAAAAAATAATACAACCAGATCCATATTTAACTTTACTTAATCTAAAACCAGAATGGTTAACACTCTCTCAATTCAAACTTATGATCCAACTAATAACGGCTGCAAAACAAACAGTGGCCAAGGCATGGAAATCTCCTACATTGGTACTAGCAGAAACAATTCACAGAATGAATAATACAATGTCCCATGCTAAGATGGTAGCCATCGATCAAAATCAAATTTCAAAATTTGAAAAACTTTGGCATCCTTGGATAAAACAACAGTTCCTGTCAAACTTCAATGACTCTGTCCTGTTGCCATGGTAACAGATTAAATGACTTACAGAGACACCCATTCTAAGGCTTCAAAGAGAACTAAAAAGAATAATAAACTGACAAGCGGGACAACCTTGTGGACCATACCTCTACCTTTCAACCCTTTTTCTTCTTTCTCTTTCCTTTTCTCCACCTTACGATTAAAGCTCATTATCAGAATTTATTTGACCTATATACACTCTACTTGTAAACAATAAGTATAGTAGGTATAAATCATTTAAATACCTACAAAAGTAACTAAGGAAATGATATATATCTTTAATTTAGGTTTACGTGAACCCAATGTTTAATATTTGAAATTTCATGATATTTACCTATATAAACCCTACTGTAAAACAATGAGCTTACTTTATAGATTCTTGTAAACTTACTTTATGTATCTTTATAACATTGTATACTCAATAAACTTCTTTTGACAAGGAAAATCACTGCTCCTGAAAAAACGGCCTTTTTTAAAACTTGTTTTTGCATTGATCCATGTCCCCTGGGGCAGGACCCAGGTCCCCAAACACTTTTTATGACAATACCATGCATATAAGCCTTTAAAATTAGCATTTTTGATTTCTCCCATAGACTTTTAAAGGGTGTTCCCTGGTTTTTGAATTTGCCGCGAACACCCCAAATTGTTCACTGTTCGGTGAACTTGCGAACAGCCGATGTTCGAGTCAAACATGAGTTCGACTCGAACTCGAAGCTCATCCCTAGCTATAACTTTAGAATCAGGGGCCTACCAGAATCTGTTAAAGATGTTCACCCAATAGTTCAAGGATTTATCAAAAATCGAATACCTGACATACCGGCTCACTGCCTGGAACTGGATAGAGTTCACAGAGCACTACAACCCATACGCTCTGATGGCCTCCCTAGAGACAGTAAAACCACACTTCTAGGCATTCAAAAAGGAAGTGATGAAGCTGTCCCGCTCAGCGGAGAAGCTAGCGATCATGGGTCACCAGATCCAAATCTTCGCTGACCTCTCGCCATACACGGTACAAAAGCAATGAGCGCTGAAACCGTTAATCCAAGTCCTGGCACACAAAGATATCACATACAGATGGACATTCCCGCTTCGCCTGAACTTTTTGTACCACAACAAACCCTACAATTTCTCCTCGTTTCCAGAAGGAGAATGATTTCTCCTACATCTAGGGCTGATCACCAAAGAATTGCCTCCACCTCCTACCAATATAGGGGCACCATCATCAAAACACCCATCATCAACAAGCCCGCTGTCTCACGCGTGGCAGAAACAACACCCTAAAAGATCAAGGGAGTCCATCCCTCCATGAGGTTATCCACCATCTTCCAAAACAACTTCAAACTCACGATTTCCTTTGGAACTGTGCGTTGTGACCAACTTACCGTCTTTAGACTGACATTCCGTGTACCCCGAATTTCGGGTTTGGTCCCAAGTTCCACAAGGGAGGATTGCCCCTGGGGACTGGTTTCCCGTGTTACCTGTTTTTTACAAGTTAACTGTGTCCTACTAATTCCTTTTTGTTTGTTCTTTTCATATTTGTGGCCCTGGCGCTGCACTGATATCACAATACTCCTATGGAACTCTAGAACTGGCAGAGCCTAAGAGGTCACAATAGCTCACTTGAGGAGACCCCCCCCAACTGGGACGTGTTCTATATCCCCAAGAAATCTGCCGTACTGTCTCAGGCGGCTATCTCATCCTCTCCCATGGCCGATGGCGGGCGACACCATGAAGCCTATCACTGCTATTTTTTACACACAGTGGTGACACGTGTTATCGAGTGGGGGAGTGGGAGATTGGCCAGGCAGACCTGACAATGCTCTACTGAAATGTCAACAGGGCTCAGACTTTAAGCTTATTATAATGTTATAGTTCAATCTTTTGGTGGGGGTGACTGAAGCGGTTACAGTGCGCCTTCATCTTACACTGATAGGAGAGCTTTTTTTTTCTCCTCTGTCAGAGTCAGATTACCTTGTCCTTTCTAGGATGACTTGGGTTACTTTTGGGTAAAGGGCTGGGCAGGGACAGTTCCCTCCCCAGCTCTAGTGGAACTTAGATATCGTTGTAAAATTTGTTTTCTTTTTTCGTTTCTTTCACTGTTCTATCCTCCCTTTCCTTCCTCCTCTCCCCCTGTCCTCCCCTCCTCACAGGGTCTCGCTGGAATTCCTACCTCATGATATACAGGACTGGGATACCATGGAGTCCAGGAAGCCTTCCACCTGCCAGGGAAATCACTCTTGATCGGTAGGCACACTTCACACATAGTACCTTACTACCACCTAAGCCATGACTAAGGCACCACCTATTGACCTAAAACTACGGATCTTTTCCCACAATATCCAGGGACTTAAGTCACATAAGACACATAATACTACAACAGCATCACGCACTAAAAGCAGACATAGTGATGCTACAGGAGACACACTTCCCAGCAACCTACAACCCCTCATTCCTTCATATCACAAAAATTTTACTCAATTCGTGAATGCAGTCAATAAGACAAGAGGAGTAGCAGCGTGTTTCTCTAACAGGGTTAACTTCTCGCCCACTAAAAAAGTGAAGGACCCCGAAGGCAGATACATTCTAGTAGCTGGCACACTTAATGGGGGGACTTACACATTTATGTCTTAATACGCTCCTAACACATGCCAGGGTAAATTCTTTGAAGCTGTTCTACAGACCCTATAGCCTCACTTCCTAGGCACAGTAATCCTGGGTGGCGACTCCAACACTCTGTTTGACCTCTCTTTAGACAAATCCAATCCTCAGACCCCAAAGGCCAAGAGACTCCCTAGATGAAGCCTGCAAGTAGCACAGATCATACAGACACACAGCCTAGTAGATCTCTGGAGGGAAATTAATCACTGCACCAAAGATTACATGCACTACTCCATCCCACACAAAACCCATTCCAGGATAGACCATTTTTTTCTTCATTCAAACGCCATTCCAATGGCGATGGCCTCTAAAATACACGACACCTCTTTATCTGATCACTCCATAATGACACTTACCCTAAGAGGTGCCTCCGGGGTGAGGGGCCCCTTTACATGGCGTATCAATGAAGCCCTACTGAGCAACCATGCACAGTCCTGGAAACAGCGTTGAAAGATTATTTCTTTCATATGTTTTGTCATACGGACGTCATCGGAGCGCCTCCGATGATGTCCGTATGACGAAACGCGTAAGGCGGGACTATCTTGGCACGTACAACGTCACTTCCACACACCGTGGTTCCGGAAACTAGGCCGGTGGAATGCAAGCGGTAGTTTTTGCAGCAGCGCTGCGTCCCCGGACCGAATGAGCCTGTGAGCTCCCTCTCTGTGGATTTAATGCCAATTTTAAACATTTTATATTTGGTTTGAGTGGATTCAGTCATTGGACTGTATTACACAAATAAAATATTAATTAGAAACAAAGTTACGCTATGAAGGAATCTTTTTCTTTTATCTAAACATATGAAAGTGGATGCCTGGCTGGGATCTGTGCTACAGCAAAGGGCAGTGAGTCCCCCTCCCCTCCTCAACGAGTGGTTCTCCTGGATTGGGCTGAGTGGAAGAATACTGGCACCGGTGAGATCGGAGCGATTATAGGCTGAGGATTAACATCACACGCTCATACCCCTGCAGGGGCAGGGAGCTCCGGTGAGTGCAATCAGATTGGGGGAAATTGTTAAAAATTATTGCATGGATCTCCATTGCTAAAGAAGAATCTTCTGGGAAACACGCTATACGATTTATTGCACTGCAATTGTATCACCATTATGAACTTTTGTATTATATAGCTGTTGGGACTATATACATATATATTTTTTTTTATATTTTTTAATATTTTTTCATGATACATTTTTTGATACACATTTTCATATATAATAGATTGGTTTCGATTCGCAACGGTATTTGCACATTATTGCACTGTGTGGGTTGCACTGTGGTCTGACAACCAAACTTTTTTTAGATTCGATACTTGTCACTTTGCATTTTTAGTGGATTTTGTTAACACATGTTTCACAATTTAGACAATATTAGGATTGAGTTTGCTTAATGTATGGGATTATAATTACTTGCAATTCCATTAAGGATTTATCACCCCACAATATTGATTAATTTTTGGTCAATTCACAATTTTTATTTTATTTTATATTTATATTTATTTTTGTACTTCCTTCCATGACTTCTACTCGAGCCTATACAAAGATCAACCTCACACGCACCCCAAGACAAGAGAATCATTTCTGCAAGAGACCTCAATCTACCCCAAATAAAGCTAATCCACCAGGAAGACTAGACAAACCTTTCTCCTCAGAGGAAATATTGGAAGTTATAAAATCTTTGAAGCTAGCCTCCACCCCAGGGCTAGACGGATTCTCAATCTGCTACTATAAGAAATTCGGCACCCTCCTAGCACCCTTCATGGCTAGTTTTTTTAACTCTCCCTGGGATGGAGTCCCTCTCTTTAATGACCTGAACGTCGCTTTTATCTCAGTCATACCCAAACCAGGGAAAGACATAAGCGAGGTCTGTAATTATAATCCCATTTCGCTGATAAATAACGACCCTAAGATCATGACAAAAATCTTAGCGATGAGACTTTCCAGTTTTTTTGCTGGATACATTCACAAAGACAAGGTGGGCTTCATCTCGGGGAGACAAGGCCCTGACCAAATCCATAGGGCAATTGACCTGATCTCCCTCCTACAATCCCACTGTGATGGGGGGCCACATCAGGAAGGCTTCCTGTTATCGTTAGATTTTCAGAAACCCTTCAACTCAGTGTCCTGGCCTTATCTCTTTGACATCCTTGAATGTTGGGGGATTGGAGTCAAATTTCTTAGGCTTATACACACCCTTTATTCTAACCCGAATGCCCAAGTGTGCTTAATGAGTCATTATTCCAATTCTTTTGATATCAGAAGAGGGACAAGGCAGGGTTGTCCACTTTTGCCCTTTATCTTCACGATTGAATCATTGGCAATAGCAATTAGAACCAATTCTGACATCAAGGGAGTAAAATGTGGCCAGGAAGAGCACAAGTGTGCTCTCTTTGCAGATGACATGCTATTATTTCTCACCTCACCACTAATCTCTACCCCCAATGTCTTCCAGCTACTTCAGGATTTTTTGTCTATCTCCGGTCTTCAAGTAAACATAACCAAATCCATAGCATTAAACATATCCGTCCAACCTCAAAAACAACACTTTTCCTTCACCTGGGCAGTGGAAGCGATCCTCTACCTCGGAATCAAACTGACCAACAGCGTTGGTACCCTATACATAGCCAACTATCTACATATGTTCCGATCTCTCGAAGCAGAACTAAACACATGGTCGAAGGGTGGCCTATCCTGGCTGGGCAGGTTAAATGTCGTAAAGATGACATTACTGCCTCGTCTCTATACTTTTTTTGTTCCCTTCCTATTCCTATTAAAAAAACACTTTGACTAAGCTTCAAACCAAAATTATCAGCTTCGTCTGGGGAGATAAGGGACACCAAAGAGATCCTACCTTCCTTCTCTGGCGACCAGCTAAACACAGACTGGCTATTTAGGCTCCCACTCTCTCTCACTCACTAGTACTGTGTGACACAATACATAAACAAATGCAACTGATCTCTCCTCTGAGACCCCCCTACATCTATATCACAACCCCGATTTCCCCCGCATTACGTTGGTGGCTAAACAAGGGGCTCTTCAGGGTAGGACACTTTTTTACTTCAAATGGTCCATTATCATTAGGGCACTGCCTAAGCAAACTAGACATGCCAGTATCTGAAAAAATTTGACTTTCCCAGATCAGACACTTCCTCCACACACTATAGACAGACAAGTCGGAGCTTCCCAAAGCAACCCTGTACAAACAATGGTGCTCTGGCATAAGGGTTCAGAAGGGTGGCATCTCCATCATATACTCTTCCCTGGCAGACAAGGCCAACTCTCCAGCTTATGCCCAATCCTGGGAGGTGGATCTGGAAATCCAGCTAGACCCTGACAAGTTGTTTCAAGCCTTCGGCAGATCATCTAAAGCTATCATCTCACTGATAGAAGCCAACATTAAATTGTTCACGAGATGGTATTATGTTCCCGCTACACTATCCAAGATATATCCAGACACCTCTTCCCTCTGCTATAGAGGATGCGGTCATGTTGGCACAATGCTCCATATTTGGTACCCCCGTACCAAGCTACTAGAACAAATTCCTTCATGTACTGCGAAAGATAACGGGGATCCAGGTTCCTCAGGACCCCACATATATACCCTTGAACTGTAGGATAAACAACACCCCCAAGTGCACACAACAACTTATTTTTTTAATGTGCCTAGGAGTCAAGATAACAAAAGCCTGAAAAAAAACAACAGTGTCAATTTTGGCAACTAAGACTTACTACTCTTACTTGAGTAACATGCATCGATGATAGACTACTACACTTTGATCTAGGGTTGGTCCAAAGTGAACAAATCCCTTCTCCCTCTTCTGCGGATTGTTGTGATGTGGGGTCCTGCCGAGGCAGACACCCCCTGGAAAGGGAGAAAGGGAACGGACGTGGCTCATCATCAGGCTGGGACCATAGGCTCTGTTACTCCACAGTGTGAACCCATAGGGGGGGCGTAATTACCCTGGGGGGCCTGGCACAGTATGGCCCTGACCAAATCCATTGCACCAGGATCACTCTCCCTGGAGGGCCCGGTCAACCAACTCAGTTCAGAACATAATGATTTTGAAGGTTTAGCCGAATAAAATGTACTTGGATGGTTGCTAGTCTAGGTTAACCGATTGTATTGATTTCTTCAAATACATGTTACATGCCAACTGTTAGTGGGGGCTTTTGATCCTTCTACATTTTATGACACATGAAATTACTGTCAGTCCTCTTGTACATTTCTAATAAAAATATTGAATCAGAAAGGCCTTATTACTAGCATACATTTTTGGACATTTTTGTCAGTGGCAATTAATGACACTGCTACTAGTTTTGGTAATCTTAACACTGGTTATGGCTAACATTGCTGCTTCATGACACTGTACTGGTGTAGCAGGGATCAGGACATTGTTACTGACTTACCTTTACTCTGGAACTGGTATGGTACCAGTTATAAATTATTTATAGAAATAGAAATTACATTATATTACTGCAGACTCCATTTTGATATCCCAGATGCCCCTTTCTTTCTCCTCCATCTATGTATGGGTACATGTGGAGATACATCTTTAACTCCTTCCCGCTGACCGTATGTATACAGTATCTCACAAAAGTGAGTACACCCCTCACATTTTTGTAAATATTTTATTATCTTTTCATTTGTCAACACTGAAGAAATGACACTTTGCTACAATGTAAAGTAGTGAGTGTACAGCTTGTATAACAGCGTAAATTTACTGTCCCCTCAAAATAACTCAACACACAGCCATTCATGTCTAAACCGCTGGCAACAAAAGTGAGTACACCCCTAAGTGAAAATGTCCAAATTGGGCCCAAAGTGTCAATATTTTATGTGGCCACCATTATTTTCCAATACTGCCTTAACCCTCTTGGGCATGGAGTTCACAAGAGCTTCACAGGTTGTCACTGGTGAGCTCTCCCACTCCTCCATGACGACATCACAGAGCTGGTGGATGTTAGAGATCTTGCGCTCCTCCACCTTCAGTATTGAGGGTGCCCCACAGATGCTTAATAGGGTTTAGGTCTGGAGACATGCTTGGCTAACTTCTTTAGCAAAGCAGTGGTCATCTTGGAGGTGTGTTTGGGGTCGTTATCATGTTGGAATACTGCCCTGCTGCCCAGTCTCTGAAGGGTGGGGATCATGCTCTGCTTCAGTATGTCACAGAACATGTTGGCATTCATGGTTCCCTCAATGAATTGTAGCTCCCCAGTGCCGGCAGCACTCATACAGCCCCAGACCATGACACTTCCACCACCATGCTTGACTTTAAGCAAGACACACTTGTCTTTGTTCTCCTCACCTGGTTGCCGCCACACACGCTTGACACCATCTGAATCAAATAAGTTTATCTTGGTCGCATCAGACCACAGGACATGGTTCAAGTAATTCATGTCCTTAGTCTGCATGTCTTCAGCAAACTTTTTGGCTTTCTTGTGCATCATTCTGGGATGACAGCCATTCAGACCAGTTTGATGCAGTATGTGGCGTATTGTCTGAGCACTGACAGGCTGACCCCCCACCTCTTCAACCTCTGCAGCTATGCTGGCAGCACTCATATGTCTATTTCCCAAAGACAACCTCTGGATATGACGCTGAGCATGTGCACTCAACTCCTTTGGTCGACCATGACAAGGCCTGTTCTGAGTGGAACCTATCCTGTTAAATCGCTGTATGGTCTTGGCCACTGTGCTGCAGCTAAGTTTCAGGGTCTTGGCAATCTTCTTATAGCCTAGGCCATCTTCATGTAGAGCAACAATTCTATTTTTCAGATCCTCAGAGAGTTCTTTGCCATGAGGTGCCATGTTGAACTTCCAGTGACCAGTATGAGAGAGTGAGAGCGATAACACCAAATTTAACACACCTGCTCCCCATAAAGTATCGGCCTACGCTGATGATTTATTATTCTGTCTTTCAACACCACAGACATCCTTAACAGCTCTTATGCGGGAAGTGGATAGATATAGGCATCTATCTAACTTTAAAATCAATTTTGAAAAATCAATACTACTACCTAGCCATGTCCCTCAAGAGATGGCAAGGATGCTGAGGAGGGCATACCCCTTTCTGTGGAGGAAGGACTCCTTGTTCTATTTGGGGGAACATATCACTTCAGATCAAACAATGGTATATGACCTTAATTATGCCTCCCTAACGGCAGGGATAAAGAGGGACTTAAAGAAATGGACAGGACAATATCTAACATGGTTTGGAAGAGTGAGTGCCACTAAAATGTGTATATTACCTATAATTATATACATACTACACACAGTCCTGATTAAATTACCAGGAATCTTTTTTAAACAGATACAGAAGGCTTTTGTAGCATTTGTGTGAAATGACAAATGACCAAGGTTGGCCTATGACATCTTGCGTAGAAGCAAGGCAGAGGGAGGAATGGGGCTACCTGATATATTAGTATATTACAAGGCAATGTTGCTGGTTCGAATTTTGAACTGGTGCCATGACTCCTCTAGTAAAATGTGGGTCCTACTACAAAAAACAATAGCGGGGAGGAACTTAGCAGGAGCCCCTTGGATTCCGAGTGTGTTAAGAGGACTCTCGAAATGGACATCTCCCCTGACTTGGAACTCTTTGTCAATATGGGATAATATCAATAAAACAGGAGAGTACTCCCCTCAGGTGTCCCCCTTAGCTCCGCTGGAGGGATTCCCATGGTTTCCACCGGGGGAGGGAGGGGGATTTCTGGGGGCATGGGGGCGGGATGGAGATATCACGTGTGGTAAGTTTGCCCCGCGGGGGACTCTAACAACTTACCCGGAGCTGGTTACAGCTCTAGGGAATATACCCACATCAGGATGGAGATACAATCAAAGGACAGGCTTCTTCAATAAGATGAAACCTCCACTAAGATCATTAAACTCAATTACGGTGTTTGAGGACCAGTGTGTGCATCTGAGGGATGCTAGAAATCTGTTGTCTCAGATGTACAGACTGATACTCGGTGCCCAAAAAAGTACAGTCCCATAATTAGGGAATGGGAAAGATAATTAAATAAGGAACTGTCAGACGAACAAATTAAAAAAATGATTAAATCAACTTACTCAACATCCATAAGTTTGTACGTTCAGGAAATGGCCTATAAATTCATGATATAAAACAAGAAAGAGAAAGCGCCTCTGAGTGCAAGCATTTCATTTAAGATAATAAGCGCATAAACACACTTACAGTGAAATAAATAAAGTAGAGTTCCAGTGGAAGGGTCATCGCGGATGTGGCTCCAGAGGGATGGCCTCGGACCTCCGTTCGGAGTGACAGACCGTGGAGCAGCCAAGCTGGATGGAGGCTTCCATGTTCTGGCAGATTGCTATGGGCGTGTGACGTCACCGACAAGATTGTAATGAACGGGAACACACGACGCGTTTCAGAGCATGCGCGAAGCTCACAATGGGCATGCGCGCTCCTTTTTCAAGTGTAAAAAGGACGGGAAGGATCGAGGCTTAAATAGTCCTATGTTAATGACCAAAGGCAATCAGCTGGATAAGAATGAAGCATGGGTGTGTATACCAGAGGACTAGTATACTAACACAAACATATGAAACATGTCAAAGATATATAAAAATTCTAAAAAGACAAACTTATTATGTATTCCACAGAGCATTAACTGGATATATTAAATATAAAACAATAGATAAATTAAAACCTCAGATATTAAAAAATTAAAATAAAAAATTAAAATAAAAAACAATAATCATGGGAATGGAATAAAAACAGCACAAAAGTGTGCTCCACATTAAATTATAATAATTAGATCTAGCTAAAATTAGGAAAATATAAACATTGGGAGAATATAAAATAGGAGGATATAAAAATCTGTAAACATGTATTCTTTTAAGGTTATCCCATGTGTCAGCGGCTATCATGTATACGCTCAGTGACACACTAGATGTCGTATTCTAAGAAAGGGGTAATGATAACATGTCACATATGGCATATGTATATTAAAAGTCTACTGGTGTCTATCTAATATTCAGAATAAAGAATGAAGAAAGAGAAGAAGAAAAAAACGAAGAAGAAAAAAAAAAAAAAAAAGGAAGAGGGGGGGGAAGAAGGAAAGGGGGGGGGAAGGGGGGGAGGGAAAAAAAACAGGGGGGGGAAATGAGAAAAGGAAGGAAAATGAGGAAAGAAGACCAGGATAGTAAAGAGAAGAAAACTAAGATTTAGAACAATGTATAATTCCTGGATACTATATAACCGTATTGACCTCTAATTCTTCAGTCAACCCATTGGGTGCCAGAGTGTCTAGGGTGTATATCCAGAACGTTTCACGTTCGCACAACTTGGAGAAACATTCGGCTTCGGATAATTTACGTGGTATAGATTCTATCACCCACACTTGTAGACCTACAGTAGATTGGTTATGGTGGTCTAGGAAGTGACGAGGAACGCTGTGTTCACCGCAGCCTTTTTCTATAAATCGGCGATGTTTACCAAAGCGTTGTCGCAGAGGGCAAATTGTTCGGCCAACATATAATAATTTACATGGACATATTAAACAGTACACTACATAATCGGTAGAACAATTATAAAATTCCTCTAGTTGATATGTCTTATTCTTGTGTTGAAAACTACGTTGGCCATGACTCACAAAGGTACAGGTCTTACATAAAGCTTTGTTACACCTGTACATGCCTATAAGGGGAATAAGACACAAAGATTTTTCAGATTTAACAGTCTTCAATTTACTGGGCGCTATCTTATTTTTCAAGGTAGGGGCTCTTCTATATGTTACCTTAGGCCTATCCCAAAGACTGTTCTGTAGAAGAGGGTCCTGTTTGAGGATATTACAATGTTTATGGAATATGCGTTCCATTTTCTTATATTCACTGTGGTATCTAGTGATAAACCGTACAGTATCATTATCAGATGGTTTTGTCACTTTGGGTTTTTTACCTGGGAGAAAAGTGACATAGGCTTGATCTATTAATTTCTCGGGGAACCCCTTATCCAAGAATTTCTTCTTGAGGTGAACATTTTGGGAAATATAGTCAGAGTCCCTGGTACAATTTTGTCGTAATCTGCAATACTGGCCTTTAGGGATATTATTGACCCACTGCGGGTGATGACAACTATTAAAATGTAAATACGAATTCCCAGTAGTGGGTTCGGTATAATTCCATGACAAAATGAGATTATGGTCGTGAAAAATCTCAAGATCTAGAAAAGAAAGACTATCTGCATTGTGTACAAAAGTAAATGAGAGACATAAATCATTAGCATTACAATAAGAAACGAAGCCATCAACGGAAGACGGTGGGCCATCCCAAATAGCAATAATGTTGTCTATATATCTAACGAAAAAAAACAGATGTTGGGCAAAGGGATCGTTGTTCCATATGAACCTGTCCTCCCACAGACCCATGGTCAGGTTTGCATAAGAGGGGGCAAAGTTTGTACCCATAGCTGTACCATGGGTCTGTAGGTAAAATTCCTCATCAAAATGAAAATAGTTATGGTTTAGACAGAATGAGGTGGCTTCTGAGATGAATATGGCTTGTTTTGCATTAATGAGAGGATCCAGGGACAAAAAATGTTGAACTGCCATTAGGCCTATATGATGGGGGATAGACGTATATAGGGAGTTAACGTCTAGAGACAGCCAGGAATAACTCTCTTGCCATCTATAGGGTTCCAGGAGTTCCATCAGATGTATCGAGTCTTGTACGTAAGAGGGAAGATTCTGAGCTAGAGGCTGTAGAAAAAAATCGACATATTGGGAAAAACCACTAGAGACACTATTCATGGAAGCCACAATAGGTCTACCAGGAGGGTGGGACGAATTTTTGTGCACCTTAGGCAGGTGGTAAAAATAAGGTGTACTATAAAATTCTTTATGTAAAAAATGGGCTTCATTTTTGTTGATTATTTCATCTGAAAGGGCTTGGTTAATTAGTGTCTCAGCCTCTAATCTAAATTGAGGCAGGGGGTCTGAGGGCAGTTTTCTATATGTTTGATGGTCAGATAATAGTCTTAATGCTTCTGTGATATAAGAGGTGCGGTCTAATATGACAATCCCACCCCCCTTATCTGCTGGTTTAATGATAATCTCGGAGTTGTTGGTGAGGGAATGAAGTGCAACCTTTTCTCTAGAGTTGAGATTATGGAAGCATTATTTTTGTGTATTTTCCATGTGATCACACAATTGCTGAAGTTCAGAAAAAAAAAACACTCTATAAAACGTTTCTAGATAGGGACCCTTAGACCTAGTGGGGTAAAACGCTGATTTAGGTTTAAAATTCGTGTGTTTAACTGGAGGGCTTATACCTCCAATGGACAGCATTCCCTGAAGAAGCCTGGAATATGGGTGAAACATGTTAGGAACTCCATTCTAAAGTGCTATATCCATAAAATTGTATTGAAACATACTTGCCATAATTGTTTAACAATTTTTTAATCTGTCTTTAAATAAAACTCTTTATACTATACCTTGAGATCACTATATCTTATTTTTTTTGCACCTTAAAAATCCCATAAAATTCTCCTTTACTGGTATACCATATAGTTTACCCCCCCCCCAAGCTTTTCCAGTATTTCATAGGTTCCTTGCCACTTCGCTAGGAACTTACTTTCCACTGTAGGGACTAAAAAACTCTTTTTCACATTATAATAATATTATATATTTTTATTGCGATTTGTTTTTTTTGCACATGCACTTGATCTTCGTCATCACTTATTTGCTTATACTTATTTATTGTTGTGAGTTAGCACCACATTTACTTTTACAACATTTTTTTTTTTATGGGGACACTTATTTAATGATGGCTGCCACTCTTTTTGCTTTTATTCACTACTTCAGCCCCAGAAGATTTTACCCCCTTCCTGACCAGAGCACTTTTTACAATTTGGCACTGCATCACTTTAACTGACAATTGCGCAGTCATTCAATGCTGTACCCAAACAAAGTTTGCATCCTTTTTTTCCCAACAAATAGAGCTTTCTTTTGGTGGTATTTGATAACCTTTGCAGTTATTTTTTGCGCTATAAACAAAAAAAGCGCGACAATTTTGAAAAAAACAATATTTTGTACTTTTTGCTATAATAAATATCCCCAAAAAATGTTTTTTAAAAAACAAATTTCTTTGTCAGTTTAGGCCAATATATATTCTTAAGAGAAGTACTCAGCCTATATATAAAAATATAAACATATGATAAGTGTGACAAACTGAATACTAGGTTGGGAGATTGATCCCACTTCCCCTTAAAGGAATATATTCAATAACAAATCAAATTCATACATAAAACCGTGAGGGATTGCAGTATATAAAAAAAGAAATAATATCTTATTTTGGAGAAAATATAAAAAAAGGGTAAAAAAAGGAGGGAAAGTCCATATGCAAAAAAAAAAAAAACACCCTACAAGTGCTGTGGTAATGCAAAAAAAGTGCAAAAAAAAGTCCAATTTAAATGAAATCCCAGATGTGTGGGTCCACCACCATAAATGAAGTGCCTGGCCGCTTACCGGAACCCCATGACCCCCCGTTACAGAGGGTCTAAATGGGCATTGTAGTCCTGCTGCTTCGGACAGCTCGGGAACCAGAATGATGACCAGATTGGAACCTCTGAAACTGTAATGCTGAAAAGGCTGTATTGCGGATGGATCCACAGGGAAAGGCAAAACTCAGCCCTCAATGGAGTGTGGACATCATATAGGGAAACAGAAGAAGGCTCCCATAGTGTAAAATCAATTGGTATTTATTAAAAAAACATAGTAAACACTCACATGTAAAAAGCAATTATCCTCTGATGAGAGGCAGTCTGTGACACCGGCTGGATGTTCACAGGCCGCCCGTCCTGCTGGAGTACAACGATGGAGGAAGGTGACGCGATGACACCGCTCAGCCCAAGCTGTCATCGCGTCACCTTCCTCCATCGTTGTACTCCAGCAGGACGGGCGGCCTGTGAACATCCGGCCGGTGTCACAGACTGCCTCTCATCAGAGGATAATTGCTTTTTACATGTGAGTGTTTACTATGTTTTTTAATAAATACCAATTGATTTTACACTATGGGAGCCTTCTTCTGTTTCCCTATATGATGTCCACACTCCATTGAGGGCTGAGTTTTGCCTTTCCCTGTGGATCCATCCGCAATACAGCCTTTTCAGCATTACAGTTTCAGAGGTTCCAATCTGGTCATCATTCTGGTTCCCGAGCTGTCCGAAGCAGCAGGACTACAATGCCCATTTAGACCCTCTGTAACGGGGGGGTCATGGGGTTCCGGTAAGCGGCCAGGCACTTCATTTATGGTGGTGGACCCACACATCTGGGATTTCATTTAAATTGGACTTTTTTTTTGCACTTTTTTTTGCATTACCACAGCACTTGTAGGGTGTTTTTTTTTTTTTTCTTTTTTTTTGCATATGGACTTTCCCTCCTTTTTTTACCCTTTTTTTATATTTTCTCCAAAATAAGATATTATTTCTTTTTTTATATACTGCAATCCCTCACGGTTTTATGTATGAATTTGATTTGTTATTGAATATATTCCTTTAAGGGGAAGTGGGATCAATCTCCCAACCTAGTATTCAGTTTGTCACACTTATCATATGTTTATATTTTTATATATAGGCTGAATACTTCTCTTCAGTCATACACATGTTAGTTTTTGCTTTGAGCGCGAGTCAGTTTTTTTCTCACTTGATTTCTGTGTGTTTGTGTCACATATAGGACTCTGCAGCATAGATGGTTTACATTATTTATTTTTGATGCGCAGTTATTTATTTATTCTTTCTTGCTCAATATATATTCTGCTACATAATTTTGGTAAAAAAAAAAAAAAATCCCAATAAGCGTATATTGATTGGTTTGTGCAAAAGTTATAGCGTCTACAAACTATGGGAAAGATTTATGGCATTTTTATGGCATTTCATTTTTTTATTTTTTACTAGTATTGGCAGTGATCTGCGATTTTTAGTAGTACTGCGACATTGTGGCGGACAGATCGGACACTTTTGACACATTTTTGGGACCATTGACATTTATACAGCGATCAAAGCTATAAAAATGCACTGATTACTATGTAAATGTCACTGGCAGGGAAGGGATTAACACTAAGGGGCGATCAAGGGGTTAAATGTGTGTTCCCCAAGTGTGTTCTAACTGTATGGGGATAGGACTGACTGGGGGGGAGACATAACATTGTTCCTACTTAGTAGGAACAACGATATGTCTCTTCTCCCCTGACAGAACAGCGATTTGTGTGTTTACACACACAAATCCCTGTGCTGGCTCTCGTGCCCACAATCGCTCGTGGCCGGCGGCGATCGTGCCCGCCAGCCACGCGCATCAGGTCCCCCACCATGCAGTGGATGTGCGCCATCTTGTGACTCTTAAAGGGCGCAATGTACCCAAATGGGGTTTCGCCCAGCAGAGCCATTCTGCCGACGTATATTGGCATGAGCTGGTCGGCAAGCAGGTAATCCTGTGGTTTGCACATTCATTTTTCCTTAACTAGTCCTGCAGGCATGTTCCCTCACAGCCTGCTTCTCCTCTCTCAGCTCCACCACTGATTAACCCAGGTAAGGCAGAATTATACCCCAGTTGGGGAGCAAGGTGTAGCCAGTGCTTAACCCCTTGCTGCCTACAGACCTTTTACTGCCGCTCATTTACCTTAAGAATCTCAAGATTCTGTGTGGCAGATACACTATATATATATATATATATATATATATATATATATATACATATATACATATATATATATATATATACATATATATATATATATATATATATATATATATATATATATATATATATATATACACACATATACTGTATACTGTATAGATATATAGATATACAGTGGGGACGGAAAGTATTCAGACCCCCTTACATTTTTCACTCTGTTATATTGCAGCCATTTGCTAAAATCATTTAAGTTCATTTTCTTTCCTCATTAATGTACACACAGCACCCCATATTGACAGAAAAACACAGAATTGTGGACATATTTGCAGATTTATTAAAAAAGAAAAACTGAAATATCACATGGTCCTAAGTATTCAGACCCTTTGCTCAGTATTTAGTAAAAGCACCCTTTTGCTCTAATACAGCCATAAGTCTTTTTGGGAAAGATGCAACAAGTTTTTCGCACCTGGATTTGGGGATCCTCTGCCATTCCTCCTTGCAGATCCTCTCCAGTTCTGTCAGGTTGGATGGTAAACGTTGGTGGACAGCCATTTTTAGGTCTCTCCAGAGATGCTCAAATGGGTTTATGTCAGGGCTCTGGCTGGGCCATTCAAGAACAGTCACGGAGTTGTGAAGCAACTCCTTCGTTATTTTAGCTGTGTGCTTAGGGTCATTTTCTTGTTGGAAGGTAAACCTTCGGCCCAGTCTGAGGTCCTGAGCACTCTAGAGAAGGTTTTCGTCCAGGATATCCCTGTACTTGGCTGCATTAATCTTTCCCTTGATTGCAACCAGTCGTCCTGTCCCTGCAGCTGAAAAACACCGCCACAGCATGATGCTGCCACCACCATGCTTCACTTTTGGGACTGTATTGGACAGGTGACGAGCAGTGCCTGGTGTTGTCCACACATACCGCTTAGAATTAAGGCCAAAAAGTTCTATCTTGGTCCCATCAGACCAAAGAATCTTATTTCTCACCATCTTGGAGTCCTTCAGGTGTTTTTTAGAAAAATCCATGAGGGCTTTCATGTGTCTTGCACTGAGGAGAGGCTTGCGTCGGGCCACTCTGCCATAAAGCCCCAACTGGTGGAGGGCTGCAGTGATGGTTGACTTTCTACAACTTTCTCCCATCTCCTGACTGCATCTCTGGAGCTCAGCCACACTGATCTTTGGGTTCTTTTTTACCTCTCTCACCAAGGCTCTAGGAAGGGTTCTGGTCATCCCAAACGTCTTCCATTTAAGGATTATGGAGGCCACTATGCTCTTAGGAACCTTAAGTGCAGCAGAAATTTTTTTGTAACCATGGCCAGATCTGTGCCTTGCCACAATTCTGTCTCTGAGCTCTTCAGGCAGTTCCTTTGACCTCATGATTCTCATTTGCTCTGACATGTGAGCTGTAAGGTCTTATATAGACAGGTGTGTGGCTTTCCTAATCAAGTCCAATCAGTATAATCAAACACAGCTGGACTCAAATGAAGGTGTAGAACCATTTCAAGGATAATCAGAAGAAATGGACCGCACCTGAGTTAAATATATGCGTGTCACAGCAAAATGTCTGAATACTTAGGAAAAAAAATGAACCTAAATGATTTTAGCAAATGGCTGCAATATAACAAAGAGTGAAAGATTTAAGGGGGTCTGAATACTTTCCGTCCCCACTGTATATCTATCTATATCCATCATAGTATCAAAGCAGGTAAGGTTGAATAAAGACAGTAGTCCATCCAGTTCAACCTGTGTAGGTGCACATGTGTCAGTGTCTATAATTATTTCCCATATCCCCATATGTCTTGTTCCTTAAGATGCACATCTAAGTTTCTTAAAAACTGTCAATACTCCCCGCAGCCATTACCAGTTGTGGAAAACAGTTCCACATCCTTATTGCCCTGACAGTGAAATACCGCTTTGCAGTTTAAGGTTAAACCGCTTCTCTTCCAATCTCAATGTGTGGCTCCTTGTCCTCTTACGCTCCTTGATACTGAATTGTTTTTTCCTATGCTGGGACCACTGTTGAGGTATTTGTAAATCGCTATCATATCTCCTCTCAAGCATTTTTTCTCCAGGAAGAATAAGTTTAGTGTTTGCAGTCTTTCCTCGTAATTGAGGTCCTCCATTCCCCTTATTAGTTTTGTTGCCCTTCTTTGGACTCTTTTGCAGTTCCAGCACATCCCTTCTGAGGACTGGTGACCAGCACTGGACATAATACTCCAGATGTGGTCTAACCAAAGTTTTTTAAAGTGGCAGAATTAATGTTCTATCTCTGGAGTATATCCCTTTTTTAATGCATGCTAATATTCTGCCTGCATTGGCAGCTGCAGCTTGACATTGCATGCTATTGCTCAATCTGTCATCTACTAGGACCCCCAGATCTTTCTCCATCTTTGGTCCCCCCATTGGTTCTCCCCCTAATGAGTAGTTTGCATTTATGTTTTTTGCCCCCAGGTACATGATTCCACATTGAACCGCATTTGCCATGTAGTTGCCCACTCCATTATTTTGTTCAGGTCTTTCTGTAAAATGTCTATATCTTGATATGAAGTTATTGCCCTGCTTAATTTTGTGCCGTCTGCAAAAACTGAGATTGAGCTATTTATCCCATTCTCTACATTATTTATTAATGAATTGAATTAGTCCCAAGATAGAACCCTGGGGCACCCCACTTACCACTCCAGACCAGTCTGAGTACACATAATTTATCACTATCCTCTTGGGCACACCCCTGTAACCAGTTTTTAACTGAAGAACAAATCTTATGGTCCACGCCTGCAGACCTCAGCTTGTAGATTAAGCATTTATGGGGGACTGTATCGAATGCTTTTGCAAAATCCAATTAGACTAAATCCGCAGGCCTTCCCCTAGATGGCAGCTCACTTCCTCATAGAATGTTAACAGATTGGTCTGGCAAGAAAGACTATTCGTAAACCCATGCTGATGACTACTTAAGATATTTTTTTCCTCAGTAAATACTTGGATATAGTCCTTATCATCCCCTCCAATAATTTACCAACGATTGGTGTTAGGCTAACTGGACTGTAGTTCCCAGGGATTTGTCTCTGTCTTTTTTTGATTATTGGTACCACATTGGATTTTCTCCAATCAGCTGGTAACAATCCTGTCAGTATGCTGTCTACAAAGATTAGGCACAATGGTCTGGCTATAACCTGACTGAGTTTTCTGAGGGCTCTCGGATGTAAGCCATCTGGTCCTGGTGATTTAATTGTATTAAGTTTGTCTAGTCTTTTCTTCACTCTGGCCTCTGTTAGCCACAAGGCTATTCCCTGTGATGTTTCACCAACAGTACTTCCTGTCAGAAACCATGAATCAGACTGAGACAGAAGTACAGTTAAATCACACTTGTTTAATAATATTAAAAAAAAGGTAAACAGAGTAAACATAGTCAAAACATAGCCAGAGTTCAGGAACCAAAACGGATAGTCAGTCAAGCCAAAATGTCAGGGAGTCAAAGAACAGCACAGTAGAACAGCAAGCAGGATCTGGAGCCCGAAGGAATGTCAGCCAAGTAAGTCTTTAACAGGAACACAGAAGAGCATCTCTAAAGATGTGACCAAGGTGAAGGCAGAGATCATCTGGACTGGACAGCTTAAGTAGACAGGACTGATGAGCAGAATATCATCAACAGGTGAGTCACTGAAGTTATAGGAGCTGGCAATTAGCCGACAGCTGAACGGCAAGCTCAGAGAAGGAAGGGCTGAGCCCAGCCCTGACAGTACCCCCTCCTCAATGACCCCTCCCCCTCGGAGGACCACCAGAGTTGAGGGGAAAACATCTATGGATATCACGGAAGAGGACAGGGGCATGTATGTCTGAGGATGAGACCCAAGAGTGTTCCTCCGGACCATACCCATTCCAATGCACCAGGTACTGTATGCGCCCACGGAACCTACGGGAGCCAACAATGGACTGGACTTCATACTCCTCATGGTTATCAACCTGTACAGGGTGAGGACGAGGCACCAAGGTGGTAAAGCGGTTGCAGACCAAAGGTTTTAATAAGGAGACATGAAATACATTTGAGATATGTATGTTAGAAGGAAGGTCTAATGCGTAAGCCACTGAGTTAACCCAGGAAGAATGTGGAAAGGCCCAATAAACTGAGGTGCGAACTTCAGAGAGGGAACACTAAGTCGGAGCTTGCGAGATGACAGCCAGACCCTGTCCCCAACCTGGTAGGAAGGCACAGGCAGGTTTCTGCGGTCAGCATGGAGTCTGTACCTATCACTAGCATGTCGCAAAGCCTCCTAGACTTGTACCCAAGTGGAACGAAGACCACGGAGATGCTCCTCTAACACAGGAATACTCTGAACAAGCGAGTCAGGCAACATGGAAGGTTGGAAACCATAGTTCGCCATAAATGGGGACAAGCAGAATTCAAGGCACTATTGTGAGCGAACTCTGCCCATGGTAAGAGGTCTGACCAGTTATGATGGTCAGAAATATAGCAACTTAGGAATTGCTCCAAAGACTGATTGGCTTGTTCTGCAGTCCCATTAGACTGCGGGTGATACGCAGAGGAGAAAGCAAGCTGAATTCCCAACTCTGCACAAAAGGCTCGCCAGAACTGGGACACAAACTGACTACCCCTGTCCGAGACAATCACTTTGGGTAGCCCATGTAAGCAAAAGATTTCCCAAGCAAAAATGGAAGCCAGTTCCTTAGAAGTGGGCAACTTCTTAAGTGGAATACAATGAGACATTTTTGAGAACCGGTCAACCACCATAAGGATAACTGTGTTGCCCTGGGAGTTGGGTAACTCCACAATGAAATCTATAGACAGGTGGGTCCAGGGCCTCTCTCCATTGGGCATGCGTTGTAGGAGGCCCACTGGAAGGTGTCGTGGAGTCTTGCTATGAGCACACACGGAACAGGCAACTACGAAGGCAGTTACATCAGCACGTAGACTAGGCCACCAGAACTGTTGGGAAATGGTCCAAAACAGTTGATTCTTCCCAGGGTGGCCAGCAGCCTTGGAAGAATGGTAAGTCTGGAGCACTGCAGTACAGAGACTCTCTGGGGACAAAGCAGCGATCATAAGGTTTCTCAGAAGGAGCATGGACTTGAGC
Organism: Aquarana catesbeiana; assembly: GCF_042186555.1. Classification (NCBI taxonomy): domain Eukaryota; kingdom Metazoa; phylum Chordata; class Amphibia; order Anura; family Ranidae; genus Aquarana; species Aquarana catesbeiana. The sequence goes on from NC_133324.1 coordinate 637,983,640, forward strand.
AGCAAGAATTTTGTCACCCAAAGAAGAAGTGAGACTGGTGCAAACCATAGCTAGAATAAGATCAGGAAGAATCACAGGAACCGGAACCCACTCCATCTTGGAAGTGGAAGAAAATTGTTGTGACAAAGCGTCAGCCCTTACAATATTAGTACCAAGTAAGAATGAGACAATGTAATTGAAACTAGATAAGAAAAGAGCCCATTGCGCCCTTCTGGGAGAGGGGGGTTTAGCCTCAGACAAGAATGTGAGGTTCTTATGGTCAGTAAGAATGAGAACTGGCACAGTGGTACCTTCGAGGATATGTCTCCATTCTTTCAGGGCTAAAATGATCTAACAGGTCTGTTACCAATCTCGTAATTGCACTCCGCAGGTGAGAATTTTTTGGAAAGTAGCCACAAGGATGCATAGTGCTCTCAGAGGTAGGAGGTTGAGACAGAAGGGCGCCAACTCCAGTCTCAGAAGCATCAACCTCAAGGTTAAAAGGTAACAAAGGATCAGAATGTGCCAACACAGGAGCAGAAACAAAGGCAGCCTTGAGACTCTCAAAAGGCCTTAATGGACTTAATGGAGACCAACTCTGTGGATTAGCATCCTCTCTGGTCATATCAGTCAGGGGCTTGACCAGAGATGAGAAGTTACAAATAAACTCCCGATTAATAGTTGGCAAAGCCAAGAAAATGCTGCAGAGGATGTAAACCCACGGGTCGGGGCCACTGTAGGACTGCTGAAAGTTTCTCTGGGTCCATCGAAAAACCATCATTGGAAATGACATAACCCAGGAATTGAATCTGTTAACGATGGAATTCACACTTCTCCAATTTACAATAGAGATTGTTCTCTTAGTTTCTGAAGCACACAACAGACATCTGTGTGGTGGCTCACCAGGGACTTGGAAAATATGAGGCTATCGTTGAGATAAACCACCACACATAACTGCAACAAATCTTGGAGGACATCGTTAATAAATTCCTGGAAAACTGCCAGGGCGTTACAAAGGCCAAAAGTAATTACGAGGTACTCATAATGGCCTGTTCTGGTATTAAACACAGTTTCCCACTTGTCACTCTCCTTAATCCTCACGAGATTATATGCCCCTCTCAAATCAAGCTTCATGAAAACCATTGCTCCCTTGAGGCGGTCAAATAACTCCGTATTCAACGGAATCGGATAGGTATTCTTAATCGAGAAATGATTGAGACCCCAATAATCAATACAAGGTCTCAGTTCACCACTCTTCTGCTTCACAAAAGAAGAAACCAGCACCAGCAGGATACGAGGATTTGCAGATGAAACCTCGAGAAAGCGTCTGCAACATACTCCTCCATGGTCTTATCCTCCAAGACCGACAAAGGGTAAACCCAGCCACGAGGGGGTATGGCACCAGGTGGAAGGTCAATTGCACAATCATACGACCGGTGTGGAGGAAAACTACTGGCTTGACCTTTGTCAAAGACATCGCTAAAATCGCGGTACTCCTCCAGCAGGGAGGAGAGTGAAGAGGTGCACAGGACCTTGGCTACCTTCTGGAAGCATGTCTTACTGCATTGTGGCAACCAGGAAAGAACTCAGCACGGAGCCAATCAAAAGACGGGTTGTGCCTCTGTAACCAAGGATAACCAATAACCAGCAGAAACTTAGGTGAGGAAATAACTTGGAATTGGATTATGTCATGGTGAAGAGCCCCTACGGCCATAGACAATGGAAAAGTGTCATGAGTCACATGGGCAGGCTGTAGAGGTCTCCCGTCAAGAGCCTCAATGTCAAGTGGAGTGTCACGCAGCTGCAGTAGAATCGAGTGCTTTGATACAAAGGCAGCATCAATAAACAGGCCAGCAGCCCCAGAGTCAATTAGAGCCTGTATCTCGACGGGCAACTCAGCCCAAGAAAGGGTAACCAAAATCAGGGGCTTATCCTTCTGCATAACTGGGGATGGAACAACGGCCTGTCCATGACAGGACCTCAAGGTTCAGGCATTCCCTGGATGGGTAGGACAAGATTTCAAAAAGCGACCTGCCTGGCCACATAAAGGCACAATCTCTCCCTTCTCCTAAGGGTTCTCTCATCCGCACAGTTGCATGAAGCCCAACTGCATGGGTTCATCTTCACTGACAGACTCGGTACCAGGAGACATGGGAGGTGAGGGAGGCAAGGGTGGGACTGCAAAGCTCAGAGACAAATGTACAGGAGGCTTCCACAAGTGCCCCTTAACAGAGTCTTTCTCTGAGTCTGGAGTCAATGAAGATGGCAAACGTGATTAACTTCTCCAGATCAGTGGGTATATCTCGAGCTGCTATCTCATCCTTGATGGTATCCAAGAGACAATGAGAAAAAGCCACAGCCACAAGGGCCTCATTTTTTCAAGCAACCTCTGCTGCCAGAGTACGGTATTCAATGGCATTATCAGCAACAGCTCTCGTACTCTGTGTGATGGACCTGAGGCACTTGGTAGCAGAAGTGGAGCATGCGGGAATGTCAAATACATTTTTAAATGAAGCCACAAACTCAGGGTAACTCAAGACAACAGGTTTTTGCATCTCCCATAGAGGGTTTGCCCAGGCCAAGGCTCTCTCAGAGAGCAAAGATATTACATAACCTACTTTGCTTCTATTCGTGGAAAACACCTGGGGCAGCATCTCAAAGTACATCTCAACCTGGTTGAGAAACCTTCTGCATTGGACTGGATCACCCCAAAATCACTGGGGAAGCAGAGCGGAACCAGACATACCTCTTACAAAAGGTAATACTCGAGGCAGGTGCCTGCACAGAGACTGGAGCAGCAGCAGGGATGGCCTGCAACACAGTTTGTACCGGAGCAGCCACAGTGGGAGATTCCAGGTGAGCCATGTGACTGAGGAGCATTTGTAACGCCATGGCAAACTGATCCATGCGGTGATCCTGCTCATCCAATCTGGAAAAATATTACCTACAAGTGGATTGACTGCATCTTCTGAATTCATGGCCTTCGCCTACTGTCAGAAACAATGAATCAGACTGAGACAGAAGTACAGTAAAATCACACTTGTTTAATAATAAAAAAAGGTAAACAGAGTAAACGTAGTCAAAACATAGCCAGAGTTCAGGAACCAGAACGGATAGTCAGACAAGCCAAAATGTTAGGAAGCCAGGGAACAGCATGGTAGAACAGCAAGCAAGATCTGGAACCAGAAGGAATGTTAGCCAAGCAAGTCTTTAACAGGAACACAGGAGAGAGTCTCTGGAGATGTGACCAAGGTGAAGGCAGAGATCATCTGGACTGGACGGCTTAAGTAGGCAGGACTGATGAGCAGGATATCATCAACAGGTGAGTCACTGAAGTTATGGTAGCTGGCAATTGGCCGACAGCTGAGCGGCCAGCTCAGAGAAGGAAGGGCTGGGCTTCAGCAGTCCATATACCCCTCCTTTTCCTGTGTAAAAACTGAGGAGAAGACATTTAGTACAGTTGCCTTCTCTAGGTCATCCTTAACCATCCTCCCTTCCTCATCTTTTATGTGGGCAATGTGTTCTGAACTTGCCATTTTACTGTTAATGTATCTAAAAAAAAGTCTTTGGATTTTTTTTACTCTCCTCTGCTATGTGTCTCGCTTGCAATATTTTTTTGGCTGTCCTTAATGCATTCCTAAACTTCTTATTGCATTCCTAGTGTGGTTGAAATGCTGACTGTGACCCATCCACTGTATATTGTTTAAAGGCCATTTTTTTCTCTTTAATGAGGCTTTTTACATTACAGTTTAGCCACCCATGTTTTACCTTCACTCTTCTATATTTATTGCCCGTTGGAATGCACTGTGTGATACCTTTGTTTAATATGCTTCTAAAGCATTCCCGTTTTTATTCCCTGTTCAATGTATCTAGGATTTGGTCCCAACTGATGTCATGTTGTAATGACCGCAGTTCAGAAAAAATGTTCTCATTTGAAATTGAGTGTTCTTGTGCGACCTTCATGCCTCCTTTTTTCTAGGTTTTACAATGTTGCTCCTCTCTGCCATCCTTACATAATTTTTTTCATCTAGACACACCCCTCCCCCTCTCCTACCTACCTTGTCTTTCCGATACAAGGAATACCCCTGGATATTTGCCAGCAAATCGTGTGAGCTGTCAAACCAAGTTTCAGTTATCCCCACAAAGTCTAAGTCCTCCTCATGTAATAGCAGCTCCAGTTACTCCATTTTGTTAGCTAGGCTCCTAGCATTTGTGTTTTAGAATTGTCCTTGTATTCACCCCAGGATTAGAAGTTACAACGGTATTATCCCTGCTAACTCCACTATTATCCTCTGTCCTTTGCTCACTGCCAGCTATTGCTTCCTCGCCCCGCCAATACCTAGTTTAAAAACCCTCCACCTTTGTGGCCTTCTTCCCAATAGGGCTGTACCATCCCCATTAAGGTGCAGCCCGTCCATACTAAAGAGCCGGTAACCGACAGAAGTCAGCCCAGTTCGCCAGGAATACAACCCCTCTGTCAGGTCACCTGGGACCAGGTGACAAATGCACTCTCTAGGAGTCAGAAGTGCACCGCTAAGGTAGTGGACCCTAGGACCGACTGCTGCAGATTGAACCCTGGAAGGTTCAGGAAGCAGGTCTACAGGATAACTAACATGGATCCCAGTGGGAGCTAGAGCATAGATTCCCCAGGGCACGGAGTCTAAGAGCCAGCGGGTGTTCACATGAGCCTCTAGTGGTGAGGATGAACTGTGCTGCAGTCTGGCTCCAGGTCGTGGCTCCCAGGGTCTCACAGCTCACCGTAGACTACAGAAGAAGAGGAAGGAGGCAGCAGGCTGGAACGACAGGGAAGTAAGGGGTGAGCAAAAGGTCAGGGCGACTAGCAAACAAGGATAAACATAACGCGCCAAAGGTTAGGGTAACAAGCAGACAGGGAGAGTTGAGAACAGGCCAAAGTCGGTAACAGGAATCAGACGTAGGAAACACAGCAAGTACACACAGAGGCTAACACACAATGGTTGATCAGCACTGCTGGCTTGCAGTGCACAGTTTAATATAGGGTTCCCTGATAGGGCCTGGGGTGGGGCCATGCTTAGAGGAGAGGTTATAAAACCAGTCAGATGAGAGGCAGCTGGTCTTTAGAGATGAATACATGGAGACAGGTAAGCTGACAGAGAAAACGCTATTGCATAACCATGACACCCTCTTTCCTACACCAATTCCTCGGCCACTTGTTCAGTTCCGTAAGCTCCTGCTGCCTCTCTGATGTGGCTTGAGGTACAGGTAGTATTTCCGAGAAAACTACCTTGGAGGTCTTTTTCCTTAATCTATTCCCTAAGTCCCTGAAATAATTTTTCAGGACTCTCCACCTTCCACTCACTTTGTCATTGGTGCCAAAATGTAGCATGACAGCTGGGTCCTCCCCAGCCCTGCCCAGTAATCTGTCCACCCGATTCGCGATGTGCCGAACTCGAGCGCCGGTAAACATACTGTTAGGAGGACAGAGGGCAATCTGACAGACAGACTGTGGTCTCCGAATTATTGAGTCCCTACTACCAGCACTTGTCTACCCTTTCCTGTATCTCTGCCCCCCTCCTTACTATAGCCGTCACTCCCCTGGCAGCCAGGGGAGGGCGTATAGCAGAATATCTGCGCTAACCCAAAAAAAGAAAAATGACAAAGGTGCTGCAACTAAAATAGCCTAAATATTCAGCTGGTAGATATGTGTAACAAATAAAGTGCACAACCAAATTATTAAATATTAATAAATTAATAGAAACTCCCTAAATATATAGGATTTGCAAACATATGATATGACCATATAATTAAAATCCATAAAGTGCTTCAATCAGTGCAAATAAAGTTGACGGACATTCATATGATCACTCAATTGTTCTGTTCATCAAAAAACAAATCATTGCCACTTACCAGAATTGTTGGATCTCAAATTATAGAAATTAAAAAGGGCACAAACAGGGGGGATCGCTCAGCTGAAGAAAGCATATCTATAGGCTCATCCAGTAACGGGATCCACTTTCCTATAGCGGGCTCTCTCAATAGTGCGATACTCCCAGTCGATGCCTTGTAAGGGGAAACGCGTTGGGTGGAGCTTCAGGTCTTTACATCACTACTCACCAGCTGGCTGGCTTGAGCCGCTGCTGTTTTGAATGTATTGACCACCGTTTTTGAATGATAGTGCCTATGATCTGAATAAGTAGAGTACTGCACCATGAAGCCTCTTCTTTTTGCTTTATGAAATATCTCACGGTTGGAGATCTGGAGAGGGCGTTTTTGCCTTGTCTGTGAGGTATATTGCACTATTGGAGAGTCCGCTGTAGGTCCCTACTTGGATCGCTGTACACATTTTGCCCATTGGATGAAGAAGTACCAATGTCAGTGTCAACTGGACTGTGGTCCTAAAGGGATAGGCTTAGAGACAGATGGTAGGCATGGCTTAGTCGTTGCATCATCTACTACTAAGCAGAATTATAACATTAGCTAGTTTTTGGGAAAAGCTGTTAAAACATAGGCACTGTCTACTTTACATTACAGTGTGTGTGATATATATATATATATATATATATATATATATATATATATATATATATATATATATATATATATATATATATATATATATATATATATATGAGAGAGATAGAGATATGAGATAGAGTTATATAGAGATATATAGAGATATATAATATGTTTGTTTAATAGTTTGCATAATGCCAGACTTTAATTGGACCACATTGTTTATATAAAAAAAATCATATTTTATTTACAACCAAAAAAAAGTCTAAAAAAATGCATATAGAAACATGGCAATAAAAACACATACATGTACAGTGCCTTGAAAAATATTCATACCCCTTGAAATTTTCCACATTTTGTCATGTTACAGCCAAAAGCATAAATGTATTTTATTGGGATTTTATGTGATAGACTAACACAAAGTGGCACATAATTGTGAAGTGGAAGAAAAATGATTAATGGTTTTCAAAACTTTTTACAAATAAATCTCTGAAAAGTGTGGGGTGCGTTTTTTTTTCAGTCCCCTTTACTCTGATACCCCTAACTAAAATCTAGTGGAACCAATTGCCTTCAGAAGTCACCTAATTAGTAAATAGAGTCAACCTGTGTGTAATTTATTCTCAGTATAAATACAGCTGTTCTGTGAAGCCCTTAGAGGTTTGTTAGAGAACCTAAGTGAACAAACAGCATCATGAAGACCAAGGAACACAAAAATATCAATAAAAATATCCCAAGCTTTGAACATCTCACGGAGCACTGTTCAATCCATCATCCGAAAATGAAAAAAAAAAAAAAAAGAGTATAGCACAATTGCAAATTTACCAAGACATGGTCGTCCAAATAAACTGATGAAAAGGAAAGGGTCTGGTGTCACCCGCAAACCACCTCCATCCCAATATATGCAAAAAAATACAGGAAATTACCCTGGGACTTTACATGAGGTGAATGCGGTTAGCCAACAATTGACAGAGCAAATGCAGTCTCAAAATGTATTAAAATTGTCATGCAAACAAACATGAATAATAGCCAAGCCACTAAAATGATACATGCAGTAACACGTATCATGGTATAAAATGTAAATTGCAACGTACACAGGAATAAAAAGTTCCCAACGCGTTTCGTAAGACCATGCTTACTTCATCAGGGGTAGATGCGTGTGTAGTAAGTCTGTAGGGGGTATACTGAACCAAATAAGTATCAACACAGAGATGATATTGTGACAATTAGTCAAGAGGGTCCAAAACGCATTGCCCTATACTCACCAAAGGCTGGATCAGACTATCAAATGCTGAATACCCAGAGGCGGAGGTAACCTAAACTGACAGGCCTGGCAAGGAGAGCATTAATCAGAGAAGCAGCCAAGAGGCCCATAGTAACTCTGGAGGAGCTGCAGAGATCCAAAGCTCAGGTGGGTGAATCTGTCCACAGGACAACTAATAGCCTTCCACTCCACGAATCTGGCCTTTATGGAAGAGTGGCAAGAAGAAAGCCATTGTTGAAAAAAAGTCATAAGATGTCCCATTTGCAGTTTGTGAGAAGCCATGTGGGGGACACAGCAAACATGTAGAAGAAGGTGCTCTGGTCAGATGAGACCAAAATTTAACTTTTTGGCCTAAAAGCAAAATGCTATGTGTGGCGGAAAGCTAACACTGCACATCAATCTGAACACACATCCCCACAGCAAAACATGGGGGTGGCAGCATCATGTTGTGGGGATGCTTTTCTTTAGCAGGGACAGGAAAGCTGGTCAGAGTTGGAAAGATGGTTAGAGCCAAATATGGGGCAAGCTTAGAAGAAAACCTGTTAGAGCATGCAAAAAAGACTTGAGAGGGGGGCGTGCCTGGACGTGAAGCAGGGAGGACGTGTTGATGCAGAGCTCTGCACATCCAGCGAAAACCCACCGCCATCCTCTGCTTATTTCACTTCGGTGACACTCCTAACTAATTCTACAAGTACCTGGATATCCTCTATTATAGCCCCAGTTGATCTTGTGAAGTTTGGCCAATTGTACGAGGATTTGCCCTGCAGCTGACATCCCATTGCTGATGACCGCCGCCATCTTGCGGCCTGCGGAACCTCCTGTGTCCTCCATGCCTGACTGCTGCGACTCACTGAATAACGGGCGCTTCATCCCAGCCCAGCAGCCGCTACTTCCTTCGGAGGGACTACAGCAGACCTCGGGCACAGTGAGTATCAGGACATTCCCTCATCCCTGGTGCCCCAAGAGGTGACTGTCCATCTAACCAACTGGGATTTGATATATGTCCCTGGGGGGGAGACTGTGGCACTAGCGGAAGCGTAGCTCACCCGTACTGCGGCCATTCTTAGGAAAGACCGCGGCTTCGGCCTACTCCAGGTAGATGGTGGCCATTTTGCTACACCCAGATCCCTTTACTACACTCCATTTCATCTCCCCTGATGCCCAACTTCCTTTCTACAGGCCTCAGTGAGCTGCCAGGACTGCCACCCTCTTTACACAGCCACAAAAGTAGCCTCCTTCGTAACTGGCTGGTACACCCAGCAAATGAACAATGTCCATCTCTGTTAATATGAAGGATGCCATTTAAATGAGCTCTGGGTCCATCTGCTCATCGAGACCTCTGAGATACTACTTTAGCCACTTATAGCCCCGGGGGTAAACCTGACCAACCTCTTCACTCCTTGGGCACCCCATGGGAAAAGTTGGCCAGCAGCAGCGATATTACAAGCCACTGTTTGGACCGCGCGAGGGATTGAACATGGAATGCTTTGTTACTAGGCCGCAATCTGCGGTTTCGAATAATTCCACATATCTTTTTGCTGTGATGGATCCATTCCAAGGTATGGAGAATGCTGTTAACCCTCCACTGGCTGGCATCCAGAGTCCAGACACTGCTCCTTCCTCTCCACATATGATCCTCGCCCCAGGCATCCTGGATGCCAAGCTGAATGCTAAATTGCAGCTCTTGCTTCAACAAATCACGTGTAGCATTTCAGCAGAGGTGAACAAGCTAGCCGCAGAACTGAGAGGGGAAATTTTTCAGTCTCCCAACTACAACTACAGCAGGAGGACTTGGAAAACAGGGAAAGAAGGCAGAACTTGCGCTTCAGAGGTATCCCTGAAACAGTGGGGGACCCTGACCTACACACCTATCTCTTGGGTCTTTTCAACACCCTGGCCCTCACGGTGGTGGATATAGACTGGTGCTTAGAGCCCACCGTTCCCTGGGCCCAAAAGCTCCGGCTGAAGCTAGACCCATAGATGTTATAGTGTGGTTTCACTTTTTTGAAAGCAAAGAGGCACTAAACCTGGCTACACGTAATAAATCCCAACTTGTATATAAAAGGGGCAATACTGCAGATTTTTAGTGATCTCTCCCCCATTACCCTTGCTAAACAAAGAAATCTGTGTCCAATCACCTCTCATTTACAACATCATAAAACTCCATACTATTGGGGATTTCCTTTACGCCTTATTGTATCCAAAGAAGGAGTTCAGTATACCCTGCATGAACTGCAGGAGGGCGAAGCATTCTTGAAAAATCTCGGTCTGCCTCCTCTTCCAGAAGAAGATTTAATTCCTTCTACTGCTCAGGCCCATCCACCCCCTACTACTCCCAGCCGCATCTGGACCCCTGTGAGGGGCAAATCTAGGAAACATCTCACTACACCTCAGCGTCCATGTACCTCTAAGCAACCTCCTTGATCCTTTTTATACATCCCTCCTTGGATCCATATTTCATTGCTCTTTTACCTTCTTCATTTCTCCATAGTTCAAGAGAAACGAAAAACGCTGCTCTGGTTTTACAAAGTTTTATGCCTACCCTGTTTCCTGTTCAGGGTAGAAATTTCCCCTAACCCATAGGGTATTGTTGTCAGTAGTCTTATTTGGTCATCGTACCTCAGTTGACAGTTGTTCCTGTTTAAATGCTGACTAGGGATGAGCTTTGTGTTCGACTCGAACATCTTCTGTTCGACCGTTCGTCGAATTGCGAACGATATGGGCCATTCGCACCAAATTCGTGTGGCGCGTCACGGCCCATAATTCACTGCGGCATCGCAGTGCATTGCTGGCTGATGATTGGCCAAGCATGCACTATGACCCGCATGCTTGGCCAATCACAGCGCCGTCAGTAGAGAGAGCTGTAATTGGCCAAAGCCACGGTGGCTTTGGCCAATTATGGCTCAGGGGGTTTAGAACACGCCCCACACTATATAAGGCCCTGTGTAGTGTGTTCCAGCATGCTGAGAGATAGAGAGAGAGAGACAGTGTCATTTAATTTGAGTTAGACAGATTAGGCAGGACAGTCAGTCAGTTAGCTGCACTTACAGTGTATTGTGTATATATATATGTATATATATATATATATATATATATATATATATATGCGCATCCCAGGTGTTGATAGATAGATAGATAGATAGATAGATAGATATGTATGTGTGTGTATATATATATATATATATATATATATACACACATACACACACACACACTGTATTCAGTTTAGCTAAATCCGTTCCTATTATATTCCTACTGACAGGCAGGCTTGTCTTGTTACAGTATTTACAGCTACCTGAAGAAAATTGCTGGTGTTCTTTTGATCCTATTAGTACCACAGTAAGGCAGCTAGACTATTTACAGTTAGTGTAGTGCGTCCTACTCACAGTGTTCAGCTAAAGCTACAAGTTATTTTAGTGTGACCTCTGCACAGTGTTCAGCTAAAGCTACAAGTTAGTGTAGTGCGTCCTCCTCACAGTGTTCAGCTAAAGCTACAAGTTATTTTAGTGCGACCTCTGCACAGTGTTCAGCTAAAGTTACAAGTTAGTGTAGTGCGACCTCTGCACAGTGTTCAGCTAAAGCTACAAGTTATTTTAGTGCGACCTCTGCACAGTGTTCAGCTAAAGCTACAAGTTAGTGTAGTGCGACCTCTGCACAGTGTTCAGCTAAAGCTACAAGTTAGTGTAATGCGTCCTCCTCACAGTGTTCAACTAAAGCTACAGGTTAGTTTAGTGTGACCTCTGCACAGTGTTCAGCTAAAGCTACAAGTTAGTGTAGTGCATGCTCTGAACAGTGTTCAGCTAAAGCTACAAGTTAGTGTAGTGCGTCCTCTGAACAGTGTTCAGCTAAAGCTACAAGTTAGTGTAGTGCGACCTCTGCACAGTGTTCAGCTAAAGCTACAAGTTAGTGTAGTGCTTCCTCCTCACAGTGTTCAGCTAAAGCTACAAGTTAGTGTAATGCGTCCTCCTTAGAGTGTTCAGCTAAAGCTACAGGTTAGTTTAGTGTGACCTCCGCACAGTGTTCAGCTAAAGCTACAAGTTAGTGTAGTGCATCCTCTGAACAGTGTTCAGCTAAAGCTACAAGTTAATCAAGTTAATGTAGTGTGACCTTTGCACAGTGTTCAGCTAAAGCTACCTGTAGAAGGTTGGTGGTGTTCTCATACTGTAGGCAGGTAGTTGATTTTGCTAGCTGCAGTACCAGTATATATATAGATATACATATATATATATATATACATATATATATATATATATATATATATATATATATATATATATATATATATATATATATATCCCAGCTTAGTGCAGCTACAGGCCATTAGTATGTCTGGAAGGCCAACAAGGAGAGGCAGGCAGTCACAAGCCAATAAAAGAGGGCAAGAAGGCTTTTGTCTAGAGGCAATGGTGCTGGTCATGGAGACAGTGCATCCTCATCAGCACATGGCCGTGGGACACGCTTGGCCTTTTTTTTGTCAGCTGGCCATGTTGAGCCGCAACATGTGGAAGACTTGGTCGAGTGGATGACCAAGCCGTCCTCACCCTCCTCATCCTCCCTCACCCATGCTCAGGGTACTTTGGCAAAGCAGCTGCCAACGCGGCCTCTTCCCTCGGCTCAATGGCATCAGTGACTCCTTCCCTAGCCCCACCATGTCCTCCTGAGGAATCCCCCAAACTGTTTGACCACAGTGTTGGGTACATGCTCCAGGAGGATGGCCAGCATTTAGAAGGCTCTGATGATGATACTGAGCTAGATGAAGGCAGTAATGTGAGCACGGACAGAGGGGGTACCCAAGAAGGACAGCAATCTGGCAGTCATGCTTCCCCTGCTGCAGCATACTGCCAGGTTTGCTCCAGTGATGAGGAGGGAGGGGATGATGAGGTCACTGACTCAACGTGGGTGCCTGATAGGAGAGAGGAGGAGGAGGCACATCACCAATGAGGCAGGATGCCCTCCAGGGGCCAGCCTAAGGGCAGCACACTGCATCACACCGCAAAGCTCCGCATGTGCAGGGCGCTGCTGTCTCTGCACGTTATTCCAAAAGTTCTTTGGTGTGGGCCTTTGAGACGAGTGCATCAGATCGCACCGCTGCTATTTGCAACATATGTCTCAAGCGTATCTTGCGTGGCCAAAACATCTCCCGCTTGGGCACCACATGCTTGACCAGACATATGTTGACCTGCCATGCAGTTCGTTGGCAAGCATATCTAAAAGAGCCACACCAAAGAACAAAGAGGACCTCTCCTTGCTCCTCATCAGCTGAGATCTCCAACCCCACTATACCTTCAGTCCTCTCTGAGACCTGCACTGAGAGGAATGAAGGTGTAGAATTAGGTGTGTCACAGCCAAGTACTTGTGGGCAATCTGCATTCGGTACACCGACGTCAGATTGTACCAAGCAAATTTCCCTGCCCCAGCTGCAGCACCGCCAAAAGAAGTTCGCTCCCAGCCATCCACATGCCCAGCGGTTGAATGCTAGCTTGGCAAAATTGCTAGCACTTCAACTGCTACCTTTTCAGTTGGTAGACTCTGCCCCTTTCCGTGAGTTTGTGGAATGTGCGGTTCCTCAGTGGCAGGTACCCAAACGCCACTTTTTCTCACGGAAGGCGATTCCGGCTCTCTACCGGCATGTGGAAGGCAATGTCTTGGCCTCGCTGGACAGGGTGGTCAGCGGTAAGGTGCATATTACCACTGACTCATGGTCCAGCAGACATGGACAGGGACATTACCTAAGTTTCACGGTGCATTGGGTCACTCTGCTGGCAACTGGGAAGGATGCAGGACAAGGGGCAGTAATGTTGGAGGTTGTTCCTCCACCACGCCTCCAAAATGCCACTACTAATGATTGTGACATACCTCACTCCTCCATCTCCTCCTCTTCTTCTATCTCCATGGCCTCTTCCCGTGCTTTGTCCTCGGAACCAGCGGTGCTCCGTAGGCATTTAAGGGGTTACGCAAGTATGCAGGCCAAAACATGCCATGCGGTGCTTGAGCTGGTGTGCTTGGGGGACAGGAGCCACACTGGAGCAGAGGTTCTGTCAGCTCTGCAGGGGCAGGTTCAGAGGTGGTTGACGCCACACCAACTTAAGGCAGGAATGGGGGTTTGCGACAATGGCACCAACCTCCTCTCCGCCTTCCGACAGGGACAACTGACCCATGTGCCCTGTTTGGCTCATGTCCTTAACTTGGTTGTGCAGTGGTTCTTGGGAAGGGACCCAGGCTTACAGGATGTCCTGAGGCAGGCCAGGAAAGTCTGTGTGCATTTCCGCCGGTCATATAATGCCAGTGCTTGGCTGTCAGACCTCCAAAAAGGAGTTTAACCTGCACAAGAACCACCTAATCTGTGACATGCCCACCAGGTGGAACTCAACATTGGCCATGCTGCAGTGGCTGCACACGCAGCAGAGGGCCATCAATGAGTACCTGTGTGACTATGGCACCAGGACAGGATCAGGAGAGCTTGTTTTTTTTCCCCACGCCAGTGGACCATGATCAGGGATGCATGCACTGTCCTGTCACCATTTGAGGAGGCCACAAGGATGGTGAGCAGTGACAGTGCATGCATCAGTTACACTATCCCCCTTGTCCACCTGTTGGAGCACACGCTGCGTGGAATAATGGACAGGGCACTTGAGGCAGAACAGAGGCAGGAAGAGGAGGACTTCCTTAGCTCTCAAGGCCCCCTTTATCCAGGCAGTGTTCCTGCGTGCCCGCCGATCACACAGGAAGAGGAGGAGGAGGAGGAGGATTGTGTCAGTATGGAGGTGGAGCCAGGCACTCAGCATCAGCAGCAGTCTTTAAGGGATCGGTCCCAAGATACACATGGACTTGTACGTGGCTGGGAGGAGGTGGCTGCGGACCATGTCGTCCTTAGTGACCCAGGGAACTCCGGACCGAATGCCTCAGCAAACCTACGCTGCATGGCCTCCCTGATCCTGCAAAGCCTGCGAAAGGATCCTCGTATTCGTGGTATCAAGGATAAGGACCTATACTGGCTGGCAACCCTTCTTGATCCACGTTACAAGGGTAAGATTACGGACCTTATCTTGCCATCACAGAGGGAGCAGAGGATTAAACATGTTTGGGAGGCCTTGCAGAAAGGTCTGTGCAACGCGTTCCCAGAGACTGGGAGGTTACAAACTCCTGTTTCTGGACAACGTGTTGCTGAGGCTTCAGTCAGTCAAAGAAGGAGTGGTGGAGAAGGTGGCCGTCTGACCGATGCGTTCAGACAATTTTTTAGTCCGCAGCCCCAAGGTATGATCGGTTCCAGCAACCATTGCCAGCGCCTGTTTTACATGGTGCAAGAATACCTAGGGGCAAGATCTGACTTGGACACCTTTCCCACCGAAAATCCTCTGGGTTACTGGGTCTTGAGGATGGATCACTGGCCAGAGCTTGCACAGTATGCAATTGAGCTACTGGCCTGTCCTGCATCCAGTGTTCTTTCAGAACGCACATTCAGTGCTGCTGGAGGCTTTGTAACCGATCACAGGGTGTGTCTGTCCACCGACTCGGTCGATCGACTGACCTTCATAAAAATGAATCAGTCTTGGATCACCACCAGTTACCAAGCACCTGATGCTGGTGTAACCGAATAATTTTTTGTGAAATGTCAGATCCCTTCAAAGACTGCCTATGCTGATGCTGAGTGACTATCCTGTTATGCTGAGTAATTATCCTCTTCCTCCTCAATGATCATGCTGATAGCTTGTAAGAACATTTTTGGTTTTGGGCGCTGCCACCAGTGCCTAAGGCCCAATTTTTAAGCCCCTGTTTAACAAGGGCATGTAATTACAATTTTTGATGCAATTCTTTGCAGCAGGGCTAGTTCCTGCGCTCCAACTAGAGTATCTGTGAGGGGTTGCAGTGTTGTGGCACCAGCACCAGTGCCTAAGGCCCAAATTTTCAGTCCCTGTTCAACAGGGACATGTAATTAGAATTCTTGATCTAATATTTCACAGCAGGGCCCGTTTCTGCGCCCACCAAGATTAACTGTGAGGACTTACAGTGTTGTGGCACCAACACCACCACCACCACCGGCGGCCCAATTTTTCTGGCCCTGTTCAACAGGGGCATGTAATTACAATTCTTGATCTAATATTTCACAGCAGGGCCCGTTCCAGCGCCCACCAAGAGTAACTGTGAGGACTTACAGTGTTGTGGCACCAGCACCACCACCACCATCACAAAAGGCCCAATTTTTCTGGCCCTATTCAACAGGGGCATGTAATTACAATTCTTGATCCAATATTTCACAGCAGGGCCCTGTGAGGGCTTACAGTGTTGAGGCCACAACAACACTTAAGGCCCAAATTTCTGCTGACTATATAGGGCAGGCCCCTACTTTCAAACATCCAACTTACAAAGGACTCCTACTTGCCAATGGAAGGAGACAACAGGAAGTGAGATGAAATCTACCCCATAGGAAGGGAAATTCTCTCCTGTTAGAGTTAATATGGGAAAAACTTTTCTCCTTTCCACTGATGCTTTATCACCAATCCTTGTTTCACTAAAAACCCCAAATTTTCAAAAAACGTTTGTCATTGGGACAAAAGGTGAGGTGAAATCTTCTGAAGAGGAGCACAGACAGCAAAACAAATGTCACAGGGGTGATAACCCTTCCCTATGTTTTCCAAAAAGCTTAAAAACAGATTTTTTGGCTGGAGCTACACTTTAAAAATGTACCAGTTTAAAATTACAAACAGATTATACTTAACAACAAACCTACAGTCCCTGTCTTGTTTGCACCGCCTGTATACTGCTGTTCAGAGTATATAGGGCCTAGGGACCCCACGTCTTTCCTTTTTTTAATTTGGGTGCGGGGTTCCCCTTAATATCCATACAGGACCCAAAGGGCCTGGTAATGGACTGGAGGGTACCCATGCCGTTTGTCTCACTGATTTTCATCCATATTGCCAGAACCCGACATTACATTAAAGCCGCAAGCAGTTTTAAATGACTTTTTTCCCTTTAAAAATGTCATTTTGTGCAGGGACTGTTCTAAGCATGGGAAACACGTGCCACTTTATAGACATACTATAGACACCCCGCTGGTACGATATTTAAAGGAATATTTCACTTTCTTTTCTTTACTTTAAGCATCATTAAAATCATTGCTCCCGAAAAAACACCCGTTTTTAAAAGTTTTTTTTGCATTGATATTGCTTGATGTCCCCTGAGGCAGGACCCGGGTCCCCAAACCCTTTTTAGGACAATACCATGCAAATTAGCCTTTAAAATGAGCACTTTTGATTTTGATTGTTCGAGTCCCATAGACGTCAATGGGGTTCTAACGTTTGTGCAAATTTTCGGTCCGTTCGCAGGTTCTGGTGCGAACCGGGGGGGGGGTGTTCGGCTCATCCCTAATGCTGACCATCTACCTACACTAGTAACAGGCCTCCTACTGTCTGACTTGTATTAGACGCTACCAAGATCATATGGCGAGCAGTCGGCCCTTTCCGTCTTTCTACTCAGAATCTCCTGATGGAAGTCCGCATATGTCCCTACCTGGCCCTAGTCTATATTCAGGACCTCCTGAGATGCAAATGCCTCTTAGGTTTTCAAAAACTTAAGTTCTATTTTTCCTTTTTTTTTTCTCTTTTTTTCCTTATGTCAATGTTCATGGGTCAGCTCTGTAGATTTAAATTGCAATGTCCTTGTTTTCCTAACCCACTGCAGTTCCTTTACAGGGTGTATCTGTTAATACTCAGGTACCAAAGGGTTGTTGCTACCAGCAGTATTTATAAACAGCCCTGCATTTATTTTTATATTTTCTATGGTTTGTTTTTTTCAATATTTACTGTGTTTACATGAGCTTATCTGAATGGTCTGCATCCATGGCTTTGAGGATTGTCTCATATAATGTAAAGGGTCTAGGTTCCATTCATAAGCGTTGGATGGCCCTTTAGCATTTCAGGGCCTCAGGCGCAGACATGGTAATGATCCAGAAGACTCACTTTCGGGCAGGTTGTTCATTTAAATTTGCCTCAAAATTTTACCCCACCTCCTTCCTTGCCTCTGATTCCACAGGCCAGGCGGGAATAGCAATTCTGATTAAGAAGTTGTGCCCTATTAGGGTTAAAAACTCCCATGCTGATTCTCATGGGAGATTCCTCATTCTAGACTGTGAGTGTATGACCACTTCTTTCACCCTTGTCAATCTCTATGTCCCCAATACAAGTCAGATTGACTTTAACAAACTTTTTGATTCCCCTCAATACTGGTCACAACCTTTTATGGTCATTGGTGGGGATTTTAATCTGGTTATGTCACCCACTAGAGACAAACTCTCCTTAGTACTACACCTTCTAAAAAGATTACATCCCAAGCCAATTCCTTCCGCAAATGTATTAGGTCTTGACAGCTTTTTGACTCATGGGAGGATCAAGCACCCCTCTGCTAGGCGGTTCATGTTTTACTCCCCAGCTCATAAAATGTACTCACGTCTTGATCACTTTTTTATTTCAGCCCCACTCATCCCCTAAGTGGTCGAGTCTGACATATCACCCATTACATGGTCAGACCATGCTACCATCATGTTAGACTTTATGCTCTCTCAGGCTTTCACCAGATCTTGTCATTGGCGTCTTAATGATCACCTCTTACAATCTGAAGTTTCACGTTCCATTTTAGCAAAAGGTCTAGAGGATTTTTTTCAGTTCAACATAGGGTTGGTTTCTGGATTTTCTACACTATGGGAGGCACACAAGGCGGTTTTTCGTGGTGCTTGCATAGCTGAGGGCTCTCGGTTGAAGAAAGACAGAAATAGACTTATACAGTCTTTGACATCCGCTCTGGTAGCCGCAGAGCAGTGGCTATTGTGTGGTCCTACGCTGATGAAAGTACGAAAGGTCACTTCCCTCAGAGAACAAATCAAATTAATATGGCTTGGCAAGGTAGCTAGATCCTTACTCTGGACGAAACAAAAATTATGAATACTCAAATAAACCCCATAGGATGTTAGTTAAACTACATCCACGTCCATTCAATTCATTCCCTGACTTTCTTTTCCAGGCTGACGGATCTAGAACACACTGCCCCCATGAGATGTCAAACATTTTTGGCAAATTTTACCATAAATTGTATAATTGTCTGACTCCAGAGAATGACTTCAATTTTACCCAGGAAAAATTTGAGGCATTTTTCTCCAATATAAAACTTCCAAAATTATCTTCAGTGGATTTAGCTAGCTTGAATACGACTATAACGGCTGAAGAACTTTTGACTATAATTAAGGGCCTTCCACTACATAAATCACCTGGCCCTGATGGCCTGCCCTATTTTTATTACAAAACCTTCTTTGATATTTTGTCTCCTCACATGCTGACATTATATGATTCCTTGCTTAAGGGAACATCCCCACACTCACAATTCCCCCACTCATACATTTCTGTCATCCCAAAGCCTGGTAAGGACCCTTCTATCCCAGATAATTAAAGACCCATAGCCCTTTTAAATTCAGATTATAAAATATTTACAAAAATCCTTGCATCTAGACTTATTCCCAAACTGATTCATAGTGATCAGGTGGGCTTTGTCCCTGGCAGGCATGCAGGGGATAACACCCGCCGTACAATATATCTGATAGATCTCTTGGACAGGTCTTTCCGTTCGGCCTTGGTTCTAAGTTTAGATGCACAAAAGGCCTTTGATAGGCTGAGTTGGCCTTATATGTTCGCTACCTTAAAGACATATGGTTTTAATGGCCCTTTTTTAAAAGCTTTTAGAGGCCCTTTCCTTGACAGTCACAGCCCAAGTTCAGATGTCTTCCTTCCTGTGGCCTGGCTTCCCCATGACAAACAGTACTCGGCAGGGGTGTCCCCTTTCACCACTACTTTTTATTTTATGTTTGGAACCTCTGGCCGAGTCCATCTGCATGCATCCGGATATCCGTGGGGTGGTGATGCGGCAGGGGGAATATAAATTGTTGCTTTTCGCAGATGACATCCTGCTCACTATTACCAATCCATTAATATCTCTCCCTTCACTACACAAATGATTGTCCTCCTTTAGTGCCATTTCTGTTTAGAAGAATAATACTTCTAAAACTGAAGCTCTCCCCATACACATCCCATCCTCCATGTTATCTCAGCTTAAAGATTCATACTCCTACAAATGGTGCACTACCTCCCTCAAATATTTAGGTATCCTTCTTACCCCCGCTTACTCTTCCCTTTATCATGTAAATTACCCTCCCCTGGTTCTAGATATTACCAAATCCCTGATGACCTGGACAAAGTATCCCTTATCTCTGTTGGGTAGGATTAATGTCCTAAAAATGACTATTTTACCCAGGTTACTGTATCACTTTTAAACGTTACCAGTAGCCATACCTTCCTCTCAACTAAAAGCCCTTCAGAGGAGCTTTCTAAAGTTCGTATGGGGTGATAGGGCTCATCGCATAGTCCCAGGATCCAGGGGGGGATTGGGTGCCCCGGATATTATTAAATATTATTATGCCTCACATTTGAGGGCTATTGTTTCATGGTCCTCCTTACACGCACCAAATCAATGGACAGCCATTGAAAAGGGAGTGTTATATCCGGTTCACCCGTGTTCTTTAGTTTGGGGGGGCCCTTTCATCCCTGGATCCCTTATTTAAACATCAATGTACTGCTCCAATGACTTTCACTTTAACCATCTGGCGTAAATGCCTTAAAGACTTTATTCTTGCTTCACCTTGCTCTCCTCTTGTGAATTTGCTATTCAACCCAATCATACCAGACAGTTTGTCCCTGGGCAGGGTTTTCCCATGGCTTAATGGCCCCCTCTTCCAGCTCCGAAACTTGGTCCATCCTATCACGTGGAGATTACATACATTTGATACCCTACATGAGAAATTTGATATATCTCCCCAACTATTTCATTTTTATTTACAGGTTAGACATTTCTTCCACTACAAATTCTCAACCCTGACTCTTGATAAACCAACCGCTTTTGAGTATTTATGCACCCAAGGTCCTCACCAATTACATTTAATATCCTCCATTCATCGTATCCTCCATGAGTCGACCCCTCTTACTGAGACCACACATCACTACATGGAGGAGATGGTCCCATTTGATAGGTAGACCTATTTCGGTCCAGGTATGGGATAGGATCTGGTCCTCTACTTTTCAAGTCCTCTAAGTGTGTAACCCAAAGAGAAACATCCATTAAGATTCTCATGTTTTGGCACGAAACCCCCCATGTCATTCATAAATATGATTCCTCAGTTCCACCACACTGTTGGGGCTGCGGGACTGACACAGGTTCTTTATTTCATATTTTCTGGAACTGTTCTATGATCCAACCCTTTTGGCGTGAAGTGATGCTCCTGATACAAAAGGTGATGTGTCCCTTCCGCTCGATCCTTTAAATTTTCTACTGGGTCTCCCTTTTTCAGGCGTAACCAAAAAAGTTAAGACTAATTTCCTATATTTTGTTAGCTGCCAAAATGCTTATTCCATTGTGCTGGTTGTCTAATACACCCCCTCCGTGGTCCAGGTTTCTTCACCTGGTGGCTGAGATTCGGAGGATGGAATATCTAACGGCCTCTGTACATGATGCTATCTCCCAATTTGATAAAGTTTGGGAACCTTGGGATCGATCGGAATATGGGACCCCAATGCAAAGTGTCACATCATAAAATTATATTAATATCATAATATCCTTGATTATGTCCCCTTCTTCCCCCCCTAGTCACTATATATGCCATTTAGGTACCTTCCTGAGTCTGTTTCTTATCATTTATCCTATACAAAAACATTTTGTCTTTTTACTTTTATGAAGGCTCTCTGTTTTTGAATTCTATTACTTACCTACGAGATGTTCTTTCTTTCTCCTTTTTGACAAGCTGTAGAGATCATCCCTGTGCTCTGTATGTATGGCCATTGTCTATTTGTTTCTTTTATTTCTTTGTTTGATATCATTATGTTTTTTTCTTGATATTTGTGCACTGTGCAGTATGTAACAATTTTATATCCGTTCTTTTGTTTTTAAAAAAATAGAAAAAAAACCCAATAAAGATACAATTTTGGAAAAAAAAACCAAAAAACTTGAGACTGGGGCAAAGGTTCACCTTCCAGCATGACAACGACCCTAAACATACAGCCAGAGCTACAATGGAATGGTTTCGATCAAAGCATATTCATGTGTTAGAAAGGCCCAGTCAAAGTCTAGACCTGAATCCAATTGAGAATTTGTGGCAAGACTTAAAAATGCTGTTCACAGACAAATCTCCATCCAATCTGACAGAGCTTAAGCTATTTTTTAAAGAAGAATGGGCAAAAATGTTACTATGTAGATGTACAAAGCTGGTAGTGACATATCCAAAAAGACTTGCAGCTGTAATTGCAGTAAAAGGTGGTTCTACAAAGTATAATAAAATACATTTACGTTTTTGGTTGTAACATGACAAACTGTGGAAAATTTCAAGGGGTATGAATACTTTTTCAAGGCACTGTATATATATAAAACATGGCCAGCAAGGGCCTGATACTGTAGATATATTGTTGTTGTTACATGACAACCAGTGAGTGAGTCCCTGTGCATCAACGCGTTTCTCTTATCCGCTTTTTCAGGACACACAAAAGGGGAAATTGAAGAGAACCAATCTCACTGCATAGATGAAAAAAGAAATTACATAGATGTAAATCATATTTTCATTACATATGTTTTCACTTGCAGCACTATATATACACCCTTCATGGACATATCATATAAAATATATTCACTTTATTCAAGTCTGAATATGCATGCGTTAGAGTTATTTTTTCATTAAAAGTGTAACAGTAAATATAAAATCATTGGATGTATTTCTTAAAACCACTTATTTGCAGACGAACATTTTTTCAAGATCTGAACTTGAAGGAGGATTTTTATGTGCTAAGGTTTATGAAGCTATCTTAAACAAACAGAAAGGCTTTTATTCTGTCAAATGCAATTCAGATACAGAAATCTGGTTATAAAAAATGGCTTTACAACTCCTATCCTGCATTATTTTGTGTGCTTGAGTGCTTGAAAACAGTACAATTGTTGAAATGTATACATGCTTGGAGCTATTGTTAGTTTAGCTGCTGTAAATCTAGCTAGACATTTAAAAAAGCATTTTGTTGTGTTCATGTGTTTTCTTAAAAAAATTATTTTTAGGAAAATAGTGTATAATTGCTAAAATGTTTACATTTGCATTGTGTATGCATGACTATTTCTACCTAGTGTTCAAAAGTTAAAGTTTGGATAGATGCCAACAGCTAATTTACTCACAAGCTTATACCTTGTTGCTTAGTGGCAACAGGGCCAGATTAATGTAGGAGCTACAGCTCCAGGCTACTATCTTAATTTAGGCCCAGCAGCCCAAAAAGAACATGCCACAATAATGGCATAAATGCCAACTGTCCTGATCTGTCTGGGACACTCACAGATTTTTACAGTATGTCCTGACTCAAACTTGCCCCAGGCAACAAGGCCGGTCACGGACAGTCATAGACAGACATTCAAAGCTCAGAGGCTCAGTGCTGCTGCCGCCAGGCAGGGACATTACATGCAACACAGGACAGGCACAGATCCCTCCCCCTATCTCCGCCCCCACAGCAGTGATCAATGGGGCAGCTCACTGGCTGTGTAAGGTGGAACATGCTGTGAGGAAGGCAGTGATTGGGCAGGACTGAGGGAATGGGGTGTAGCTGGCACCCAGTGATCACACCCAGACCGCCTTTGGTGAGATGCACGTGGCTCCGTGAGTCAGGCTGCAGATAGAGTAGGAACTGAGCAGAAGGTCTGTGTGAGCACTGGGCAGCAAGGATGATCTGCTAGAAATCATGTCTCTAGCCACCACAGGGATCTCACTAGCCTGCATAGTTGCCAAGAATGTAAAGCCAGCATAGATCTGCTAGCAATAAAAGGGTTAATGTTTAACCCTTTTATTGCTAGCAGATCTTTGATGGCTGTACATTCTTGGCAACTATGCAATAGGTTAGTAAGATCCCTGTAGTGGCTAGAGAAATGGATCTTGCTAGCCTATTGCATAGTTGCCAAGAATGTACAGCTAGCAAGTACCAGCTGCAATAAAAGGGTTAATCATGTCTCTAGCCAGCAAGGATCTCACTAGGTTAGATCCCTGATGGCTAGAGACATGATTAATTATTTCACTGCTGTCAGAACCTTGATGGAAGCACACGATTAATCTTCTTGTAAAACCACACCCATATTAAAACAAATGCCCCACCCCTAATTAAAGTACATGCTCCACCTATAGGGGCTTTCTGGGCAAAAAAGGTGTCCCTAAAAGCTTTATTGAAATTCTGGCAACTATGAAATGGGTCACTGGGGAGAGATCTTCCCTGACTGGACCTGTATTTCACATGCACTGCCTGATGACTGATGATGATGAAGTAGAGGGTTTGTTGATGAGGAGGAAGGAAGGTTTGGTTAGCAGCACAGTTGCATTCCAGCCACACACTTCTCCTCATCACACTATTGTATCAATGCAGCTGCAGCGCCACGGTTGAGCCACCAGGTGGTACAGGTAGACATGGGTGGGCATAATCAGCTGATGCAGCAGTGCTGTGGATGTAAGTGAGTGATGAGCCTGTGCCATATGCTTGTGTCCCTATCCCACAGCTGCCAGCTCGGAGAAGGAGAGCTCATTAGACAGGCAGAGGAGCCCCGACATTTACCACATCAGGCAACCATCCCTGGCCTCAGCCATGCTGACCCATATAATGCTGCTCTTCCTGGCTGCTGGAGGTAAAAGGAATGGGGGGGGGGAGAAGGGAGGAACAATGCATGCTTTGGATTCAGCTGTCATATTGCCAATGGAAGGGTGCTCATCCTCCTTACCTTGCTCCTCTAGCCCTTTACATGACATCTATGATCCTTTACACAGCACATCCTCTTTACCATGCTCCATCAGCCCCCATTTAAATACAATGCATCTTCCTTTTCCTATGCAGGCCATGGGTCCTCCTTACCCGGATCCTCTAGCCCTTTACATGACATATCCTCCTCACCTTGCACCATCAGTCCTTACCCATTAAATTGTATCTACTGTACCTTCCTTACCATTTACATGGCATGCATTCTTTGTACCCAGCTCCACCAGCCTTTACTCTTTAGATGTTGTGCATCCTCCCTGCCCTTTAAATAACATAGAAAACCTTTTCCCTGCTCCACCAGTGCTGATGACATGCGTCCTTTTTTCCCTTCTCTACCAGCCTTTACCCTTTACATGACATGCATCTTCCTTTAATTTTATGTCATTCATCCTCCTTACCTTTTAAATACAATGAATCATCCTGCCCCTGCTCCACTAACCTTTACCCTTTAAATACAATGCATCCTTCTGACCAAGTACATGACATGCATCCTTCCTATTCATTAAATAGCATGCATCCTCCTTTCCCTTCTTTACCAGCTTTTACATGACATGCATCCATTTTTCATCCTACATGACATGCACCCTCCTTATCCTTTCAATGAAATGAATTATCCCTTCCCTACTCCACTAGCCCTTTAAATACCATGCATTCGGGGCATGGCCTGGACCAGCATGTGAGTAGCAGCTACCTCACAGACCTCCCGACTGTTGCCATGTACCGATCCTGTTCCTGGCCACATCACGCTGCTTGAAGGCTATGAGCCGAATCCAGAACCTAGTGGGACCAAGTTGTGGTACCTGCGTCGGGCAGAACTCATGATGGTTCTGCGGGGAAAGGGCAAGGAAGAAGGACACCGCTCGGAGATCCAAGATTGTGCCGCCGTGGGTCTCAGCAGAGTGGACAGCGCGGCGCTGATAAAACAAAGGACACTGAGTAAACCACCAAAAACCCTTAAGAATGCCAGCAGTGACCCCCTAACCAAAAACTGGCAGGCACCCTGAATTTAGAAGACCCGGCTGAGGGGGGGGTAAGACCCTGAGGGGGAACTTACAGCACAGGGCAATATAGAGGAAGGTTTTCTACAGTGTTCAGATACCAGCCCCATTGCAGCACAGGCGGGGGAGCTGGAGGAGAACAGTGAGGATGAGGAACCCCCGCAGCCTGCCCTTGCTGAGCTCCTGAGGGCTGTTAACAAGTGCACTGCTTCAGTTAACACCCTGCAAGAACACTTTGGTGGCCTGAAGGAGGAAGTGTCTTTTCAGGCAGGACATTCAAAAGATTAGAGAATGGGGGGGCGTGGCTAGCCAGCGCTGATGATGGCTGCTTGAGAACACAGCTCCACAGTGAGGGAGAACACCAGAATGAATAAGACCCGACAGAACGGAGGGATTCACCCCAAAATCGCCTCATACCTGCCCGGAGTGCCGACCGACAATGTCCCACAAACGGATGGGAGAACGCGGCCTCAGAAAACTCACATCGTTCATGTTTACAAAGGACAAGGTCAGTGATTTCCAAGATGGCACCGGCGGCCTGACAGAGCCAAGGGAGGCTTACACAGACCTCCCTGATGACATCCACAGCGAAATGGGCACAGCTCCACTGCCCCTATCCCCTACCCATGACCCTGGATCTGATCCCCTCACTTCCAGCCCAGCTAAGGCTCGGATGCAGATGGATACACCGCAGCCGCAATCTCCCCATGACAGAAATGCAGCCCAGGCCCAGGCCTTCAACCCCTTCCAATCTAACCAGGCCCTACACAATTCTATGGCATCCTTTCCCACCTCTGGACAGCCAGTACTAGATACTACCCTGAAAGAGATGCTTATGTCCCTGCAAACATCTCTGATGACTGATCTGTCATCCCTGTTTAGTAAAATCACCACAGACATGCATTCTATGGACAATAGAATCTCTAATATGGAACGAGGCATGACAGATTGCTCATCCACTGTAAATGACATTATTGACGCAGTAGATGACATTAAAGATGAACTAAACTGGATCTGGGCCAAACTGGCCGATTTGGAAGATCGCTCAAGACGCAACAACGTCAAACTGCGAGGGGTCCCTGAGTCTATACCCCCAAATAATCTCCCTAAATATGCCAAAGACCTCATACACACCATACTACCTGACGCGGCACCCAGAGATATCATCATTGATAGAATCCATAGGATTGCCAAACCATCTCACCTAGCTGCATCCGTACCAAGAGACGTCCTCATGAGAATCCATTTTTTCCACATTAAAGAAAAAATGATGACAGAAGCCAGATCCAAAGCTCCCCTGCCCAGACCTTACGAGGCAATTCAGATCTTTCCAGATCTTTCTAAGTTTACTCTACAAATGAGAAGGAAGCTGAATCCCATTACCAAAGGCCTCTTCAACCATAAAATATTATATAAATGGGAGGTACCCTGCGACCATCCTTATCACGAAAAATGGCACCACCCACGCTATCAACGACCTAATGAAAGGCTTGCATCTATTACACAAATGGGGCATCATCCTAGAACCCCCAACAGAAGGGGCTCCCCCTCTGCCACAACGGAATTCTCAACACAGGCGCACCAACCAGAGTTCCAAAATCCACCATCCCCAAATGGGTACCTGAACAAGATGGGTCACAACCACTATAGCTTATTTCTCCCTCGCTGCCTTGAGTATTTCTCCAAGTTCTTTGAATACTAACTGTTTTCCCCCACCTGCGGCATAGCTTTATATAAGCTCTCTGTTATTCAGGCCGCCACGTTCCTCATACAGCGAGTTTGCAGTAGAAAGATAAACCTACTATAAGTTCTTGTTCTCACTGTTTGCTTTTCCAGCCTTTTAACTTGTTGCTTCCCCCCAGCTCCCACCTGCGGCTCTTGATCCGGATCTACCACAACATATAGTTGAACGACCGTCCAGCAACTTCATCAAGCGACAGAATCACCAGATCTCCACACGCTACAAGCAACGAACTGTAAGTGATACTTCCTCACTCAATTCACCTCACCCACTAACCTTGAAACATGCCCTGTAACATTGGGTCTCTCAATGCCAAGGGCCTTAACCACCCAGCGAAACACCACTCCCTTTGGCACACTGCAATGGACTGTGACATCTTCTGTGTACAGGAGACTCACCTGCTCCCCATGGCAACAGCCCTCTGCCACAACAGCAAGTACCCCCAAATATACCATGCCACCTACAACTCCAAGAAAAGAGGAGTTCTCATAGCTATCATAGCTATCAAACAAGGTCTAGATTTCCAACTACTACAACAATTCCCCGACCCCAATGGTAGATATCTCATTCTATCATTCACCCTTAACAAAGTTACTTATACCTTAATGAATATCTACGCCCCTAACACTCGTCAGATAAGTTTTCTGAGAAAAGCCTTAACCAAGGCACGAGCAGTCTGCAAAGGTCGCTTGATAATCTGCGGAGACTTCAACATGGTTCCTGATATCCACATGGATTCTACTTCTCCAACGAAAAGAAGAGAATCCCCCCTGAGACAGCTCCTCAAGTCACATGATGTATTTGACGTGTGGAGATGTCATCACGGGTCCGAAAAGGACTTTACTTATTTCTCACCCTGCCACAATTCTTATTCCAGAATTGATTTGTTCCTTACAGACAAATGGTTACTGCAAAACATCAGCGCATCTGTAATCCACACCGTGACGTGGTCGGACCACGCCCCAAATTCTGTCTCTATTAATGATACTACACCCCAGCGGAGTACGTCCTCTGGCGTGTGAATAATTATATTCTGCAACACCCCAACTACTCCCTAGATATAGAAAAACACATACATGAATATTTCGATTTAAATAAAGGGTCAGTGGGGGACCCCGTGACGGTGTGGAACGCACATAAAGCTGTTATCAGAGGTACTATAATGCAATTGAGTTCCATGTGTAAAAGGAAGAGGACGCAGCAAATAAACACCCTTACTTCCCAAATAGCGACTATTGAATCCCAGCAAAAGATCAATCCAAATCCG
The DNA here is from genome assembly GCF_042186555.1 of Aquarana catesbeiana. Taxonomy (NCBI): domain Eukaryota; kingdom Metazoa; phylum Chordata; class Amphibia; order Anura; family Ranidae; genus Aquarana; species Aquarana catesbeiana. Next base: position 638,012,231 of record NC_133324.1, read on the forward strand.
AACATCCAGGCCCAACTATTGACCTTACGACGAGAACTGTGATCGCTTCTTCTCCATTCCTACGAACTAATCCAGCGCAAACTCAAAGCTAGTTCATATTCCACATCCAACAAAGCGGGTAAGAGACTAGCGCAACGCCTCAAAGGACAAAGGATTAAATCCAAAATCCCGAATCTATTCTACCCCCAACCTACTGACACACTGACTAACCCCCAGGACATCGCGAACGCCTTTAGTGACTACTATAGCAAACTATATAACATAAAAATGACCACACTACTTATCAACCATCCCCTGAGGATATCAATAATTTTCTTCAACAAATTAAATTACCAACGCTGACCGACTCTCAACTGTCCTCCCTCAACGAACCATTTTCGGAACGAGAAATTCTGGACACGATATCATCCCTGCCCTCGGGCAAAGCCCCTGGACCAGATGGTCTAACGGGAGAATACTATAAAAAAAATTCCAGACACTTAATGCCCCATCTGACAGAATTTTTCAACATTGCTGCCTCCTCTTCAAAGTTCAATGTCGAATCACTAAATGCTCTTATAATTACCATCTCGAAACCAGGTAAAGCTCCTACCTCCCCCCAAAACTTCCGCCCTATCTCCTTACTAAATCTTGACGTGAAAATATATGCCAAAACGATTGCCAGACGCCTGATGGCTGTTATGCCTGATCTCATCCACACTGACCAAACAGGGTTCATTAGGGGCAGACAAGCCCCTGATGCGGATGGTAAACCTAATACACCATATTGAATCTAGCTGAACACCTTCTCTGCTCCTCTCTTTGGATGCAGAGAAGGAGTTAGATAGAGTCCACTGGTCCTACCTAAGAGCAGTACTGAATAAATTTGGATTCAAGGATCTCATATACAACGCTATAATGGCTCTGTATACTGTCCCATCTGCGAAAGTATACTCTGCAGACATGCTTTCACATCCATTTCACATAACGAATGGCACTCGCCAGGGGTGCCCATTGTCCCCATTGATCTTCAACATGTTACAAGCACAATTCCCCTTTGCTTGGGCTGACCATAACATCTCATACCTGGGAGTCCACCTCACAAAATCAGTCAAACATCTATTTGCAGCCAACTTCAAGCCTCTCCTTGCCAAATTAAAGGTAGAAACACAAGGCATAACCAAACATAACCTTTCCTGGACGGTAGACTCGCAGCATTCAAAATGCTCCACCTACCCCAAATTTTATACCTGTTCAGAACCCTACCCATACCCTTGCCTAAATACTACTTCAAATCATTACAATCCATGCTTAACAAAACCATATGGCATGGGACCAAACCTAGATGTGCACACTCGACAATCAGACACCATAGATTGGCGGGTGACTCAGGGACAATAGACTTCGAGGATTATCATACAGCGGCGTTACTGGATCAGCTCACTGAGTGGTTCCGAAAAAAACCTAGCAAACTTTAGTGTTCGATAGAACACTCAAATCTACTTCATCCAAACCTGAAATCTTGGGTAATGAGCTCACCATGGGGTCCAAAACTGACGGCGGTAACACCCCCCACCATGGTGGTATCTATCTCAGCATGGAAAAAACTAATACTAAACAGCAACGGCATACCTAATACCCCTCCCATTCCTATCCCTATCGAATCTCTTCTCCACCTCTCACCAGACTTATATTTAAACCAATGGTCCAAGAAAGGCATCCGAATCATCCAAAATATTCTACTAAATGACAAACCCAAACCCTTCACCCTTCTGCAACAAGAGTTCAACTTACCTCAAACAGACCTCTTTACCTACATGTGGGTCGCGCACTGCCTTAGAGACTCCAACCTCCGAATATACACAGTACACCTCAAACAAAAAGGAATATCCCTATTCTATAACATCATGCACCACAAGCTGCAGTTTACCAAGAAACCCCCCATATACACTGGGAACACGACTTAGGACAGACCTACATGGAACGCCAATGGCAGAAGGCGCTCCAGTCAATATACAAATCCACAAAATGTGCCATGCTCTGGGAAATCACCCAAAAACTGCACCTTAGATGGTACCTAACACACCCAGACTTACTAAATTCAATCCCTCTACATGTGATCAATGCTGGGGCTGCTGGTCAGCCAAGGGTGACTTACTCCACACCTTTTGGACCTGCCCACGCTTACGAAAGTATTGAAACACGATCTTCCAAATACTCTCAGACGTCATACACCAAGACTTACACCCAACTCCTGATCTAGCTGTCCTGAACCTCACCACTGAATCAGTACCGCCGCCATACAGACATATAGTGACTCATATCTTATTGGCTGCAAGATTATGTATTGCGAGGTTATGGAAAACAGATACACCCCCTTCCGTTGAACACACTCTAGATACGGTGAATCTCCATTTTAGTTTCGAACTAATGATGGCCTCTAATACTGGCCACTTACACAATGAAAGAAAAAAAATGGGAGCCATGGGAGCTGTGGTCTGGGGTTGCATCATTCCTTTATTAGCTGATACCTGATGCACTCTTATCTCTTTCCTCTTGATAAGCAACATATTGTTAGAATACTTACTTGATAATATTACTTAATTTTGATACTGCTTTCAGTTCTGCATTTCTTTCCCTTTGTTCTTTTTTTTAAAGACTGTCCACACGGAGTGACACTCCCCCTGGAACAAAAAAATAAGAGTTCCCAATGGGGTTCCTGGGAGAGAGCCACTCATGCTACAATGTATTTCAGTAACACGGTTGAGTATAAGACAGTTTCTTGTTCTATGTTATAATGTCAACCAGACAATCTGTTTATATATATATACATCTAAGTGACTTACTGTGAACAATGTATTACTGTGTAATTTTTGCAAAATCCAATAAAAATCTATGGATAAAAAAAAAAAAAGATTAGAGAATGGACCACTGCTGCTAAAAGCAGGATCAGTGATGTAGAGGACAAACTCCCTCCTTTGATATGAGAATCACAGCATAACACCAGGATGGTTGCTGCGGTGGTTCAACGCATGGATGACCTTGGGAACAGAATGAGAAGGAATATCATAAGAATTGTAGGTCTCCCTGAGAAAACAGAGGGTAGAGACCCCACCGAGTTCATTGAAAAATGGTTGCTGGAGGTGTTTGGCAAGGAGGCGTTTACACCCCTTTATGCTGTGGAGAGAGCCCACAGGGTGCCTCTGTGCCCTCTTCCCCCAGGGCATCCCCCTCGCCCTATCCTTGCCCGGCTACTACACTACAGAGACAGAGATCATTCTGCGTCTAGCCAGAGAGAAGCAAAACATATGGTTCAATGGAGCACGCATCTCCTTTTACCCTGATTTTTCCTCGGATGTACAGAAAAGGAGGGCCCGGTTCACAGAGGTCAAGAAAAGGCTACAGCAGTTACAGGCTCCGTACGCTATGTTATACCCAGCCTGACTCCAAATTACAGTGAGAGGCAAGGCTCACTTTTTTTCTTCTTATTCACAGGCTTCTTTGAACAGGCGGCAGATGCATTGGCCTGGTTGGATATGAATGAAAATGCTTTTCGCCCGGCCAGAAGGATGGTGGCTGAGGAGGACTGACACACCCTGAGTACTCTGGGGATACCGGCCCACAGGAGCCTGGGCACCCCACATGATTGATAACTGCATAGTTTGTTTCCTTTCCCGCACCTAGGTGCAGTGTTTTTCAGCTATGCCGGGAACATGAGATGATTTGTTGCTGTGTCCCCCCACGGAGAGAGTGTGCAATGCCAAGACAGAATGTATTCTAAATGCTTGATACATTATGATTTGCCTGATGAGACTCTCCGACTGGTGGTTGTGATGCCAGTGGAGAATAGGACCTGTTGTCCTACAGTTATGCTTGTTGTGCAATCTCTTATATATGACCTTCCCCTGAGGGCCTGTGGGATCGCAGAGGCAACCAGGGTCACACATCAGCTTGTGGTCATACTTGAGGCCTCAAGCCACAGGCTTGTAAACAGAAATGTTAGAGTGCAGTTGCGCTCGGAGGTTCAGAAAGTTTAGAACAGTTCATGCAGTGCGGTACAACACCTACAGACTCAGACTGTAAACTTGGTGCTTCAGTTAAAGAGTTCTCAATACTGGGCTAGGGGTGGAGGGTCAAGATATGGGATGTATTGGAATGTGATATATTGCCATTACCACAATGTGTTTATACCATGGCGGGAGGGATGAATGTGCTTAAGGTGGTGTCATGGAATGTTAGGGGACATGGTGACCCTCTCAAGAGCACAATGGTTTCCACCTCTATGAAGAAATATTTACCGGCCATTTGTGCATTACAGGAGAGTCATCTTGCCCCCGATACCTTGTCATGCCTCAACTTTAGGTGGGTGGCTAAGGCCTATCACTCCACTCACACATCCTTCTCCAGAGGGGTGAGCGTGTTGATACACAGCGCACTAGATTACCAGGAGCTGGATAGTGTGGTGGACAGCGAGGGGAGATATGTCATTTTGTATTGCCGTTTGTTCTTGATGAAATGCATACTTGCCTTTGTATATATCCCACCTCCTTACAGCCATCGGGTCCTGAGAGCGGTCCTGGACTTTCAGTTGGGACGGCCCTGAAGTGCCGATGTATATTATGGGTGACTTTAATTGTTACTTAGATCCACTGGTAGACAAACACCCTTTGGTTTCATCAGGGCGAGGCTCTTGCCGCACAGCCCTGAGGAAGCTCATTGAGGAGGTGTGATGGATAGATTTGTGGAGGAATAGGAACCCTGGGAAATGTCAGTTTTCATGCTTTTCAAAATCACATATGTCCCTGTCATGCATTGGCCTGTGCTTATGCTCGGAGTCTGCAGTTCGCTCGGTGGTAGAAATAACCTACGCCCTGAGAGGGATCTTGGATCATTCACCCCTGATTATAGAACTGGAGGTATGCCCCCCATCAACACTGCGTAGGGCTCCCTGGAAGCTCAAAGCCTTTTGGCTTAATCTACTACCGTCACCATCCTAAATACTACAAGATATAGTTCACTTCTGGAGGGAGCAGACAGATTACCCGGATGTAGGGTGAGATGGGACACATTCAAAACCTTTCTTAGGGGGTTGTTTATAAAAGAGATATAAATACCTTTAAAAATAACTCTAATGCACAGAGCGAGGGGGTGGAGGACTTAGTCCATGACTTGGAGGCCAAATTTGTAGCTGACCCTAGTGAGGAATGTAGGGATGCATGGCTGTCTACACAGGATGCGCTGACTCGGCTCACCTCTTCAACGGCTGAGCGGAAGCGCTTCTCCAGCAGACTCTCCTTCTATGAGGAGGGGGGAACATACTGGTCGCCTCCTGGCAAAAATCTCCCGGGCTCTGCAGGCATCGCCATCCATTGGTGCCTTGCGGGCATCTGATGGCACAATAACCAACACCCCAGATAACATTATGATGATTCTTAGCTCCTTTTACTCAGATTTATATTACATAGATGCCTCCTTACAGGAGTATCTTGAGAGGATAGAGTTGCCCACTCTGTCAGACATGGATCGACAACAACTAGATGCTCCTCTAACTTTGGAAAAGCTTCAAACAGCGACTGGTATGTTCCCCAACTCCAAGGCGCCGGGTGAGGATGGAATACCTATAGAGGTATATAAGAACTATGGGGAACAATTATTGCCTAAACTAATGGGGGTGTTCAATAACGCTAAGACGACTGGGTGTCTTCCCCTGTCCATGTCCAAGGCTAACATAGTATTGCTTCTGAAACCGGGCAAAGATCCCTTAGATCCAGGCTCTTATAGGCCACAATATCCCTTTTACAGACAGATGTGAAAATACTTGCCAAAGTGCTAGCCCTGAGACTGAACAAAGCCATCTCGTCCTTAATTCACTCAGATCAGGCAGGGTTTATGCCTCAAAAATCTATGGCTATTAACCTACGCCGATTGTTTGTTAATCTACAATCTATTTCTGATAATATGGGAGACAGGGCATTGCTATCACTCAATGTTCACAAGGCCTTTGATAGCATCGAATGGTCATATTTCTGCGCCATAATGCACAAGTTTGGGTTCAGGACAAGTTTTATAGAGTGGGTCCAACTATTGTATAGCTCACCGAAAGCAGCCATCAGGGAGTCCAGGAGGGTGTCTCAATACTTCCAACTATTTAGGGGCACCAGACAGGGATGTCCCTTATCACCCTTACTGTTTGCCCTGGCCATAGAGCCATTGGCTGCATGTATCTGTGCCAACGCCAACGCCAATATCAGGGGCTTCCAGTACGGAGACCTGCAAGAAAAATGTATGCTGTATGTAGATGACACTATGCTCCTTCTGGGCGACACAAATACATCACTGCAGGAGGCTATGGAGATGATTCGGATGTTTGGCCACTACTCAGGCTTAGTGATCAACTGGACCAAGTCCTCCCTTATGCTTTTGGACAATACACCTGATTCACGGTAATCGACTTTATTAGACATTTCTGTGTCCATGAAATTTAGGTATCTGGGAGTTCAGGTTACAGCCAATCCTCTGGACTATATCAGATTAAATCTATCCCCTCTATTGAATAGCTGCAGAGATCGGGTGAAGGTGTGGTCTAAACTAAAAATGTCCCCCGTGGGTAGGATAAATCTGATCAAAATGATCTTCATGCCACAACTTCGATAAATAATTCACAACTCCCCCATGGTAGTTCCCCTAAAACAGTTTAAAATTATTAATTCTATTTTTAGGTCACTTATCTGGCTAATCTCTACAGCAAGGGTAAAACCAGAACAGCTACAACACCTGAAGGAGGCGGGAGGGCTTGCTCTCCCAAATCCATGGTTGTATTATTTAGCCTCCCAACTCCAACACATAGCGAAAGTGCTGAGCCCTTCAGAAACTTCGGTGTTCAACTTGGTGGACTCGGTAGCACACCTTCTTCGGGTAGCAACAGAGGGAGAGGTGGAGGAAGGCCTGGAGGCACTGAGGTTTGCCAAATCAAATAAGTTGTTTCCTACTTACAATTTGATGCAGAAAGTATAGAATAAAGCTAGAGCATTGCAGCAGGTGAAGGGTTTCACTAGATATAGCCCCATCTGGGGAAAGAGGCACTACTTGGAGCTGGAAACATTACAACATGGCACAAGATGGCAGAAGTACGGTATTATACATATGACACAAATATTTAAAGATGGTAAATTGCGTTCCTTTCATGTGCTACAGGCGGAATTTAATCTGCTTGCCTCCATGCAGTTTTACTATTTCCAGCTCCAACAGGGTCCAATCGAATGGCGACGCTTGGATTCAGAATCCCACACCCATCTTTAATTACATGAAGGAACTAACCCACATATAAAGGGTTCATATCATGCAGCTATTCCATGCTCTTCACCAAATTCTTTCCTGACAACACTACAGGGATCATATCCAAGTGGGAGAGACACAAAGGTTCCTTTGAGGAAGACCAATGGGAGGAGGCGCTTGCTAGACATGTGCAGAATGAAAAAATTTGTTTAGTTTAGGTTCGTTATTTAATTAAATTTGTTTAGTTAAATTAGTTGCATTCATTACATTAGTTTTCGGGATTCGTTTAGTTTCGTATTCGAAAAAATTCTACCTCATTCGAAAAAACTATCAAATTCGAAAAAATTCTACCGCATTCGAAAAAAATTTGACCGAATTTGAAAAAGTAAACTATATATAACCTATTTGCGAAATTCGAATTTCATATAGAATGAAATCGAATTCCAATAGAAAAGATTTAAATAGAATAGAAAATAAGAATAGCATGCAAAAACAATAGAACAGAATAGAAAAAAAATATAATATATTCTATTCTAATCTTTTCTATTCAAATTCAAATTCATTCTGTACCAAATTCCAATTCCGGAAGATGTTATATATATATATATATTGTTTTATTGTTTTTTCTATTCTAGTCTTTTCTATTAGAATTCGATTTCATTCTATTTCTATATACCCATTTTCTGAAATTCGAGTTTCGTATAGAATGAATTTGCATTCAAATAGAAAAGATTAGAAAAAAATTGAAAATAATAGAAAAGAATAGCATAGAAAAACCATAGACCAGCATAGAAAAAAATAATATATATATATTATATTTTATTCTATTCTGTTCTATTGTTTTTCTAGTCTATTTCCTATTCTAATCTTTTCTATTCAAATTCAAATTCAAATTCATTCTCGAATTTCATCTAGAATGAATTTGAATAGAAAAGTTTAGAATAGAAAAGAATAGCATAGAAAAACAATGGAACAGAATAGAAAAAAAATATTATATATATATATATATATCTATATATATATAGATCTATCTGTCTATCTATCTGTCTATCTATCTATCTATCTATCTATCTATCTATCTATCTATCTATCTATCTATCTATCTATCTATCTATCTATCTATATCCTCTTCCAAAATTCGAATTTCATATAGACTGAAATCAAGTTTGAATAGAAAAGATTAGAATAGAATAGAAAGTAATAGAAACGAATAGCATAGAAAACAATAGAACAGAAAAAAATATAATAATATATAAATATATATATATATATATATATATATGTGTATATAGATATAGATATATAGATATATAGATTGAAGTGTAGAGGAGAACCACACACAGCTTTCAATCTAGTGTCAGCAAACAGGTCCGACCTTGTATATATAAAAATAAAGTTCAGATGTGTTCTGACTGATCTAAGGAAGGGTGCGAACAAATCAGCCTGAAACGTAATCTTTGTCTGAACAAATGATTGTAATGATTCTGTTTGGAATGACTCTACTTGCTTTGTAATCTTTTTCTAAAGATTTGATGGAATAAAGCAACAAATTTTTAAGTGCAGTAACCTTTGGAACTTTATATATATATATATATAGATATATATATATATATATCTATATATATATATATAGATATATATATATATATATAGATATATATATATATAATTCTATTGTTTTTCTAGTCTATTCTTTTCTATTTCTTACTTCTATTCTAATTCGATTTTCCATTCCATTTAACCATTTTCCGAAATTCTAATTTCGTATAGAATGATTTTGAATTTGAATAGAAAAGATTAGAATAGAAAAACAATAGAACAGAATAGAATAAAATACAATATATGTTTTTCTAGTTTATTCTTTTCTATTATTTTCTTTTCTATTCTAATCTTTTCTATTCAAATTCATTCTATACAAAATTCGATTTTCAGAAGCCATGTTCCGAAATTCGAATTTCGTATAGAATGAATTTGAGCTTGAATAGAAAAGACTATTAAAGAATAGAAAATAATAGAAAAAAAAAGAAAAGCATAGAAAAACAATAAAACAGAATTAAAAAAATATTATATATATGTATTCTATTGCTTTATGATTTTATATTCTATTTTATTGTATTTTTTAGAAAATCGATCTCTATTGTTTTCAAATTTGATTCAAATTTGTTTTCGAATTCGATTATGTTTTCGAATTCGATTCGATTATGTTTTCGACTTCGATTCAAATATGTTTTCAAATTTGATTATGTTTTCGAATTCGATTCGAATATGTTTTCGAATTCGATTCGAATATGTTTTCGACTTCGATTCGAATATGTTTTCGACTTCGATTCAAATATGTTTTCGACTTCGATTCAAATATGTTTTCGACTTCGATTCAAATATGTTTTCGACTTCGATTCAAATATGTTTTCGACTTCGATTCAAATATGTTTTCGAATTCGAATATGTTTTCGAATTCGATTCGAATTTGTTTTCGAATTCGATTTGAATTTGTTTTCGAATTCGATTCTAATTTGTTTTCGAATTCGATTCGAATTCGTTCGCTTTTTTTCAGATTCGTTTAAATTCATCACTTTTGTAATTCGGAAATTCGGATGCATCCGAATTTCCGAATAATGAAAAATTTGTCCGAATTTCGATTCAGAACGAAACAAAATGCACATGTCTACCGCTTGCAGCAGTTCCCTAAACGTGGCCCAAAGATTGTCCCAGTTGTATATTCTTCTGCGTGTACACTACACACCAGCTAGGCTGGTGAGAATGGGGGTGAGAGGATCCTTCCTGTACTAGATGCAAGAGGTACCATGGGGACCTGATCCACATGATGTGGAGTTGTCCCAAATTGCATATTTATTGGAAGGAGGTGTTGGATAAAATCAATCGTGTATTTCAGGTTCAACTGAAGGCACACCCTAAACTGTGCTTACTGGGTATTATAGACAATGTCCGGAGGAGGAGCCTGCTAGGATAGCGATGTCCAGGGCTCTCTTCCAGGGTAAGAAGCCTATTTTGAGGCACTGGAAGTCGGAAGAACCCCCTATGATGAGGGAATGGTTAAACCAAATGGGTAATACTATCAGATTAGAGAAATACATCTATCAGCATATGGGGGAGCATGAGGAAATTTGATAAAATTTGGGCAAACTGGTTGAATGTCCCTGATTTAGCTCCGGTTGACCTGATCTTGGACCATCTGCTAATATAAAGGGCGGAAGGAGGAAAGGGGGTGGAGAGGGGCTCTAGCAATGCCAATCCCCTGCAACAGGCTGTTGGTGGAAAGGAAGTTGTAATTTCACTGGTGCCTGCGGTTTTTATTCCCTGATATGTGTTGCCCACCTGGGCTTATCTCATGGAGTACATCATTGTGTGGTGCAAACTGCATTTTCTGCTATGTATCAATGGCTTGATGATGTAACACCAATTTGTAAAATGACTGGGTGTACGGTACTGCATATATTCATGTTGTGTTTTTTGTTTTTTTCAATAAAATCCTATTTGATTTAAAAAAAAAAATACCATGCATTCTCCTGACCCATTACATTGCATGCATCCCTCTTTCCCTTCTCTACCAGTCTTTACCTGTCATGCATCCTTCTTACCAAAGCATCCCTTCCTTACTTTACTAGTCCTTACTCTTTAAATACCATGTGTCCTCCTCACCCATTACATGACATACTTACCATTTAAAGTGAAATGCATCCTCCTTTCTCTGCTCTAGCAGCCCTTTCCCATTACATGACATGCACCCCATTTTCCTTACTTTACCTGCCCTTACAATTTAAATGACATGTAGCCCATTTTCCTTCTCTACCAGCTTTAATGGTAATTTAAATATTTAATTTGTTTTAACAAAAAATGGTTTGGGTTTTCACTTTATTTATTTCATAGTCCTATTTGACACAAGAAATAACAGCTTGAATTTAGATATGGGATTTCTCACTTATTAGCCCACAGTTTTACGACCCCCTCTGTGACTATCACCCCCACCCCCCCCCCCGTCTGTAGTTCTCCCCCTGTCTTATCTCACAAACTATGGTAGTTTTATTACCATGTACATTAGTGTGTGTGTTTTTTTGTTCCTTTCCCTCACAGATTGTTTCTTTTTTAACATTCTGCTAAAACTTTTGTGAATTAGCACTGCTTGGACCTTGAAGAATGGGGACACCCCAAAAGCTTGTCGTGAAAAATTATGTTAGTGCAAAAAAAAAAAAAAAAAAAAAAGTATCACGGACAGTAATCAATTGTTTCTGTAGCAAGTGCACTAATATGGCTACAATCACCTCATATATGTAGCTGCATGAAGAAGCAGTTAACCAACTTAATCACAAAGGAAACAGATCAATACTGTCATTTTCTTTCTCTCAAGGTGCAAAAAAGAGGAATCTCATATCACAAAGTCTCCGGTTTAAAAATTCTTGTGCAAATACACTGAACTATCCTTACGCAGAAGGACTTTTCAGAGGTACCAGCGAAAGATTAAGGAACAACCTCATTCACAAACTGTATGGCAAAAGGGTAACAATCAGGAAACAAAAGCAATCAGTGTTTGAAACCCTAACATCATTGGATGCTACCAGCATTAACCAAATTAGGAATGAAATGGAAACTTTACAAATCCAACTGAAAAAATGTGCCATAAAAAAGAAGCAAAAGAAATTTTTAGAAACTACACCAAGAGCAGGCCTTTTGGATACAACCTAAACAACAAAAAAACATACATCTACAGTGTATATCAGTGACCTAGATTTCAATCCAGAATCCCAAGGTATCCCTTGAGTAATTGCTGAGCTGATTGAAAATGTGGACATAACAGAGAAACTTGTCAATTTGTCAAATCATAAACTTTTTGAACCTCAAATTTACAGTCCTCTCCAAAGGCCTCACTTTTTGCCAAATCACCAAATTGGATAATTTACAGTTACTGTCAGATAGGGATGAGCCCGATGTTCAAGTCAAACGTAAGTTCGACTCAAACATCGGGTGTTCTCCTGTTCGCCGAATAGCGAACAATTTGGGGTGTTCACGGCAAATTCGAAAGCCGCGGAACACCCTTTAAAAGTCTATGGGAGAAATCAAAAGTGCTAATTTTAAAGGCTTATATTCATGGTATTTTTCATAAAAAGTGTTTGGGGACCTGTGTCCTGCCCCAGGGGACATGCATCAATGCAAAAAAAAAAGTTTTTAAAACTGCCGTTTTTTCAGGAGCAGTGATTTTAATAATGCTTAAAGGGAAATAAAAGTGAAATATTCCTTTAAATTTTGTACCTGGGGGTGTCTATAGTATGCCTGTAAAGTGGTGCATGTTTCCCATGTTTACAACAGTTACTGCACAAAATTACATTTCTAAAAGGAAAAAAAAAAGTAATTTAAAAGTACTCGTCGTGGCTATAAGGAATTGTCGGTGAGAAAACAGGAACAAGTTCTGGACAGCCGCACTCAGCCGCAGAAATGACAGCAGACAAAAGAGAGCTGACATTTCGCAGAAACGTCAGTTCTCTTTTGTCTGCTGTCATTTCTGTTTTTGATGTGAATTTTTTCCAATAAAAGGCTAATTTTTCAAGAGTGCAGCTGTCCAGAACTTGCTCCTGTTTTTTGCTATTAGCAATCACCAGCACCTACGGCTTCCAAACCGAGAGGAAATCTACTTTTTGTCTGTTAAACACTCCTAGAGCGGTGACATCTCTTCCTCTAAGGAATTGTCAGTCCCGGCAATACATTAAAAGTCATTGAAGAAAACAGCATTCGAATTCCCCCACAGTCCATTACCAGGTCCTTTGGGTCTGGTATTGATATTAAGGGGAACCCCGCGCCAAGATAAAAAAAAAAAGGCGTGGGGGTCCCCCCAAAAATCAATACCAGACCCTTATCCGAGCACGCAACCTCGCAGGCCCCAGGAAAAGAGGGGGGACGAGAGAATGCCCCCCCTCCTGAACTGTACCAGGCCACATGCCCTCAACATGGGGAGGGTGCTTTGGGGTACCCCCCCAAAGCACCGTGTCCCTATGTTGGTGGGGAAAAGGGCCTTATCCCCACAAACCTTGCCTGGTGGTTGTGGGGGTCTGCGGGCAGGCGGCTTATCAGAATCTGGAAGCCCCCTTTAACAAGGGGACCCCCAGATCCCAGCCTCCCCCCTGTGTGAAATGGTAATGGGGTACAAATGTACCCCTACCATGTCACAAAAAAAGTGTGAAAATTGTAAAAATGACATGACACGGCTTGGGGACAAGTCCTTTATTAAAAAGTAAAAAAATAAAAATGTCCCACAAAGTCTATGTCAGGTCACCTGGGACCAGGTGACAGATGCACTCTGTAGGAGTCGGAAGTGCACCGCTAAGGTAGTGAGCCTTAGGACTGACTGCTGTGGATTTAACCCTGGAAGATTCAGGAAGCAGGTCTACAGGATAACTAACATGGATCCCAGTGGGAGCTAGAGCATAGATTCCCCAGGGCACGGAGCTCCAGGTCGTGGCCCCCAGGGTCTCACAGCTCACGCTCACCATAGACTACAGGAGAAGAGGAACGAGGCAGCAGGCTGGAACAACAAGGAAAGTAAGGGACAAGCCAAGGTCGGGGCCACAAGCAGACAAGGACAACAGAGTTCACGCCAAGGTTCAGGGTCTCAGGCAAACAGGGATGGTCGGGGACACGCCAAAGGTCAGGGTCACGAGCAGACAGGAATAGTTAAGAACAGGCCAAAGTCGGTAACTGGAATCAGACATAGGAAACAGCAAGTACACACGAAAGCTAACATACAATGGTTGATCAGCACTGCTGGCTTGCAGTGCACAGGTTAATATAGGGTTCCCCGATAGGGTCTGGGGTGGGGCCATGCTTTGGGGAGAGGTTATAAAACCAGTCAGGTGAGAGGCAGCTGGTCTTTAGAGATGAACACATGGAGACAGGTAAGCTAACAGAGAAAACTCTATTGCATAACCATGACAGTCTAATCATCTTTTTCTCTCGCTCCGATGGACCGAAATAGAAAAAAACAAAAAAAAGAAAAGCTGCACACGGCCACCGACCTGCTTCCATGGGAGGGTAACCTCGCCCCCCTCTGATGCACGGGGACATCCCTATGGCTTCCCCGTAGCATCAGAGGGGCGGGGCCACCTGGTGACATAACCGAGTGACCCCGCCCCCTCTGACGCTACAGGGAAGCCATAGGGATGTCCCCATGCATCAGAGGGGGGCAGGGTCACCCGGCGACATCACCGTGTGGCCCTGCCCTCAGTTATAAAAGAACTGTCACACGAGAGGGCGGTCATTACAACCGGTGCTTCCCATGGAGGCAGATCGGTGGCGGTCACACACAAAAAAGGACCTTCAATATCATGGGATCATACAGCTGTACCTCCAGTAATGTTGTGTACCTAGACCAATGCAAAAGATGTAGCAAAGAATCTTATGTTGGTAAAACAGGACAAAAGTTGCAAGCAAGGATGCATTTACACAGACATACCATCAAGGATCATAAAGAAAATGAGTTCTGCACACCTGTGGGAAATCATTTCTCACAACCAGACCACACTATGGAAGACCTCAAAGTCTTAGTTCTTAAAAGGGAATTTCAAAACTATTCAGGAAAGGAAAACTTGAATGAAGAATGATAGTTCTATTTGACACAAACAATAATGGCCTGAATCTAGACATGGGATTTCTCACTCATTATCCCATAGTTTTACGACCCTCTCTGTGACTGTAATCTCCCGCCCTGGTCTGTAGTTCTCCCCCTGTTTTATGTTACTAATCATGCTAGTTTTATTACCATTGCCATGTACATTTGTGTGTGTGTGTGTTTTTTTTTTTGGGGGGAAGTGTTCATTCCCTCAGAGATTGTTTATTTTGTTAACATTCTGCTAAAACATTAGTGAATTAGTACTGCTTGGACCTTGAAGAAAGGAACATACCCTGAAAGCTTGTCCTGAAAAATTGTATGCTATTGCAATAAAAAAATATTAAAGACCGTATTCAATTTATTCCATAAAAAGGCCCACCAAAATCCTCAGCATCAGGTCCATGATGCTCTTAACCTGGTCCCCATGACAAAACTGAGTATTTGAGTTTCCATCTCTGCTTATGTTGTGGTAATCATAAGAGGGTGTTTTATGCTTCCAATAGCATTTACAGTATTTTACAGAGAACCAAACTGAGAATCTCTATAGTGTAAAAGCAAGTGCAAGACTTTTTGAAGGGTGAGCAGAGTGAGGAGTTGTAAAATATATCTTTAAAGTATATTAGGCGTATGATCGACTACCCACTTTAAACTAAAACTGCCCCCACACTATTTTAATATGAAGAACATAATTTAGTGCCCATACATCAAATTTGACTATTCTGCCAGCCTAAGAAATTATTGGCAGTCCCAGACACTTGTGTAAAACATTACTGTTTATAGCAATCCTCATCACATTGGTAAACTTACTGTAGGAATGTGAGCACCAAAGTATATGTTAGAGAGAAAACTGCAGTTCTGACCTGTAAATACTTTCCAACCCCTGACAAGTCAGGTGATAGGTCTACAGGGGAAACATGATTTTTAGTAATAAGGACCTTGGGGATGAGGACCAATTAACTAAACTTACTGTTTAAGTAAAAAAAAAAAAAAAATGAATGTTGAATATACACACTTTTGGGTAATTGCCCTGCTTTCCATATCTACAAAACTAAATTTTGCTCTTAAATTGCTATGCTATTTAATTGTTAATGATTTAATGATAAACAGTGGGCCATTTATGCTAAAGCAGAGAAAGAATCCTTCAGCTAATGATTTTTCTTAACTAATGAACGTGAATAAAAAGCCAAATGAAGTAGAAAGTATTTGTTATAATTTGTTAGCATGGCTTGTTCTCATTAGTGAGTTTTTATGAACCTTAAATTCTATAGCATTCATAGATTTGCTTTTATTTAGCTCTTGATTGCATTCCTAATATATTCAGTGGCAAAAAATATGTTTAGGGTCAGATTAAAAAATACATTGTTGATAATAAATACTTATAAAATGGTTGAAACATTCTTTGAGATGAAGGATAATGTTTTAGAAAACACATGCAATCACCTCAGTTGTTTTTGTGTACTTTCTAACACATCTGGCCACCTTTCTGAACCTAAACCGCTTGCCGCTGCCGGCTGTCATATGACAGGCGCCGTGGCTCTCGTTCTGGGAGGGCGTCATATGATGCCCTCGCCTTCCCTGCCCACCAGGGGGCGCACGCTCTGCCGGCAGCAGTCGCGCACACACGCTGTGTCACTGGGCATCCGATGTGCATGCCCGGCGGCTGCGATGTCTGCCGGGCACCCGCGATTGCCCGGTAACACGGCAGGACCGTGGATCTGTGTATGTAAACACACAGATCCACATCCTGTCGGAGAGGAGACCGATGTGTGTTCTCAGTATAGAGCAACACCGATCGCTCTCCTCCCCTTGTGAGTCCCCTCCCCCTTCAGTTAGAAACACTCCCTAGGAACACAGTTAACCCCTCGATCACCCCTAGTGTTAACCTCTTCCCTGGCAGTCACATTTATTCAGTAATCAGTACATTTTTATAGCATGGATCGCTGTATAAATGTGAATGGTCCCAAAAATGTGTCAAAAGTGTCTGATATGTCTGACACAATATCGCAGTCATGAAAAAAAAAAAAAAATCGCAGATCGCCGCCATTACTAGTAAAAAAAAAAAAATATAATAAAAATGCTATAAATCTATCTCCTATTTTGTAGAAGCTATAACTTTTGTGCAAACCAATCAATATACGCTTATTGCGATTTTTTTTTACCAAAAATATGTAGAAGAATACATATCAGCCTAAACTGAGGAAAATATTAATTAAAAAAAAAATTGATATTTTATTATAGCAAAAACTAAAAAATATTGTGTTTTTCAAACTTGTCACTCTTTATAGTGCAAAAAACAAAAACTGCAGCGATGATCAAATACCACTAAAAGAAAGCTCTATTTGTGGGGAAAAAATAATAAAAATGTAATTTGGGTACAGTGTTGCATGACCGTGCAATTGTCAAAGTGTGACAGCGCTGAAAGCTGAAAAATGGCTTGGGCAGGAAGGGGGTGAAAGTGCCCTGTATTGAGGTGGTTAAAGTGACATTAAACAGTGGGTTAAAATTTATATTTAATTATGTACTCTTAACTCAAAAAGTACTTTCTATTGCTCTAAGCCTCCATTTTTTTTCTTTTGCTGCCATGATCTGACTTTTTGTTAGAGGGTGGCTACATTCATTCTTTATGATCGCATTGTGTGTAAGAATATAGCTACCCTCAACTGCTCACTACTGACAGACTAGGAAGTTTGTACTATGGGAATTGTAGAGTGCATAGAGCAGTGCACATGACTACAGCTAATGCACACTGCTTGTTTCAAACAAACATAACTGAGGAGGAAAAAAGAGAGCTTTGGAAGCTCACTGAGACCATTATAAAGGAGGAAGAAAAATGCAGTAAAAAATTTCGTGAAGGCAAAGGTTTTGAATGCATTCTTCTCCTCAGTTTTCATGAAAGAAAAAGGGGTATATTGTAACCAAGACTGTAATGTTAATAACACGTCACAAAATGCACCCTCATGGCTAACAGAAGACAGTATCAGAAATAGACTTGAAAAACTTAACATAAGTCACCAGAACCAGATGGCTTACACCTGTGGGCCCTTAAGGAACTCAGTCAGGCAATAGCCATACCAGTGTTCCTAATTTTTATAGACAGTGTACTGACTGGAATGGTGCCAGCTGTTTGGGAAAAGCCAATATGGTACCAATATTTAAAAAAGGGCAGAAATATATACCTGGAAACTACAGGTCAGTCAGCCTAACATCAATAGTATGCAAGCTATTGGAAGGGATGATAAGGGACCATATCTAAGTTTTTGCTGATGAAAACAGTATCATTAGCAGTAATCAGCATTGATTCATGAAGGATCGTTCATTCCAGGCCAATCTATTATCATTCTATGAGGAAGTGAGCTGTCATCTAGATAAAGGAAGGCTGGTGGATGTGGTGTATCTGGATTTTGTGAAGGCATTTGATGCAGTCCCCCACAAACATTTACTTTACAAACTGAGGTCTTTTGGCATGGACCATAGGGTATGTACCTGGAATGAAAACTTGTTACAGGGGTGTGTCCAAAGAATGATGATAAATGACGAGTACTCGGAATGGCCCGGTGTGGTAGTGGGGTCCCCCAAGGATCCGTCCTGGTGCCAATTCGGTTTAATTTATTCATTAATGATATAAAGCAGTGTTTCTCAACTCCAGTCCTCAAGGCGCACCAACAGGTCATGTTTTCAGGATTTCCACTATTTTGCACAGGTGATTTGATCAGTTTCACTGCCTTAGTAATTACCACAGCCGTTTCATCTGAGGGAAAATCCTGAAAACATGACCTGTTGGTGCGCCTTGAGGACTGGAGTTGAGAAACACTGATATAAAGGATGGGATAAACAGCTCACTATCAGTATTTGCAGATGATACAAAGTTAAGCAGGGCAATAACTTCTGAGCTGGATGTGGAAACCTTACAGGGAGACCTAAATAAAACAATGGGGTGGGCAATTACATGGCAAATGAGGTTTATTGTTGAAAAATGTATTGTTAATGCAAGTTCCTCGCTAGGGAGAGAACCTCTGGGGGAATCCAGGATGGAGTTATGCCCTGTACACAAGTTCGGACATTGATCGGACATTCCGACAACAAAATCCATAGATTTTTTCCAACGGATGTTGGCTCAAACTTGTCTTGCTTACACATGGTCACACAATGTTGTCGGAAAATTCAATCATTCTAAACGCGTTGACATAAAACACGTACGTCGGGACCATAAACGGGGCAGTAGCCAATAGCTTTCGTCTCTTAATTTATTCTGAGCATGCTTGGCACTTTGTGCGTCGGATTTGTGTACACACGATCAGAATTTCCGACAATGGATTTTGTTGTCGGAAAATTTTATAGCAAGCTCTCAAACTTTGTGTGTCAGAAATTCCGATAGAAAATGTGTGATGGAGCCCACACACGGTCGGAATTTCTGACAACAAGGTCCTATTACACATTTTCCGTCGGAAAATCCGACCGTTTGTACAGAGCATGGATATGGGGGTCCTAGGAGATGACAGGCTCAGCAATGGCATGCAATGCCAAGCAGCTGCAAGCAAAGCCAACAGAATACTATCATGCATCAAACAGGGGATTTACTCAAGGAATAAAATTATAATTCTCCTACTATACAAGACTCTAGTCCGGCCACATCTTGAGTATGCCATCCAGTTCTGGGCACCAGTCCTCAAGGGAGGATGTGCTGTAACTAGAAAGAGTTTAGAGAAGGGCAACAAAACTAATGAAAGGACTGGAGTACCTCAGCTATGGGGAAAGAGTACAAGCATTGAATTTATTCTCTCTAGAGAGGAGACGTTTTAAAGGAGATATGATAGCAATCCCCAAATATCTTACTGGTAAACCTAGCATAGGGAAAAACACTTTTCAGTGAAAGGGAGTTTAAAAAAAAAAAAAAAAAAGGACATGCAGACAATTCACTGAAATTGGAAGAGAAGTGGTTTAACCATAATCACCATAGGTGGTTCTTTACTGTTAGAGCAGCAATGATGTGGAATTCTCTTCCACAAGCAGTGGCATCAACACTCTAATGGAACCAATTGTCTCAATTGTCTTCAGAAGTCACCTAATTAGTATATAGGAGTCCACCTGTGTGTAATTTAATTTCAGTGTAAATAAATATGTTCTCTAAATAAATATGTTCTGCCCTTAGTGGTTTGATAGAGAACCTTATTGAGCAAACAGCATCATGAAGGCCAAGGAACACACCAGACAGGTCAGGGATAAAATTGTGGAGAAGTTAAAAGCAGGTTTAGGTTATAAAAAAAAAATATCCCAAGCTTTAAACATCTCACGGAGCACCGTTCAATCGATCATCCGAAAATGGAAAGAGTATGGCACAACTGCAAACCTACCAAGACATTGCTATCCACCTAAACTGACAGACCAAGCAAGGAGAGCATTAATCAGAGAAGCAGCAAAGAGGCCCATGGTAACTTTGGAGGAGCTACAGAGATCCACAGCTCAGGTGGGAGTCTTGCGGTCCACAAATCTGCCCTTTATTAAAGAGTGGCAAGAAGAAAGCCATTGTTGAAAAAAAGCCATAAGAACTCCTGTTTGCAGTTTGCGAAAAAGTCATGTGGGGGACACAGCAAACATGTGGAAGAAAGTCCTCTTGTCAGATAAGACCAAAATGGAACTTTTTGGCCTAAAAGCAAAACGCTATGTGTGGTGGAAAACTAACACTGCACATCACTCTGAACACACCATGAAACATGCTGGTGGCAGCATCATGTTGTGGGGATGCTTTTCTTCAGCAGGGACAGGGTAGATGGATGGAGCCAAATACAGGGCAATCTTAGAAGAAAACCTGTTAGCTCACAGTGCATGTCAGAGCAAATGAGAATCATGAGGTCAAAAGGAACTGCCTGAAGAGCTTGGAGACAGAATTGTGGCAATGCACAGAACTGGCCAAGGTTACAAAGAAAAATTCTGCTGCACTTAAGTTTCCTAAGAGCACAGTGGCCTCCATAAACCTTAAATGGAAGATGTTTGGGACAACCAGAACCCTTCCTAGAGCTGGCCGTCTGGCCAAACTGAGCTATTGGGGGAAAAGAGCCTTAGTGAGAGAGGTAAAGAAGAACCCAAAGATCACTGTGGCTGAGCTCCAGAGATGCAGTTGGGAGATGGGAGAAAGTTGTAGAAAGTCAACCATCACTGCAGCCCTCCACCAGTCGGGGCTTTATGACAGAGTGGCCCGACGGAAACCTCTCCCCAGTGCAAGACGCATGAAAGCCCACATGGAGTTTGCTAAAAAAACACCTGAAGGACTCCAAGATGGTGAGAAATAAAATTATCTGGTCTGATGAGACCAAGATAGAACTTTTTGGCCTTAATTCTAAGCGGTATGTGTGGAGAAAACCAGGCAGTGCTCATCACCTGTCCAATACAGTCCCAACAGTGAAGCATGGTGGTGGCAGCATCATGCTGTGGGGGTGTTTTTCAGCTGCAGGGACAGGACGACTGGTTGCAATCAAGGGAAAGGTGAATGTGGCCAAGTACAGGGATATCCTGGACGAAAACCTTTTCCAGAGTGCTCAGGACCTCAGACTGGTCCGAAGGTTTACCTTCCAACAAGACAATGACCCTAAGCACACAGCTAAAATAACGAAGGAGTGGCTTCACATCAAGTCTGTGACTGTTCTTGAATGGCCCAGCCAGGGCCCTGACTTAAACCCAATTGAGTATCTCTGGAGAGACCTAAAAATGGCTGTCCACCAACGTTTACCATCCAACCTGACAGAACTGGAGAGGATCTGCAAGGAGGAATGGCAGAGGATCCCCAAATCCAGGTGTGAAAAACTTGTTGCATCTTTCCCAAAAAGACTCATGGCTGTATTAGATCAAAAGGGTGCTTCTACTAAATACTGAGCAAAGGGTCTGAATACTTGGGGCCATGTGATATTTCAGTTTTTCTTTTTTAGTAAATCTGCAAAAATGTCAACAATTCTGTGCTTTTCTGTCAATATGGGAAGCTGTGTGTACATTAATGAGGGAAAAAATGAACTTGGGGCAGTGCAGTGGTGTAGTGAATAACACTTTCGCCTAGCAGTAAGAAGGGTCGCTGGTTCGAATCCCAACCACGACACTACCTGCCTGGAGTTTGCATGTTCTCCCTGTGTCTGCGTGGGTTTCCTCAGGTTTCCTCCCACACTCCAAGACATGCTGGTAGGCTAATTGGATCCTGTCTAAATTGTCCCTAGTATGTATGAATGTGAGTTAGGGACCTTAGATTGTAAGCTCCTTGAGGGTAGGGACTGATGTGAATGTACAATGTATATGTAAAGCGCTGCGTAAATTGACGGCGCTATATAAGTACCTAAAATAAATTTAAATAAATAATAATAATAAATTATTTTAGCAAATGACTGCAATATAACAAAGAGTGAAACATTTAAGGGGGTCTGAATACTTTCAATCCCCATTGTATGCAATTCACCTCGGTTAGTGGCTGAGAAAACACCAATTTGTGATCTGGCTGACAAGCTTACATAGCCGAAATCCACAGTCGATTTCCAAAAGGTCTTCAACAACATGTCCCAAAATTGGATGTACCATGATTAGACATGTGCACAACCGGAAAATGTGTTTATTTTCGTTTTGGTTTCATTTGTTTTGTTTTTTTTCCCCTTTATCAGATCATTTGTTATGATCGGCATTCGTTACTTTGGATTATTTGTAACTTAGGATGCATTCGTATTTGTTCTATTCCATTCGTTTAGATGCAGCATTTGTTACTTCGGATAATTCGCAATTTCAGATGCATTCTTATTCGTTACGTCCTCTAATGCCCCGTACACACGGTCGGATTTTCCGACAGAAAATGTGTGATAGGACCTTGTTGTCAGAAATTCCGACCGTGTGTAGGCTCCATCACACATTTTCCATCGGAATTTCCGACACACAAAGTTTGAGAGCATGCTATAAAATTTTCCGACAACAAAATCCGTTGTCGGAAATTCCGATCGTGTGTACACAAATCCGACGGACAAAGTGCCACGCATGCTCAGAATAAATTAAGAGATGAAAGCTATTGGCTACTGCCCCATTTATAGTCCCGACGTACGTGTTTTATGTCACCACGTTCAGAATGATCGGATTTTCCGACAACTTTGTGTGACCGTGTGTATGCAAGACAAGTTTGAACCAACATCCGTCGGAAAAAATCCATGGATTTTGTTGTCGGAATGTCCGATCAATGTCCGACCGTGTGTACAGGGCATAACAGTTACTTTAGCCAAATTTTAAAGGAAATTCCAATACCTATAATTTAATAGTTTATAATAATTATTAATAATAATAATAACTATAATAAAATAGTTAATAATTTAATCATAATAAAAAATACGAAAAACAAAATTATCCGAATGTAATTGATTTGTTGAACTTGTAGGTTGAATAGATTTTCCTTCTTTCAGATTTTCGTTCTAACAATTTGTTTTTGTATGCTGTATATTTTGGGGGTTGTTAGCTCAAGAGTAGCACCCGCTAGCGAGAACAGTCCACACAGATAATTCCTTTTCAGGGCTTTTTGACCCACTTTTATTAAAGAAAACAAAGTTCCAGCAAAAGTGGTTTCCCTCACAGGGGGTTTTTACCGCCAGTAACAAATAAAAGGATATTCAGCCTCCTGGCTTACACATACAGCATTGCAAACAAAAATACCAAGCCACCTGGCTCTCTTCAGCAGCAGACACACCACTGCTCAGGCTCCCACATGGAGCTCTCCTGACTACTGTCAGTGACCTCAGACTCAGGTCTCTGGCTTTTACATTACAGCCTGCACTCTCTGGCTACTTCAGTGCACCCCTGCACTCTCTGGGTTCTTCAGTGCACACCTGCACTCTCTGGGTACTTCCTTGCAAGCCTGGACTCCTGGAGACCTCCTGTCTCTCTGGGTGGAGCTCAGAATCATGGTCCTGACTCTGCTATCAGGCCCACACACACCTGAACAATCAGTGTGCCGGTGAGTCCCAAAACCTGGACCCAGGACTGGGGATTTCATCCCACCCGGATCTCTAAGAAATCCCCAGGCTCCAGGTCCCAAAATGGACCTTACTAAATAATGAGGAAACTGAAAAGCCAGTTTCCTCTCAAACAAGCAAATACCCTGGAGCCCCTCAACCTGCCTGGTTGAGAATCCTGGACCAATACACTGGTGGGGTACCACACTATCACAATGCATTCATCAAATAAGTCTTTCATTCATTCGGATGCTTCCAAATGAACAAATATGCCGAATTTTGTCTGAAAACTAATTTGTAATGAAGCAAATTGCACATGTCTAACCATGATCAACAAAATGCTGTTGGGTATTGGGAGTCCACACAGTACAATAAAAATCAAACTCAACACATTTTGGAGCATACACGTTTTGGAGTATACAGTACATTGATCCCACTTCAGAAGTTCCTGCGAATAGAATTGGGAATTCATTAGGTTATAATTCTAGAATAAAGTTAGGAAATTGAAGTATAGGGGCTAATAGGGTGTGAGGAGATTGAAGATGATGTCTATGAATGAGTGGGACAAAAAAGGGACCAAAGTATATCAGGTCTGTAATTAGGTTTCATTCATATGACCATGTCTATTGGGAAAGGAAAACAAGCTTAAGATTCATGTTGGGCTGAATGCCTTCTACCCTGCTGCTGCTTCATAACCCTGGCAATCTCTGGCTCTTAAAATCAATGATTCTTCTGATTACAGCGATTCTAGCAGATGGTATTGTAAATAAAAAAAAGGTTTATCAACATCCTTTAGACATGAAATAAAGAGATAATTTTGTATCTCTGTTTCATTCATCTGCAGATTGAAGGTATTTCTTAACCCTTAGATTACTCTAATTAGCTCAAATAAACTCATTCTTCCCCTCTCTTCAAATAGT
The DNA here is from genome assembly GCF_042186555.1 of Aquarana catesbeiana. Taxonomy (NCBI): domain Eukaryota; kingdom Metazoa; phylum Chordata; class Amphibia; order Anura; family Ranidae; genus Aquarana; species Aquarana catesbeiana. The sequence continues at coordinate 638,036,980 of NC_133324.1, forward strand.
ATTTTCCTACTGATTGTTGATTTCTATTTTATTAACTATTAATAGTTAAATTTTTTTCTTTTTTTGTTTTCTCCATGATTTTATGTATCACATTATAAAAGCACAACGTATAAAAATGTATTTGTTTTAATTTATTGTATGTATATAAATTCCCAATACTTTTTATGAGACTGATAAAATTAGTGTAGTTTAAAAAGAAAAGGCAAACTACAGAAAAATATGAATACTTTATAGTAACAATATTCTAACATCAACACTAGTCATAAAATGTGCATTTTTTTTTTAGTTTTGTTACTTTTTTGTCCAATAATCCTTTTTGCAAGACAATGTCATGAAATGAAAGCCTTGTTTGTCCTAAAAAAGAAAAAAAAAAAAAACACACACACAATATATGCTTTACTATTGGCATCTTAGAGCATTGTTTCTCCACTCCAGTCCTCAAGGCGCCCCAACAGCTCATGTTTTCAGGCTCTCCATTATTTTAAACAGGTGATTTGATCAGTTTCATTGCCTTAGCAATTACCACAGCTGTTTCAGCTGCGGGAAATCCTGAAAATATGACCTGTTGGGGCACCTTGAGGACTGGAGTTGAGAAACTGTCTTATGTCCTGTACACACGATAGGATTTTCTGATGGAAAATGTGTGATAGGACCTTGTTGTCGGAAATTCCGACCGTGTGTAGGCTCCATCACACATTTTCCATAGGAATTTCCGACACACAAAGTTTGAGAGCTTGCTATAAAATTTTCCGACAACAAAATTCGTTGTCGGAAATTCCGATCGTGTGTACACAAATCCGACACACAAAGTGCCACGCATGCTCAGAATAAACTAAGAGACAAAAGCTATTGGCTACTGCCCGTTTATAGTCCCAACATACGTGTTTTACATCACCATGTTCAGAACGATCAGATTTTCCAACAACTTTGTGTGACCGTGTGTATGCAAGACAAGTTTGAGCTAACATCTGTCGGAAAAAATCCTAAGATTTTGTTGTTGGAATGTCCGATCAATGTCCGACCGTGTGTACAGGGCATTAGAGAATGACAAAGATATTGCCGAAAACATATGTCTATAGCAGAAATGTAAAAATTGCTCTGGTCCATAGAGATTTTACAGGTGTGAGTTAAAAAGTTTATATAAAAGGATTCCAAATACTTGAAATGATGTTTATCGGAAGGATACAACATAAAGGATCTTAGCTAGGATATTAATTTCTATAGTATACAATGTCTAAACTATGAATGGTGCAATAATAAAAAAATATCATATGACATAGAAATATGGTTAACAAAAAAGGTGGGTGGTTTAAGCAATAAATTGTAAAAAAAAAAAAAAAAAAAAAAAAAAAAAAATTGTGCTGCCAATTGTAAGTAGCAAATAAAAGAATAACCATTTGAATCATTTAGCTTAAGCCTGGATATGGCAGAAATGTGTTGCAATCATTTCAATAAGAATAGATATCATAGGGGAGGCAAGGAACATTTTCTGCAAATAATGCTCATTTATGTTTTCAACCTCCTATGGAAATACATTTTCTGGGTTTGGTCTGATGCTTGGTGGCCAGGGATAAAATCATTCTTCAACTTGATCTGGATGTATAGAATGAAATGTAACTGTTAGCGAATATTTTAGGCATTAATCAACATCATTGTTTATAAGGCATGGACAGTAATGTGGGTAGTTTGATACATCTTTTCTTTCTTCAGAGGGAATTTCAATATAAGGTACATTTTCTGTGTGATGAATTTGCTATTCAAATGCTATTGAAATAATCTCAGGAGTTGGGGAGCTAGTATTCCTGCATATTTTTATAATGTATGCCAGAGAGATAGGGGTCCGGTAGTCTTGGGAGGCCTGAATTGTTTTGTGGTTAGTTTAATTTCTTCAATTGTAACTGCATTAAACAGGGGATCAACTCCAGAGATAAAACTCTAATTCTCCCACTCTACAAGACTCTGGTCCGGCCACACCTAGAGTATGCTGTTCAGTTCTGGGCACCAGTCCTCAGGAAGTATGTACTGGAAATGGAGCGAGTACAAAGAAGGGCAACAAAGCTAATAAAAGATCTGGAGGATCTTAGTTATGAGGAAAGGTTGCGAGCTCTGAACTTATTCTCTCTGGAGAATAGACGCTTGAGAGGGGATATGATTTCAATATACAAATACCGTACCGGTGACCCCACAATAGAAATAAAACTTTTTCGCAGCAGAGAGTGTAACAAGATTCGTGGCCACTCATTAAAATTAGAAGAAAGGAGGTTTAACCTTAAACTACATAGAGGGTTCTTTACTGTAAGAGCGGCAAGGATGTGGAATTCTCTTCCACAGGCGGTGGTCTCAGTGGGGAGAATCAATAGCTTCAAGAAACTATTAGATAAGCACTTGAATGACCGCAACATACAGGGATATACAATGTAATACTGACACATAATCACACATAGGTTGGAATTGATGGACTTGTGTCTTTTTTCAACCTCACCTACTATGTAACTATGTAACACCCGGACTTGGGGATCCTCTGTCATTCCTCCTTGCAGATCCTCTCTAGTTCTGTCAGGTTGGATCGTAAACGTTGGTGGACAGCCATTTTTAGGTCTCTCCAGAGATGCTCAATTGGGTTTGTCAGGGTTCTTGCTGGGCCATTCAAGAACAGTCACAGAGTTGTTGTGAAGCTACTCCTTCGTTATCTTAGCTGTGTGCTTAGAGTCATTGTCTTGTTGGAAGGTAAACCTTCGGCCCAGTCTGAGGTCCCGAGCACTCTGGAGAAGGTTTTCATCCAGGATATCCCTGTACTTGGCCGCATTCATCTTTCCCTCGATTGCAACCAGTCGTCCTGTCCCTGAAGTTGAAAAACACCCCCACAGCATGATGCTGCCACCACCATGCTTCACTGTTGGGACTGTATTGGACAGGTGATGAGCAGTGCCTGGTTTTCTCCACACATACTGCTTAGAATTAAGGCCAAAAAGTTCTATCTTGGTCTCATCAGACCAAAGAATCTTATTTCTCACCATCTTGGAGTCCTTCAGGTGTTTTTTTAGCAAACTCCATATGGGCTTTCATGTCTCTTGCACTGAGGAGAGACTTCCGTCGGGCCACTCTGCCATAAAGCCTCGACTGGTGGAGGGCTGCAGTGATGGTTGACTTTCTACAACTTTCTCCCATCTCCCGATTGCATGTGGAGCTTAGCCACAGTGATCTTTGGGTTCTTCTTTACCTCTCTCACCAAGGCTCTTCTCCCCCGATAGCTCAGTTTGGCCGGACGGCCAGCTCTAGGAAGGGTTCTGGTCGTCCCAAACGTCTTCCATTTAAGGATTATGGAGGCCACTGTGTTCTTAGGAACCTTAAGTGCAGCAGAAATGTTTTTGTAACCTTGGCCAGATCTGTGCCTTGCTACAATTCTGTCTCTGAGCTCTTCAGGCAGTTCCTTTGACCTCATGATTCTCATTTGCTCTGACATGCACTGAGCTGTAAGGTCTTATATAGACAGGTATGTGGTTTTCCTAATCAAGTCCAATCAGTATAATCAAACACAGCTGGACTCAAATGAAGGTGTAGAACCATTTCAAGGATGATCAGAAGAAATGGAAAGCACCTGAGTTAAATATGAGTGTCACAGCAAAGGATCTGAATACTTAGGACCATGTGATATTTCATTATTTCTTTTTTAATAAATCTGCAAAAATGTCAACAATTCTGTGTTTTTCTGTCAATATGGAGTGCTGTGTTTACATTAATGAGGAAAAAAATGAACTTAAATGATTTTAGCAAATGGCTGCAATATAACAAAGAGTGAAAAATTGAAGGGGGTTTGAATACTTTCCGTCCCCACTGTACATGTTTTGTTTTTTTTGTATTTTTTTATTTGTGAAAATGTTTTTTTTTAAAATCAGTGCAGGAGAAAACAAGGATATGTTGGTGACTTATAAAGTTTGAGGATCAGAAATATAAGTAAATCTATTGCATATTTGTTATAGTTTCCAGGTATTTTTTTTTTTTTTTTTAACTTTGAATTTTTATTCATTTTGTAGGGAAAAAAAAAACGAATACATACAGGAAGCATTAAAGGAGATGCAATGGTACATTCTCATATAAATAGTATGTACACACATCAGTTCATACATACAGTATAATAGTCGTGCTCATATTACACAAGAGCGTATTAATATAAGCTATTGTATGTTTATACATTAACCTTCATGGGTAATGAACTATAGGGGTCTTTGAGCCATTTTGAGATTGTTGTTCAGAATTTAAATTACTTCTTGGAGGTTTGGGGATTGGGTGGTTTTCCCATTTCCATGCCAATGCCAGGCGTGTGGCAATAAGAACATGAATAGCTATGGTTTGAAAACATTTGGGCCATGCAGGGATTGCCAGGCAGAGAAGGAAGTCTAGTGGAGATAATTTAGTTGTCATGGGGGTGAGTGATTGGAGGAGAGTTAATATTTGGTCCCAAAAGTTTTTAAGAGTTGGGCATTCCCACCATATATGGAAGAGGGTTCCCGGAAGGCCACAGTTCCTCCAGCATAAATGAGAGGCGTTGGGATATATCTTGGTGATTCTAGTAGGGGTGTAGTACCATTGTTGAAAGAGCTTTTGTAGAGATTCCCAATGTGTGGTAGAGTGGGAGAGCCTGGAGGGTAACAATAGTGCCTTGTACCATTGACTTAGTGGAAGAACTGAGGATATATGTGCGGACCAATGTAGGATATGGTACTGGATAATTGTGAGAGTAGTCCATATATGTGTGAGATGCCTTTGAGTAGATGTTTGTTGATCCATAGAATTGTAGCAGGGGAGATAGAATCTTGTCCTGTTTTACCCACTGTATTTTAGTGAGAAGACATCTGATCCTGAGGAATGTGTAGAATGTTTTTGGAGAGGTCATATTTGGCTTGGAGGTTTTCAAAAGTCATCAGACAAGAGGAGGAGAAGAGGTTCCCTATGGTGCCAGTTCCTGCAGTAATCCAAGGATGAAGTTGAAGATCCTGAAGTATAAGTGTGATAGCTAGGATTGGCAAGTGTAATAGTATAGTATCAGGCTGAGGGTCTCTGCTGGGTGTAGATGGTTTCACTGGGGCAGATTGTGGACAATTATTACCACCCTCTTTATTCTGCTGCAGCTTAGAGCGTGATGAACGTCCCTGGCTGCTGCCCACCATTACACACAGTTGGTTTGATGACCTGCTACTGTTCCATTTGATATCGAGGCCCCCAACCTTTCAACACAGTGGAGCTATCTGGTTTTGATGGTGGTCCGGAGTGATATTCCTTAACAGCTTACCCAGACCCTCTGTAGCGGGGGGTCATGGGTCTCTGGTAAGCGGCCAATCTTTAGATTTGGTGACGTGGATCTGACACTTTATATCTACAAACCTTCAACATCCTTCAGCACTTTGGGTGGTCATCGCATTCATTATATGGACTCTTAATATGTCTCAAAGACTTGCACTGATGCACAGGATTATACACTTTATTACATGTGTTTAATACATATTTTTTAAGATTAATCATATATGCTCCATATATTCACATGGTCTTTCTTTGCACTTTATGATGGTCAACTGTCATTTATATTTATTAGCGCAGTTTCACATTTTCTTATCAGATTCTTAAGGAGGCTGTTATTGTGTCCAACGAGAAGTGTTTAGTAACTGGGGTTAGAAGTGATACACTAAGATATAAATTTTGGTTCTTTGGTCAGAACCACTGCTTCTATTTGTTTCCAATTGGAAGGAATGTCTGACTTCCACCAGAGCTTGATTTGGTCCAGCAGGACTGCTTTGTAATACTAGTGTATATTAGGAGCGCCTAGTCCAGCCATTCGTGTTGGGGCCATCAAGTTGGCTTTTTTAATCCTGGGGTGTGTTTGTTGCCATATAAAGGAGTTAATAAGAGTTTGGATAGTCCATAGTTGTGCTGGAAGGAATGGAACTGGTAACGTGCGGAAAATATATAAAGCATGCAAAAGCAAATACATTTTGACCAAAGCAATTCTGCCAGCCCATGACACAAAAGGATGATGAAGGTCAGTTGATAATTGTTGAAGCTTTTCTACATGGTCTACTAGATTGGAGCGTAATCATTTTTTACTAGGTGAGATCAAGCAAATTCCTAGGTAGGAGAGGGATGAGTTTGGTGACCACGAAAATGGGGAGTGTGTGGGAGTGTGTTGAAATGTGTTGTATGGTTTGCTTGTCTAATACTATTTCTAGCATAAACGACTTAGTATGATTAACTTTGTATAAGGAAATATCACTAAATTTTTCAAAGATGTGTTGTAGTTCAGTTAGAGAATGTTTAGGATCTGTAAGGATAATTATCACATCATCAGCATAGAGCCAGATTCTGTGTTCTATGGCACCAATGTTGACACCCTTGACTTGGGGTGTGGAGCTAATAGTTTGGGCTAGAGATTCCATCACCATGCCAAAGATTAAAGGTGACAGCGGGCAACCTTGTCTCATGCCGTTTGTGATGTTAAAAGTGTTAGATATTACCCCTGATGTCCATACTCTCACGCTTGGGGGCTTGTATAGGCTGAGGTTGGCATTTAAAAATATACCCGATATGCCAAACTTATGCAAGACAGCCTCCAGGTAAGCTCATTGCATTCTGTCGAACGCCTTCTCTGCATCCAAAGAGAGGAGCAGAGAAGGCGTGCGATTGTGTTCTACACATTGGATGATGTCAATAAAACATCGGGTCCCATCTGAGGCTTGCCTACCAGGTATAAATCCAACTTGGTCTATATGTATAAGTTGGGGCATAACCGAGGTGAGATGGAGTGCTAATAGTTTTTCGTATAGTTTTGTGTCTGTAATTAACCACTTCAATACCGGTGTATAGACATATGACGTCCACAGATGGGATCTCCCATCCTGGGTGGACGTCATATGACGGCCTCGGGTTCCCGGCCGTCTAGGGGGCGCGTGCGCGCCGCCGGGGGAGCGTGGGTGCGCCCGCCGCGTTGCTTGGGACCCGGTGCGTGTGCCCGGCGGCCGCGATGTCCGCCGGGCACCCGCGATTGGCCGTTAACCGGGCCGGACCGTGGATCTGTGTGTGTAAACACACAGATCCACGTCCTGTCAGGTGAGAGGAGAGCGATCTGTGTTCCCAGTACAGCGGAACACTGATCGGTCTCCTCCCCTTGTTCGTCCCCTCCCCCTACAGTTAGAAGCATTCCCTAGGAAACACATTTAACCCCTTGTGTCCCCCTAGTGGTTAACCCCTTCACTGCCTGTCACATTTATACAGTAATCAATGCAATTTTATAGCATTGATCGCTGTATAAATGTGAATGGTCTCAAAAATGTGTCAAAAGTGTCCGATGTGTCCGCCATAATGTCGCAGTCATGAAAAAAATCACGATCGCCGCTATTACTAGTAAAAAAAAATAAAAAAAATATTTTTTTTAAAAAATGCCATAAATCTATCCCATATTTTGTAGACGCTATAACTTTTGCGCAAACCAATCAATATACACTTATTGTGATTTTTTTTTACCAAAAATATGTAGAAGAATACGTATTGGCCAAAAAATTAGTTTTTTTTAAAAAAAATTGGGATATTTATTATAGCAAAAAGTAAAAAATATTGTGTTTTTTTCAAAATTGTCACTATTCTTTTGTGTATAGCGCAAAAAATAAAGACCGCAGAGGTGATCAAATACCACCAAAAGAAAGCTCTATTTGTGGGAAAAAAAGGACGTCAATTTTGTTTAGGTACAGCATCGCACGACCGCGCAATTGTCGTTTAAAGTGCGACAGCACTGAAAACTAAAAATTGGTCTGGGAAGGAAGGGGGTCAAAATGCCCTGTATTGAACCGGTTAATAGAGAGATGGGTCTGTAGTTTGCTAGGGAGTCTGTTCTTTTGCCCGGTTTGGGGTGAGTCACTATTAATGTTTCCAAGGATGCTTTGGGAATTTTCCCGGTTGAGGAATATTGGTTAAATGTGGTACATAGGTGGGGTGATAGAATGTCATTGAAGTGTTTGAAGTATTCATTAGAGAACCCATCAGAACCTGGGGCTTTGTGCAGTGGAAGAGATTTAATAGCTTTATAGACCTCATCCAGTGTGAAGGGGGGTAGATAGAACTGTTAATTGTGTAGGGGATAATGAGGGGAGATGTATGGATGAGAGAAAGGATTCAATTTTTTCATGATTTGGTGGGGTGGTGGATTCTGATTCTTGCAAGTTGTATAGGTATTAGCTATGTCTAGTGGGTTAGTCATACGTGTTCCTTGTGGGTTTAGGAGGAAAGGAATTTTGGTGTGGATTTGTTGTTGTTTGATCTGTCTAACCAGGAAAGCTCCATTTTTGTTATTCGAAGAGTATGAATTCAGTTTCATTCGGTTGACATAGTAGTCAAAATTATGATAGAGGAGTTCACTTAGTTTGTAGCGTTGGTTTCTGATTGCTTTATAGGTTGCCTGAATGAATTTGTATTTGTTTATTCTAGATTTTTGAGTTGCTGTGGCATTGAGTCTATTTCAGCTGACTTTCTTTTACACTCTTGAGCACCAAATTTAATAAGACAACCTCATAGAAAGGCTTTATGTGCCAACCATACCATAGATTGATCGTTAATAAAATCACAATTATTCTTAAAATAATTTTTTAGTCCGGATTTAATTTGGGTTTCATATCTTGGGTTGGTTAGGAGGGATGTATTCAGCCTCCACAGAGAATGATTGATTGGGCGAGATTGGGTTAACATTTTAAGAGAGATAGGGTCATGGTCTGACCATGTAATAAGGCCTATGTGGGTTTCTGAAGTAGCCAAAAAGACTCTTGTTTGTGAGAAAAAGGTCAGAGAGTAGGAGTTATTAAAATGGGAGTAGACAGTATAATCATGTTCAACGTCATGCAAGCACCTACATGGATCGTATAGATCTTCATTTTCAATGAATGATGAGAGGGCTGATGATCTACGTCTATCGTGGATCGGTGGAGTACAAAGTGGAGTTTGGGATATCATTAAAGTCACCGCTTATTATTAAATGCAGTGGGTTATTTTTTTTTTGGGACCTAGTTTGTTTCAAAGCTTTTTGTAAAATTTACGTTGGGCAGTGTCGGGTTGTTGAGTGCATAAATGTTCACTAGAGTCAGGGGGTGATTGTCAATAGTGGCAGATAAGATTATGAGTCTGCCATTCTCATCTGTGTCTATGTGGTGTAAGATGAAGGAAACTCTGGTACTAATGGCTATCACAACCCCACATTTTTTTTGTTGGTGCTGGCAAAGAAATAATGAGAGTATTTTTATGAGTGCATGAGGGGGGTTTGATGTTGGAAAAATGAGTCTCTTTGACGCATAGTATGTCAGCATTTTTGGAGCATGCTTCTTTCCAGAGAAGATTCAGTTTAAAAGGGGAATTAAGCCCATTGGCATTAATAGATGTAATATTGAGTGACATATTTTTGGAATACGGTGGCTGGTTTGTGGTGGTTGAGCGGACTAAAGCACTGTATATTTTTAGTAGTTTGAAAAGGAGCTTGTTAAATTGTTTTATTATACACTATAACGAAGAACAATAAAGTCTGAACGGTAGAAAGGACAGTTGTTGCAGTTCAGTATGTAGTTCAAATATTACAGATTATGAACGTTCGGTAATAATACCCACACTAGAAATGGGAAAGGAAGGCAAAAAATGTGTAACTAGTGAGGTGTTATAAAGCAGTGTTCAACTGAGTGTGCTTAGCACACTATTCAACTGGGGGTAAGGTGGAATTCAAAAGTTCACCCAAGCAGGATATGTCCATGTTGGGGACAAGTAACCTTGAGGACTCAGTCTTTGGCCGCCTGTTTCGGTTGAGATTGATGAGGAGATGGTTTAAATGTGTGATGGGTGAGAGGACACTGGAAATTGGTCAATGTTTTGTAGCCATCTTTAGAAGATAAAATTGGGATGACTTTTTGCTGGTAGTTGACCAGTGATTTTGTGGGGTATCCCCCACGGTAAATTATTGTATTCTTCTGTAGGATTGAAGTGACAGGAGCTTATGATCTTCATAGCTCCATTGTAGCTGGTGACAAATCCACAAAGAGAAATATTTTGGAGTAAGGTGCAGGTAACAGCCTGAGGGTTCTAGCCATATGCAGAAATTGTTGTTTTATGTGAAAAAAATGAATTCTGGCCAGGACATCGCTAGGCGGTTTTGCGATTCTATGTGCACGATTGATAAGCATGTCATGGGATGATAGATTAGGGAGTAAAGTGGTAAAGAGCTTTTGTAGATATATTTTTAGCTCGTTAGAGGATACCGATTAAGGGATACCTCTGAATATTATGTTGTTTCATCTGGATCTATCCTCAAGGTCCGCTAATTTCAGATTAATTCTTTGGATCTCTTCTGAGTGATGGTCATGAGCATGCAGAAGCTCACTGTGAGCTTTGCTTACCTCAGAGATATGCTCCGCCATATTATCAGTTCTTTCTTCCAGGCAATCAATCCTGTCATGCACTTGGGATAAAGATATCTGGAGATATCTATGTAAATCTTTTTGTAGTGTTAGGAGCATAGATTTAAGCATACTTTCTGATACCGGTTTATCAGTCACTGGCATTTTAGCCAGCGCAGATATATGAGAGGAGCTCTGGGGAGTGGGGTCTGTATCAGTCCAATGATGCTTTTTAGCCAGAGGGTTTTGCTAGGAGAATTGAAGGGAGATGAAGCGATCCTCTTACCTCTGTCACTCTGTAATTCTGCATGTTCTGAGGTTGGAGGAGGTAGACTGTCCATGTCTTCCAGTTCTCTGAGAAATCCGCCTGATTAGGCACATTTCACACATTTTATAAATCGCTATGTCTTAGCATAGCTATTTTTTAACACACTGTAACTTTGGAATATAATTTTGTGTCAGATTCTGGGATCAGAATTGAAAGGTTTTCAGGTCAGAATGATCATAAATACTAGGGATGAGCCCGATGTTCGAGTCGAAAGTAAGTTCTAATTGAACATCGGGTGTTCGCGGCAAATTCAAAATTTGTATGAATATTAAGGGAAACTCCGAACCAAAATGTAAAAAAAAAAAATTAAAAAAATGCATGGGGTCCCCCTAAAATCCATACTAGGCACTTCAGGTCTGATATGGAAATTAAAGGGAACCCTGTACCAAATAAAAAAAAATGGCGTTATTGTCGACAATAACTTGCATATAAGACTTTAAAATTAGCACTTTTGATTATTCATGGTCGTGTCCCATAGACTTTAACGGTGTTCGTGTGTTTTGCCAAATTTTTTGTGTTTGTTCTGCTGTGAACCGAACCGGAGGGTGTTCAGCTCATCCCTAAAAAAATACACACCTAAAGTACACATTAACTGCTTGCCGACTGGCTCACACCGATATACATTGGCATAATGGCAATCCTGTGCAATCTGACTTACCTGTAAGTCAATCTGCAAAAGCAGGATAGCGGGCGCATGTGTGCACCGCGGGAGCGTGCCTGCGGGTCCCGCAGACTTGATGTCCGCCGGCGGCCCACGATCACATCAAGGAGAGGGAGATGGGGAACTGCCTATGTAAACAAGGCATTTCCCTGTTCTGCCTAGTAGCATAACAGAGATCTTCTGTTCCCTGTCATGGGGGAACATCATGTCAGTGGTAGTCCACCCCCCTACAGTTATAACACGCTGAGGGAACACTTAAACCCTTGATCGCCCCTTGTGTTTAACCCTTTCCCTGCCAGTGACATTTATACAGTAATCAGTGGCTATTTTTAGCTCTGATCGCTGTATAAATGTCAGTGGTCCCAAAATAGTGTCAAAAGTGTCTGATCTGTCAGCCGCAATGTCGCAGTCCTGATAAAAATCGCATATCACCGCCATTACTAATAAAAATAAATAATAATAAAACTGCCATAAATCTATCCCCTATTTTGTAGCTGCTATAACTTTTGTGCAAACCAATCAATATACACATATTGCATTTTTACCAAAAATATGTAGAAGCATAAATATTGGCCTAAACTGAGGAAGAAATTTGGGCATCCTTTGCAAAGTAAAGCCTTACCTCATTTACTAAGCCCTGAAGCAACTGCACTTGCAGAGGGCAACTGCACTTTGCAAAGTGAACAGTCTATTTGCCTTTAGTGAATCAACCCCATAGTGTATTAGAAGCTGCTGTAGGGAATGTATAGGGAAAACTGACAAACTTTGTGGGAAGAGCTTATGGCCAGTTCTTTAGGAAAGTAATTCTGATTGCTAGCTCATTGAGCTCATTGTTGTCCATTTGCTGTTGTTGTTGTTCTCTATTGTTGACATCTATGGTTGATTTAAGGTCAGATAACAACAAAACCTGGTGAATGCCCAGGAAAAAACTCCAAGCCTACTTACCACCAGCTTGCAGACAACCAATTAACCTGTATAACAGTACGCGTTAAAAACAGGGGTTCAGTCCGCACGCATTTACAAACGCATGCGTAAGCCACAGAGCCATGTCACGGCACCCTGTAATCTGTGGTCCTAAGACTAAAAATTTGGGTGTCCCCACAGTGGAGGCACATACATTCTGATGGTTAAGTGAGGGCAGGTGGACTGAAGGGAGCCCACCCCTTCTTAAAGGTACAGGACACACCAGACACCCAGCAGATAGCAAAATGGCTGCAAAGGTGCTGGTGCATTGCTGGACCAATACACACCCCAACGTGATTACAAAAACATTGCCACCACCCTCACTTATAGCTGGCTATCGCAGTAAGGGGCACTGGAAGGCCACAAACAGATAACAACAAAACCTGGGGAATGCCCAGGAAAAAACTCCAAGCCTACTTACCACCAGCTCACAGACAACCAGTTAACCTGGTCAGCATTTACTTTTAGCTGATACTCAATATTAAAGCTTCAGTAAAAAAACAAAAAAACAAAACAAAAACAGGATTTTGTTTCAAGGGTGGTATTCTGGGGTTTGTGCTTATTTTTTAGGTATTTATGTTAATAGGGCTCTTATTTAAGGTTAAATTATGTTGGGATTTTCATTTCTTGTTTTTTTTTCCTATTTTTATTTTATGTTGATAGGACATTTTTCAAATTTGGGCCAATCAAAACACAAACCATTCACTGATCAATGCAAAAACAGTGTGCCCCTGAACTACTTTACATTATGTCATTCACATTTACAACACCCCAATCCCTACTGGTAAAATAAAAGTTAGGCACCCACCAGTTAGACCTGTTATCATTGACTAAACTGTTTTGCTGCTAGCTGATTTTACACTGCTTTATCATCTGTGGTCCCTTTATTTTTATTTAGAGTTTAATAGACATTGGCCAGCAGCAGGGCAGTTTAGCATCAGCAAGAACAGAGTATTGCTGGCCAGTCTCTATCTGCTAAACAAAATTGATCCATTATTGTTTGATGAAAAAATATGTAAGAACTTTTCTCAAGCATCTGCCCTCATGTTCTTCCCATTTGTACTCATCATGCCCCCCATTTTAAAGGTGTATATAAGCTGTATTCTTTAGCCACCTATTGCTATCATTTTATTTTTAGTTTACAATGAGAAAAATTAGGAAGATTTTTATCACAAACATATGACATTTTGATTAAATTTGAGAATCACAAAGTAAAAAATAGCAGTTCTCTCTTATCAACATAAAAAAATAATTAATAATGAAACAAATAAAAAAAAAATAAATAAAATAAAGCAATATACCTATTGAACTGACTCCCCTGGCCTTGATCATGCAAGTAAGAACATTTTATGTTAATAAGCCAGATGCTTCCTAATGAAAATCAGTAGGCTATTTGTGGAAAGCAATTAAAAGCCTTTAAAGGATCTTGAGTTTCAATAGTTAATATACACAGTAAGAGGTAAAGTGTTTGTTAACCCCCCAAAAAACAGATTCTGTTCCTTCAAAGCATGGTATCCAGCACAGTGTTCGTGCTGTGTAATTTGCACCCCTGTAACATCTGTAACATCTGGCTGATCCTGACTGGCTATGCCCACCCCCCTGTAAACTAACCACGATAATCAGGGCTACTGAGCTCTGTTTATGTGCCTCTGTCATCCGCAGAGGCTGATGCGTGGGTCTTTCTTTCTCCTCTCTCCTCCCCGGCTGACATCAGTGGGAGTGCTCGGCCCCGCCCACTGGAAATGTGAGCCGGAAAGTGAAGAGAGCCGAAGTGTCAACTGAGCATTGGGAGCCGTGCTGATATAGCTACAGATAAGCATATTTTTTACTTACACAGGCACAGGGACATTTATTGGTATATTACAGTGCGGATGGGATGATTTTATGTAGGTAGATTAACAACCACTTTAACATATTCTTTGTAGTGGAGTTTTTCAAATTGGGGGATAACTAAAGTCCTGGAAAATTCTAGGATAGCTATAGTCAAGCAGATATGTTATTAGCTTAAGTTGGATGCAGACATCTGCCCCTACTCCCTCTCACTGTTTCACACCTGAGCCTTCTACCGCTGAACTCTATTGACCTTTTACCTTGACACTTATGCAATGATAATTCAGATCTGTTGTACTTGCATAATTGGTATAATTACCTGGGTGGGGGGGGGGGTGTGTCAGACCTCCATCAGTGTGACCCATGATTGATGATAGTGACAGCTCAGCCAATTGCTGTTGTCACTTGTAACAAACATCTGGCAGAGAAAGAGTTGTTCTGTGCTTCTGTGGCTCTAATTGATGACATTGTGTAATGCAAAGTCCATACTCAAAAAAAGGGGTAAAAAAAAAAAAAAAAGGAAAACCTCACTTAAGCAAATATACATTGCTTAATATATATTGCTTACATATACTCACCCTAATATTGGGTGGGGTTTCTGGAGTCACAAGCAATAGAATACAAAGAGAAAAATGGACTCCAAATAGAAACTCACCGCAGCATAAGTGTAGCTAAAGTTTTATTTTTAATACAAAAGTTTAATATGTATCAAAAGGCCAAGAAACAAACCTTAAAGTGGAGTTCCACCCAAAAATGGAACTTCCACTTTTTGGATTCCCCCCCCCTCCGGTGCCACATTTGGCACCTTTCAGGGGGAAGGAGGGAGCAGATACCTGTCTAATACCTGGCATAGATCACCGCGGTGATTGCGGTGACCTACGCCACTTCCGCCGCCTGCTCTGTCCTCCTCCACCGCTGTATTCTGTGAGACACAGAATACAGCAGGGACCTGAGAGGACGTGCAGCGCAACTTGCACATGCGCAGTAGGGAACCAGGAAGTGAAGCCACACGGCTTCGCTTCTATATTCCCCTACTGAGGATGGCGGCGGCAGCAGCCGAGAGCCGGAGGACTACGTCAGCTTTGTATATTTGCTTAAATGAGGTTTTCCCCTTTTTAACCCCTTTTTTGAGTATATTATTCCTTGGAGCCTCTCTGGATCTACTACCCACTTGAACCTTTACAACCCAGTTTGTATGTGTGTATCTTAACTTTGCAGCAGATGAAGCATTAATTTCCCGAATGGCATTTGTCATTGGGGATGAGATAGAGGAGGAAATTAGAGCTGTCTTTTCACAAGAATCCTGTGAAATCACACCTACTGACAATGATTTAATTAAGGGATTATTTAAACAACATAAAAAATGTATGGTGAAGTTCCTTAATCGTAAATGGGATATTTCATCCCTTGAATCTCGTGTCAGTAATTGTATGCTATCATGTGGACTCAGAACGGGTTATCTGGGCACAACATCTTCATACTAGACAATACTTGAGTGATTGGAAAAAATGATGTATTGATCATGGTGTAGCAGTGATGAGACTTATCATTGAGGAAGAGAATAGACAGCTGGTTGAATTAAAAGCTCAGATTGAGGAAAGCACTAAGCTTCTTAAGCCACATAAGGATAAACCTGTATTTGGTAGACACAAGAACTCCTGAAAAAGGCGGTTGAGAAAGTTCAAAAGAATCTACGACTGACCGAACAGTCCAAGTTTCAACAAGACTTGGATAATTGGGCACACGGTGAGATTTTGGATCTGACTGCCAATCGTGGACGCATCGGCTCGAGACGCAGTCGCCATCGCTCATATTTCTCAAACAGAGGGGCTCCTATTTCATCAGATAGTGATTGGGATGACTTTCAAACGGTCAGTTTTTTAGAAAAGTAAACTCCACAGGCAGACGAGGTGCTTCCAGTACGAGGCATTTTGAAGTTACCTACAGCAGATGAAGGTCAAAACAACCAAAACTGAAAAGGCGGAGAAGGAGGAAAGTCAGTAATAAGAGAATTGAACCAAACTATCACCAGGAGTCAGAGACGCAAGTAGACCCCTCCAGGGGAGATACAGGACCTTTGGGAGATAGTGCCAATAAGATGAGAATTATTAAACTTTCTGAATTTGACCTTCAGGATATGAATATGCGGTTGCTGTCATTTTGAGGTGTTTAAAGGCATTTCCCTATTTCTCAGAAAGGTGTATCTTAGATTGATCCACCAGATACCCCTGGAGACTCAGGGCCTTCCCATGATGTAAGGGATCAGCAAGCAATAGAGGACCTTGATGGAGAATGATGTCCGCGATATGGAGAGTGAGTGCTCTATCGAGACTTCATGAAAGAGACAGATGAACCTTAATATCAGATCCACCAAAATGCCACAATTTATGAATAATTAGTAGATTGGGATATTTCTTGATCTGGTCCAAGAGGATTTTACTAAGATCAGATGAGATTCACTCAGGATAACCTCCTGCAAGAGGAACAAGCAGCACTTAATGAGCTTAGTGAGGCCCCTGACCTAATCATCAAGCCTAGTGAAAAAGGGGGCAATGTGGTCCTCTAATCTGAAAATAACTATGAGCAAGAGATACTGAGACAATTAGATGACCAATAAACTTACACCAAACTTATGATCAACCCTTTTCCCCTTGTGGTTGGCTCCTGGAACTATAAACTCCAACTGGCATGCATTTGAGGCACATCTCCTCACTAAAAAAGAACTAAACTATCTCCTGGTCGATGAGTACAATTTCCTATATTATATATATATATATATATATATATATATATATATATATATATATATATATATATATCCCAAAAGTCCACAAAGATATAATGGATCCACCTGGGAGGCCCATTATTTCAGCTATAAAGGGCCCCCTTGAGCGGATGGAAGAAACAAAGGGTGTCCCCAAGGGATAATATGGGCAGAAGACCAATGAAGGATAGTATAAAGTAGGGATACCAGATATATAAATTTTTACAAATTTTATTCAAAATACAATTAGAAAATATACAAAATTACAAAATTAGCTTAAACTTTTGAAAAGAGCATGATTTGTAAATGCAAATGATGTAAATGCTACAGACGGCGCTGGAAAGCGCAATTATTACATAACCAACCACCCTACATATTTCGGAAAGGGTCACAGAAAAATAAATTTCTATGGAAAGTGTACTTCCTTCTTCAGGGGTTTAGGTAGGTTGTAATGTTGCATTTCTATTGAGAAGAAATTAAAAAATATAAGTATATCTGGGTGAAAGTACCCCATAATTCCAAGTTTACAATTTATTCATACATTAATGTGCAAGGAGTTATTTTCTAAGCACAGAGGTAATATGCATCCACTCATTCTGTGCTTAGAAAATAACTCCTTGCACATTGATCAAGTTTCTCAAAAGGACCTTTTGGGTGTGGTACCCAATCTGCCTGCACATGTGCTGTGTAACTTTCCTGCAACTAAGAGAGCACTTTTTGATCTGTGAGTATGGAATTACATTTCCTTGACTGTATTTTGCCATCTCACAATTATGTCAATGTATGAATAAATTGTAAACTTGGAATTATGGGGTACTTTCACCCAGATATACTTATATTTTTTAATTTCTTCTTGATAGAAATGCAACATTACAACCTACCTAAACCCCTGAAGAAGGAAGTACACTTTCCATAGAAATTTATTTTTCTGTGACCCTTTCCAAAACACGTAGAGTGGTTGGTTATGTAATAATTGCGCTTTCCAGCGCCGTCTGTAGCATTTATCAGCTAGGTACATCATTTGCATTTACAAATCATGCTCTTTTCAGAAGTTTTTAAGCTATTTTTGTAATTTTGTATATTTTCTAATTGTATTTTGAATAAAATTGGTTAAATCTCTTATATCTGGTATCCCTACTTTATACTATCCTTCGTTGGTCTTCTGCCCATATTATCCCTTGGGGACACCCTTTGTTTCTTCCAACTTTGCTTTTGGGATGTGGCAGAAACCTCTAGGATCAGTTTCTTGCATAGTTCCCTTCCCTTTAAATAATTTCTCCCCTTGAGCGGATCAGGATATTTTGGGATGTCTTGATTAAAAGGAATGGTAAGTGAATTACCATCCTTTGTTCAAGATACTAGGAATGTGCTGGCCAAGATTGCAGGACTGGAGGTGCAAAGGGGAGTCATACTTGTTCGATATTGACATTGAGTCCCTCTACACCTGCATCCCATGGGGGATAAGTGCAGTTGCCCATTTTCTGGAGGAAAAATATCCCTCCATGGGATCTCAAATTAGTTTAATTTAGGGCTCCTTGAAATTGTCCTCACTCGCAACTATTTTCAGTTTTCTGGAGTGAACTACCAACAAATACGAGGCAGCTCTATGGGGGCACTGTGGGCACCTGCATATGCCTGTCTCCATCTGGGATGGTGGGAGGGGAGCATAGTGTAAAATTCACCAATGTACCTCCCCCTTGTACGTTTTTGGCTGAGGTACAACGATGATTTCCTGGTCATCTGGGGTGGGACTATGAAAGAACTACAGGAATTCATCTGTAAACTAAACGCTAATGATAGGAATATTAAAATTACTTTCACATGGGATTTTGAAAGGATCTCTTTCCTTGATCTTTCCATATCTTTCCACATTGGCAAACTGGAAACAAGGACTTTTAGAAAGGAGACAGCTGCCAACACTTTGTTGTTGGCCTCCAGTCACCACCCTCCATCACTTATTCAGGGCATTCCCATCGGCCAGTTCCTTCGCATCCGCAGGAATTGCTCTGCGGATGCTGATTATCAACCTAAAATGAAAGAACTCCATCAGAGATTTAGGAACAGAGGCTATACACACAGAACCATTAGGCATGCACGTAAGAGGGCTAGAGCGTCTAAACGTGATGATCTAATCAGTACACACATAATGAAACCTGCTCTATCCCAAGCACCCCCAGTTTGCATCATTACTCGTTACTGATCTCAGCGGAACAAAGTTCGGTCAGCCCTGGCCAAACATTGGCACATTTTAACATGGTCCCCAGACCTGTCTCAGATTGTAGGGCCTAGACCGCTGCTGGTACCAAGAAGGGCAAAAAATCTAAAGGACTGCTTGATGTATTAAGAATTTGTGTGTACTCCATCCATAAATTGGCTGACAGACATGCCTCGCATTAATGGCATGTTTCCCTGTGGCCACTATCACATATGTCGATTTGTGGAAAGTGCTTATAGGTTTACTGATGCGGACAGGCAAAAAATGTACCATATCAAACAGTTCATTAATCGTAGCACTACACAGGTTTTGTACATTTTTGAATGTCCCTGTAAAAAATTCTATGTTGGAAAGACGAAGCATCAATTGCGTGTCCGCGTCGGTGAACACCTGAATAGCATCAGGAATAAAAATAACCCAAAAGGAGCCCCATTGCCCAACACTTTAATGTGTTTCACAACTTTTTCCCAGGGAGTCTCAAGGTAAAAGGCTTTTTTGCCCCCACTCTCTCCAACTGCAGGGGTGACTTTGATACAGTCCTTCTGTGGGGGAGAAAAGAGTGGATTTTCCGTTTACAGATGAGGATTTAAAAAAAACTGAACTTAGCCTACAAGTTTTCCTCTATCCTTAATTAACATATCATATAGTTGGTTTTGATTAGAAAATGTGTGGGTTATGAGTTCCCCTTTACCTTTTTCCTTTAATCTAATATATGCTCCACCTGCTGCAAACTTTTTGATTTAGTGGTTTGGGTGAAATACCTACTTGATGTAAATAATATTTACATTGATCTACGTTCATATCCAAAAGGTGTGCATATTTATGTAAATATCTTTCTCTATTTGTTGAATCATAATGTGGACATAATACTGTGGCCAATAGATGAGCATCTCTTGACAGGGATCCGCCCTCCTTTATAAGCTTGAAGACTGCCTTCCACAATGTCCTGACAAAGCTCACATGATCTGTGAGTGAAATGCATCGGCGTCATCATGTCATGTGACCTGGCTCCTTCAGTTCATTCATTCGGCTATCTACACCTGCCACTCCATCTTGTTCCGAGGGGATTCAGTGGCGCAGATGAGGCTTTTGAATAAGACATTTGCTTTCCATTGCACTTATACCTGCAGCAGTTGAGAGACATGTGATCGGGATTACAGCAGCGCGGATGAGGCTTCTGAATGAGACATCCTGTCTTTTATCACACTGACACCCGCAGCAGCTGAGAGACTTATGATCAGGGACTATACACGCCTGACAGCCGTGCCACAGTAGCACATTTAGCAGCTCCCAGGTCTAGCTACAGGACGGATCCTGGATCTACACTCTCTATGCTATATAACTTCATGCCAGTGTGTGGATAACTCCCTACCTATGAACATCTGTCTGCTATCTATCTTCTGTTCCCTGCTGTCTCTGCTGCCTATATGCTTTTTGCCTGTGTGACATCAGCTATATGAGCCTTTTCATATGTGTATTACAGTGCCTTCATCATATCTCAGGTTTAGCCCACCTGGATTGCCCAACTATCACATCTATCATGGTAATCCTTCCATTGACTGTGCAATATTAGTGGCCTCATTGGTCTGTCTCCCCTGTGACGTTTGCATCAGCCGTTTTTGGGGAGTGTGATCTACCAAAGTGTCCCCATTCATCCGTCATCTGCTATCAATCCGCCGGCATGATTAGCTGAATGTCTGTGAGCCCGGGCTGTTTTGAATTGTTCTTGACAATGTTGTCATGAATGCTTTTATTATGGGTTGGTTAAGGTTTTTTCTTGGCCTTTTGATACATATTAAACTTTTGTTTTAACAATAAGGCTGTTTTCACACTAGTCTGGTGCAAACTGCAGCTCCGGTTTCCCTGCAAAGATAAAAATGATTAATTTAGCGGTTCCTCTCCATTGTGGCTGTGTATCAGCTGACCAGGGAGAGCGGGGAGGTGTAGTGAGGAGGGAGAGAGAATTCCTGTTCACAATGAAACACGTGTGTGGCCTAGAAAATGCACACTTTTTTCTGCAATGCGGAGTGCGGATGCAACGCACATATGTGAACCAGACCCATTGAAAAGAACATATATTCAAATGTTCTGTAAATTAGATGTGGTGTAAGCCACATCCAATTTGCATATGTGTGAACCCAGCCTAAAACTTTAGCTACACTTATGTTGCGGTGAGTTTCTATTTGGAGTCCCATTTTCTTCTCTTTGTATCATAATGCAACGTCTAGCAGAGGAAGTCAGCAGTGGAAGCCTTCCTTTGCTAGATGTTTATTTACAGTGATTGGCAGAGCTGTCACTGACTGTAGTCATAGATCCATACTGATGGAGGTTCTCTGTTCATGCTATGTGAGTGCCTAGGTTGGCAGAGTCTAAGAACCAGCATTAAGCTGACCATAGATGGATAGAATTTCGAGGGAAAATTCTTAGGAAAGGTCTTAGGAAAATTCATATGAAAATTCTCAGAAAATGTTTAGAACATTTGTTTGTTGTTTAAAAAAGATTTAGTTTGCTTATAACATTTGATTTTGGAATGGGCCGAAAGAAACCACATACACTGTTAGAAAATCATTTCTTTAAGATACAGTACATTTTCCATCCTGCTCATTCAAACTTTCACATCACTGTGGTTAAAAACAAACATCAATTTGACCCACTAATGATTAGAAAAACAAACAAACTTTCTTAGAACCATCCTTTCCTAATAATTTTCGTTTGAAATTCTACCCATCTATAGCTATCTATGGCCATCTTAAAGCTCTCACAGGACATACCCACGGGACATCTTTCTGGAACAATAGGGGAGTGGGTCAGCTGTTTATTTACAGTGACCAGTTAGCAAGATGTTAAAACAAATAGCAATTGTAGCACCCCCTGACCCCCGAAGACATGATAGTACCCCTAGAGATGAGGTGGGCTGACATTCCACCACAGGGGTGAGTCTCTTATGCCCTGTACACATGATCAGAATTTGTCGGAAAAACCTTGGATGGTTTTTCCAACAGAATTCCGCTCAAACTTGGCTTGCATACACACGGTCACACAAAAGTTCTCTGAACATTCGACCGTCAAGAACGCGGTGACGTACAACACGTACAACGGCACTAGAAAAGGGAAGTTCCATACGAAGCGATCATTCTGAGCAAGCATGGTTTTTTGCGAGTCGGAATTGCATACAGACGAGCGGAATTTCCGATAGGAACTTTTTTCCAATGGAAACGGGAAATTCCGCCAGCAAAAGTCCGATGGAGCATACACACGGTCGGAATTTCCGACCAAAAGCTCACATCCGACTTGCTGGCGGAATTTCCGATCGTGTGTACGGGGCTTTAGGCATAGTGGGACACATGGACAGATGGGCGTCAGTCACTTTTAGGTAAAACAAAAAGAGTTTTAGAGAGGGAGATTTAGAGAGGAGAGAGCGCTAGGGGTGATAATGTTCAGAGCTAAGGCAGGACTCTGGCAGTTCATAAAGCACATCACAAGGGGAAGACCTTCCTGTGGTAGGATTCTCTAGAAATCAGTACCAATAACAGCAGCTTCCATCTTTTACAAGAGAGTCAACCAGCCATCATGGGACTCCATCCTGCCTCAAGCTAAGATTGGCAGCGCCGGTTCTCATCAATTACCAGGTCCCCGTCAGACTAGGCTGGCCAAAATTTTTTTTGACCAGCTCCATTAGGCACACCCTATCTTGGCCGCAGCCAGGGAGGAAGAGAACTTGTATTAGCTAATCCCAACCATTTATACCTTTTCCCACAATGCATTACTGGCAAAGGAAACTCTTAGTGATTGGCTGGGAAAACATATAAATATTCATAATGTATACCTGCATTACTATATCTCACTGATACCAGAGGTGACAGTGCCACCTACTGACAGAAGGAAGAAGGACAGCCAGGCTGAACTTAGAGGAGGCTGAGCAAATCACAGACTGCAAATTAACATTGGCTGACTACAACCATGCAAGACTAAATTTAGACACTCCTGCTTACAGTGTTTGTAAAGGCCTAGTTTAAAAAACAAAAAACAAACAGGTTTATACTTAGCTGCTCTGTGTAATGGAATTGCACAGAGCGGTCCTAAACCTCCTCTTCTCGGATCCCCTGCCAGAGCTCCTGGCTTCTCCCCTGCTGTGCGGGATAGCTCCCAAGTCTCGCACTGTGGGGGGGGGGGAGATACTGATGCCTAAAGATTTTGTAACTTAATGCCAGGAATGCATTGAAGTAAAAAATGTTTAGACTTTAGAATCAATTTAAAAGGAAGGTGGCTATACTCATAATATAGGGATGCACGGAAACAGTATGCTGGGATTCAATTGTATTGTCAGCACATGAGTGCATCAAAAATCTCTGTAAACAACCAGCCGTATATAGAGAAGGTATTCTGCAAATGATTGGATGAACAAAGCAAACATACCTATACTTCACTATGAATGAAATGTAATTATCTGCGCTAATCAATACAAAAAGCAGCCAGCAGAGTTTTTTGATCACCAAAAATAAAGTCCAAAAAAAGTCTATAAGAGCGGCGCTTAAAATAGATGATGTTAAACTTAGTGAGTCCGAGGTATAGGGAGGAAGGTTCCAGTCACCGGTAGAAGTGCATGGATGTGGAAGCACACAACACCACGTGGTAAAGTGATCTGCTTACCAGAAAACGAAACAAGCTAGGCATATAATTTAATCCACAGCTCATCCAGCATGTCGGCCTCCACAATACACCCTCAAGGAATGGAACAGCAATATCCGGATAACCTTCACAGCCGGTATAACTTCTCCAGGGATTCACATCAATAGTACAGGCTCTCAGTAAACCGATCAAGCATGCCCAATGAAAGAAACATAAGCGACCAATAGTGAAGCCTTTTGTTATTCTAAACAAATCCCTGTATGTTCCTCTCTGCCTTTGTTCTGAGTCACTATACTTCACTATGAATGAAAAATTAGTCCTTTTGTAAGTCTCTCTTTAGTGTATAATAATAAAAATTCAATAATACTGAAATATTATTTTCTGTTGTTCTATAAATGCAATCATTACAACATGAAGTACATTTTCAGTGCAATTTCTACATTACATTACATTATTTAAAAAGCAAAATCATGCTCATGTTTTTCTTGTCATACTTAAACTAAACACTTTTACATACAGTATTGTAGGGGGATCAGACTCAATGCAGGGACAAACTCACAGTTTCTTTAGGAAAACATCATGTTTAATCCACAGGATATTGCAAACAGAAGAAAAAGGGCATCTTGCCATTAATTAAACAAAAATAAACTTCTGCTCTACTGAGCCTTACTGTGTCCGTAGTCTGACCAGTCCTTGGTTTTGTAGTAAGTGTCCTTACAAACGCAAATACTTTGTATCCAAAGTCAGGTAATAAGCAGCCATGCCCCTAGTTGCCTCCTCACATGGAGACACACACTCTCTCTGAGAGCCAGGACCAGCTGCCTTAATCAAGACCTGTAAAGAAAACATTAAACTGCGGTCCATGGACTTGGGAGTCTGTCCCACCCAGATCTCTGTCAGACTCCCAATAAAACCAGCCCCAGAACGGACTTTACCAATACAGGGTAAAGAACTATCCTTCTTTACCCTGAAGTCTTTGCTGGTATTATCTTAGATTGCAAATCTAAGAATCCGTGGAGGAACATATATCCCATCAATCACTTTCCCTGAAATTTTAACCTGTTTCACAGGCACCCCGCTACATACCCCCCCCCCCCAGCTCAAACTCGGGGGGTTGAGCAACTTGGGCAAACAGACTGTAAACTCTGGAGAGAGCATCCGCATTAGCTTGTTGGCTACCTGGTCTACGTTCTACTAAAAATTTAAAATTCTGTAGAGCCAAGAACCATCTAGTAACTTGCCTTTTTCTCCTTATTTTGGGTCATCTATTTGAGAGGGGCATGGTCAGTTAGGAGCTTAAACTGTTGCCCTAATAGATAATATTTTAAACTTTCAAGAGCCCATTTGATGGCTAGACATTCCCTTTCTACAATGGCATATCTTTTTTTTAACAGGGGTCAACTTTCTGCTTAAGAATGCTATGGGGTGTTCCTCCCCATTCACCACTTGGGACAACACTGCACCTAATCCCACTTCTGAAGCATCCGTCTGCACTATAAATTCCTGTGTGAAATCTGGGGTGATTAAGACAGGGCTATTACACAGAGCTGTCTTTAGGTTCTGGAAAGCTTTCTCAGCTTCTGGGGACCAAGTCACTCCTGTGGACTTCCCCCCTTGGTAAGATCTGTAAGGGGAGCGGCCAACGTAGCAAAATTGGGGACAAACCTTCTGTAGTAACCTACTAACCCCCAAAAAGCCCTGACCTGTTTTTTATTAAGGGGTCTTGGCCAACTTTGGATTGCCTGGACTTTTGTGACTTGGGGTTTTACTACCCCCCTGCCAATAATATACCCTAAATACCGGGCCTCCTCTAATCCCCAGCACACTTCTTAGGATTGGCTGTCAGACCCTCACAATGGAGGGTGTTAACAACAGCCTGCACTTTAGGTAAGTGGCTCTCCCAGTCTGCACTAAAAATTACCATGTCATCCAAATATGCAGATGCATAGGCTTGGCGGGGTTTAAGGATGCGATCCACCATCCGCTGAAAAGTGGCCGGGGCCCCATGTAGGCCAAATGGCATCCTCTTATACTGCCAGTGCCCTTCGGGAGTGGAAAAGGCTTCTCTTTCGCATGTTCTGTAAGTGGTATTTGCCAATACCCCTTTGTAAAGGTCCAGGGTGGTGATATATCGAGCATGTCCTAAACGTTCAATTTGCTCATCCACTCTGGGCATTGGATAAGCATAAATTTTTGACACCTCATTCAGCTTTCAGAAGTCATTACAAAATCGGATGCTTCCATCCGGCTTGGGAATAAGGACAATTGGACTACACCACTCATTATGGAATTCTTCTAATTTTTAGTGCAGACTGGGAGAGCCACTTACCTCTCCAACATCCTCCTTATTTCCTCTGAGAGTACTTGGTGCCGCGCTTCTGGGATGTAATAAGGTTTTAAGTTAACATTCACCTCTGACTTGGTCACAATATCATGTCTTATTACTGAAATTACCCCTGGAAGTTCAGAGAAGAACTCCCTACTTCTTAGTAGAAATTCCTTGGTCTCTTGTTTCTGGCGTACGGACAGGGCTTCAGCGATCTCTACCCCAGGCACGGTAGAAGGACCTGTGGTAGTCATCGCCAAGGGTGCGTGGACCACAAGGGATTCTCTGTCTTTCAGGGCTTCAATATATTGACATGATAGATTTGGTAGGGCTTTCTTTTGCCAGGCTGATGTACTCTATAGGTAATTTCCCCCATCTGTTCTACAACCTCCTATGGCCCTTGCCATTTTGCCAGAAATTTGCTCTCCACTGTAAGTACCAGCACAAGAACTCTGTCACTGGGGTTAAAGGTTCGGATCTTGGCTGAACAGTTATAGACTCTAGCCTGAGCCTGCTGAGCCTGTTGCAAATGGGATTTAACAATGGGCATGACTTTTCCAATCCGGTCTTGCATTTGAGCAATATTGCTCACTACACTTTTCAGTGGGGTTGCCTCTTGTTCCCAGGTCTCTTTTGCTATATCTAATAGGCCTCTCGGATGTCGGCCATACAGCAACTAGAAAGGGGCCTGCCCAGGACCACCAGGGATGCCACCAGACCACCAGGGACAACCACCAGGGACAGCCACCCCACTGGACCACCAGGAATGCCACCCTAGACCACCAGTGAAATGGCTATCAGTGTCCATCGTCAGTGTCAATCAGTGACACATCATCAATGCCACCTGATCTGTGCCGCCTCATCGGTGCCGTCTTATCAGTGCCCATCAGTGCAGCTTATCAGTGCCCATCAGTGAAGAAGAAAACTTAATTATTTACAAATTTTTATAACAAAAACAAAGAAAAACTTTTTTTTTTCAAAATTGTTGGTCTTTTTTTTATTCGTTTAGCAAAAAAAAAAAAAAACACAGAGGTGATCAAATACCACCAAAAGAAAGCTCTATTTGTGGGAACAAAATGATAAAAACTTTGTTTGGGTACAGTGTAGCATGACCTTGCAATTGTCATTTAAAAAGTGACAGCGCTGAAAGCTGAAAATTGGCATGGGCAGGAAGGTGCGAAAGTGCCCTGTATTGAAGTGGTTAATCAAGACCTGAAAAGAAAACATTAAACTGCGGTCCATTAACTTGGGAGTCTGTCCCACCTAGATCTCTATCAGACTCCCAATAAAACCAGCCCTGGAACAGACTTTACCAATACAGGGTAAAGAACTATCCTTCTTTACCCTGAAGTCTTTGCTGGTATTATCTTAGATTGCAAATCTAAGAATCTGTGGAGGACCATATATCCCATCAATCACTTTTCCTGAAATTTTAACCTGTTTCACAGGCACCCCGCTACAGTATATACAATCATTTATCTTTGGAGGTAATACTTTAAAATGGTATTAAAGGGATTGTAAATGACCACCTTATAAAACAACCCATTCAATTAAAAATAGAAAACATTTGAATATACAGTGGGGACGGAAAGTATTCAGACCCCCTTAAATTTTTCACTCTTTGTTTTATTGCAGTCATTTGCTAAAATCATTTAAGTTAATTTTTTTCCTCATTAATGTACACACAGCACCCCATATTGACAGAAAAACACAGAATTGTTGACATTTTTGCAGATTTATTAAAAAAGAAAAACTGAAATATCACATGGTCCTAAGTATTCAGACCCGTTGCTCAGTATTTAGTAGAAGCACCCTTTTGATCTAATACAGCCATGAGTCTTTTTGGGAAAGATGCAACAAGTTTTTCACACCTGGATTTGTGGATCCTCTGCCATTCCCCCTTGCAGATCCTCTCCAGTTCTGTCTGGTTGGATGGTAAACGTTGGTGGACAGCCATTTTTAGGTCTCTCAAGAGATGCTCAATTGGGTTTAAGTCAGGGCTCTGGCTGGGCCATTAAACAAGAGTTGTTGTGAAGCCACTCCTTCGTTATTTTAGCTGTGTGCTTAGGGTCATTGTCTTGTTGGAAGGTAAACCTTCGGCCCAGTCTGAGGTCCTGAGCATTCTGGAGAAGGTTTTCATCTAGGATATCCCTGTACTTGGCTGCATTCATCCTTCCCTCGATTGCAACCAGTCGTCCTGTCCCTGCAGCTGAAAAACACCCCCACAGCATGATGCTGCCACCACCATGCTTCACTGATGGGACTGTATTGGACAGGTGATGAGCAGTGCCTGGTTTTCTCCACACATACTGCTTAGAATTAAGGCCAAAAAGTTCTATTTTGGTCTCATCAGACCAAAGAATCTTATTTCTCACCATCTTGGAGTCCTTCAGGAGTTTTTTAGAAAACTCCATGTGGGCTTTCATGTGTCTTGCACTGAGGAGAGGCTTGCGTCGGGCCACTCTGCCATAAAGCCCCGA
This sequence comes from Aquarana catesbeiana, assembly GCF_042186555.1. Classification (NCBI taxonomy): domain Eukaryota; kingdom Metazoa; phylum Chordata; class Amphibia; order Anura; family Ranidae; genus Aquarana; species Aquarana catesbeiana. The sequence goes on from NC_133324.1 coordinate 638,065,588, forward strand.
CTGGTGGAGGGCTGCAGTGATGGTTGACTTTCTACAACTTTCTCCCATCTCCCGACTGCATCTCTGGAGCTCAGCCACAATGATCTTTGGGTTCTTCTTTACCTCTCTCACCAAGGCTCTTCTCCACCGATAGCTCAGTTTGGCCGGACAGCCAGCTCTAGGAAGAGTGCCTTGCCACAATTCTGTCTCTGAGCTCTTCAGGCAGTTCCTTTGACCTCATGATTCTCATTTGCTCTGACATGCACTGTGAGCTGTAAGGTCTTATATAGACAGGTGTGTGGCTTTCCTAATCAAGTCTAATCAGTATAATCATACACAACTGGACTCAAATGAAGGCGTAGAACCATCTCAAGGATGATCAGAAGAAATGGACAGCACCTGAGTTAAATATATGAGTGTCACAGCAAAGGGTCTGAATACTTAGGACCATGTGATATTTCAGTTTTTCTTTTTTAATAAATCTGCAAAAATGTGGGGTGCTGTGTGTACATTAATGAGGAAAAAAATGAACTTAAATGATTTTAGCAAATGGCTGAAATATAACAAAGAGTGAAAAATTGAAGGGGGTCTGAATACTTTCCGTCCCCACTGTAGTTATAAAAAAAAGCATTATAATTATTAATTATTTCTGTTTTTTCATAAGTGATCGCATTTCCTCTGATCCCTCTGTTCTCAACTGCATAAGAGCTGGTGGGAGGAGAAGCAACAGTATACTGTAGACCGTGCGGGGGAAGGGGGGGGTATGATCATTGGTAAGAGCACACTGAGTTACCATCATAGCTAAAGAACTGACCATGATGTGTTCCCCTGCTTAGTGTAGTCAGTTTTTAATAGGAAAGTAGAGGGACTGGCAGGAACACCAGGGATTTCACACAAAGATACAAGTACAATTATACTTGTATATGATACAGCAGGCACATATCAGCAATATGAAATTGTGGGGTTACAAACACTTTAATTCCATATACTTACGTACGTTGGTTCACTTTAAATAGTTTTAAATTGCGTGCATTACTTATTTTACAGAATAACACTATAATGTGTGTTGGTAGCCTGTACAAACATACAGCTATGACCTAAAATTGGTGAGGCATAGTTTTAACTGAGTATATTACTCAGCAGATGGCTCTGCAAATACATGACATATGGGGAAAACTATCATGTATGCCAGTTCATTCAACAGATTGTCTGCATTGTTCGACCGTGGCTTACAGTAAAGGGGTACTGAAATACTTTTAAATATAGTATCGTCATTTTCATGTCAGTTTTTACTGACATGGTCAACATTGAATAGCCACTTGATCAGTGAATTTGCATGCACATTCGTTCTGTATGAATTAGGTAACAGCTAAATTTTCTCTTCTGAATGAAAGTTCTTTTATTATGGGCAGTTAATTATGTAACCAATGGTTACATTTATTTGCTATTTATCTCTAGCATTCTCTGGAAATGTAACATTGTATCTCTTGTTACAAATGCATATTTATTTCTTATGCTCTTCAGCTCCATCTAGTCACCATAACGTGCTATTTCTCTACTGCCCATAATAGATGACAATTTATGCAGCGCTTTACATATACTGTACATTTACATTTGTTCAGAGGAAAGATAGTAGCCTAGAGAACATTTGTTTTTGCTCAGTTCACACAGAACAAATGTACATGTATATTTTCTGGATTAAAGGCTATGCATGTTTTTTTATATGATTAGACCCCTAAGTATGTGATTTTCATCATTTTACCAAAGTACATTCATATTCTTACTATTATTAAAATCTCTCACTGGTTTTTGATCCCTATATTTATTATTATTATTATTATTACCCTGTCACAGTCAAGAGTAAGGCTCAGAGAAGACCAGGAGCTTTAGCAGCAAAGAGGCTCTCACCAACCAGCAGGATAAGTATACAAGCAGGTCAGTTTGGCAGATGGCACGGGCTCACCAGAGGTGCAGGGTCCACATACTGACCAGTATTCACCAGAGTTTCTGATTTATGTGTTTTGTTGCATGTTAGTACCTAGTCACAGTCCTCAGAATTGCCCCACCAGGAGCAAACTGGAGTCAAGTAGCAGACATAGCAGGTTAGAATCAAGCAGAGGTGTAGTCAGTAAACAAGCCAAAGGTTGGTAACTAGTGGTTGCAGGTTGGGATCAAGCAGAAGCATAGTCAAGGAACAAGCCAAAGGTCGGTAACAAGTGGTAGCAAAGATATGGATGGCAGCAGGAGTGACAATAGTGAGATATTGGCTGTAGAGCGGACAATAATCTGGCACACAGGAAGTGCAAAGGTATGGTTTAAATGAGAACTTTGTGGGAGGAGCAAAGAGTTTAAGGTTCACCAGAAACAAAGTTCAAGCAAAGATTGTCCAAGGAATTGTCCAAGTATCCGTACAGCATCTCAGGTGGCTCAGCAAGAAGAGATGTTGCCATGCACAGCAGGGGTTGCAGTTTCTTATCCCAGTCCTGACATGCCCATCAAAGAACAAGAGCTTAGTTCCGGAAATGCTTTGGCTTATAATTGAAAAATGGGTCTTTGGAATAAACTTATACTAGAACTTGGATATCAGTGTGGTTCTGTACTTCTATGCATATTCATCTTCCTCACAAACCAATATGACCATGGAACTCTTCTAAATGTAGAAATAGTCTCCTCCTACCAGATACACATCACACAAATCAGCGGATGCTTTGAGGTCACGTGGAAGTCAATTCACTAACGTTTACCACATGTAATAACGTGGTCACGTGATTCATTTGCATGAATTATCACATTTTGTAAATTAAGTCCAATTCATAAAAGAAAAAATAACAATTATGCAATATTTACTGCCAAAAAAATGGGCTTGTAGATATCATTTTAACCACTTCAGCTCCGGAAGAATTTACCCCGTTCCTGACCAGGCCATTTTTTGAGATACGTTACTGCATCGCTTTAACTGACAATTGCAACATTGTACCTAAACAAATAGAGCTTTCTTTTGGTGGTATTTGATCACCTCTGCAGTTTTTATTTTTTGCGCTATAAACAAAAGAAGAGCGACAGTTTTGAAAAAACATAATATTTTTTAATTTTTGCTATAATAAATATCCCCAATTTAAAAAAAAAAAATCTTCACCAGCTTAGGCCAATGTGTATTGCAATAAGCGTATATTGAGTGGTTTGAGCAAAAGTTATAGCATCTACAAAATAGGGGATAGATTTATGGCATTTTTGTTATTTATTTTTTTTACTAGTAATGGCGGCGATCAGTGATTATTATCGGGACTGCGACATTGCAGCAGACAGATCGGACTCTTTTGACACTTTTTTGGGACCATTGACACTTATACAGCGATCAGAGCTAAAAATAGCCACTGATTACTGTATAAATGTCACTGGCAGGGGTCAACACTAGGGGGGCAATCAAGAGGTTATATGTGTGTTCTAACTGTGAGGGGATGGGACTGACTGGGGAAGAGACAGATCATTGTTCCTAGTTTGTAGGAACAGAGGATCTGTTTATCCTCTCCTATGAGTACAGCGACCGCACCCACCGGCCACGTGTATTGGGGCGTGCAGATGCCTGCTATGGCTCATAAAGGAGCCGCCTTATATATATGGGGCTTCCCCCAGGAGAGCTATTCTGCCGCAATATCGGTCGGGAAGTGGTTAAAAGCTCTTAAGTGCAATTCACAAACGGACCAGAGAGTAAAAAAATGCAATATATACCACCAGGGTTTTGCTGGCGGTATCACATGCGGTATTTGTCAAAAAACTGTGGGGGTCAGGGGACCCCCACACTGTTTTTTGACAAATAGCTGGCTGCTAAGGAGTGGGCCGGGAAGCCCAATCCTTAATAACGGACATTCCCCACCAATAGCTGAATGTAAAAAAAATGATGCACATTAAAAATGATGAAAAAAAAACAGCGTGCCCCCCCCCCCCACCCCCACGGACCATTCGGGTCTGGTATGGATTTTAAATGGAACTCCATGCCAAAATTGAAAAAACCCATACCAGATCCTTATCCAAGCATGCAGCCCGGCAGGTCAGGAAAGGGGGTGGACGAGCAAGTTCCCCCCCCGAACCATACCAAGCCACATACCCTCAACATAGGGACAAGGACCTCATCCCCATAACCATGTCTGGTAGTTGTGGGGGTCTGCAGGCAGGGGATTTATGGGAATCTTATGGGAATCTGGAAGCCCTCTTTAACAAAAGGGGCCCCAAGATCCTGCACCCCCCATGTGAATGAGAGTATGGGGGAGTATGGGGTACATAGTACCTCTACCCATTCAATAAAAAAATTTCAAAAAGTAATAAAAACACAGAAACAGTTTTTGCCAATTCCTTAAGGCTGGGTTCACACTATAACACGCTGCGGATCACACAGGAGCACTGTGCGTCCCTGTTCCCCATTTCAGGGACAAATCAGGGCTGATTCTATGCCTGAATTCGGCTGTGAAATGGAGCCAAAGATACACAGCGTTTTTGTATAGTTCGCTGCGCAGCCGCCCCGGAGATATGTGAAAAGGCTCCATAGGGAGCGAGTCACATTCTCCTGCTATGCAAATTAGATGCGGAGAAACGCACATCTAATTTGCATAGGTGTGAACGGGGCCTTATTAAAAAATTTTAAAAACTGTGTCCCCTGTAAATCCATTGTCAAGCAGTCCTTACATATGTAAGGGTTGGGGCCACCTGGTGACATCACTTAGTGGTCCCCCTCTTCTGACATCACCGACCCAGCAAGCATTTCATTTTAACATTCAGCGGTCAGTGGGGAACGTGCTGACAGCTGATGAGTCATATGTTGTTAAGGATGTGGTAGCCAGCTTCCCGGCATGCTCCTTAGTAACCAGCTCAATGTGGTAACTTACTGCATTAACCACATCAGCCCCGGAAGGATTTACCCCCTTCCTGACCAGAGCACTTTTTGTGATTCAGCACTGCGTTGCTTTAACTGACAATTGCGCAGTCGTGCGACGTGGCTTAGAAACAAAATTGACGTCCTCTTTTTCCCACATATAGAGCTTTCTTTTGGTGGTATTTGATCACCTCTGCGATTTTTATTTTTTGCGCTATAAACAAAATAAGAGCGGCAATTTTGAAAAAAATCTCATTATTTTTTACTTTTTGCTATAATAAATATCCCCCAAAAATATATAAAAAAACATTTTTTTCCTCAGTTTAGGCCGATACGTAGTCTTCTACATATGTTTGGTAATAAAAAAAAATTGCAATAAGCGTTTATTGATTGTTTGCGCAAAAGTTATAGCGTTTACAAAATAGGGGATAGTTTTATGACATTTTTATTAATAATTTTTTTTTACTAGTAATGGCGGCGATCAGCGATTTTTATCAGGACTGTGACATTATGGCGGACACATCGGACATTTTTGACACATTTTTGGGACCATTGTCATTTATACAGCAATCAGTGCTATAAAAATGCACTGATTCCTGTGTAAATGACACTGGCACTGAAGAGGTTAACCACTAGGGGGCGGGGAGGGGTTAAGTATGTCCTAGGGGAGTGATTCTAACTGTAGGGGGGATGGGCTGTGTGTGTTACTACACTGATCTCTGCTCCCGATGACAGGGAGCAGAGATCCAGTGACACTGTCACTAGGCAGAACGGGGAGATGCTGTTTACAACGGCATCTCCCCGTTCGTCCTCTCCGTGAAGCGATCGCGGGTATCCCCGCGGTGATCGAGTCCGCGGGACCCGTGACCCGACTCACGGAGATTGCGGCAGGGACACGCGTGCTGCCGGAGGCACGCACACACGGCGGCAAATTCAAAGTAACGTACGGGTACGTTACTTTGCGCAGCCGTGCCATTCTGCCGACGTATATTTACAGGAGCCACATGCAGTATTTTACCGCCTTTTATTAGCCGTTATTTAACTTTTAGTGAATTGACCCCATGAATACATAGAAAATTAAGTATTGTGCTTCTTTGTATGCAGCACAAGGGGGGGGGGCAGTGGTATGAGATTTACATTATCCACCAGAATGCCGCATACACACGATCAGATTTTACGCCAACAAAACCGTGGATTTTTGTTCGAAGGATGTTGTCTCAAACTTGTCTTGCATACACACGGTCACACAAATGTTGGCCAACAATTCCGAACGTGAGAACGCAGTGACGTACAACACATACAACAGGACTATAAAAAGGAAGTTCAGTAGCCAGTGCGCCACCCTTTGGGCTCCTTCTGCTAATCTCATGTTTATCTCGTGTTAGTAGAAGTTTGGTGAGAGACGATTTGCGCTTTTCAGCTTCATGCTTTTCAGTTTGTTTCTGCTTGTCAGTTTGTGCTTGTGGGTTCGTATCTGTTCATCAGTGCTTGTTGTCAGTTAGTTCCTGTCTTTCAGTGCGTTCTATTAATAGTTCACTTCTGTTTTTCAGTGCGTTCTTGTCCGCTCGTTTCTGATTTTCAGATCGTCCTTCTCAGGTCCTTTCTGATTTTCAGTGCCTTCTGTTAGTTCATTCTGACCAGCTGACCGTTTTCTAGCCATGTTGTGGTTCTTGTCGGAGAGCTCGTGCCGTTGTTGGGCTTGGTGATGGAGTTCTTGCTTTAACCCAAGTCCAGTCCATGAACAGTGGGAAGAGGATTTCATGGACCAAGAATGGCCATGACCAATTCTCTCACATTCCTTTGCTGTGGGAGTTCCAGGAGAATAATCCTGACGATTTCAGGAATTATCTTTCGATGACAGACTCCGTTTTTCACCGTCTGTTGGCTTGACCTGTTGACCCCTATATTACCAAGCAGGACACCTGCATGCGGCAAGCCATCACTCCCGAGCAAAGGCTCGTCGCCAGCTTACGGTACTTGGCGACGGGGAGAAGTCTCCAGGATATTAAGTTTACGACTGGGATCCCCCCCCAGGCTCTGGGAATCATTATTTCAGAGACCTGTTCTGCCATTATTCAGGTTCTGCAGAAGGACTATATTAAGGTAAGTTTTATCCTTTGACATCACATTCTACGTATTTAATGTTTGCTAATGTATTGTATTCATTTCATCATTCCCTAATTACCATGATTGTAATATGCTGTGAATGTCCTCATTGTCCTCATGCATGCTGTAAGCTTTCAATGCTCCTTTTTTGTCCTTCACTATCCTCCCCATCATACTATCCTGGGGTCATACACACCTAGCCTAGTCACTTAACATGTATTTTGTCAGCTCCATTGTAGTGCTTACCCTAAACACCCTAAAATGTGTCCAAATGTTATTGTTGTACTTAAATTCAGGCAGAGTGCAAGAGACTTTTTTTGGGGGGCCAAAACTCATTTGGAACCCTCCCTCCCTCCCAACCGCTAAGTCAACCGATATCAATACTCTATCTACTGACTTTGCTCATCCCATACACACTATACCTACCTCTTTTGTGGTCATATTTATGGATGAATTCACTCTTGTTAGGTAATTGGAAGTGAGTTTCTTCTTCCACAACATCCACATCACCTAAAAAGAATAAAACACACCATGTATTACCATGTATTATAAATATTCAGGCATACATCTATTACCTGAAGCTGTGGTCTCAGACACTGACCTGTTGTGGTCACCATTTCGGCCACTTCCTGAACCTCGGAATCAACATCCTCAGGTTGTGTGCTGAGTTGTTCCCCTTCTTCATTTAGTGTGGGGTTCATGGCGTCCTCATATGTACAGATTCTTTTCTCCCCTATGTGAATACAAAAAAGGTATACTTAGCAGACAGATATTTGAGGCGAGAAATAGTAATATGAAACATTGCTTGGAAGTGTCATCCAATTGTCTGTTTTGGCAGAGTTCCAAGCTGAAGACATGATTTTTTCCCTTTTAAAAGCTGGAATAATTACCTATTTTGTTAATGTTTCACACATGAAGAGACCCCTAGTATCCACTGGAACACCTGCATGGGACACAATAAAAGGTTGTTCTGGTGTCCCACACTAGTGCTCCTGCATCCAGATGTGTAAACAGCCGCTGAGTGTCCTCTACTTACACTGAAACAAGTTTGCATTTCATTATAGTTACAAACACATCTAGACAACTTCTTTTAATACAAATAGGCATTAACAAATGTAGTTAACCTGCATCTGCCAAAACATCATATTAGTGGTCGAACGAACAATATTTTACGACGAACGATTACTGTGCCCACGAACCTCAAAATTGCCATTTTAAACTGTACATCAGAATAGAAAAGCCCATGGATCAGTAGACATGTGCACACTGAAATATTTTGTTTCGGAATTTCATTTTCGTCCGAAAAATAAATGTATTTAGTTACTTCCGAAATTCGTTTTTATTTATGTCGTTTTTCGTTAAAAATTGCATTCGTCCAAAAATATAAATTGAGGTCGAATCTGTCATTGAAGGCTTATGGTGTTTGTCGAATGTTCAAAGAAGATTCGATGGAGCAGCTAAACTGTACGACGCCGTATAGTTTACCTGCTCCGTCGAATCTTCTTAGAACTTTCAACAGACACCATAAGCCAAAGTACGTGTGTACTTAGTTCTAGCTATTTTACTGCTTCTCCTCTTTGGTTACAATCAGCCAATAACATTAATCATCATGATTATTTTTATTTATCTTTTCTCCCCTACGTCGAATCTTTTCTCCCCTAGTCGAATCTTTTCTCCCCGACGTCGAATCTTTTCTCCCCTACATCGAATCTTTTCTCCCCTACGTCAAATCTTTTCTTTCTATGTCAAATCTTTTCTCTCTATGTAGAATAATCTTGGACTAATAGAGTTAAGGTTAGGCACATTCGACCACAGGTTTGATGGACACAGATTGTTATTGTCATCATCATGTCGAATCTCCCTTCTATATTGAACTGCTGTAGCAACGAAAACGAAAATAAAGCATTTGTTTATGTCGGATCTTTTGTTTTTCGGATTCTGCACTTTCGTTATCGTTTGTTAAAATGATAACGAAAATACCTGAAATTCGGACAAAAATGCATTCTAACGAAAACAAATGCACATGTCTATGGATCAGCACAAAAGTAATAATAATAGGAACACATGACAAATACTTACTTTTTTGAAGCACTTTACTGATCCTTCTATACTGTTCTTGCTCCCTCAATTTCAGGTCTGACCAGCATTTCCTCAATTGCTCCTTGGATCGTCGTACCCCAAAATTCCTGTGCAGACTTCTTACAACATTAGTCATGATCTTGGCCTTTCTCACATTTGGGTTTCTGTACGGTCCATACTTCCCATCATAGTCTGCCCTCTTCAAGATGTCCACCATCTCCACAATCTCTACAAAGGACATATTTGAGGCCTTATATCTCATCCTGGATCGGGAACTGCCTTGCTCCAGGCTTTCCTCCTTATTGCTGATCTCTGCAGGCACCTGCTGTCTCTCCACCATGTGCTCTCCCACTGCCATGAAAGAGAAGAGGTGGGGAATACACTAGAAAGAAGGACAGAGGCAGAGTTTCACGCATGCGCAGTGTATATAAAGCATAACACGCGGGAGAGTAGGTACGATCTGTGAGTGGAGGACAGAGGATCGTAAGCGCCGATCATGCAAACAAAGGTACAATTTTAACTTGGGGCATCAGTGGTTAGTGGCCTATACTGCTTAGAGATGGAGGCCTATATTGGGACAAGATTAGGAGAGTTTAGCCTGACATTAGGGTTTTGTTTTGTGTTGTGTCTTGCAGAGAAAATGGTGGATAAATTCATGGACCCAGACTTCCTGCCCAGATTCCTGGACATGTACAGGGAGCTGCCATGTCTCTGGCAAGTCCAAAACAGGGACTGCTCCAACAAGCTAAAGAGGAAGGCAGTGCTGGAGAAACTGTTGGAATTGGTGAAGCCGGCAGACGTCAACTATTTGAAGGCCAAAATTGGTAGCCTGAGGAGCACATATAATAGGGAGCACAAGAAGGTCCAGGATTCCATGAGATCAGGAGCAGCAGCAGATGACGTATATGTGCCCAGGCTCTGGTACTACAACAGACTGTATTTTTTGTCAGACCAGAGTGAAAGAGTGAACTCAGGCCATCACTATCTACACTTCCTTCCACACTTCCTTCAACATCAGATGAGGCTCCTGAAGTCCAACCTGGTTCTTCCAGCCAGGAAGATGTGGAGAAGCCCAGCTTGAGCCAGGTATAACATTGTTGAACATATTTCTTGTCAAAAATTGAATGATGTTAACTAGACATTATTGATCAACAATTTCTGATTTAACAAAGTGGTTTACATATCAATAGACAGTAGTGGGCAAAAATGATTGGGACAAGAATGAAAAATGCTGGGGTCAGAATGATAGTCTTTTTTATTTGTTAACATTCAATTTGCAACAGTCATGAGCTCAAAATTGTGTGTGATTGATGACCAAAAAACTAAAACTATGTACCATTTTCATACACAGGAAAGTCTCAGCCAGGAGGAGGCCGTGGAAAGCAGCCTGACGGAATCCCAGGTTCCTCCCCTCCGCCTTCCAACCAAAAGGACCTGGAAGGTAAGGAACATGGAGGAGTCCACTACTTCTTTAATTCTCCAGGCTACTGCGGTAATTACCATGACCCCTGGTGGCCCCGAGTCATTTGGCTGTGTGACAACCAGTAAACTGGAATGCATGGAGGAGGGCCAAAGTCTCATCTGTGAGGAGATCATTCTTCAGGCCCTAAACAAGGGGATGAGGGGCCAACTCACAAATCAAAGCCACCTGTGTGAGTTGGACCATACTCCTCCACCACCTTCAGCAACACCACAGCCACCCAACCCACCAGAGCAGCATGGAAGGAAGCATGGAAGGAAGGGTTGAGAGTGATGGCCTGGGTTTGGTGTGGTCTGGCAAAAGACGCTAAGCATCGGGACATATATGTCATCTGATGCTGCTCCCGATCTCTCAGAATCCTGGACCGTATTGTGCTCCCTATTTAATGGATTCCTCAGGTTACCAATTTTGACAGTCAAATAATTGATGTCTGCCCTGGGGTACAAAGGCTTCAACAATTCCAACTGTTTCTCCAGCATTGCCTTCCTTTTTATTTTGTTAGGAACCCTATTAAATATCTCATTTATTTTTGAACAAATACTTGGCTATGTGTTTTACTTCAAAAAGGACAGTTTGTTTGGAAGTAGGCAGGTACATTTCAAAAATACAATGTCAAATTAACAAGGGACACCAACATAGTTGTACAGTATCTCTTTGAGGTTAAAATATACAAGATAATAATGGTGTTGTAGTAACTTGACACACAAAATGACAAAAAATATTATGGAGATCACTAGAAAAAAAAAAAATTCTGGAGATCACAAGAAAAAACATAAAAAAAAATGGAGATCAATAGAAAAAAAATATTATTCCGGAGATCACTAGAAAAAACAAAAAAACAAAGATTATTCTTGAGATCACGAGAAATAATTAAAAATCCATTTGTCAGAACTCTGTGAATATCAGCAGCGACGCAAAAATTAATTATTCTAGCATTATAAAGAAGAAGAGAATGCGCTGCATTGAGAGATTTCAAAATTTGCCACATGATGAATGTGCTATCTCCATTACGAACGGTAGTTTTACAAGGCCGAGCGCTTCCTTCTCATACTTGATTCCGAGCATGCGTGAACTTTTGTGCGCGGACTTGTGTACACACGATAGGACTTTCCGACAACAAAGTTTTGTTGGCGGAAAATTTGAGAACCTGCTAAGAAACATTTGTTGGCAGAAATTCCGACAGCAAATGTTCGATGGAGCATACACACAGTCGGACTTTCCGACAACAAGCTCACGTCGAACATTTCCCGTCAGAAAATCCGACCGTGTGCACGTGGCATTAGACAAGAAGTGTGTTACTGGCCAAATAAAAACAAAGGAAAAAACACCTAAAATGCAGCCACCACATCTAAGGGCTGTTAAGCTGCAATACATTACATTTTTGCTCTTAGGTTTAGATACACTTTAAAATCAAAACGTGTAGCGCTGTCAAACTATGCCCTTAATGATTAAAGTGAAAAAAAAATCTAATATAATGCAATAAAGATGAAAACGTTAAAAAAGGAAAAAAGGAAAAAAGGAAAATTGTTAATAACCCAAGTGTCCCAATTCCCCGTCCATAAGGTGAACTCAAAATGTGTGCTGATCCAATGCTCAATTTTTGAAGACACCCAGTGCTCCCCACAGGATAGATACATTAAGTAAATCTGCTTACCAGATTTTTAGACCCTCCAGGGTCTATATGCGCATTAGTGAGCTGTCACCCCTCACTCTGGGCTCAACCGCATCCACTACCCAGCCTGCTTAATTGGATTCCACAGATGTATACCCCACAGTTATCATCAGTCAAGGAAACTTCAGAGTCTGGTCACACATTCATCATATGAAAGAGGAAGATAAACTCATTGCGCAACATTCTTTAAAAGCACACAGGCGTTTATTAAAAGTTGTACTTACAACAAAAACAATAAAATTAGGCTCAAAATGGAAACATTTGTTTGTCCAGCACCCTCCACAAGTTTTCGGACATCACTGCTTCTCTGTGCCTAGCCTTAGGTGGGGTACTGGGTAGGGGATGCAGTTGAGCCCATAGTCAGGAGTGAAAGCTCACTAATGCGCATATAGACCCTGAGGAGTCTAAAAATCTGGTAAGCAGATATACTTACCCTATCTATCCTGTGGGGAGCACAGGGTGTCTTCACAAATTGAGCATTGGATCAGCACACGTTTTGAGTTCACCTTATGGATGTGGAATTGGGATACTTGGACTATTAACAATTTTTCTTTTAATTCACGTTTTCATCTTTATTGCATTATATTAGATGTTTTTTTTTTTGCACTTTAATCAAAAGGGCATGGTTTGACAGCGCTACACATTTTGATTTTAATTTTTGTTATGAAGTGTACATTGTTGTGAGAGCTGCTGTCAGTCAAGGATCATCTGTGTCGTTTACATAATTTTATTTACTGTATATGCACTTAGCGCAATATCGCTTGTTTACTATTTTAGATACACTTTAACCTTCAGTACATACCTGTCTATCTCACACAGTTATATATTGATTTTAACACAGCATCCATACATGATAAAAACTCTACAGAAGCTCTTTACATAGGGGTTGATTTACCAAAAGCAAATAGGCCACTTACTTTGCAAGGGCATTATTCCTTAGCTTAGCGATTGAGGTGAAGATCCACTGACTTCCATAACACAATCATGGGCAAGCAAAAAAACTTTTTTTTTTATTCCATGTGATTGGACATTATTTTCACCACATTCACTAAGCTAAGGGAGACTTCCCTGGCAAAAGGAATGGCATATTTGCCTTTAGAGAAACAACCAAATAGTATAGGGGCTCATGTTAGCCATAACCACTGCCTTTCGGGACTTGGCAGAGGGGTTTCAGCTCCCATCAGAAATATCAAAGCTATTATTCTCTGACAGCACCTAACATGAAGACTCATGTAAGAAAAATGTTCTAAAGAATGAGTATTATTATTGCTTACAGCAATCATTTTTAATACTGTGCTGGATGACAGTTGAAAGCTAAATTGTTGCTGTTGGCACCAGGAACTACAAAGGGAGAAGAATATTTTAAAGATTTTATAAACATAGCATTTCTGTTACACTTATATACCAGTTTACAAACTGCAGCAACTACGTATAAGGATGACAATTAGTTACTGCATTAAGAATTATTTCATTATTTAAAGGAGTATTAAAGCAGTAATAAAGTGGAACGAAAGATTTTTAAAAAAAAATTGGGAGCAGGCAGGCTGTTTGTCACAGAAGAGACAAATAATGTCAATTCTGCTGGTTCACAGTCTTTTTTTTGTGCATTCACAGCTCAGTATACAATACACTTCAACACTGTGCCTGTGTGCCAAGATGAGAAAACTCCTACACATGCATAGGAGTTACTGTATGTCATACCCTATAGGCCAATCAAGATGGCTGAATATTGGCACTTGGAGGAAGCCAGGAAGAAGATGCCAGCGCTGCAAGAGACCTTACAGGAATCAAACCACTGGAGCTAAGATAAGTACACTGCTCAAAAAAAGGAACAGTTTAAAAACACATCAGATCTCAATGGGGAAAAATATAATGCTGGATATCTATACTGATATGGTCTGGGTAAAGTGTTAGGAACAGAAGGATGCCACATTGTTTGATGGAAATTAAAATTAGCAACCTACAGAGGGCTGAATTTAAAGACACCCTGAAAATCAATCAATGATGCAGCAGGCTAGTCCATTTTGCTGAAAAATTATTGCAGCAACTCAAAATGGTTTTCAGTAGTTTGTATGGCCCCCATTTGCTTGTATGCATGCCTGACAATGCCGGAGGCCCTCAGGCCACCCTCTGATTGTTTGGTCAGAGAAATTCACACCAGTGGCCTTCTGGAGGTCATTTTGTAGGGCTTCTGAAGTGCTCATCCTGTTCCTCCTTGCACAAAGGAGCAGATAAATATCCTGCTGATGGGTTAAGGAACTTCTATGGCCCTGTCCAGCTTTCTTAGAGTAACTGTCTGTCTCCTGGAATCTCATCCATGCTCTTGGGAGATACAGAAAACCTTCTGGCAATGGCACGTATTGATGTGCTATCCTGAAGGAGTTGGACTGCCTGTGCAACCTCTATAAGGTCCAAATATTGCCTCAAGCTACCAGTAGTAATAATGGCAAATACAAAACAGAATCGACCAGCGCGAACCGTACAACCTAACTAAAAGCAGCTAAAGTACTGAGGGAAAAAATTAATCAAATCCCAAGAAACATAAATAGAAAAAGCAGTACAGCGCATAAAAAAACTAAATAAAACAGTCACTAAATGTCCATTAAAAATGGATCCAATTCAAGTCCAGCAATTCCTTCAGTGATAATCGTGACATGCAATAGCTGATTATGTGACTGTAGTGACATGGACCTCCACCTTCGGTAGCACAAGCCGGTCACCTCTACAGATGGACCCCTGAGTAAAATCAGTCAGGTCAAATCAGCAGTTCCCTCACAGGGATAAAAGCAGGGGGCGGTGTAAGCAGATCCCGGTTAAGCCTCAGCAATAGATACTCTTGCAGTCATGACATGTAAAATATAAAGGAAATCTAGTGCTCTCTGTAGATGGCTAAAAATGGTTTATTTATAAGCAAATAAAAACACTCACAAGCATTGCACTGTACCCCAGTGCAAAGGACAGCAGCATAAGTGAAAGGATGATCCACATCGGATGGACGAGCGGAGCGCGGGTGACGTCACGATCCAGACACATGGGCGTTGCCGTATGCGTTACGTCCCTAAAGGGGGGCGGGACTTCCTCAGCGGCGGCTGCTGGCTGTGACTCACCCGCTTATATGCATATCAAAGAAGGGACATAGCCAATCACCATAAAAGCGTACCTATCACCATGGTAACATAGGGAGGGATACTGAGCAGCGCAATGTGAATAAACAGGAAACACTGTAGAAAATATCCGCTGCAGCTGCCCGCTCAACATTGCTAGTTATGGGGCTGGTATTTTTTAAAAAGCTAAGAAACGAACATGACAGAAAAAATATATAAAAAAGATTCATAATGAAAATTATTTCAAAAAATAACCTTCATATAAAATTAACCAATTAATTGTCATCCCGCGCTCTGGACGGTCATCCTCGGAATCATCCACAATGCATCATAAATAAAATATATAAATATATAAATAACATCAATCCTTAAAAATAAGACCCTAAAATAAAATAAAATAAAATACCGCAAGCAAAAATGGGGAGGAGGAGGGCCAATAAGATGATAGAGGATTTGACAGTTAACTGCTAACGATCCGAGATAAAGCAATTTACATCAAATTCAACGTTCAAGCGCCCAGGGATGAGAACCTTAGTCTCATGAATCCAATGGGATTCCCTGCGACTTAATTGACGTAAAAAATTGCCCCCTCTCCAATGTTTTTTAACTCTCTCAATACCCAAAAACTCAGTCCTCTGGGGTTTTGACCATGCACTAATTTAAAGTGTTTGGAGACATTATGTGTCTTTAATCCCTTCTTGATGTTGTTAACATGTTCTCCTAAACGCACATGTAGGGGGCGAGAGGTCCTTCCTATGTATTGAAGACCACACTCACATTGGAGCATATAAACGACCCCTACCGTTGTGCAAGTGATCAGTTGGTCAATTTTATATTAGTAATAATGGCCCTGGCCAAATGCAAAACTAGTGAAAAACAGTCAGAAAAGATAAGTAGGAAAAAAAGGTCAGTGGCCTCCACCTGTAAAACCATTCCTGTTTTGGAGGTCATCTCATTGTTGCTCATCTAGCACACCTGTTGTTAAAGGGGTTGTAAAGGTTCATGTTTTTTCACCTTAATGCATCCTATGCATTAAGGTGAAAAAACACCTGTCAGTGACTGGCCCCCAGCCCCCTCCGTTTTACTTACCTGAACCCTCAAACTTGTCCCACGGGGACGTGCCATCTCTCTGCTAGGGGGTTCTCGGCTGTTGATTGGATAGAGCTATTGGCCATTGGCTCCCGCTGCTGTCAATCAAATCCAATGGCACGGCCACTGGGGGGGCGGGGCCGAGTCCTGCATTCAGCATCTATGGTAACCCCCCGGGAGATCTGATGCGGGGAGGAGCCGAGAGAGCCGCCGAGGGACCCCAGAAGAGCAGGTTTGGGGCCACTCTGTGCAAAACGAGCTGCACAGTGGAGGTAAGTATGACATGTTTGTTATTTAAAAAAAAAAAAAATGAACCTTTAGTGTCACTTTAAGTTCATTAACACCAAAGCAGCTAAAACTGATTAACAACCCCCTCTTCTACTTAACTGTCCAGATCAATTGATGCTATACTCTGATTAAAAAGTGTTTCTTACATTTTTGTTGAGGAGTGCATTATGAACTTTAGTTCTGCTTTAAACGCTTAAGGTCTGCCCTATAGCAGTTTTACTGCTACAGGGGGGCACCTGTGCGCCAGATCACATATATATATAACTTCTGGGTAGGGGGCACAAATGCGAGCTTCTACTGTGATTATACACAGTGGGAGCTGATCGGAGGGTGCATGGTACTCAATGTCCGCACTTGCCGGTCGTTAGGCAGAGAGCCGGAATTGCAATTGCCGTTTTGACAGGAGGGAAGGGATAGAATATGTGTCCCTGCAAAGCAAAGTAAAAGCACATCACACAGTGTATTAAACACTGGCTAGGTACACAATTAACCCTTTGATCGCCCCTGATGTTAATCCATTCCCAGCCAGTGTCATTAGTATAGTGACAGTGCATATTTTTTAGCACTGATCACTGTATTAGTGTCACTGGTCCCCAAAAAGTGTCAAAGGTGTCAGTTAGTGTCAGAATGTCTGCTGTAATATCGCAGTCCTGCTGTAAGTCACTGATCACCACCATTACTAGTAAAAAAATAAAAATAAAAATGAATAAAAACATCACATTTTGTAGATGCTATAACTTTTGTGCAAACCAATTAATATACATGTATTGTTTTTTGTTTTTTTTTACCAAAAATATGTAGCTGAATACATATTGACCTAAATTTATGACAAAATTTGATTTTTTTTTTCATTTTCTTTTAATGGATAGATTTTATAGCAGAAAGTAAAAAATATTGCTTTTTCTGTTTATGGAACAAAAAATAAAAAATGCAGAGGTGATCAAATACCACTAAAAGAAAGCTCTATTTGTGGGGAAAAAAGGACATACATTTATTTGTGTACAGTGTTGCATTACTGCGCACTTGTCAGTTAAACTAACACAGTGCCGTATCGCAAAAAATGGCCTGGTCATAAACGGAGGTAAATCTTCCGGAGGTCAAGTGGTTTTAAACCCCCCAAAATATTTAAATATATTGCAGCTTATAGATCTTTGAATGTGGTGGCTGCATGTCTTTTTTTCTTTATTTTCAGCTGAAGGTCTGACCAGCAAAACACTCCCTGTCTTAGAATGTCTTCAGTCTGGATGGAGGAACAACAGAGACACCTTTCAACATCAGCATTGCCAATCTAAGGAGAAGGTAGTGTTAAATGCTAGATAAAGATAATTTTCTGATTCTCTCACATTTTGAATGACACTACTCATACATGAAACACTGTACCCAAATGAAATTGTTACCATTTTGTGAGACAGATAGAGTATTATTTTGGTGGTATTTTACCACTTAAGGACCAGAAGATTTTCCCACTTAATGACCAGGCCATTTTTGCAATACTGCACTGCATCGCTTTAACTGACAATTGTGCGGTCATGCAAAGCTGTACCCAAACAAAATTGACGTCCTTTTTTTCCCCACAAATAGAGATTTCTTTTGGTGGTATTTGATCACCTCTGCGGTTTCCATTTTTGCACTATAAACAAAAAAGAGTGACAATTTTGAAAGAAGACAATATTTTTTACTTTTGGCTATAATAAATATCCCCCAAAAAAATAAAATGTAAAAAAAAAATTTCTTCATCAGTTTAGGCAAATATGTCTTCTTCTACATATTTTTGGTAAAAAAATTGCAATAAGCATATATTGAGTATATTGATTGGCTTGCGCAAAAGTTATAGCGTCTACACAATAGGCGATAGATTTATGGCATTTTTATTATTATTATTTTTTACTAGTAAGGGCGGTGATCAGCGATTTTTAGTGGGACTGCAACATTGCGGCAGACAGTTCAGACATTTTTGACACTTTTTTGGGACCACTGACATTTATACAGCAATCAGAGCTCTAAAAATGCTGTCTGAGGGACAGTGAGTATCAATATGATAATTACGGTAAATATGAACAAAGAGGGGATTATCCCTCTGAGCCCCATACCCCTAGAAGAGGGATACAGAATGATAAGCCATTCTGGTACCAGCCTTCATCCTTACAAACAAGGGACCGGAATGGCTGGCAGCCTCCCTATCAACAAAGACAGGGTGAATATTCTCAACCTCAACATTGGGGTTTTCCCCGGGCCAACCAAAACCCCCAGAGACCCATAGAAAAAAGATAGGAGTCAGAGGGGGGAGGAGATCAAAGAGCAAAAAGAAAACGGAAGTGAGTGGTAGAGGGATTTTTAACTTAAGTAAAACTTCCTTGACGCAGGCTGAGACATTAATTTTAGATAAGGGTCTCAAATTTGTACCTCCCAAATCTCTCAATAAATTCCAGACATATATGGACATTCACAAACACACCAGAAAATTAAATATTAAAAGGTATATGTTGTCCAATCCCATTAGCTCCCAAAACTCCAGTTCCAACACCGTTAGATATTCAGGCTTAGCAAATGCGTCCCTGTTCAACCCTCCGGGGGGCCTATCCGCTTCCCTGAGAGTGTTTAGGGACGTTCTCCTGAGGGATCTGGACCGTTTGAAAACCCAACATGTCAAAATGTCGAGGGAATTACAGCTAGGCCTGGACTCATTATGTAAACGGAAAGATCTTATAATTAGGCCAGCTGATAAAGGGGGTGGAATAGTGGTCTTGGACAAGGCTGACTATCTCCAGGAGCTTGAGTGACAGAGACACTTATCAACCCCTAAGATCAGATCCCAGAGTTAAATTTAAAAAAGAATTGGAAAAGATTGTTGATAGAGCCTATGAGCTGGGTATCATAAACAAGAAGGAGAAATCCTTTTTGATCCCAGTGGCCTCGAGGATTCCCGTCATGTACTACCTGCCCAAGATCCACAAGGACCCGGCGTGTCCCCCAGGTCACCCCATCATAAGTGGAATAGATTCCATTACATCTAGGGCAGGTAAGTACATTGACAGTTTTCTCCAACCACTGGTACAACTCTTACCAGCTTACATTAAAGACACCAGACATACCATTAATTAACTCAAGAATAGTGGATACAGAGACGGGCATTGGCTTGTTACGGCCGATGTCACGTCCCTGTATACCATTATTCCTCATAATTGGGGCATTAAATCTGTTAAATACTTTTTGGACAAGGATTCTTCAATTCCAAGAAAACAGAAATGTTTCATTATGGAACTCTTATGCCGCGTACACACGGTCGGACTTTTCGTCTACAAAAGTCCGACAGCCTGTCCGACATACTTCCGACGTACCTTCGGCGGACTTGCGGCAGACTTTCTTACGAACGGACTTACACACACACGACCACACAAAAGTACGACAGCCTAGTACGCGGTGACGTACACCAAGTCCGACGAGACTATAAAACGGAAGTTCAATAGCCCGTACGACACCCTTTGGGCTCCTTCTGCTAATCTCGTGTTTATCTCGTGTTAGTAGAAGTTTGGTGAGAGACGATTCGCGCTTGTGAGACTCGTATTTTTCAGTTCGTTTTAACTGTTGTTCAGTCTGTGCTTGTGAGGTTTGTATCTGCTTTTCAGTGCGTTTGGTCAGTTGGCATTGAGAAATCTTTGTTTTATTGCCCGCTCGTTCCTGATTTTCAGGTCGTTCTTCACAGGCCTTGCTGTTCTTCAGTGCGTTCTGTTTAGTGCGTTCTGACCAGCCGACCGTTTTGAAGCCATGTTACCTGTACGTACTCGTCGTCGAGCTCGTGCATTGTATGTGCTTGGTGCTGTAGTTTATTCTTCAGCCCAAGTCCAGTCCATGAACAGGGCGAGGAGGAGTTCATGGACCAAGAATTGGTTGCTTCAGCGTGACCAGTTCTGTCACATGCCTTTGCTCCGTGAGATCCGTGAGAATAATCCTGAGGATTTCAGGAACTTTCTCCGGATGACGGACCCCGTTTTTGACCGTTTGTTGGCTTTGCTGACCCCCTATATCAGCAGGCAGGATACCTGCATGAGGCAAGCCATCACTCCGGAGCAGAGGCTGGTCGCTACCTTGCGGTATTTGGCCACAGGGAGAAGCCTGCAGGACCTTAAGTTCTCGACAGGCATCTCCCCCCAGGCTCTGGGGATCATTATCCCAGAGACCTGTTCTGCCATCATACAGGTCCTGCAGAAGGACTATATTAAGGTAAGATATTTTTCTTTTATTAGCATCACATGTTCTTTTATGTAATCTTTGATAATGTGATGTATTTCTTGCTTCAAACACTACTTACCATCATTGCAATATAGTGTGAATGTCCCCTTTTTATCCTCACACATGCTGGAATTTTTTCCTGTTATTTTTTGTCATGCATGTATATTTTCCTTCAATAACCTTCCCAGCATGAAGTGATGGGAACATATCCACCTAGTCTACTCATTTGGAATGTATTTTGTTTGAGTGTATTTAGTGTGCTGCTAATGAGCAATTATCTAGATTTCACAACCCCCCCACCCCCCCCCCCACCTAAACTCACTCCAAATAGTGTGCTGCTAATGAGCAATTATCTAGATTTCACAACCCCCCCACCCCCCCCCACCTAAACTCACTCCAAATAGTGTGCTGCTAATGAGCAATTATCTAGATTTCACAACCCCCCCACCCCCACCCTCGTTAAAATTTACTGGAATGTTCTGTGGTGTTGATTTGTCTAAAGCAAATATATGTTGCACTTTGCAAAATGCATGTGCACTCTACAAGTGCATTTGTTCCAGTGCTTTAGTAAATGAGCAGAAGCTCTGCTGATTTCCATCATCAAATCATATGCAAGCCTCAAAGTGTTTTCATTAATTGCCCTTGCATGTGATTGTGTACTCCTTGCAACATGAATGCCTTTTTACATTACCTCATTTACTGTAAGCTGGTTAGCAACTGCACCTGCAGAGTGCGACAACTGCAGTCTTGTAGCCTTTTTAGTCCCTAAATTCCTGCGTGTCCTAAAAGTAATTTTTTTTAGGGATTTCACAACCCCCTAAAATGTAATCAATGTTCCATCAGAGGGGGTGAGCAATCTGATAAGTGTGCCTTTCCATATTAGTTATTCCAGAACAATTAAATTATTGAATGTTATACTGATGCTGGGGAATAATGTTTTTAATTGTCTAATTTTCTTGCAATGTTAGCTTCCAAATTAATTGATTTTGGTTTTCTTGTTTGATTTCCCAGTTTCCTTCAACGCCACAGGAATGGCAGACTGTGGCATCCCATTTTGCCAGCCGTTGGGACTTTCCCAATTGTGGAGGGGCTATAGATGGGAAACATGTCCACATTGTGCCACCACCCCATTCGGGGTCATATTATTTTAATTATAAGGGGTTCCACAGTATTGTTTTAATGGCGGTGGTGTCGGCACACTATGATTTTTTATATGTGGACGTGGGGAAGAATGGCCGGATGTCGGATGGAGGAGTATTTGCCCAGACGGAGTTCTGCCAGCGTCTCCAGAGTGGTGGCCTGGGATTGCCACCTGATGAGGATAACGTGGAAGGACTCCCCTTTGTCTTCATTGCCGATGAAGCCTTTGCTCTCAGCAAGCACCTCATGAGGCCATTCCCCCAAAGAACCCTCACCCCGGAGAGGAGGGTTTTTAATTACCGGCTGGCCAGAGCTAGAAGAGTGGTTGAGAATGCGTTTGGAATTCTGGCCAGCCGGTTCCGCCTGTTTCAAACAGCCATTAATTTGGCGGAATACAAACTTAATTTTATCATTTTATCGTGCTGCATTCTGCACAACTTTTTAAATAAGCATTCTCCAAATTATATAGGCACAGTTGGGCCTGAGGCCGGACAAATAGAAGCCAACCTTACAGGCCTGGATACTGTCCGTACTGGCTTGGCCCCCCAAAGTGCCCGTCAAGTTAGACAGCAATATGTTAATTATTTTATGGGTAGGGGGGCCATTGCAATGGGCCAGGATATATAATTTTTGACAATAAAAAAATTATTGATGAAATCTTGCATTATATTTATTGCTTGCCTTTCTTTTGGGCTGTCTCCTAGGTTATGGTCGAGCAGTTGTAGTGCCAACTGTATTGTAATTTTAAATGTCTAAATAAGCTCCATTGCCACTGTAAACAACTTTTTTACAATTATAACTAAAATGATACTGAGCCTTGAAATAACAAACCACACATTTATTTAATTCCTATAAGGAGATGTTTTTATTAATGGTTGTTATGCATTCAGTTCTGCATTTAGTATAAAATGTTCATAGACAAAAATAGAATGATATCTTAATAATGTAGCAAAATATAATTATATCTAAATATTTATACCTAATCCACAAAAAAATATTTTTGGCTTTTTGATTTTCACAAACAGGCTTATTTTTTTGTTTTGGGAAAATCAAGTTTTGTTTTGTTTTTTTTTTTTTAAAGCAATTTTTTTGTTTATGTTTTTTTTTTTTATCAAGTTATTTTTGTTTTTATTATTTTTTTTTAATAAAGTTTGTATATTATTTTTTTGTTTTTTTAAAATCAAGTTTTTTAATTTTTTTGGTTTTTTAACATCAAGTTTTTTAATTTTTTTTGTTTTTTTAAAATCAAGTTTTTTAATTTTTTTGTTTTTTTAACATCAAGTTTTTTAATTTTTTTGTTTTTTTAAAATCAAGTTTTTTAATTTTTTTGGTTTTTTAACATCAAGTTTTTTAATTTTTTTGTTTTTTTAAAATCAAGTTTTTTAATTTTTTTGGTTTTTTAACATCAAGTTTTTTAATTTTTTTGTTTTTTTAAAATCAAGTTTTTTAATTTTTTTGGTTTTTTAACATCAAGTTTTTTAATTTTTTTGTTTTTTTAAAATCAAGTTTTTTAATTTTTTTGGTTTTTTAACATCAAGTTTTTTAATTTTTTTGTTTTTTTAAAATCAAGTTTTTTAATTTTTTTGGTTTTTTAAAATCAATTTTTTTTTTTTTTTTGTGTTTTTTTGAAAATCAAGTTTTATTTTTTTGTGGATTTTTGAGGTATTTACGAGAAACAGCCCTCCTTTTTTACATTAGGTTAAACAGCCATTTATGTTCTGCCAAAAAAAAAAAAGAGAAGGCCCAGAATGGGGTCAGCAAAACAGGAAATGAAGGACATGATTGATGTTTTGGGGTTTAAAAAAGGGCATTTAGATTCGACCCAAAACATCAATCATGTCCTTCATTTCCTGCTGCATACGATCCAGCCGATTCCGCATTTCATCGATGTCCTTATTCCAGGCCATTATTTGACCAATTAGCCGTTGGGCACTTTCAGAGGTGAAATAGTCACTTCTTGTTGTTGTACCTAAAGTGGAATGAAACCAAAAAATGTCTTTAGAAATATGCACACATACATAGTTTACCTTACCATAAATAAAGCTGTTGTCTCAGACACTGACCTGGTGGGGTGCCCATGTAGCCTAATTCCTCCACATCCTCGGGGGTGGCACTATTGCTTGAATGAAGCACAACCAGATCCCCTAAAATAGAGTAGACAAATTACATTAAACAAAAGGCAGCCATGCATAGATTAACGTAAGCTGGTGTGTCAGACACTCACCTGGTGGGGTGCCCATGTCGCCCACCTCTCCTTCCTCCACATCCTCAATGGGACTTGGGCTTATTTCCCAATCATGTTTTGCTTGGGGTGGACTGTCTTCTGGTTGTTGGCTGAGTGATTTTTCCCCTATGTGAAACAAAAAATTATTAATCTAATTAGCACACAGATATTTTAGTACATAGTAATTTTCCAACATTTGTAATGAAGTGGTTTGTGTAGAGTTCCTATTTTACCTCAATATTTAAAATTAGAAAGACATATCGGATAGATAGATATCAATATCTCAAAATATAGTTAATAATCTTTTGATCTCTCTCTATATCTGGAACAAAATCTCTATAAATATCTAACTAAATGTAAAGCCAAAAAATTAAGATAACTTCAAATCTTCAAAAAGAATGTTTTACATTTCTATATCTATCTATCTACCTATCTCTATATTTCTCTCTCTCTATATATTTCTCTCTCTCTCTCTCTCTATATCTCTATATCTATATCTATATCTATATATATCTCTCAATATATATATATATCTCTCTCTCTCTCTCTATAGTTATATATATATATAGTTATATATATATATATATATATATATATATATATATATATATATATATATATATATATATATATATATATATATATATATATATGTATATGTATATGTATATATATATATATATATATATATATATATATATATATATATATATATATATATATATATATATATATCTAGAGATATATCTCTAGATATATATATATATATATATCTAGATATATCTCTAGATATATATATATCGATCTATCTATAGATATGTAACGAGGTTTATTAAAAGATCGTTTAAAACGATGAACAAAAAATCGGATAGGAAGGAAAAGCACATGGAGCAGTATACAAGGTAATAAACACAAGAGAAAAACACGACAAGTACTTACTTTTTTTAAGAACTTTCCGGATACGTCGGTATTGATCCGGCTCCCTGAGTTTCAGGTCAGACCATCTTTTTCTCAGTTGATCTTTGGAGCGCTGGACCCCAAAAGATGCCTGCAAAGTCTCCACGACCTTCGCCATTATTTTGGCCTTGCGCAAATTTGGCCGTGCGTACGGCCCATAATTGCCATCATAGTCGTCTTTGTGAAGAATGGCCACCATCTCCACCATCTCTTTAAAACTCATATTAGAGGCCTTAAATCTAGGCCTCATAGATTTCGCTGACGTTCCAGCCTCCGGGCTGTCTCCACTACCTGAGGTCGTCAACATTTCAGGTGTCTCCGCCATTCTTTAACTCCACTACGCGCCGTAACAAAAAATGGGCGGAGAACATGAGTTAAAATCGAACGTCAGGGGCGGGCGACGCAGGCGGAGTTTCACACATGCGTAGTGTATAAAGAGGGGCCTTGCGCACGTGTCGTACGTACGTTCTGTGCGTCGAATTAGGGGGCGGAGAACATGAGTTAATTTCGAACGTCAGGGGCGGGCGACGCAGGCGGAGTTTCACACATGCGTAGTGTATAAAGAGCCTTGTGCACGTGTCGTACGTACGTTCTGTGCGTCGAATTAGGGGGCGGAGAACATGAGTTAATTTCGAACGTCAGGGGCGGGCGACGCAGGCGGAGTTTCACACATGCGTAGTGTATAAAGAGCCTTGCGCACGTGTCGTACGTACGTTCTGTGGTAGGTGATAGTGGACCTGGACGTTACAAAACGAAGGTAATTTTAGATATATATTTTTTTTTGGGGTTTTTATGGTCATGACTTTGTAGCAAGCGGCCTATATGGCTTGATAGATTGATGAGGCCTACATAGGGAGAAGATGATGAGGGGTTAGCCGAAACCTATAATAAAAGTGTTTTTTGTCTTGTGACTTCATCTTTTCCAGATATAATGAATCCCCTATTTAAGGATCCAGAGTTCCTTACATCTTTTATTTCCAAATATCGAGAGATGAGGAATTTGTGGGAGGTGAAACACCCTCAGTATTATGCTAAGCATGTGAGGAAGTCAACGCTGGAGAGACTTCTGGCCTTTGTCCAGGCGACCATCCCGGAAGCAACAATGGAGACATTGCTCAAGAAAATTGGGGTCTTGAGGAACATGTATAAGAGGGAGCATAAGAAGATCCAGGAATCAAGGAGATCAGGAGCATCAGCAGATGATGTTTATGTACCCAGGCTGTGGTACTATAATCAACTCCGTTTTCTGGATGACCAGAATGAAGCCAGGCCATCACTTTCAACCCTTCCCTCCACCCTTCCCTCCACCCCAGCAGAGGCTGATGAGGAGCAAGCTGGGTCTTCCATCCTGGATGAACCAGATATGACCATCTGGAGTCAGGTAAATTATTTTAACAAATATTTACTGTACTAATATTAATGATGTTAACTGGATGTTATAATTGTCTAAAATAATTTGGCACTCAAAATTGTGTATACATATCAATTGACAGTAGTGGCTAAATATGTTTGGCACCTGCTTGAAATAATTATGGTGTCTGATTAGACTCTTTTATTAAAGAGAAGTATTCACATTGAATTTGCTATTCATGAGAAGCAAACTGTGTGTCATTGATGAACCCAAAAAAATATACTCAAACTATTGTCCTTTTTTTAAACACAGGATGAGTCCATCCAGGAGGAATGTGGGGAAAGTGGCAGGCAGGAGGAGACCAGGCCCATGGACAGCCTGGAGGAGGCCGGATTCACCATCATCCTGGAGGAGGCTGGGCCCAGTGTCAGGCAGGAGGTGGCTGCTCCCAGTGAGGTGGCTGCTCCCAGTGAGGTGGCTGGGCCAAGTGAGGTGGCTGGGCCAAGTGAGGTGGCTGGGCCCAGTAGGAGCCTGACCGAATCCCAAGTGCCTCCCCTCCACCTTCCCAAAAAAAGGGCCAGGAAGGGGATGGTCACACAGGACGCATCCCTGCGCCTCATGCAAGAGGCCACCCGTTTTTTAAAGAGCCCCCCCGAAGCGGAAGAATCCTATGGCTGCTACTTAGCCAGCAGGCTTCTTCAGATGGATTGGGAGCAGCGCCTCATTTGTGAGCGCCTATTTGGGGAAACAATCCATAAGGGGCTGCAGGGCACGCTAACACAAAACACCCAACTACATGAGGCAGCCCCCCCTCCTCCTCCTCCTCCTCCTCCTCCTCCTGCCACAACTGAAACACCAGAGCCACAGCCTCAAAAGAAGGCTACAGGGAAGGCTGCAGGGCAGCGTGGAGGAAAGGCTGCAGGGAAGAGAAGAAAATGATGACCTGGGTTCAGTCTGGTCTGACAGAAGACGCAGGCTGTTGTAGGACCACAGTCTGGGGACATCTAGATCATCTGCTGGTGCTGTTGATCTCTGGGATTCTTGGACCAGATTGTGCTCCCTCTTATATGGACTCCGCAAGATCCCAATTTTCTGGTACACCGACTTTTTCCAGCGTTGACTTCCTCTTTATTTTATTTTGACCATGAATAAATGGATCTTTTTTGAGTTTAGCAAAAGACTTTATGTGTTTTCTTTGAAATCATTGATTTTACACACAATGTTAAATTAACAAGGGACAACAATCTCATTGAGTTTGAAAAAAAACACACCAAAAATACATTACTAATGTTAATAATGTTCAAGTGGTAAGTCTTGAAAATCAAAAAATTTACGTAACCAAAAACGGTGCTTTGGGTTAACTTTATCTAAAAACTAAAAAATAATCACTATAAAAAAAAAAAAATAATAATGGGTTCTTTGTGTTAACTTTACAAACCTAAAAAAAAAAAAAAAAAAAGGGGAAAAAGTATTATTAGTATGGAAACATTGTTTTTAAAATGCATACTATATCATTCATGAGATCAAAGAGAAAAAGAATCCAGAAATCAGTTTGGGAGAACTCTGATTATGAACAGCAAAACACCTTCGTTCTTTAGAGCCTTCGTAAAGAAGAAATAAAATGCGCTGCATTCAACGATCACAGATTTTGCAGCGTGATGAATGTGCTACCTACAATACGAACACTAGTTTTACTAGACCGAGTGCTTCCGTTTAGTTTTTGCTTATGAGCATGCGTCGTTTTTTTGTCCGTCGGACTAGCATACAGACGAGCGGACTTCGGGGTCCGTCGTAGTTACGACGTAAAGATTTGAAGCATGCTTCAAATCTAAAGTCCGTCGGATTTGAGGCTAAAAAAGTCCGTTGAAAGTCCGGAGAAGCCCACACACGATCGGATTACCAGCCAGCTTTAGTCCGTCAGCGTCCGTTGGACTTTTGTAGACGAAAAGTCCGACCGTGTGTACGCGGCATTAGAATATGCTACGACACATAATTTCTTTTGGCATAACAACAAATTTTTCCTCCAGACTAAAGGTGTCGCTATGGGGGCTAAATTTGCCCCCAGTTTGGAGAACCTTTTTATGGGGAAGTGGGAGGAGGACATCATTTATGCCCAACAAAGACCTGAACTGGTCTTGTGGGCAAGGTATATAGATGACGTCCTCCTCCTATGGAGTGGCACTCATGACTCACTTTGTTTATTCATGGAGGGTCTAAATAAGAATGAGAGGGGCATCATACTGAAGTATGAGGCCAGTCAACAAAGGATCAGTTTTCTTGACCTGGAAATTTGTAGCTAAGGGAATACTTTACTTACCTCCACTTATTTCAAGGTCACAGACCGGAACTCATTCATTCCTCGAGACAGTTGTCACCACAAAGCGTGGTTAGACTCTGTCCCTAAGAGTCAATACATCAGGTTAAAGCGGAACTGCTCCACTACTGCGGACTTCGTGGCCCAATCCAAAGTCCTAACTGAAAGATTTTTGGAAAAAGGCTACGAGGCCCAATTTTTGGAGGAGAAATTAGACCAAGTTAAACTATTGGATAGAGATCTACTCCTGGCAGATAGACCTAGTAATAACACTGATAGAAAGGTGGTCTGCCCCTTCATAACCGGATACTCTTGTCATCATTTCTCCATTAAAAAAATATTATATAAACACTGGCACATTATTAAGAATGATCCCCTTTTGGAACCACTCCTTCCTGACAGACCTCAGTTGGTTTTCAGAGGTGCCCCTTCAATTAAATCACGTGTGGTGTCTACTGTATGTGACCCTCCTATCAATAAACTTCTTGTTGTTCTTTCAACATTTAATAGGCTACTATAAGTGTAGGAATTGTGAAGTTTGTTCCATCAATGCCATCACTGAAAGGAAGGTTTGTCAGTTCCACTCTAATAGTACACCCCGTGATTTTCCTATCAAATCATTCATCACTTGCTCTACAACTCATGTTGTGTATCTTCTCACCTGTCCGTGCGGGCTCCACTATGTGGGCCGCACTGTACGTCCATTGAAGGTGAGACTTAGTGAACATATTGGCAATATAAAGAGGGGATTTTTAGGCCACCCCGTTTCCAAACATTTCTTGGAGGTATATAAACAAGACCCTAGGGGGACCTCATTTGTGGGGATCGATAGACTTAAACTCCCATGGAGGGGAGGTTCCAAGAGACGTGCCATTTCTAAGCTCGAAATGGAATGGATTTACAAAATCCGCTCTCTTAGGCCCCTAGGACTAAATGTGGATATCGAGCTAAACGCATTTATTGATAATTCCTAAAACATGATTCTTGTGTGATATAATTTATAAAGAGTATTATACAGCTAATGTCATTGTACATTTGTATATGATTTTAATTATATATTTACAATAGTTTCAACGTTCACTTTTCACATTGTGATCGTGTAGATGCATTTATATGTATTTGGACTGTTTAAAAGTCATGTGTTATTGATTATATACTTGTTACAGCGGTGTATCCCCCTATCATTAATTGGAGTGTTGAATTATGTGATATCTTCATCATGTGCTCTTCACGCTAATGAATGTGCCTCCCAATAGAATTCTGCAAATAGGGGTGAACACTCAACTCGTCCATACATTCTTTTATTTTTTAAATTTTTGTCGTTTTAATGAGTTGAAAATCTTTTTGGTGATTTACAGCTTTTTTTACATATAGTTTGTAATTGGGATATTTATAAATACACTCTATGGCTTCTCAGGGGAACCATTAGTGTCGTGTGCCAGACAGGAGAAAATCTGGATGTGTAAAATTCATTTTCCAGACTTGTATGGCAGAGCAGACCTACGATTATTCATATATAGGGTTAATCTCTCTTTTTTGTTATTTCAGCTTACGGGTGGTTACTATGGTAGCACTCATTCCAGGGAGAGCACCAGATAGAGGCTTGGTTTTCCCTTTAATTCCTCTGATGATTGTTAAGGGCTGCACGATACTAAGTCGGAAACGAGGCTTGGTTTATGCTCAGCACTACATAGGTGATGGCTAAATGCGTCGCCTGTGCCCCTTTGAAGATGTCAGTCGTGACGAAACATGTAGGGCGTGGCTACGCATTGTATCACTCAGTCCGCCCCATAATATGCATGGGTGTTCGTCTGTTTTTTAATGCTATAAAGGCTTTTTTGACTAGTTTTTAATATTGTTTCACAGAGTGTGTTCCCTTCGGCTCTGTTTTACTTTTCAACAATAAACCTACCAGTATATACTACACCATTGGAGCCCTTTTCTATTTTCCACCCACCTCCTTTGGGTCAAGTGGGTTTCCCCCCCCCTCAGGCGGACGATTTGGACTACGCCAGGTTGGAGACGCTGGACACATCAGCTGTGTTGGATGTCATCACTCCACGGTCCCCACAGAGGGCTAAATCTGCTTGCATGCAAGACCTTGCCAATAGGGAGGTCCACCATTTAGGGTATTAGGGTCCACCATTCTGGCTCTCTGTTGAGTGATTACGGGTGGCCGGTGGACATCGCGGGGCTGGCCACGCGCATCGGCTCCTCCGCTGTGCAGCGTGCGCACCTGCTATAGCTCTTAAAAGAGCCGACGTACACCTACGGCGATTTGCGGGAATGAACCTACCTGTCGCTGTATAATGACGGCGGCTGGTCATCAAGTGGTTAATTACCACTTTTTTTTTTTTTTTTTGCTCCATAAGGTTGAAAAATACATGTTTTTCCTAGTTTCTAATTTTGCAAATAAATAATCTTTCTTCATAAATTTAGGCCAACATTTATTTATTTATTTATTTCAGTTACTTATATAGCACCGTCAATTTACGCAGCGCTTTACATATACATTGTACATTCACATCAGTCCCTACCCTCAAGGAGCTTACAATCTAAGATCCCTAACTTGCATTCATACATACTAGGGACAATTTAGACAGGATCCAAATAACCTACCAACATGTATTCTGCTCCATTTCTTTGGTAAAAAAAACCCAAATCAGTATATATTATTTAATCTGTGTGAAAGTTATAGAGTCTACAAACTATGGTATATATATTTAAAATTCCATCAGTGTGTTGCATTAGATTTTATTTTTTTTTGCATATTTCACACACTTAAATGATTCAGATCATCAAACAAATTTTAATATTAATATTACACAAAGATAACCCCAGTAAATCCAAGATTCAGTTTCTAAATTATTATTTCATTTATTAAGGGAAAAAAGCTGTTCAAACCTGCCTGGCCCTATGTGAAAAAGTAATTGCCCCCTCCCACGCTGAATCATGAATGAACTGTGATTAACCACAATTTTTTGGAAAGCTGAGTTAAATTTCACTTGCCACACCCAGGCCTGATTACTGCCAGACCTGTTGAATCAAGAAATCACAAAATAGAAGCTGTCTGACAAAGTGAAGCACGCTAATAGGTCACAAAAAGCCACACATCATGCCACAATCTAATAAAATTCAAGAACAGATTAGAAACAAATTAATGGACATGTATCAGTCTAGGAAGGGTTTCAAAGCCATTTCTAAGGCTTTGCAACTCCAGTGAACCACAGGGAGAGCCACTATCCACAAATGGAGATAACTTGGAATAAAAATAATTACTCCAATAGCATGACGATGACTCATCCAGGAGGTCATAAAAGAACCCAGAACAACATCTAAAGAACTGCAGGTCTCACTTGCCTCAGGTAGGATCAGTGTTCATGATTCAACAATAAGAAAGAGACTGGGCAAAAATGGCATCCATGGGAGAGTTCCAAGACCAAAGCCATTGCTGACCAAAAAGAACACAAAGGCTCATCTCACATTTACCAAAAAACATCTTGATTATCCCCAAGACTTTTAGGCAAATATTCTGTGGCCTTATGAGACAAAAATTTAACTTTTTGGAAGGTGTGCATCCCATTGAATCTGGCATAAAACTAATACAGCATTTCATAACAAGAACATCATACCAACAGTCAGACATGGTGGGGGTTACGTGATGGTCTGGAGCTGCTTTGCAGCTCAGGATCTGGACGACTTACCATAATTGATGAAACCATGAATTCTGAGCTCTACCAGAAAATGTCTGACCATCAGTTTCGTAACCTCAATCTCAAGTGCACTTATGCAGCAGGACAATGATCCGAAACACAACAGCAAGTCCACCTCCAAATGGTTCAAACAAAGCAAAATTTAGGTTTTGGAGTGGTCTAGTCAAAGCCCGAACTTAAATCCAATTGAGATGCTGTATCATGACCTTACACAGGCCATTCATGCTGGAAAACCCTCCAATGTAGCTGAATTAAAACAATTATGCAAAGACGAGTGGGCCAAAACTGTTCCACAGCAATGTGAAAGACTCGTTGCCAGTTATCTCAAATGCTTGATTGCAGTTGTTGCCGCCAAGGGTGGCACAACCAATTATTAGGTTTAGGGGGCAATTACTTTTTCACATAAAGCCAGGCATGTTTGGACAGCTTTTTTGCCTTAATAAATGAAACCATTATTTAAAAACTGCATTTTGTATTTACTTGGGTTATGTTTGTGTAACAATAAAATTTGTTTGATGATCTGAGTCATTTAAGTGTGGCAAATATGCAAAAAAATAAAACAGAAAGGAGCAAATACTTTTTATATACTTTTTCACAGCATTGTGTGTATATACATATATATATATATATATATATATATATATATATATATATATATATATATATTATATATTATTGTGACTTTCCCGGACTCACACTCAGGCTTAGTGTGTTTGCTCTGGCTTTCTGTAAATGGACACTTGTCCAGCAGATGTCCTGAAATATAAAAGGAAAAAACCGCGCTAGATCCAAATGACAATAATGATTTAAAAAATTAAAAAGAAATAATATAATAAATTTATATAAAAATCAAAATCCGAAGAGCAGCAGCTTATTTGCAGGATAACACAAAAATTAAATAGAAAAGAGAAGCTGTGCTATATAAGGTCCTGGAATGCTTACACAAGATGTCCTCTCTGCTTCCATTGTTTATACAGGTGTTCTAGTCAACTATAAATATATGTAAAAGTCTAGCTTGACCTTTTGACATGGATGAACTATGGCAGTGATTCTCAACCTCAGTCTTCAAGTACCCCCCCAACAGGCCATGTTTGCAGGTTTTCCTTTATCTTGCACAGGTGCTTTAAATCAGTCAATGGCTTGGTATTTTGGACAGCTATATTTATCTAAGAGAAATTCCCAAAACATGGCCTGTTGGGGTACTTGAGGACTGAGGTTGAGAACCACTGACCTATGGCATGTCTAAAACAATAGAGCCATCTAGTGACTGAATTTGAGAATGTTTTGTTGTATTTGACATCAGTGTAAAAATGCAGAAAATGATATACCCATGTGGTATTGTCTTCTTAAAACTTCCCAAATATAAGCCAAGAACAGAAGCTGAGAACAGGGCTCTATAATGCCTAAACACAAAGAAAAGATGATCTGTACCAGCCAAAACCTGTAGATGCTTTTGCCTGATCTCCAGTAGCTGCTTATAGTTTAAGCCTGAGTCCTTGTTGTCTACAGAGATCAGGAATACACAGTAACCAGAGTTGTTTCATGTTTCTACTATTTACAGACCATAGTTCCTGCTTATTTGCTAGGCATTTTGCTTGTTATATTTGCCAGCCTTGTATTGTATTCCTAATATTCTAATAGTTTTGTATGTAAAGCATTTTTGTATAGTAAAAGCACATTTATACACTGCAGAGGTTTGAGCTTAAATGCTTATACTGTAAAGTAACCTTACTAGATAGACGCTAGGAAAACAATTGGGGGCTCATCCAGGATTTGCACTAAAGTTCAACTGAAGCAAACCTGTTTTTCTGTGGTGTTTTTGTGTAGCTTGTGCTAGGTAAAAATGCTGTGTAAGCGCTTTAGGAAAAGCAAGGCTGCAGAGGTTTCTGGTGGCCTGAAGGGAGTGTGCAGCTTGCCTATTTGGGCCAGAGACAATAAGTGGGAGCCTGCTGCTAAATAATTTGCAAAGTATGCTTCTCCCTTGGATAAGACTCGGAGTGATAAAGCCTCAAATCTTTTGTAGCATTTAGCATTAACGGGTTGAATTTAAGTAAAGCTGAGAAGAGGACAGTGTCCACAGTGGGTTTGTACTTTCTTTATGCTCTCTATACTGAATCATAGAGAAGGGAGAAGGCAGAGGCAGAAATTAAGGCATTAAAAGACCAGCTAGCAGTTGCTTCAGAGTGTGTACATTCAACTGCTAGTCAGGCTGATTTGCAAAAGTGGTGTGCAGCCCTCATGACCAAATCAATTAATGCCTTAAGGAAAAAGAAGGGCTGTAAACCTGATAGCAAAGCCAGGGCACATGCCATTGTCACATCCCACAACTGGGATTGTGAGAATGTGCTCTCCTCAAATGATAATGAGGGTGAGGATATAGAGTTTGATGTTTCTGATGATGGTGATGATGAATGGGAAAGAAAAAGTGTGCCAGACCTCTCATTACTAAGCATAGGAAAAAGCAACACGATAGAGAGGATATGGCAGGTGGAGAAGTGCATTGTCGCAACCCCAGACATGTGGAATTTGAAGAAGTAAGGGAGTTTACACAAACTAAACTCCATGAGCTAGCGAAACAATACAGAGGTCTTGGGAACCCCTATTAAGTTGGCTCGTTCCTTGTAGGATGAAAGGGGCAGACTGTTGTTTTGTCAGGAAAGGAAGCAGTGACTAAGAGAATGTTAGCACATGATCCACAATTGCGTCAGGTCATGCGAAAAGCAGAGTTTACTGTGAATTTTTCACTGTTAGACCTGGTGAGAGATGAGATAGTCCGAGTATACGCTAATCCTAGTGTAGCACTAACTCTCTGTGGAGCTGATGGTTTAAGCGGGCTTGTTACCTTCACTCTTGACACCCCTGTTTCACGGGCACCGGGTCTAGGGTTCCGTTGAGTTTACCTCTGGACGATAAAAGCACCAACGCTTGAGTACATTTTCAATGCTTTATTGAACCAAGTAACGAAGGAAGTAGCAGGAAAGAGGCAGGAGGGAAGCTGCAGGGAAGGTCAAATACCTTTCTTTAGGATTCTTGAGAACGTCCTTTAAAGTTGAATATTGTAATCAGATGCAATCCCCTTGTGGGACACAATCTTTGCTCGCCTGGATAGGCCTCTCTCACTTGCCTAGCAGCCAGTACATAGCACAAACAAAAGTCTCTGCCACAGACTTGATTGAAATAAACCCGTACAATCCTCTGCCCCAGGATGTATTACATTTTGCAGTGAATGTCAGACACAGTACTTGGACCACTAAGCCAACCCGGCAGTACTATGCTGTAGAACTACTTTAGGATATGTCCTCCAACCGAGTCACCAGGCCCCTCTCCAGACCAGCACTCTGCATGATCCTTCCATGACGGGTCCTCCCCTGGGATCTTTCGGTTGTCCATCTTCTTCACTCAGACAGCTCAGGACCATTCCTCGGCTGCTGTGGTAGACCCCAGACATGCCTCTGGGCCCACCCACGCGCCGCAGCAGCGTGGGCCTCCGGAACAGAGGACCACGAGGTAGCACTCTAACACATACCTGTCAGCCAGGAGGGCCAGCAGGTGGCTGTAAAATGAACCCCAAAACATGGCGTCTGTACCATAAATACCCTCTCCCAGAATGCAACTCGGAGGACCACCTCCACCGAGTTGTCTCTGGGACAGAGGAGCACCCATACGCTTCGACAAGTTGCCCTTCCAACACCAGCCAATGGTAACAGCGACACCCACCGGCTCAATGTGGAACCACACATAACGTCAGCCAAGCTGGAACAGAGGCAAATCTAACTCCCCTGACGAGCAATTCACTAAATTTACCTATCAGATGGTAGATCATAAATCTACCAGCGCTACACTAGTGACCTGCAAAATACCCATTCCTGGAGATCAAAAGGATAGGGTATTTCCAGGTTATGTGAGATGGGTTGTGTAACCAGATTAAATGCGTTTCCAGCTATGGAACCCTTTACACTAAGCTAATGAAGTATGCGCCACTTACGCTCAAGTCTCCTTTGTTGTTCTTGCTGGGAGGCCTGGTGTTAAATAACAAGATTAATGAAGCCACTACCCTTTTAAGCCAGTTGGGTGAGCTAAAGGAGACTAAAACAAAACAGGTCAGTAGATAAGGTCAAGGCCAGACAGGAAGAAAACTGGCACAAAAAAAAAACAGAAAAGAAAGGAGAAAACAGGAGGTGAAAAGAAAACCAGACTAGTTATCTCTAGGAAACAAATGTGGGTGGATCTATTAAAGGCAGTAATACCTAAAGATGAGATAGATGGGAATTATACTGCAGAATTGCATTAAGAGATGGAAACAGTTAGTGAAGACAACTTTCAGGGTTAGAAACACTACTCCTAGTGAAGATAACATAGGCCTACATTCAGAGGAAACAGAACAGACCCCTGCTGTTAGCCCCAAACCAATTCCCAAAACTTCACATGAACTCAAACCCAAATCCCTTTATCCTGGGGAGGAGTTAGAGAAACTCAGAAAAGGGGATTGGGAGGTTCCTTATCCTTTATGAAGGGAAGGTGGGTCTCCTGTAATAGCAGTGAGGACAGTGACAGCAGGAGACCGACGACCATATGCACCTGTCACTGTATGGTGGGGGGAGTCATTTTCTCCTACACATGTGATGGTCTTAGTTCATAATAAAGCAAAAGTTACACTCTTGCAAGGAAATCCTTCCCATTACAAAGGAGAAATGATTTATATAGTTTGGGATGGAAAACCATGCCAGCAGTTAGGACATGGGTAAAATTGGCTATTGACAAGGGACCAGGATTTTGGACAAATGTTTTGGTATCAGTGTTACCCAAAAAAATTCTTGGGATGGATGTACTTCAAGGTCAGTCTATTCAGACTGAACAAGGTACATTCACATTCCGTTATCCTGATGAAATGTACAGTATCTGGTAAGAGAGGTGAAGGCTGTGGTCATGGGTCATGTTAAATGGACCCCTGTCTATGTCTCTCCACCAGAGAAGCCAGTCTGTCTCAAGAAGCACAGACTTCCCTGAAGCTACAAAGAAATTGGGGAGTCCATTCAAGAACTGTTGAGAGTAGGGATCCTTAGACCTTGTCACGTACCTGACAGTTGAGCCTGACGTGCAGAGGGAAGGGTGCAGAGGGAAGGCCTCTCGTACAACCCCTGCTCAGGGACCACCAATGTTGTAACAGTGGCTACAAGATGGTGTATGGGTGCCTGGATTGTTTTCCATGTGGTGGATGTGTCACCAGGGTGGACCAGCAGGTTAAATGGCAGGCGGTGGCAAGCCAGAAGATTCCGGGCTGGTGGTAGCAGGAAGCAGGGACCAGGCAGGTGCATGCAGAGTAGAGGAGACACAGGATGCATGGTCAGACAAGCTGGGTTGGTAACAGACAATCAGATGCAGGCATAGACAGCAGGCAAAGAATGGTCAGGATGCAGGCAAGTTTTGGCAATAGGATAGCAAGCAGAGGAGAGATTAACCGCTTCAGCCGCGGAAGATTTTACCCCCTTCCTGACCAGAGCACTTTTTACAATTTGACACTGTGTCTCTTTAACTGACAATTGCGCGGTCGTGCGATACTGTACCCAAACAAAATTTGCGTCCTTTTTTTCCCACAAATAGAGCTTTTGTTTGGTGGTATTTAATCACCTCTGCGTTTTTAATTTTTTGCACTATAAACAAAAAAAGAGCAACAATTTAGGAAAAAAAAACACTATTTTTTACTTTTTGCTATAAATATCCACAATTAAAAAAATATATATATATTCATTCATCTGTTTAGGCCAATATGTATTCTTCTGCATATTTTGTTAAAAAAATTGCAATAAGCGTATATCGATTGGTTTTCGCAAAAGTTATAGCGTCTACAAAATAGGGGATAGATTTATGGCATTTTTATGATTTTTTTTTTACTAGTAATGGTGGCGACCTGCGATTTTTATTGGGACTGTGACATTGCGGTGGACAGATTGGATACTTTTGACACATTTTTGGGGACCATTGACATTTATACAGCGATCAGAGCTATAAAAATGCACTGAGTACTGTGTAAATGTCACTGGCATGGAAGGGCTTAACACTAGGGGGCGATCAAGTTGTTAAATGTGTTCCCTTGTTAGTGTTTCTAACTGTATGGGTATAGGACTGACTGGGGGAGGAGACATATTGTTGTTTCTACTTAGTAGGAACTTAGTAGGAACAAACTATATGTCTCCTCTCCCTTGAAAGAACAGGGATTTGTGTATTTACATACACAAATCCCCACGCTGGCTCTCGTGCCCATGATCGCAAGTGGCCGGCGGCGATCAGTTCTTATGGGGTTCTGAGCAGCAGACTGCATTCCTTGCTGCTAAAGAAGCCATTTTGCAGCATCAGGGTTTGGGACCCGTGAGACAAGGAGTAACATTTCAGCTGAATGTAGTGGAGCAGGATGGTACCATAGCTTTAAGTCTGTGGCAGCCAAATGAAAAGAGGGGACAGAGAGTAATACCCATTGGATTTTTGTCCAAGCAACAGGAGCACAGGAGAGATATACGTCCCTAGAGAAGTACCTGTTTGCGGCCTACACAGTACTTCAACATGTAGAGACCATTACAGGAAAGGACAGTCACCATCCATACTGCATTGCCAATAGCAGGAGATAATGGACTGACCACTAGGCAACTGTAGCTCAGAATCAGACACTGATGAAATGGAAGTGGGGGCATTGCAGCTGGGGATGCCAGAGACATTTCAAAACAGCCTAGCCTCCTCTCCCAGTCGATGCCTGTTTAGGAGAAATGCAGCGTTGGGCGGAGCCAGAGGACCTGACGTCACCACTCTCTCAGCTGATTGGCTTTGTCTGTGTTTTTTAATTGCAACGGTGTTTGCCCTGCCAATGCTTTGATGTCAGTTGTCCGTTCATGGATTAAAGCATTTTAGACTACTGCACAATGAAGCGCCTATTCTTCTTTTAAAATACACTATCCCCTGCTATGAGCGGTCTTGCCGGAGCAGCGAACCGAGGAGATTGTTCCTGATTGCCGCCTCTGAAATTTGAACTATCTGGCGTGAAGGGAATTCCTTCTCTACTCAAAGACCAGCTGTTCCTGACACTGAAGGGAATCTGTTCAAGCTCGCACAATCTCTGTAATAGGGATCCATCAATTCTGGTAAGCAGCCCCCTTTTTCCTATTTTTACACTGGCTTGGAAGATTCAGAGAAGATTTAATGAAGATATAATGAGGAATTGCACCTCCGGTTTATGATACCATGAATTCCCATATGAACCATACATTTACATCCACCTATATTCACAATACTAATTTTGTTTAAATCTGGGTAGCACACTGAATTTTTCCTTTATATTGTGTAAACCTCATGTTCAAGGTTTTTTAGTTGCAGCACTCGGGACTATTAATGTTTCACATATTTGTATTTCTTGTGTTTTCGTGTATTATTTTTAAATAGATTTTCACCAACTTATTTTTCACATCGTTCTATCACCACTGGGGGATAGCGTGGAACGTTTACCATATATTATTTCAAAACAGTTACCAGCACCCAGCGAGAAGAAGAAATTCCTGTGCTGCAGTCATCCATTCAAGAAGCTCCACCCTTGGAGTCTCTGTCAGAAAACATGAAAGAGTCAACATGGTTCACTGATGGTTCAGCCATAGTCATCTCATCTGGGCATCAGTGGACTGCAGCAGCCTACAACCCGAGTACAGACACAGTCCTGCAGGAGACCAGAATTGGAGGGTCCAGTCAGTATGCAGAGTTGAAAACTGTAGTATCGACTCTTCAGGATGATCCTTATTCCCATGTCACTATCTACACTGACAGCTGGGCAGTCCTTAAAGGACTGACAACTTAAATGCCCATGTGGAAGCCCAATGACTTGACGCACATGTGCCACTAGTCCCAGATTTTGAGAACTACAACAGAGTGGCAGATGAAATCATCAAAGTGAGTGCAGTTGTGCCAATTAATCCTGCCTTGATGAACTTGGCCAACTGGGCCCACAAGCAATCTGGACATTTGGGGCAGAAAGCAACATATGAATAAGGATGAGCCGAATACCCCCAGGTCGGTTCGCACCAGAACATCCCAACAGGCAAAAAATTTGGAAGAACACATGAACACCTTTAAAGTCTATGGGGCACCAACATGAAAAATCAAAAGTGCACATTTTAAAGGTTTATATGCAAGTTATTGTCATAAAAAGTGTTTGGGGACCTGGATCCTGCCCCAGGGGACATGTATCAATGCAAAAAAAAAGTTTTAAAAACGGAAGTTTTTTTCGGGAGCAGTGATTTTAATAATGCTTAAAGTGAAACAATAAAAATGAAATATTCCTTTAAATATCGTGCCTGGGGGTGTCTATAGTATGCCTGTAAAGTGGCGCAGTTTTTCGTGTTTAGAACAGTACCACAGCAAATAGACATTTCTAAAGGAAAAAAGTAATTTAAAACTGATCGCGGTTGTAATGAATTGTCAGGTCTCGGCAATATAGATAAAACTTATTGAAAAAAATGGCATGCCCCCCCCCCCCAGTCCATTACCAGGCCCTTTGGGTCTGGTATGATTATTAAGGGGAAACCTTGAACCAAAAATTAAAAAAAAAATTAAGTGGGGTTCCCACCCAAAATCCATACCAGACCCTTATCTGAGCATGCAACCTGGCAGGCCGCAGGAAAAGAGGGGGGACGAGAGCACCCCCCCTCCTGAACTGTACCAGGCCACATCCCCTCAACATAGGGAGGGTGCTTTGGGGTCTGACCCCAAAGCACCTTGTCCCCATGTTGATGGGGACAAGGGCCTCATCCCTTTTGCCCAGTGGTTGTGGGGGTATGCAGGCGGGGGGCTTTATTGGAATCTGGAAGTGTCAAAAAAAGTGTCAAAAATGATTAATAGGACAAGAGACAGCTTCGGACATGTCCTTTATTAAAAAAATAAAAAAATGAAAATGTGCTGCAATGTAAATCCATGCTGCCCGATCGACCGAAAAAAAAAAAAAAAGAAGAAAAGCCACAATAGGAAGCTCCCACCGAGTGACGCTTCTTCTCAGCTGTTATATAGCTGAGGGCGGGGCCACCCAGTGACATAAACCCCATGAGGAAGCCCCTGTGGCATCATAGGGGTGCGGGGTCATCCGTTTACCCCACCGGGTGGCTCCGCCCTCAGCTATATAACAGCTGTCATTAAGAAGAAGCGTTACTCGGCAGGAGCCTCTCATGTAGGCGGAACTGTTGTGGCTTTTTTTTTTCTTTTTCAGTCCATCGGGTGGCGTGGATTAACATAGTGGGACATTTTTAATTTTTTCATCTTTTAATAAAGGACTTGTCCCAAGCTGTCTCTTGTCTTTTTTACCATATTTGACACTTTTTTTGTGAAATGGTAGGGGTACAATGTACCCCGTTACCAATACACATAGGGGGGTGGAATCTGGGGTTACCTTGTTAAAGAGGGCTTCCAGTTTCCGATAAGCCCCCTGCATACCCCCACAACCACCAGGCAAGGGTTGTGGGGATGAGGCCCTTGTCCCCATCAACATGGGGACAAGGTGCTTTGGGGTCAGACCCCAAAAGCACCCTCCCCATGTTGAGGGCATGTGGCCTGGTATGGTTCAGGAGGGATGGGGGGCGCTCTCTTGTCCCCCCTCTTTTCCTGCAGCCTGCCATGTTGCGTGTCCAGATAAGGGTCTGGTATGGATTTTGGTGGGGCCCTATGCCATTTTTTTAAATTTTGGCATATGGTTCCCCTTAACATCCATACCAGACCTAAGGGTCTGGTATGGATTTTAGAGGGGGGCCCTACGCCATTTTTTTTTAAATTTGGTGCAAGGTTCCCCTTAATTTCCATACCAGACCTGAAGGGCCTGGTATGGATTTTGGGGGTAACCCCACGCAATTTTTAAAAAAATTTTTGGTTCCGTTTTTTTCAATGAGTTTTATCTATATTGCCCGAACTTATGCTCAGGCCGAACCGTTTGCCCATCCCTACATATGAATGGGCACAGCAGAGAGGATTGTCCATATCCATGAATATGATAAAGATTGTAATAGGGAACTGTACAGTGCGTGGAAAAGTTTTAGGACTTTTGCTTGTTAATCCTTGCAAATGTGCAGATCAAGCCACAATGCTTTAACTGATTCAGAAGTTGTTGTTGCTTATGGCTGTCCCAAATGAGTTCAAAGTGATCTTAACAATATTCCAATCGCACACCTTCCTGGAAACAAGGCTCATCAATAATGGATGCTGCAACGATTACCAGCTGGATACCAGAAATGCAAAGCCAATGTACATATTCAAAACCACCCCAACAATCTTCAAATACCATCCAAAGGTTTTTATTGTAGATAGATCACATCACAAATATAAGTGCAACGTTTCAGAGCTGTGCAGGACCCCTTCGTCAGGCATGTGATCCTGTCCTGTCCTGGGGTCCTGTGTGGCTCGGAAATGTTGCACTTATCTTTGTGATGTGATCTATCTACAAATAAA
This sequence comes from Aquarana catesbeiana, assembly GCF_042186555.1. Lineage (NCBI taxonomy): Eukaryota > Metazoa > Chordata > Amphibia > Anura > Ranidae > Aquarana > Aquarana catesbeiana. The sequence goes on from NC_133324.1 coordinate 638,108,645, forward strand.
AACCTTTGGAGGGTAATTGAAGATTCCTGTTGTGCTGGTGAATATGTACATTGGCAGATTAAGTGCGGCTCGCACTTCCCCGGATCAACAGTACAAAGGTGGGCCAAAGATCCTGGAGTACACTGGTTATGCCACATCCCATACCATCCACAAGCAGCTGGTTTGATTGAAAGATACGACGGGCCTTTGAAGGACCGGATATGCAAGCTTACACCCACAAATACAATAAGGGGGTGAGATCGGGTCCTCACACAGGCAGTCATGTTGTTTAATTATAGGCCAAAAGCCAAAAGTACACCATATGAGAGGATGGTGGGGGTTGGGGCACAGATTTCACAGCTGGAGTGCCGATTTCATAATTTACGTATGGTTCCTGAAAGAACAGGGCTTAACAGGTACCAAGGTACTGCTTCCCAAGACATAGAAACCAGAAATTACATATTAAAAATTACATATATATACATATATATATATATATATATATATATATATATATACAGTTTCTTGCAAAAGTGAGTACACCCCTCACATATTTGTAAATATGTTATTATATCTTCTCATGAGACAAAGATTCTATGTAAATTTGCTGTCCCCTCAAAATAACTCAACACACAGCCGTTAATGTCTAAACCGCTGGCAACAAAATTGAGTACACCGCTAAGTGAAAATGTCCAAATTGGGCCCAATTAGCCATTTCATCCTGCCTGGTGTCATGTGACTCGTTAGTGTTACAAGGTCTCAGGTGTGAATGGGGAGCAGGTGTGTTAAATTTGGTGTTATCGCTCTCACTCTTTCATACTGGTCACTGGAAGTTCAACATGGCATCTCATGGCAAAGAACTCTCTGAGGATCTGAAAAAAAGAATTGTTGCTCTACATAAAGATGGCCTAGGCTATAAGAAGATTGCCAAGACCCTGAAACTGAGCTGCAGCATGGTGGCCAAGACCATACAGTGGTTGAACAGGACAGGTTCCACACAGAATAGGCCTGGTCATGGGCGACCAAAGAAGTTGAGTACATGTACTCAGCATCATATCCAGAGGTTGTCTTTGGGAAATAGATGTATGAATGCTACCAGCATTGCTGCTGAGGTTGAAGGGGTGGGGGGGTCAGCCTGTCAGTGCTCAGATCATATGCCGCACACTGCATCAAACTTATTTGCATGGCTGTCGTCTCAGAAGGAAGCCTCTTCTAAAAATGATGCACAAGAAAGCCTGCAAACAGTTTGCTGAAGTCAAGCAGACTAAGGACATGGATTACTGGAACGCTGTCCTGTGGTCTGATGAGACCAAGATAAACTTATTTGGTTCAGATGGTGTCAACCAGGTGACAAGTACAAAGACAAGTGTGTCTTGCCTACAGTCAAGCATGGTGGTGGGAGTGTCATGGTCTGGGGCTGCATGAGCGCTGCTGGCATTGGGGAGCTACAGTTCATTGAGGGAACCATGAATGCCAACATGTACTGTGACATACTGAAGCAGAGCATCATCCCCTCCCTTCAGAGACTGGGCCACAGGGCAGTATTCCAACATGATAATGACCCCAAACACACCTCCTAGATGACCACTGCTTTGCTAAAGAAGCTGAGGGTAAAGGTGATGGGCTGGCCAAGCATGTCTCCAGACCTAAACCCTATTGAGCATCTGTGGGGCATCCTCAAATGGAAGGTGGAGGAGCGCAAGGTCTCCAACATCCACCAGCTCTGTGATGTTTTCATGGAGGAGTGGAAGAGGACAGTGGCAACCTGTGAATCTCTGGTGAACTCCATGCCCAAGAGGGTTAAGGCAGTGCTGGAAAATAATGGTGGCCACACAAATTATTGACATTTTGGCCCCAATTTGGACATTTTACTTAGGGGGTGTACTCACTTTTGTTGCCAGAGGTTTACACATTAATGGCTGTGTGTTTAGTTATTTTGAGGGGACAGCAAATTTATTCTGTTATACAAGCTGTACACTTACTACTACCACAGTGCAGCAATGTGCCAGTGTTGTCTCATGAAAATATATAATAAATTATTTACAAAAATGTACCAATAAATGTGCAATACTATACACAGCCAAAAAAAAAAAAATATGGAGCAATGCAAATGTGCAAATCTATGCAATTAATGTGCAATAAAACAAAAAACAAAATGCATACAAAGAGATGCACAGACGTGCATTAAAGTGCAATATAGGTGCAAAAAGGACAACACTGATATTAAAAAGTTCATGTGTAGCTGAAATCCAATGAAAGTGATCTTAAGTGCAATATGGAGCATAGACCAAGTGCTTGACACCGTGATACTCGTCACCTCATTAGGATAAAAGGCTTACCAGAAAGCCTATGACCTCCCTTACTCAGGCGGGGTCAAACAGCGCTTAGTGGGATCAAGGATCCACTGATGAACTACTTAGGCGCCCCCCTCCAGGAGAGTCCGTGCACATCAGATGGTAGCCAGACAGCATCAATGGCAGAAAGTGTCAATATGCAGAAAGGGTACCCCTGATGACATCACATATGATGAAATGATCGTCGGGACGCTACACACACACAAGTTCTGCGCATGCGCATGTGCAATACAATGTGCACTGTATTTCACATTTTCACTTTATTGACACATGTTATTTATACATAGGGTCCTTTTGTGCATAACCTAGAGCTGCACTTTATTATTTGTATTATTGTTTGGTGCCCAATATCTGGGTTATAGTGTTCAGCTGCAGGTCACATTTCTTTATTTAATAGCATTTATTTTTTGCTCATTAAGCGCAGATATTACTTTACATTTATATACATATACAGAAGTCCTGGAATGCTTACACAAGATGTCCTCTATGCTTCTATTGTTTATACAGGTGTTCTGGTCAACTATAGATATATGTAATAGTCTAGCTTGATCTTTTGACATTGATGACCTATGGCATGTCTAAAACAATAGTAGAATCATCTAGTGGCTGAATTTGAGAATGTTTTACTATATTTGACATCAGTGTAAAAAAGGGAGAACGGCCAGGGAGAATGTATCACAGCCAAAACCAGGATGTTGGAATGAGACCCGCAGCTATCAAGAATCAGGAGTACTATACACTTCTGACACAAGGACACTGTAACTGGTGTGGCAGTGATTAGGAAACATATGACTGGTGCGGTGGTGATCAGGTGCACTTTAACTGGTGTGGCAGTGATTATGAACAATATAACTCGTGCGGCCTTGATTAGGGACAAAATTACTAGTGTGTCAGTGATCAGGGACACTGGGACTGGTGTGGGGATGATCAGAAACATTAAAACTGGTTTGGTTGATCAGGGACAATATGACTGGTATGACGGTGATCTGGGAAGATATGACTGGCAGCTCTGGTGTGGTGACATTGTACTGCTGTGGTGGTGATCAGTGATAATGGCTGGTGGCACTTACATACAGTGATATCAGAGCTGCCAGCCATCGTACATGATTGCCCCTGCACCATTTTTTTCTGTCACCAGAGTAGTGCAGTGTTACCATAGTGCACTGCACTACCCCAGTGAAGTATTTGGGATTTTTTGTTGCACTATGATTGTTTATATAGCCTTGATGGCTGCATATGCAATCATTTCTGACAGTTTTTGGCTGCATTCCTGTAGCCACTAAGAACTACTGTGTAAGCTGTGATTGGCTACAGCTTTCACATGTTACAGGGAGTGGGTGCTTGGCCCTGTACCATGTAATCATTGTGATCAATCACAGAGATCACAGTAGTTCTTAATGACTATTTGAATGACAGCCATGTTTACTACTGGACATGTGATTGCTGTGATTGGTCATAGCAATCACATGGTACCACCACCGCTCAGTACTCGGATCGGTGATCCACTGTGTCTGGTGGACACAGCAGTCACATGATTGTCCCGATGCACACCCTGGGGGGACAAGCATGAGGCGCAGATCAGGAAGGATGTACGGGTACATCCCACCAGATTGATGCTTGTCCCTCCACAGCAGTCTATATGCAGTGACCAGGCAGGAAGTCAAACTCTAGCTAACACTTTCCAAGCTGTTACAGCAGAATTTTTTGTTTTTATTTTTAGAGAGGGGAGGATGTCCACCATTAGCTTTTGCAGGTAAGGATACAGCTCTGTAGCTTTAAAAGATTCTGGTATCCCTCTAAATTTAATATTGCTTCTCTGGGACCTGTCTTCCAGGTCAGCCACTTTAAGTTTGATGGACTTGAGCTCCTCCTCCAGGTCAAAATGTGCACCAACCAGATCCTTATGGGCTTGGGTGATTTCCTGCATCTTATTCTCTATATCAGTGTTTCTCAACTCTAGTCCTCAAGGTGCCCCAGTAGGTAATGTTTTCAGGCTTACCATTATTTTGCACAGGTGATTTGATCAGTTTCACTGCCTTAGTAATTACCACAGCCAGTTAATCTGAGGGAAATTCTGATGGGGCACCTTGAGGAATGAAGTTGAGAAAAATTGCTCTATATAGTCCACTCTGTCACCCATAGCCTCCAGATCTTTTTGAGTGGAGTGCATAACGTTAGCCATGTCAGTTGCAAAGCACCCCTAAGTGACAAAAACATGTATTTTAATGTGGTGTCTAGCACCGACTGGCCTGAGGTGGGGATTGGATTCAGCTGTTCCCCATATTCTGTAGTATTCTCCATAGCCTCCCCTCTCTGCGTCCTGTCACCCATCTGCTCCCCTTCCTCGGACAGGCACCTCCTCTGTTTCAGAGGGCTGATAGTCACTGAGGGAGAATTATGATTACTTTTTTCCCGAGAATCAGATAATGTGTATAATGTGCGCTTTATCTGTTGGTGGATATGCAGGGAAGATGGCACAGACACCATCTTGGCTCAGCCTGCCCACTGCTGGGGTGAAGAAGCCTGTCAATTTTCTCGGTCCCTCTCAGTTATCTCATTTGCCCATTGTGACCGTTCGGTTCCCTGCTTTTTTTTTCTCTCTCATCAGAGCCACTTTGTGTCTATGTACTGCCGCTGTGGATTGATGTGTGACACTCCCTGCTCCAGAGGTCAGCGCGCACACCACCATGTGCCTCAGCTGCCATCTCTGCCCTCCGTTTTTGTTTTTACTTTTGAGATAAAGGTTTTACACAAATAGGTAGAAAACAACCATTGTAATCACCCCTGTCAGTGTTAAATGGTTGGTCTCAGCCATTTAACCACTTACCCACTGACAATTACTCAGTCATGCAACACAGTACCTATGACATTTTTGTCCTTTTTTCACACAAATAGAGCTTTCTTTTGGTGGTATTTAATCACCACTGGGTTTTTTATTTTTTGCGCTATAAAAGAAAAAAAAAAACAGAAAATTCTGTAAAAAAATGCATTTTTCTTCGTTTCTGTTATAAAATTTAGAAAATTAGTAATTTTTCTTCATATATTTTGGCCAAAATTTATACTGCTACATATCTTTGGTAAAAATAACCCAAATCAGTGTATATTATTTGGTCTTTGTGAAAGTTATAGAGTCCACAAGCTATGGTACCAATCTCTGAAAATTGATCACACCCGAAGTACTGACGGCCTATCTCATTTCTTGAGACCCTAACAAGCCAGGAAAGTACAAGTAGGTCCCCTTGTTAAAGGGGGCTTCAGGACTGCATGGCTTAATGGCTTAATTTAATTCAGTGGAACTAAAACCAAATTGGATGACATTCAGTTGCTTAAGTGTGTCTCAAACAATTGCCCTATTAGTTTTTTTTATAACATACATACTTTCACCTTTTTTAATCCTTTTTTCATCCAGAGTCAGCTGCACATCATTAAAACTTTCTAATAGTGTGAGCGGGGTACCATGTCTGCTAATGTGTGTCAGCATTGTAGATAGTGATGGGCTTATGCTGAGGCTAAATATTTTCCCAGATGAACACCCTGCAATGCACTAAACGCTGCACAGTGCATTCTGCGCCCTGATTGGGCAAAGCTTTGTCCAATCAGGGCACAGTGTAAGCTGGTTGTTAAGGAGCAGGGGCCTGGGAAGCGGCATTCTTAACAAAAGATGAATCATCAGCTGTCAATGGGTGTCCCTGCTGACTGCTGAATAGGGATGAGCTTCGAGTTCGAGTCGAACTCATGTTCGACTCGAACATTGGCTGTTCGCAAGTTCGCCGAACAGCGAACAATTTGGGGTGTTCGCGGCAAATTCGAATGCCGCGGAACACCCTTTAAAAGTCTATGGGAGAAATCAAAAGTGCTAATTTTAAAGGCTAATATGCAAGTTATTGTCATAAAAAGTGTTTGGGGACCCAGGTCCTGCCCCAGGGGACATGGATCAATGCAAAAAAAAGTTTTAAAAACGTCCGTTTTTTCAGGAGCAGTGATTTTAATAATGCTTAAAGTCAAACAATAAAAGTGTAGGGGGCGTGGCTTGGCCGAGCTAGGAGATGGCTGCCTGAGAACACAGCTCCCGCCGTTGCATCCTTTTCACCAGCCATACCGGAGGTAAATATCGCTATACCTGTCAGTGAAACGATGGGGACAGCCTCCCGACACACTTCTACCTCACGGTCCCGCTCACCCCGCGAAACAACCGGGAATTCCAACCAAAACATCCCTGATATGTTCAGGGCGCAGAGAAGCAACATGGCGTCGTCCCGTCATGACTCCTCACAGGCCTCAGCAGCACAGCTTGCGGGACAGATCTCTACATCACAGATATCACCCCCTCTAACCACGGATCCACAGGTCAATCCGCAACCACCATCCCTCAACATACATGATCTGAGGGCGATCGCTACCGACATCAAGGACACTCTTTCAGCCGCCATTGCTGAATTAAGAGTAGATATACACACCCTGAACGACCGTGTTCTTGAAGTGGAAAAAACCACAGCGAAACATGACTTGGTACTCCGCAAAGCAACACGTCGGATAGACACACATACCATGCAGCTGCGAGAGACACAACGCCGCATTGAAGACCTTGACAACCGCGGCCGCAGACATAACCTCCGTGTGAGAGACGTGCCGGAGTCCATTGATGCGGATCACTTGACCCCTGCTGTGACTGAACTGTTCAATAACCTGCTGGAAAGGCCGCCTCAAACCTGCATAGAAATGGAGAGAATCCACAGAGCATTACGCCCCAAAGGCAGAGACAATGACCCACCCAGGGATATTATTTGTTGTCTTGTGGATTACCGGATAAAAGAAGATATCCTGAGACAAGCAAGGCTCAAACAACCGATACAATACAATGGCGCCCAGCTTCAGATTTTCCAGGACTTATCAGGAATCACACTACAACAGCGCAGGGACTTGAAACCACTGCTAGATGAGTTACGTGCCAATGGGATCATATACCGCTGGAAATTTCCTTTCTGCCTGGCAGCAACCCATCTCGGCCGTACTGCATTCCTAAAAGTGCCTGAAGACCTGCCTCACTTCTGTGATAGCCTGGGGATACCTTTGGTTGAGGTACCAAACTGGTATGCGGACTTCCGACATCAGGCTGCAGGACGCCATCCCATGCAGGAAGAACCGATGGAAGCGCAGGATTCCCGCTCACGCAGAAGAAGATCCCCATCTGGCATCAGATCGTATGCGGTACATCAGGGCTTTCAACAACGCCACAGCCCTATGGATTCCCCGCGTTCTCGTAGAGCCCGTAGAGACTACTGATACCTGCTATATTTAAGGCGGCCGCCGTGATGGCAAATTATATATTCCAGTTTCCACGCTCCGTGAGGTCATTCACCTACTCCGGTTCCTGTAGTTATGCCAGAATATTTGCTACCCACACTGCGAAACCACATATTCAGTTTCAGAGGTTGGTTACCTTAATCTCTTCTGCACAGAGTTTCGACTGTATACTAGCACTGCACAGTCTCCTTCAGACAATACACATTTCACCCTGCCTGTACTTGGTACCTGCCCGCGATAAGCGCTGACTGCCAAATACTTCTGCTTTACAATGAACCAGCCCTGTGTGCTCTGACACTATACGGTATACAGTGTGCATCTTACAGACATCTATCTATATGCTGTGAACATCGTTAATGCCTGTAACTGCAGATTCAAATGGACTCAAGTCTTTAACCTAAACTCCATATTATAAACTATATATAATATGAATTAAGATAACTGTCTTATGCTTCAACGGCAATGGACAGAATGCGATTCTCTCATAATACAGGTTGGTGTGTAAATTTTACAAGTGCAGATGTACACATAGACAGCAAATACTATAAGGTGCGTTGTTTGGTTAAACTATAGCTCACTAGCTCCTCCTATGCTGTGTAGATCACACATTCACACACAACGAGGGCTCCAAGTTAAATTATATTATATACAATAGACTAGTCATTCACACTGCATCCTCTCCTCTCCATTATTTCAAGCACCTAATTGAGGCACCTCTCCAATATATAAGGCACTACCACGCCCTTAGAAAAGTTTATTCTTTAATATGTTGCAGACTTATGTATTTTACTGCAGAATAAATGTGTGAATCAAACTACCGGTTCATAGTGGGTGTCTCCCTTGGATGGTAGATGCATACGGAAGTAGACTGAATTCTAAGGTAAACCGATATCACTGAAGATAATGATAGGTGGAGTGCATTTGCCAATGAGGATGATACCTCAAGAAAAAGATTACACTTGCACATATTTGCCTCGCACCACTCGTTCATTCACATCTATATAAGAGGTTTAGGTGGCTTGAAAACATCTCATCTTAAATATGGAGAGAACAGGTGTCAGCTGAAAGAATATGCCCAATTCTGGAGGAACACATTTCAACTACGGTGCATGAGCTAGTATTTACACAGTAGTTCCACAGGTTTCACTGTTTATGTTTTTTACACTTATACTGATATAGCAGTTTAGTTTCCTTTAGTTTACGTTAACTGATTAATGGCAATAGGTTATGTGTTCACCTGTCACTGAGCCCACACTTTACTATGGCTTGTGAAAATACAGGTTACCCTCATGACATAACAACACACTGTATGCACGCTCACACACTGAACCTTACGATGCAGCCCGCTCACAACACACTGCTTTAGATTGTATCCCCGCGGCTAAGGGATTCCCTCTCTCATCTAAATTACTCTCTACACTATACAAAGCCTTAGAGACTGATAACATGATCGAGGCTGTTATAGTTGACATTATAATTTTTAAACTATGGTCCCGCCCCCTCCTTCTCTAGCACTAAGTAGAATGCAACGGCGGATTACCACCTTGCCGTACAACTCACAGTAGATCCGTAGCTCGATTCAACCCAACCCCCACACAGTGCAGTAAAAAGGTTCAGGCTGATATCTGATCCTTTTCACATTAATTGTGCACTGTATTTTCCTGACCTTTTTCGTTGTAGATAAGGTTAGTTACTTTCACCCTCCCCCCCCCCTATACTTTCACTCTCTTCTACATAAACACACAGCTTCATCCTAGGCCTTCCACCCCCAGCGGAAGAACCACGGTCTCCCTATTCTAACTGAAAGTTTGACGCCCTACCACCAATACCAACATGGCAGATAATGACCAGGCTACCCGCATGAAGACAAACCATAATGAAACACAAGCTAATGTCCAAATAAGAATTGAATCCATAAACATCAGAGGCCTGAACACTCCCGAAAAACAATCACAACTGTTAAATTCATTACACAAAAATAAAACACAAATCGCATTTATACAGGAAACTCATTTCCGTGCTGACAACGTACCCAAACTGGGGAACTATCGCTACCCTACAATGTACCATGCCTTCAATGACTCTTCCAAAACAAAAGGGGTTGCTATACTAATCTCGAAACATTGTCCTTTGCTAATCACAGAAACCATGCAAGACCCTAATGGTAGATACCTATTCCTTAAAGGAACATTACACAACAAGCCAATTACTCTCGTGAACATATATGCTCCTAACACTAAACAGGTTACATTTTTCAGAGAAACCCTACAATTGCTCACAGAATTCTTCTCTGGCATCCTTATACTGGGTGGGAATGTAACACTAAACCCCCACCAGGATTCCTCAACTGGCACAACATCCTTGCCGTATAGAGCTCTGAGAGCGATCAAACAACAATTACAAGAATTGACATTGCATGATACGTGGCGCACACTTCACCCAAATGATAGAGATTTTACATTTTTTTCACCACCCCATAACAAGTATTCCAGAATCGACCACCTTTTTATCTCCCAAAATGACTTATCTTTTCTCAAACATGCGACCATAGACCCTATGATCCTCTCTGATCACAATCCCATTTCACTGACATTAAATATCCCGATGTCACGCCCCGCACACTCGATATGGCGTTTAGACAACTCTCTATTGACAGACCTGGACGCTACATCCAAAATTCATGACAGACTAGTCCACTACTTCAAAGAAAATACCACTGAGGAAACAAACCCATCCATTGTATGGGCTGCACATAAGTGTGTAATAAGAGGTGAATTAATCTCATTAGCTACAGCAAAAAATAAACAAAGGAAAGCCCATATAACATCCTTAACATCCAAAATACATGCCCTTGAAAGGCTACACAAAGCATCCCTGGCCAATAAATCGCTTACAGAACTTCTGCAAGCGAGGGAAGAACTCAGAGACGAATTGCATAAATCACAGAGACGCAAATACATCTTCACCCAAAAATTATATTATGAATGTGGCAATAAATCCGGTAAGTCAATGGCTAAAGCCCTGCAACGTAGAAAGGCAGCTTTAACCATCCACGAGATTAAAGATCCTAGCGGGAAGTCTTTTACGTCCACGGAAGACATTGCCACACAGTTTGTAAATTATTTCACTAAACTTTACAACCTACCAACACAAGAAATTAAAAATCACCCACGAAATAGACAGGAAGAGATATCTACATTCTTGTCACAGCATGGTATACCACGTATTTCCCCTGAAGCATCCAAGACCCTTGACTGCCCTATTAATATTGAGGAAACCACAATAGCATTAAAACAACTCAAAACAGGGAAAAGCCCTGGCCCAGATGGGCTTACTGTAGGCTATTACAAAACATTTTCAGAAATCCTTACCTCTCATTTTGTTACGGCATTCAATGCACTTTCTAATACCCCACACCCGAATAGAGATTTATTGGAAGCCCATATCACTCTCATTCCAAAACCCGGCAAAGACGATACACTAGTGACTAATTATAGACCTATATCCCTCCTTAACGTTGACCTTAAACTTTATGCCAAAATTCTTGCGAATCGACTACTCCCTATCATCCCTGACCTCATTTCCCTCGACCAAGTTGGTTTTGTCCCCGGCAGAGAAGCTAGGGATAACACCATAAAAGCCCTACATATCCATCATATCCTTTCATCATCTCACACACACAAAAGCCAGGGATTCCTCTTGTCACTCGATGCGGAGAAGGCGTTCGACAGAGTAGCATGGGACTACATGGCAGCGACATTACAAGCAATGGGCCTCCCATTGCAATTTCTTCAAATGATATTGGCTTTATACACATGCCCTACTGCTAGAATAAGAATTAATGGACGCCTGTCGGACGCCTTCTCCGTATCGAATGGTACACGTCAAGGGTGCCCGTTATCACCCCTTATTTTTATACTCACATTAGAACCTATCTTACGCAAACTGCGGACAAATCCTGACATTAAAGGCATTAACATTGACAATAAACAGTACAAAATAGCGGCTTACGCAGACAACATCTTACTTTTCCTGTCAGAACCACTGATAACTATTCCCAACCTATTAAAAGATTTTGCTTCCTTCAAAGAACTCTCAAACTTAAAAATCAATTTCACAAAGTCTAAAGCCCTGAATATCTCCCTCCCAAAGACATTAGTGACACAATGTAAAACAAATTTCCCTTTCCAATGGGAAGCACATGCCCTTACATATTTAGGAATCCAAATACCAACACATTTAGAGGAGATATACGACAAAAATTATTTATCTTTACTAAATACTATCCAAAAAGATCTCCTTAAGTGGTCATCAGGCCCTTTCTCATGGTTTGGAAGGATTGCCATCGTTAAGATGAATATATTGCCGAGAATACTATATGTACTTCAGACCATCCCAATCAAATTGCCCCCATCATTTTTTACCACATACAAACGAATCTGTCGTGACTTTATATGGGCGGCAAAATCCCCCAGATTGAGCTGGAATAGACTGACTATCCCCAAACCAAAAGGAGGCCTCGGCCTCCCGGACATCCAGAAATACCAATGGGCTTGCCACCTTACGAGAATTATCGATTGGCATATACATAAATCCACTAAAGATTGGGTGAACATTGAAAACTCCTCCGCCCACCTACCCCTCTCTCACTTACCATGGATTGATGCAAATTCACTACCGAAAGAATACACTTCACATCCATTGACCAGACCCACTATTCAAGCTTTCACAACAATTTCCAAAAAACTGGGATGGTGCCCCTCTCCAGGACCACTAACCCCCCTGACTAATAACCCAGACTTTTCACCTGGAGTGCCATTTCAGGATAGATCTCAAACCCTAGCCAATAATCCTCTTAGAGCCTCACAATTTTTTCATAAGGGTATACTTCATCCTTATAATAAGATATCTGAACACTTCCCAGAATATCATATACCATTTTACAAATTTCTACAAATCAGACACTTTCTGACCAAGGCCAAACCCACTACTCAATGGTTTAGAGACCTAACTTCCTTTGAAGCACTTTGCACCAGTACACCTCCACAAAGACATCTCATCTCAGAGGTCTATTCGCTACTCTTTCCTGACCAAGACCCCACGATTACAACAGCCAACCAAAAATGGGAATCAGAACTTGAGATACAATTATCGACGGAAGATTGGGGAAACATTTACGAACACATCCATAAAGGTTCAGTGAATGTTTCAGCACAAGAAACCTCTTACAAAATATACTCAAGATGGTACAACACGCCAGACAAAATCCACCTATACCACCCCTCTGTTTCGCCCATGTGCTGGAGATGAAATAATGAAGTGGGTTCATTGCTCCATATTTGGTGGACCTGTCCACAGATACAAAAATTCTGGAAAAAAGTACATGAGGTGATACGCCACGTCACTACTTACACCCTATCTTATACACCATCACAATACTTATTACACCACTCTACAATCTCACAACATGCATACCGAAAGTCCCTCACACTCCACATGGTGAATGCAGCTAAACAATGCATACCAGTACAATGGAGAAGTACTACACCACCTACTTTAACAGATTGGTTCAAGCGTATTGAAAAGATCTCTGAGATGGAAAACATAATCCATCAAGCCAAAGACACTCCTTCGAAATTCAGAAAAACTTGGGCCTGTTGGATACACTTCCGGGACTCCCCAAAATACCAAGAGTTTCTGCACCACCTATAATCTTGTCAGACAACAACGAAAGTATAACAGACCATTATCTACTACATGTTCCATGCCGCGATATATAGACTTACAGATTCTTCTTCTATGCGCAGGGTTTACCAAGGTTCATTCCCAACCCCCCCTCCGTAACGGACATGAAGCGACATAGGCCCATAGTGATCCCGGATACATGTCTTCTTGCTTATAGCTCTCACTTTCACTATCATTCAATACACACATCCCTATTTACCATTATATGTGGAACAACTTCTCAAATGTTCAACCTACCATTTCCTTTCTGGTAGGAAATTACATCGTAAAGCTCCACTACATACCCTGGTCCTTCTTCCCATTGAGTTACTTTGTTCACCCATTTATGTCACGAAAGTACATTATATCTTCATTTAAGCATATATATAAAAGCCAGAATAACTGACTGTGTTACTAATCGTGCCTACCGCACAGTGTGATCCCTCTTGGGGTGCGGGATTGAGAAACTGGCATATACTGGTCTAATTACCTAAGGCACGTAACATCATAGACCTCAGAACTCAGTTCGACTTACAAGTCAACTTATGATATATCCTAGAGTTATTTGACATGTATTGTTCCAAGTTCAATTACGATATTTTCTACATTTGTTATTGTTCTAAATACCATTGCGGTAAACACCTGTACAGTAAGCTGCTTAGTAAAACATACGTAAGATTGTACCCAAACTGCAAGCTGTAATTGTAACCTACATTTGATGCTATTGTCACTAACATTTCATGAAAGTTTTGACTATGTACTGTTTTACCACTTGTACAACATAACATTTATAAATTTAATAAAACTATTTGAAACAAAAAAAAAAAAAAAAGTGTAATATCCCTTTAAATTTTGTACCTGGGGGGTGTCTATAGTATGCCTGTAAAGGGGCGCATGTTTCCTGTGTTTAGAACAGTCTGACGGCAAAATGACATTTTGAAGGAAAAAACTCATTTAAAACTACCCGCGGCTATTGCATTGCCGACAATACACATAGAAGTTCATTGATAAAAACGGCATGGGAATTCCCCAAAGGGGAACCCCGAACCAAAATTTTAAAAAAAAAATGACGTGGGAGTCCCCCTAAATTCCATACCAGGCCCTTCAAGTCTGATATGGATATTAAGGGGAACCCCGGCCAAAATTAAAAAAAAAAAAATGACGTGGGGTTCCCCCTAAATTCCATACCAGACCCTTCAGGTCTGGTATGGATTTTAAGGGGAACCCCGCGCCAAAAAAAAAAAAAAAAAACAGCGTGGGGTCCCCCCAAAAGAAGAAGAGAAGAAGATGAAGAGAAGAGCGGGAGCCTCCCCCCCATGCCATGGGTGCGGAGCGGCCCGAGGATAAGAAGATATAAGATGCCGCGGAGGAGATGCTGGACGAGAACGCCGGAGGAAGAACCAGAAGAGCCAGAAGAACCAGAAGAACCAGAAGATGAAGGAAGATAGAAGAAAGAAGAAGTATTTAAATAAAGGAATTGACAAAAACTGTCTCTTGTCATTTTTAACATTTTTGACAGTTTTTTAGTGAAATGGTAGGGGTACTTTTGTACCCCCTTACCATTTCACACAGGGGGGGCCGGGATCTGGGGGTCCCCTTGTTAAAGGGGGCTTCCAGATTCCGATAAGCCCCCTGCCCGCAGACCCCCACAACCACCGGCCAGGGTTGTGGGGATGAGGCCCTTGTCCTCATCAACATGGGGACAAGGTGTTTTGGGGGGCTACCCCAAAGCACCCTCCCAATGTTGAGGGCATGTGGCCTGGTATGGTTCAGGAGGGGGGGCCGCACTCTTGTCCCCCCCTCTTTTCCTGCGGCCTGCCAGGTTGTGTGCTCGGATAAGGGTCTGGTATGGAATTTAGGGGAAACCCCACGTCATTTTTTTTTTAAATTTTGGTTCGGGGTTCCCCTTTGGGGAATTCCTATGCCGTTTTTATCAATGAACGTCTATGTGTATTGTCGGCAATGCAATAGCCGCGGGTAGTTTTAAATGAGTTTTTTCCTTTAAAATTACATTTTGCTGTCAGACTGTTCTAAACACAGGAAACATGCGCCCCTTTACAGGCATACTATAGACACCCCCCAGGTACGAAATTTAAAGGGATATTACACTTTTATTGTTTGATTTTAAGCATTATTAAAATCACTGCTCCTGAAAAAACGGCCGTTTTTAAAACTTTTTTTTGCATTGATCCATGTCCCCTGGGGCAGGACCCAGGTCCCCAAACACTTTTTATGACAATAACTTGCATACTAGCCTTTAAAATTAGCACTTTTGATTATTCATGTTCGTGTCCCATAGACTTTAACGGTGTTCGCATGTTCGAACGAACTTTTTTCCTGTTCACATGTTCTGGTGCGAACCGAACAGGGGGGTGTTCGGCTCATCCCTACTGCTGAATAATAAAAAAAGTGCTGGTTAAAAAATTAAGAAAAAATGGCATGGGCCCTTCGGGTCTGGTATGGATTCGGAGGGGAACCCCACGGCGAAATAAAAAAAACAACATAGTGGGGTCCCCCAACATCCATATGAGCAAGCGCCCCCTTCCTAAACCATACCAGGCTACATGCCCTCAACATGGGGGGCTGGGTGCTTTGGGTCAGTAGGGGCAGAACCCCCTACCTCAAAGCACCTTGTCCCCATGTTGATGGGGACAAGAGTCTCATCCCCACAACTGTGGCCGGTGGTTGTGGGAGTTTTATCAGAATCTGACAGCCCCCTTTAACAAGGGCCCCCCAGATCCTGCCCCACCTATGTGAATAAGTATCGGGTACATAGTACCCCTACTCATTCACCAAAACAGTGAACAAAAAAGTAATAAAAACAAGAGACACATTTTTGACAAATACTTTAATAAAGTAAAAATAGTGTCCCTCGATGTAAATCCATCATCAATCACGACGCGTGCCGACCCAAAAAATGTAAAAAAAAAAAAACGCTCCGCCTCCTGGGACTGCCTTCCTCCGAATGCCTCCTCTGCACTTTTACAGTTCTTATATAGGTAAGGGGTGGGACCACTTGGCAGTGTCACCTGGTGGCCCCACCACTTGGGATGTCACAGGCCCAGCATGCACCAGTCTGTGATGTCAGAAGGGGCATGGTCACCAAGTGACAGAGTCAGGTGGCCCCACCCATTACCTATATAAGAAATGTCAAAGTGCAGAGGAGGGAGGAGGCATGGGACCATCCCAGAAGGTGGACCATTTATCTATTTTTTTCAGGTTGGCCGGCAGCGTGGATTTACATCGAGGGGCACTATTTTCTAAAAAAAAAAATTAATAAAGGAATTGTCAAAAACCTCTTCTTTTTAATACTTTGACACTTTTTTGGTGAATGGGTAGGGGTGTTATGTATCCGATACTCATTCACATAGGGGGATCAGGATCTGGGGGCCCCCTTGTTGAAGGGGGCTTTCAAACTTCAATAAGCCCCCACCCGCAGACCTCCACAACCACTGGCTTGGTGGGGATGAGCCAGTGGTTGTGGGGGTGAGGCCCTTCTCCCCATCAACATGGGGAGAAGGTGCTTTGGGTTGGGGGGCTCTGCCCCCCATGTTGAGGGCATGTAGCCTGGTCTGGTTCAGGAGGGGGGTGGCGCTCAGTCGTCACCTGCCCTTTTCTGACCTGCCAGGCTGCATGCCCGAATAAGGGTCTGGTATGGATTTTGGGGGGGACCCCACTCCATTTTTTAAAAAATGTTGGCATGGGGTTCTCTTCCAAATACATACCAGACCAGAAGGGCCTGGCATGGACTGGGGGGGCATGCCGTTTTCTTCTTTATTTTTTCAATAGCTGGGTGTCGGCAATTGTAACTGATTCATTTTAAATGGAATTTGACTTTTTTCTTTAGAAATTAAATTTTTGCTGCAGCATTTTTTATGCATGCTACAGATGTGCCACTTTACAGGAACATTTAGGGGACCCCCCACTATATTCAAAGGAATTTTTCATTTTTCACTTTAAGCATAATTAAAATCACTGCTCCTGAAAAAACCATCATCATTTAACCACTTGCCGACCGATGGACACCGATCTACATTGGCACAATGGCAGCAGTGGGCAAATGGGCATAACTGTACGCCCCCTTTAATTGGCAGGGCTAGCACATGTGTGTGCCACATACAGCATGATCATGCCCACGGGTCCCGCGGACTCGATGTCCGCCAGTGTCCTGCGATCGTGTCACGGAGCCACAGAACAGGGAGATGCCTATGTAACCAGGGCATTTCCCTGTTCTGCCTAGTGACATGACAGGGATCTACTGCTCCCTGTCATCGGGAGCAGTGATCGCTGTCATGTCAGTGGTAGCCCACCCCCCCACAGTTAGAATCACTCCCTAGGACACACTTAACCCCTTGATCTCCCCCTAGTGTTTAACCCCTTCCCTGCCATTGTCATTAACACAGTAATCAGTGCATTTTTATAGCACTGATCACTGTATAATTGACAATGGTTCCAAAATAGTATCAAAAGTGTCCGATGTGTCTGCCATAATGACACAGTCATGATAAAAATTGCAGATCGCCGCCATTACTTTAAAAAAAAAAAAATTATAAAAATGCCATAAAACTATCCCCTATTTTGTAGACACTATAACTTTTGCACAAACCAATCAATATACGCTTATTGTGATTTTTTTTTAACCAAAAATATGTAGAAGAATATATATTCATTTTTCCTGTTCGGCTCCCAAAGACTTCAATGGGGTTTGCCATTAGGGTTTGGGGGTGTTTGGCTCATGTCTAGTTGTAGCCTCGGGTGAGTAACAAAGATGACAGGATGACTGACGGTAGAATATTTATAGCAGGAACAAAGGTATTTTTTTAAAATAAAATCTGCAGATTTAAGGGCCAGTTCGCAGCATATGAGATGTGGGACTTGAGTGTTTCCATGCTCATTTCTTGCACAGTATAACCTAGAGCTCTGAGATACAATGTAAGAAATCTGAGGTTATATATCAGAACACTTTGAGATAATATCTCAGAAATCTTTTCTTTGCTGAATGAGTTTATATTCTTTGTATATATGAATAAAAACAGACTAGCTGATGACACAACATTTTGACAGTTTCATAAGCCCATAAATTGCATAAAATAACTCTATATCTAGTGATATGAACAGCAGTCCTCTACCCAAAAGCAATATTTCTAAATTCTACTTTTAAGTTATTTAACTTTGAAATTTCTTTTATGGCTCTTCTTGAAATAAAAACCTTGCGATCACATTACTTTTAAGTAATTTTCAAAGAATACATCATTCTTCATTACTCTTGTACTATTAATGTGAAAAATGTAATACTCTTTGGGGAGATGATATGCAAGTTAAAAAGAGTTAAAGCAGTTATATGAGTCCTCTAAGCCATATGAATTTTTATTGATTGACCTCAAGTCCTGCAGATTCCAGACCAGCCCCGAAAGATTTTTGCTGCTGTACTGACAAGGAAGCCCTGCCATAAATGTGGATGCGTTAATCACTGATGCTCAACCTTTCTATAACCTTGTGCCCTGAGTTGTTAATATCTTATTATAATTAGTCTGATATCTATCACTCTGTATCACAGTTTTCAAGTTAACGAAATGATTAAGCAAGGATATATATTACTAAGAATGCTTATTACTAAAGTTGTTATTATGACAACTGTCTTTATATTAGAGTTCATTAATATAACATACTTCATACTTTGCAATATTCTTCTTGACAAGACTATAGTATTTCTGTAATATGTAACCTGACATTTAAATATATGCGCACATGCTTTGTTCCTAATCCTAAAGATTCAACCCACTAAAAACTGATATTTAAGCTTTGGATAGATGTTTTAAAAGCTGAATAATTTGCTGGTCTTTTACATTTTCTAGACGTTGTTGCAATCGTGTTAACTGAAAACTGGACATTTTTAATTTAATGTTATCAAAAAAATGACTTTCCATTTCAATCTGCAGCTATTTAATTAAAAAAATTAAAATGTTTCTTCCTTGTAACCATGGCAATACATTCTGTAAGTTGTTTATGTATGGGATGCTTCTATATTTTCTATCCCTATATTTTAATTTCTCACGTGTTTGGTATGTTTACTGCTTTTGCCACAGAATTGAATATTTCAAAAGAAAAAAAATGCATCCCTTGCAATGGTAGTTTTAAGAAATTTCCAGATTATGGGATGTAGAGAGTCCTTATTTTTCTTGTTTGTAACACTGAAACTGACCAGGTGATTATAATGAGGGCAGGCTCTCCAACTTGTCAATTTTGCAGGCCATACATGGGTCAAATCCTGAACAAATTTTCTTTTGAAAAGTTTTGTGATCTAGTGTTGCTACCATTGATTTAAAAAATCAATCAAACAAGCCTTCAATTTTACCTCATGTTGCTAACATAAAAGGAAATTTGCGAATTTTTTTTTTGTTTTCAGGTCACAGCTCGTGTGTATTTCTTTTTCGATTATATTTCTTGCAAGATTCTTTCATCATTGATTAGAAATGTGTTTGTTTTTAAAAAATTTCCAGCATACTCAATTACTCAAATGTAATGGCCACACGAAAGTTGGCTGTTGCTGTGGCCCACTACTGGTGAAAAATTTGAACTGAAATTCTTAGATACAGTTTTCAAAAGAAAATTCTTTTGGAATTTGACACATTTGGCCAGCTTTAGGTTGATAAAACCTTGCTGGCAAAATCGACATCAGTGTCTCTACATCTCTGCTAAAAGGAGGTAGGAATTTTTGTTTTTTAATTTTCTTAAATCCTTGCAATGTATATAGTTCTCCTTAAAGGGTTGTTGTTTTTCCATCTTTTGCACAAAATATTTGTGCAGTTTTAATCACTTGACCTACAGAAAATTTTACCCCCTTCATAACTAGAGCATTTTTTGTTATTTAGCACTGTGTTATTTTAACTGGCAATTGCTTAGTCATGCATCATTGTACTCATATTATATTGATATCATTTCTTTCACACAGATAGGGTTTTCTTTTGGTGGTGTTTAATCACCATTGGATTTTTTATTTTTTGCTATATAAATAAAAAAAGAACAAACATGTTGAAAAAAAACAAAGACATTTTCCTTAGTTCCTGTTATAAAATTTTGCAAACAAAAAAAATCTTTCTTCATAAATTTAGGACAACATGTAGTCTGCTACACTTTTACAGCCTGTAGAAATATGTCAAAATGTAGTCTGCTACAGACAGTAATTATCACTGTTATAAGCAATAGTTAACTGTCATGAATGGCATTCTATTCATGACAGCTTGCTTACTATTGCTAGCTACAGCTAATCACAAAGTACATGGTGCTGTGATTGGCACAGGTACCATATGATAGCTGTGGGCCAATCACAGCATCACAATAGTAAGCAAAACAGTCACTAATGAAAATCATTAATGACTGTTTTGTTTACATTATAATCATGCGATCACTATGACCAAACATACAGTAGTGATCACATGATACCCTGGCTGCTCAAAGTTGCCAGGTACCAAGTTCCATATGGGGGCACGCTAGTCAGCGGATGGCAAGCAATTAATAATTTTGAGCTGGTTTTATTTTTTTAAGTTTACATGTTTAAACTTTGGTATGTTAAAGGGTTTGTTAACCCCCCCCCCCAAAAAAATCATATTCTGGTCCCTTAAAGCAGATTAAACAGCACAGTGCTTGTTCTGTGTAATCTGCCCCCCTCTAAACTGTAAAAAAAAAACAACCCCTGAATATGCCACTTCCTGTATGCCCTCTCTAAACAGACCACGATAACCAGGGCTTCTCTACCCTGATCACCGTGGTCAAAATGCGTCCCTTCGTCATATGCTGCCTACTCTCCCCTCTCCCCCCTCAACTCCCTCCTTCCTGCCTGTCATCTCCATCTCTGTCTGTCTCTGATCAGCCCCCCACCGCTATTAAAAAAAAAACCCTGTAATTGTCAGTGCCAGTCCCTCTATTAGAGGCTGGCATAGCACACTGTGTAAAGCTTTTTTTTAAATGAGCACTGTAAATACCGATTTTCAGCTGTGTTCAGGCCGGTCATGTGACTTGCAGGAGCTTTCCAGCTATGAGACATTGCTTCTGTGGGTGGAGCCGAGCAGCTACATGATACCCCCCCCAGCTGACGTCAGAGGGAGATTACGTCTCCGCCTGCAGAAGCAACCCATCGGAGCTGGAAAGCAGCCGTGAGTCACGTGACCGGCCTGAAGACAGGTGAATAATCGGTATTTACAGCGCTCATTTTTTAAAAAGTTTTACACGGTGTACTATGCCAGCTTCTAATAGAGGGGCTGGCATAGACTTATATAAATGGGTTCGTAAAACCCTTTAATACATTTATAAACATATTTAAATTTTTAGTTCAGGGTTGATTCATGACACTCACTTTGCAGAGGATTCTTACAAGAAAGCCTAGTGATTTTTATCACTCCTGCTGGCTTTGTTTACTAGGTTACATGTATATGTGTAATACACTCCAATCACTATAGGAGTATTTGCATATACACAGCTAGATCTAAGGATTCTTACACAAAAGAAGTAGTTCCAGCTGCAATATACATTTATTGATAGGATTACTTAATATGCACAAAATACACACTAAACAATATTTACAACACAATGTACAGTATAAGTACCAGGGGGGTACATAATATATACAAATTACACACAAAACCATATTTTCATACATTGTACAGTACAAGTATTGAGATGATTTACCTTTCAACTTCAGGTCTGTATGCTGTTTTTGTGCCCCAGGATAAAGAGAAAGCACAGCTTGTTAAAAATTCATCATATTCCCCCTCTACTTTCTGTACAGTGGCTAATATAATTCACCTAATTGGTCACTAAACCTAAATGTCCAAAGGCAGACTGGTTCAAATAAGGCTGCTGTTTACAACCCATGTGAGATGTGATAAGGAAAAACAATTGACAGAGCTTTGAAGTGGAAGAATATTTGCAGTAACACCAACTACCGAAAAGTAGGAAACTAGGAATGGTTTGGTGTTGAAACACACTCAGTGGATTAACTCCCTGGCCTTGGCACTGAGCAGCCGCATATTTGCATGCAATAGTGCCAATAGAACTGTGCCAAGAGCACGCCCTCCCAGCACAGTTACTGATGGCTAACTGAAAGCTCCTGTTTGCATATTGCGATCGGGCGCTTTCCAATCATGTGACCACCATGACCGCCAATCACGGTGGTAACATGACGATAAGCCCCACCCCGCCTTCTAAGATTCTAAAACCCTTAAAGGGACACCCATCAAACTAAAATATATTTCTAATTACAATTTTATTTACATCTGATAATGGAGATCTCACCTAAAATCATTATCGAACAGCTTTTCAGTAACTTAAAGTGGTGTTCCACCCAAAAAAAAAAAAAAAAATAATAATACATGAATGTGCCTAAAAAATAAAAAAAAAATTTGGAAATTTTTTTTCTTTACTCACCTCTAAATGCCTGTTGCTAGAGGGTGCCTTGTAGTCTGCCTCTTTCAGTGCCTTGGCTGGTGACATCACTTCCCCTCGGCATAGGAAGGGCTCAGCTCTGCTCCCCCCCTCTTGTCAATCATCTGGGACCCATTACAGGTCCCAGGTGACTGAGCGGCCAATCACGGCACGTGGCGCCGCTCACGCATGCGCAGTGGGTGACTGGCTGTGAAGCCACAGCCCGGCGCCCACAGTTGCAATGCCGGCGCTGCCGAAATGGAGGGGGAGATGAGCGGGGCTTCGATCCCCCACATCGCTGGACCCTGGGACAGGTAAGTGTCCAATTAAAAGTCAGCAGCTGCAGTATTTGTAGCTGCTGACTTTTAATTTTTTTTTTTTTTTTAATGGGAACTCCTCTTTAAGTATAACTTACTTGTTAAAGTAAATCTTTAGACAAAACTTTTTTTTTTTGGATAGAGGTGAAGGATTACATCCCCTGTAAAGTTTTTTTGCTATCTGAGTCTGAGAGATTTCCCTTTGCTCAGTGCCCCAGAAGCAACCTTTTCACAGGGAGTGATTGAAACTCCAACAACAACAGAGAAAGAGTAGAGGAATGTTAGAACCCCTGTCAACTTTGTTATTGTGCAAATTTTCCCACACTTTCTATCTTGTAAAATGTTGTCTCCAGAACAGAAAGTGAGTGGACGTCTCTCAAATGGATCACCATACAGCAGTAAAACTTGACAGGGTTGCAAACACTTCCCCACTCTATAAAAAATCTTTTTTTTGGTTATTAGTATACCTAAAGATGCTTTGATCTGTACCTGAAGAGAGAAAGGTACCTGACAAAATATGTTTTTCTTGGTGAATATAATGAATAAAGAAACTATATGGCATAACACTATTATTTGCTTTTAAGATACAGTATATGCAAACCTGTGGACAAGTGACCACAGCAAAAGTAGTAAGTATGTGTAGTTTGTCTTTGTAAGACAAACTTCACTGCTGAGAAGCTTAGGCTTATCTTAACCCCCACTTATTTAAACCACAACAAACCTTGCCCTCCAAAAAGACACAGACCACTTTAAGTTGGAAGTAGGGTAAGGCCATAGCTTTATTGAACATATCAGTATAACAACCTTCAAAATACCAATAACCATGCCGGTCACGGGTATACCATGAGCATCTATAACCAAACAGTATAGTCTAAGAGGCCTGTCTCCACCATCAGTGTGAGACAGGCATTAAACTGACCCCATAATTAAACTTGAGGGCATAGCCCATAAATTAATACCAATTGCTAGCAAGGTAAAACCTCCACACGCAAGTTAGTGGTACACTGACCAGCGCCCCACTGCAGCCAGCGCTTTCTCGACACCACCAACGAGGCCCAGGTTGAAAATGTCAAGGCCAGTCTCACTCAAATGGACCCCATCAAGTCTCAGTAAATCACTGTTATCCCCTTCCAGGTCTTTGTGGCGCAGCACAATACCACTGATTCGGCGAAAACATTTGGAAACCTGAACATTCACCTTACGTCAAAAATGCTCTAGGCTTGCACCTGGGGTGCGATGAGCCCAGATCAGGAGGGGATAATTTCAGACCAGACAATAGTCAGGTTGGTGAACATGGCACAGCATTGAGCAATGTCACATTTAATTGATGAAAGGACAGAATGAGACAGGCCTACACCAATCCCACAGCGTGGATGATCAGGACAATCAGAACCTGGACAAATTTCCTTCAACAGCTCAGGCAACATTTGTGCCCAACGAAGCCCACAGAAGCCACACCAGCGTATTCTGGCAACTGTGATAGGAAGTCCAAGGTTGGTCCCATAGCATCTTTGGAGGCACGTCGGGCAGCCCAGTACACAAAAGAATCGCTGATGATCCAAACCCAAACTGGAAGGGAACCTGAAATCAATACAAAAGATGAGGATGAACATACAGGGAAAAGCGAGAATAATCCCATCTACCCAAGCGCTGCAGCTCCTCGTCTGAAAAACCCATCCCATGAGCAGTGGCAGTAAAATAGATAAAATACTTGTTAGAATTTGGACCGACACTGGGACCCGGGAGTCGGGGAAGCAAGTCAAACATCTCCATCCTTTCAAAACCCTCCAAACGAAAATCCCTGGTGATGTCTTCCCAGCCAAGGAGCCTAAACCAAAAAGAGCAGAGAGAGCAGTAGCCACCGACCAACCAGAGACCTTCTTTTCTTGCCGGTTGACAAGGTATGAGAAGAGAGCCAAGCGCCTGTCCTGTGGGGAGGAAAGGAGGAACTCACCACTAAGCACAGACATCCATTCAGTCCGAATCCGCCAATAGGCCACCCACGTATTTTGAGACGTGGTCTAACAGGCTTCGGAAACGAGGGTCCACAAGAACTTCGGGCAAGGGAGGCCCACTGGAGAAGCAGTCAGGGCCAATGAGCGGAAACTGTCGAACTGTGAATGAGAAAAGGAATCAGCGATAGCATTAGAAACACCAGAGACATGCTTCACCCTAAGCCACACATTCAATTGTAAGCATCTAAGAACCAAGAAATGCAACAGTGAGATTACTGGGGGAGAACGTGCGGATTGGTTGACAACTTGCACCACGCACATATCTGTCCAAAAATCACACACCTGTTCCACAATTCCTCCCCCCACAATTGCACTGCAAACACGATGGGAAAGCATTCCAACAATGTCATGTTCCGCAACAAATCTAGTTGGGCCCATGAGGCCGGCCATGGTTCAGCAGACCAAGCACCTTGAAAGAAGGCACCAAAACCCCCAGGAGCCCAATGCATCCGTGTAGAGCTCCAACTGCGGGTTGGGCACTTCCTCCAGCTGCCAGCAGGAATGACCATTATAGGTCTGCAGGAAGGAAAGGCACACCTCCAAATCATCACGCATAGGCTTAGTAATGTGTATGTAATGATGAGGAGCCACTATGCCCTTCGTGGCCCACGATAGCCTCCTACAGAAGGCCCTACCCATGGGAAGCACCCTGCAAGCAAAGACAAGATGACCCAACAGGGATTGAAGCTGCTGGAGCTGGAGCTTCCTGCGTCCCTGGCAAATTGCACCAAGGCCTGAAGCTTAGCTAATTTATCTGCCGGAAGCCAGAAGACCATCTCCACCTAATAAATTTTGATGCCAAAAAGGGTAAAACATGTGCAGGGCCCTCGGTTTTAGTAATCGACAGTGGGATGCCCAAGTTACTACAAACCTCCTGAAAGGCGGACAACATGCAAAGGCAATCATCGCTACCCACTGGACCTATAAACAAAAAGTAGTCCAGGTAGTGTAAAACCCAAGTGCAAGCCAGAGAACTGAATCAAAACCCACTCCAGGAAGCAGCTGAAAAGTTCAAAATAATAGCAGGATATGGCACAACCCATGGGGAGGCATATATTGACGTAGTAACAGTCCTGGAAAAAACAACCCAGGAGATGGAAACAGTCCAGGTGGACGGGCAGGAGATGAAAGGTAGATTCTATGTCCGCCTTCGCCAGGAGGGCAGAAGAACCTGCAGACCTAAGCAAACCAAGCGCTGTGTTGAAAGAGGCATATTGCACCCAGGATTCCTCTTTGTCAATACCGTCATTAACAGAAGAACCTGTCGGAAAGGAAAGGTGATGAATCAGTCAAAATTTACCAGGATCTTTTTTGGGTACCACGCTAAGCAGGGAAACCCGAAAGTTGTGACATGGAGGGGGGTCAAACTGGCCCGCCATGCAGCCCAATAGTAACTCCTTCTGAATTTTGTCAGCTACCACGGACTCAAACTGTGTAGCAGAGTTCAATCTAGTGGATGTGGTGGGCTCGTCCGACGGCACAAAGGGAATCCAAAATCCCCAGGAAAAAACGTTCTGAAGGATCGATGCCTCCCTACTGAGGGGGTACTGGTCGAGCCGGCGAACCATCCTTGGAACGTTCACTGGTGTCCTCCGGCTTAGGAAGGTCAGTTCTGTAACCCTGTTTAGTCTATAATAAAAAATCCCGCGCTACAAAAAGATATATAACCTAAGCAGCAGTAAACTGTGCGACAACACCAAATAAAAAAAAAAAATGTTAAACTGCGCTAAATAATACAATAATCTAGAAGGTTGATATGGTGGAAATTTGAATGCCACACAAAAAATTAAAAATAAATTGAAAATGAAAAAACAGAAATTCAAAAACTGATAAATAAAAAGAAAAGTCCAGATATCTGCTGAGATGGGATCAATCTCCAGATCACCAGAATACTTCAACGTGTATAGATAACAGTCCAAGGATTATAAGAGTAGGTTGCCCTTACCAGAATATAGATTAAAATAGACGGATGGCTTAAACCCAGCCAGGACCTTTGGGATGGAAACCAATCTGCTCCGTCCGGATTCAGGATGTGATTCCCTCAGTGAATACAGGAGAAAAAAATAACAAAAAAGACTGGCCATAGTGTAGTATGATCAGATGTTTCTATGGACATACAGACATACCAACACCCTGGTGTGCACACAAGAAAAAAAGGGGGGAGTGATAACCCACCACCGTGGCTGTGGATTGTGCTTACCGACTCACAGTGGTAACCAGGCTCTATATCATACTAGGAGCTGATTGATAGATGACAAGGAACGATTGAACCACCAGCCCGCAGACAACCAAATGACGACCAGTATGCGTTAAGGCTTTTAACGCATACTGGTCGTCATTTGGTTGTCTGCGGGCTGGTGGTCATGTACTGAGGGCATGGATTCCTGGCTACAGCGGGTGAATCAATCGTTCCTTGTCATCTATCAATCAGCTCCTAGTATGATATAGAGCCTGGTTACCACTGTGAGTTGGTAAGCGCAATCCACAGCCACGGTGGTGGGTTATCACTCCCCCCTTTTTTTCTTGTGTGCACACCAGGGTGTTGGTATGTCTGTATGTCCATAGAAACATCTGATCATACTACACTATGGCCAGTCTTTTTTGTTATTTTTTCTCCTGTATTCACTGAGGGAATCACATCCTGAATCCGGAAGGAGCAGATTGGTTTCCATCCCAAAGGCCCTGGCTGGGTTTAAGCCATCCGTCTATTTTAATCGATATTCTGGTAAGGGCAACCTACTCTTATAATCCTTGGACTGTTATCTATACACGTTGAAGTATTCTGGTGATCTGGAGATTGATCCCATCTCAGCAGATATCTGGACTTTCCTTTTATTTATCAGTTTTTTGAATTTCTGTTTTTTAATTTTCAATTTATTTTTAATTTTTTGTGTGGCATTCAAATTTCCACCATATCAATCTTCTAGATTATTGCATTATTTAACCCTGTTTAGTCATTTGGGGCCCTTTTGTTTTCCGACAGCGGACCGCTAGGTGAGCCCCACTGCAGGTGGAACACTCGTGCTTAAAGCGACACAAGGTGTACCACTTACAGTGGCTTTCAGACCATAGGGGGCCACTCAAATGAAAACGATACCTTGGAGATGAGGAGGGCGCCATGCCTGGCATAACGCCCAAATGCAGCAATGCCAATTTTACCGCAGTAAGGATGTGGTCGTCTGTAGAAATAGCACAAGAATTGCTACTCCAAACCACCCCAATGCACGCAATGGAGGCTGAGCAGGAGAACCCAGCGGAGGTCCATCAGCCGTTGCCCTTTTCTGCAGGTGGTCTCTGGCAGGAGGAGCTGGATGCGGATGCTGAAGCCCAGGAGACAGACAGCTAATCCTGGGAGGAGGTGCAGAGGGAAGAGAACAATTGGAGTAGCTCAAATCTAAGGGAAGAAACACAGGCTGTTGGTGAGTGCAGTGGCCAGCAGGTGGCAGTGCAGTGCAGGTGGCAGTGCAGTGCAGTGCAGCGCTGGAGCCTCCTGCCTCAAGTGATCAGTGAGCCCCATCAAAGGAATAGTGGCAAGGACACTTGGGGAGGTGTGGGAAGCATCAGGAGCAGATGAAGAGCCAGGAAGTGGGCCAAGGCGGGTCCAGGAGCTGGGAGCCTCCCGCAGATGAGCTGTGCCATCACTCACATGTACAGATGCCCATGCACCCCACGGCACCATGCAAGGGGGAGGCATAGACACTGGAAGAAGAGCCAGGAAGCAGGCAGAGGCCTGCCAGGGAGCTGGATACCTCCCACTGTGTGGAGAGGTGAGACCTGCAATCGGTAGCGGCGCCCGCGCACTGCACAGCACTGGGAGAGGGGAAAGAAAAAGAAGCAGCAGCTCCCACCCTGCAGGGCACTGAGAGCTGATTGCAGGGGACTGGATTCACAGTGGACGTGGTGTGACCCCCATCTGCCACCCAACAATGACCTGCAAAGTGCGGCGGATGTCTGAAGCTCCTAGAGCGGGGGGAGATGTTGCTGAGCTGCAGGAGGAGGCCTAGGAGAGCCACGGCTGTGGCTGGAAGTACTCAGTGATCCATGTGCAGCACAGGACTGGGTGTGAGAAGAGGATCCAACACCATCAGTGCCAGTGGCTCAGTCCTAGAGGCACAAGTTGCATCCCTAGGAGGGCTGGGGATCCATCTGGAGGGTGAGCGGGTGACCTTGTGGGCCCCAGAAGCTGGTAACCTGCCAGCCTCGGAAGCATCTATGGGAGGTGAGGGCCAGGTCTCACCGGAGAGTAAGCAGGAGCCAGTCAGCTTGACCTCTTTCTAGCAGATCCCTGACCCTCTCGATCAAGGCATCAGTGTCCATGGCGAATCCGGCAGGAACGCAGGGGGGCCAACTCTTGTGATGTCAAAATCTCTTGAAAGTAGTGGGACATGCCTCTGCGTAGCCTTTTCTAAAGTTCCAGCTCCACTCAGTCACCTTTTGCCATTGTAGCCTATCCCAACGAAGCCACTCCGAATCCCTGATTAGGTTGAAGCCCCACTTAGTTGCCAAGCATTCAGCAGTCAAGGTTCCCTTTCCTTAGGGCGGGGCAGGTCAAGGGGCCTTCATTAGTAGTGATTGATATAAAAAACAAATTTGTGATTAAACCTAGCTACAGAATACAGCATTTTACAACACCTATCCACGTGCTGTTATTTTACAAATGTATAAGAAATGTTGTCGTTATGAATTAGTGTCAGTTAATGCTCTATAATCTGAAAAATATATGTGAGGTTTTTATTAAAATAATAAACATTATACCTACCTTCTCTGTGTAATGATATTGCACAGAGTGGCCTCAAACCTCATCTCCTTGGGTCCCCAAGCAGCTCTCTAGGCTCTTCCTCTTCTCTGTATGCCATCATAGATAGCCACTTCCTATGGACCCACTTCTCTCACCGAGTCCCCTGAGGACAAGAAGAGAGAGCAACACTGATGCGCTTGGACAAAGTGCTGGACTGAGATATGGCTCAGGTAAGTATTTATGGAGGTGAGGGGGTGATATTACCAAGGGGACATTTTTTACAGTATTGCAGGGAATGCATTAAGATAAAAAAAACATCCTGCATTTAGAAACATTTTAAGCAATAGAGCAGTTGCCTTGAGCAGTGGTGGTCAGCTTGAAAATTGCAGTGAGCCCCAGACACTTCTGGTGCATCGAGTTAGGCAGCCCTTTCAAAATGAATGGGTATTAGCACAACTAAACACCCCCAAATGTTAGTCCTGCTGCATTTTGTTTGCAATGGGGCACAATGAACATTGAAAAGATAGTTGGAGGCTTCATTGGTGTCAGTGGCTACAAGAAAGATGCCTGCACTGGTGTCAGTAATCACAATAAAAACTCCTGCCATTGGTGTCTGTGACAACAATAATAACCTTCAGTATTTGTGTCAGTGACCATACGAATAACCCCCAGCATTGGTGGCAGTGACCACAATAACAACCCTCACCATTGATGTCAGTGACAACAGTAATAATGCCCAGCATTGGTGGCAGTGACAGTAATAAATCCCCTGTAAAAATTGTCATTGACCACATTAAAGCGGGGGTCCACCTATCTATCGTTTTTTTTTTTTTTTAGTTCATTCACAAACTTTTCTTCTCAGCATTACATACTCACATATTGTGTGTAATATGTCCGCCTGTGTCAGATTTCGTCGGAAAGAATAACTTATATTATTCACTGCAGGCGGTTTCCATCTTCATTGTGGGCATTTGAAGCCCACAAGCATTTATTTCCTGGATGTGGTGAATGCTGTGCTCCCAGCATTCACCGCTCGTTCCCGCACATGCTCAGTGGCATCCTAGGAAGCCTGAGACTAGATCCCAGGAGTCTGGGAGAGGCTAGAAACACGCCTACTCCCACGGGAGGAGAACCAGGAAGTGCAAAGAAGAATAGAAAAATAAAAGGTAATTACGGCGATTTAAATTTTTTTAAACGGCATGTCAGCATCTAGGCAAGGAAGAGAATACATACAGATATTGTTCAAAATTTGGGTGGAACCCCGCTTTAACAATCCTCAGCACTGGTTTTAGTGTCCACAATAATGACCCCTAGCATTGATGTCAGTGACCTTAATAATAAACCCCGAGCACTGGTGTCAGTGGTAGTGCTCTTAAACCAAAATAAAATAACTTCAATCGGTGCAATCAACTAAATAATACATTGTTTCAAAATGCAACAAAAAACAAATATTAGTTGCTTGCTTAAACCAAAAGCCCATTTGAATTGCAGTGCAATTCTTACAAACAATATCTTCAATCTTCAAAATGTGCCATGTGTGTCTCCACCAAATAGGTAAATAACCTGCTTAGCTCAGTGAATGACTTCATACAAAAGGTCAAACTGTGCTCAGAAACACTCTAAGGTTATCAGCCAATTGTACTTCCTTATATTCCCCTTCACGGTGGCCAATGTAGTGACAGTGAAGCATTGGTGGCCAAGGTATTGACAGTGAAATTTAAACCTCCTTTCCTGATAGCACGCTGCACTTTCTCTCCATAATGAGGCGGGGACTATGCTTGTACTGTGGATGGAGATCATTCTACCTGACAGTACTGTATATTGCCATGCTGGATGCTGAAATAAAGAGAGCATTTCAGCATTCATCACACTGCTGCCATTCTGCAAATTATGCTTATAATGTTGGGCAGAGATCACTCTGTACTGTCTCTATTTCAATGCAGGGTGCTGAATTGCAAAGAGTATCAATACTCAGTATCCCACTACTGCTTTGCAAAGTTCACAGGTGCCCAAGAGGAGGCTGCATACAGAGAGTGGGTGGGTCGCATGTTAGGCACCAAGAGTGCAGAGCCACTAGCACATACATTAAAACGCTGTTAGAAGAGTGTGAAAATGTAAATAGCAGAGAATTGCAGATAAGTGAGACCAAATCAGGACCTCTTCTCAAAGAAGACTTGAATTTTAGCAACACTTTGCCACAAGAATTTAAATAGGTCTCCCTTTCCAAATTTGCTATTTTCCAGCATTATCAGTTGTATTTGATAAATAATTCATATTCTTAAGTGCTACCTCTTGATCGCAAAGCCTGCAGAGAACCATAGCAACCAAACATATTATACACTGGTCTTACTTCAGTAGAGTAAATTTACATTGTTTACACCTAAGAAATAGTGCTGTTTTTAATAAGGCTTATATCACCCACACAGTAACCAGACATTTTTAAATATCAAAAAGGTTACAAAAAGTATGACTTTCTTAAAAAAATAAAAATAAAAACACTTTTTAGGTAAACACTGACCATTGCTGGGTAGCTAGCTCAAGACATTTTTACATAAATAGACTCAGCTCTTATTAAATACTTTAAACTAGTTTATTATTGACTTTAAAATAGTTACTTAAATTAGTACGCTTTACACTAGCTATTATACACTTAAATACTGTACTTTTTATAGATGAACTACATCCAAATAGATAATCACTTGTCTATATATTAACAGTTTTACTTGAAAAAGTATAATTTTCTTAGCCACCGTATTGATTCACAACTCTTTCACTGTCCTTTCTACTACAGAAGGTGTGTTTTACTTTTCTCTCTCTATTAGCTTTTATTACCTGAAAACACAATACCATTGTGCAATAAAATAGAGTGGACTTTTAGTCTGAGTTCTGGTGTACATGGGGATTATGTGAATGAGATTCCAAATACTGTACATGAATTATGCTCGCAAACCAAGGTTTTACTGTATTGTATTTAAAACTTCACTTTCACTAAACAAATTTGTCATGACACAAATAATTGTTGTGGAAACCATTCTGTAATTTAATATTTCTGTAAATTACCTTTGCATTTTAATTTAGTATGCCACAATTTTTAGACTTTTACATTTGTAAAAACAATGTAATTGTCACTTTCTTGCAATCTGGCTAGGAATCCTTGTACAGAATTTTCCCCAAAATGTCATATTTTAGGCCTGCCCTGCAATTGATAATGTAATTTTTGGTGAGCCTTGTGTTAAAACCAAGTATAAACTGGCAATTAAATCTTCCATTTAATCCACTGTTCATTCCTAGGGTAAGAGCACATTCAAACTATGCATTAGCACATATGTGTTGGTGCAAAGACTATTGTGTGTTAGGGTACCCTGCAATAAGTCAGCCCATTTATTTTTAATGGGCTAACAGCACACCTTAACACAGAAATTACCTTTTTTAACATGGTCCAATGCTGTACATTTCCTGCTACTGTCATTGTATTAAATTGTCAATCTAAACGAATGCCACACAACTGCAACATACTGCACCATGGTTCATGCATTAACATGTGCTAAAACATTTTACTACATGTAATTGTAATGTGAATGGACTTCAAGGCTTATGAATGTCCAAACCTATCCTTTTCAATCCTAGCTCAATTGCATACTGTGCAAGCTCTGGCCAGTGATTCATCCTCAAGACCCAGTAACCCAGAGGATTTTCGGTGGGAAAGGTGTCCAAGTCTGATCTTGCCCCTAGGTAATCCTGCACCATGTGAATCAGACGGTGGTGATGGTTGCTGGAACCAATCAGACCTTGGGGCTGCGGACTAAAAAATGGTCTGAATGCATCAGTCAGGCGGCCACCTTCTCCACTGCTCCTTCTGTGACTGACCGAAGCCTCAGCAACACATTGTCCAGGAGGACCAGGAAATTGTAACCTCCCAGGCTCTGGAAACACGTTGCACAAAACTTTCTGCCAGACCTCCCGAAGATGTTTCATCCTCTGCTCCCTCTGCGAAGGCAAGATAAGGTCCGCAACCTTATTCTGCTAGCTAATACCGCAGCTAGCAGAATCAACTGCCTGCCTGTAGTATTATTAGTATGAGAACACCACCAATTTTCTTCAAGTAGCTTTAGGTGCACACTGTGCAGATGACACAGTACACTAACTGTAAATACTGTAGCTGCCTGCCTGTGGTACTAATAGGATCAGAAGAACACCACCGATTTTCTTCAGGTAGCTTTAGGTGCACACTGTGCAGAGGACACAGTACACTAACTGTAAATACTGCAGCTGCTTGCAGTACTAATAGGATCAGAAGAACACCACCAATTTTCTTTAGGTCATTTTAGGTGCACACTCTGCAGAGGATGCACTACACTAACTGTAAATACTGTAGCTAATAGGAATAATCAGATAATCATCAGAACACCAGCAATTTTCTTCAGGTAGCTGTAAATACACCTGCCTGTCAGTAGGTTGAGAATAACAGGAACGGATCTAGCTAAACTGAATACAGTGTGTATATATATATATATATATATATTTATTTATTACACACACACACACACCACCTAGGATGCATGTGTATATATATATATATATATATATATATATATATATATATATATATATATATACAGTCAGGTCCATAAATATTGGGACATCTACACAATTCTAATCTTTTTGGCTCTATACACCACCACAATGGATTTGAAATGAAACTAACATGATGTGCTTTAACTGCAAACTTTCAGCTTTAATTTGAGGGTATTTACATGCAAATCAGTTGAACGGTGTAGGAATTACAACAGTTTGTATATGTGCCTCCCACTTTTTAAGGGACCAAAAGTAATGGGACAATTGGCTGCTCAGCTGTTCCATGGCCAGGTGTGTGTTATTCCCTCATTATCCCATTTACAAGGAGCAGATAAACAGTCCAGAGTTAATTTCAAGTGTGCTATTTGCATTTGGAATCTGTTGCTGTCAACTCTCAATATGAGATCCAAAGAGCTGTCACTATCAGTGAAGCAAGCCATCTTTAGGCTGAAAAAACAAAACAAACCCATCAGAGAGCCAGCAAAAACATTAGGTGTGGCCAAATCAACTGTTTGGAACATCCTTAAAAAGAAAGAACGCATCAGTGAGCTCAGCAACACCAAAAGACCCGGAAGACCACAGAAAACAACTGTGGTGGATGACCGAAGAATTCTTTCCCTGGTGAAGAAAACACCCTTCACACAGTTGGCCAGATCAAGAACACTCTCCAGGAGGTAGGTGTATGTGTGTCAAAGTCAACAATCAAGAGAAGACTTCACCAGAGTGAATACAGAGGGTTCACAACAAGATGTAAACCATTGGTGAGCCTCAAAAACAGGAAGGCCAGATTAGAGTTTGCCAAGCAACATCTAAAAAAGCCTTCACAGTTCTGGAACAACATCCTATGAACAGATGAGACCAAGATCAATTGTACCAGAGTGATGGGAAGAGAAGAGTATGGAGAAGGAAAGGAACTGCTCATGATCCAAAGCATACCACCTCATCAGTGAAGCATGGTGGTGGTAGTATCATGGCATGGGCATGTATGGCTGCCAATGGAACTGGTTCTCTTGCATTTATTTATGATGTGACTGCTGACAAAAGCAGCAGGATGAATTCTGAAGTGTTTCGGGCAATATTATCTGCTCATATTCAGCAAAATGCTTCAGAACTCATTGGACGGCGCTTCACAGTGCAGATGGACAATGACCCGAAGCATACTGCGAAAGCAACCAAAGAGTTTTTTAAGGGAAAGAAGTGGAATGTTATGCAATGGCCAAGTTAATCATTTGACCTGAATCCAATTGAGCATGCATTTCACTTGCTGAAGACAAAACTGAAGGGAAAATGCCCCAAGAACAAGCAGGAACTGAAGACAGTTGCAGTAGAGGCCTGGCAGAGCATCACCAGGGATGAAACCCAGCGTCTGGTGATGTCTATGCATTCCAGACTTCAGGCTGTAATTGACTGCAAAAGATTTGCAACCAAGTAGTAAAAAGTGAAAGTTTTATGGATGATTACAAAAAAAGGAAAAAAGGGGGGTTTGGGACTTTAAATGAGACATGCAGCAGGGAAGGGAACACAACATAATACTAGTAAGGATATCTAATGAATGCACCATATATGCGACCGCATCGTGTTGCATAGCAACAAGTTATAAACAGTCAAGTATAATAAATCAAGGAAGCTTTATTTGATAGTCGGATATATAGTATTAAAACGTCATATAACAGCATGATGGTATAGCAGCCTATTATAGTCATAATGGTACCATAGTACAAATTCATCAGACTATTAATTGCATGTAGCTGCATCATAATATCAGTCATGTCTGGTGAGTAGACCATATTAGTGACCAAATAGCCTGCATATACACAGAATCATATAGTAAAACATATGAGTACACGTTCCATAAAGCTGATCCACAATAACAGAGTAACCCAGCAACAAAGCAGCACGATGTGGATCACAATGGTGAGGTAAAAATTGGATTCAAGCTAATAGTTGTGTGTCTTCACAGTATCATAATAGTAATTGGTGGAATCCAAACGGCATAATAAGGTGGAGGTATAGGGAGGTTGTTAATGTGAATAGCACGGAACCTATGTAGGTGGGTGGAGGGCATCGAGGGTGTAAACCTGTCAGGGATATATATGTACACAATCCCGGGAGCTAAGGCGGCACCTGGAGGGCAACTGGTATTGGTGACCTCATGTTCATAACCTATGAAATAAATATAAAAAAGCTAGATGTGACTGTATAATAGGGCAAAGGTGAGATAAAAAGAGAATAATTATCATTAAAAGAATGTGTGTGGATACCAAAATATACCAAAGGGTATAGAAGTTGCAATGTTTTGAAATCTAGGGGGAAAAAAGAGGGAGTGAATATGTACAGGTAGATAATAATGTAATGACCAATTCAGGGAAAAAGTAGTAAAAAGAGGTAAAGTTTCAATAGGTAAGCCTATACCAAAAAAAAAAAAAAAAAAAGGGGGGGAGGGGTTTGGTAGCCGCAATAGTGCAGGTAAATAGTATCCATAATAATAGCTGTGATTCCCCAGACACCAAATGACATCTGATGGCCACCAGTAGGAAGTGTTGCATGGAATGTGTGTCCAGCTAGGAGGAGTAAATATCCCAGAAAGCCACCAAAAGGTACCCGCCAACGCCACGTGGGCGGCTAAACAAAAAAGGAAGCCAGCCGTCAGAGCGGAAAACAAAACCACCCCGCAGCTGATGCTTCTTATAGACCCTTGGGTGTGCAACACAACAGTGTCAGCGTGATGGCGTCCATGAGCGACGTCACACGCAAGACACTGGGAGCGTGGCGTCGATGCGTGGTGGGATAGCCACCCCAACCCTCGCGTCACAAGGACGAAGGGGGGAAGGGGAGGGTTCCCAGCACGCATCGCAGCTCCCGGGATTGCTAACCCCGGCAGGTGAAACCACTCAGAGGCCGACCACACCCCCTCCATAGGGTATTGTCTGCAGGGGTGTGAAAGCGAATCAGGTTTAGAAATGATGATAATGGTCATAGATAAATGCCTGTCCCTGGAGAAGCCCCAAAAATAGAACTATATCAGAAATATTTTAAATCATATAGGTACTAATAATGGAAGATACCAAAATGATAAAAATTATAATAATAAAAATAAAAAAAAAACATAAGATCCTATCCACAGTATAATTAAAACCTTAATAAAAAATAGAATGCCTAAATAGCACTTACACTGGATATCACCATTGTATATATTATACATAAGGTAGCATGCATGTATCCATCACTGGTAATTTGAAAACGAGAAAACTAGCTAAATGGGACTTTAAATGAGGACATTTGAAGAAATGTACCTCCATCCCCAAGATGGAGGTACATTTCTTCAAATGTCCTCATTTAAAGTCCTATTTAGCTAGTTTTCTCATTTTCAAATTACCTTTGATGGATGATTGTTAATCTGTCCCATTACTTTTGGTCCCTTAAAAAGCGTGAGGCACATATACAAACAGTTGTAATTCCTACACCGTTCACCTGATTTGGATGTAAATACCCTCAAATTAAAGCTGCAAGTCTGCAGTTAAAGCACATCTTGTTCATTTCATTTCAAATCCATTGTGGTGGTGTATAGAGCAAAAAGATTAAAATTATGTCGATGTCCCAATATTTATGGACCTGACTGTATATATATATATATATATATATATATATATATATATATATATATATATATACACACACACACACACATATACATATATACACACACACAATACACTGTCAGTGCAGCTAACTGACTTGCCTGCCTACTCTATCTAACTTAAATCAAATTACACTGTCTCTCTGTCTATCTCTCCGCCGCTGCCGCAACACATTACACAAGGCCGCCACGCAGGTGGCCTTAAATATTGTGGGGCATGTACTAAACCCCTTGAGCCATAATTGGCCAAAGCCACCCTAGCTTTAGCCAATTACAGCTCTCTGTACAGAGGGCGCTGTGATTGGCCAAGCATGCGGGTCATAGTGCATGCTTAGCCAATCATCAGCCAGCAATGCACTGCGATACTGCAGTGAATTATGGGCCATGACGTGCCACTCGAATTTGGCACGAACGGCCCATAACGTTCGAAATTCGACGAACGGTCGAACAGGCGATGTTCGAGTCGAACATGGGTTCGACTCGAACTCGAAGCTCATCCCTAGTCCCTAATCACTGTCACACCAGTCATTGTCCCTAATCACCACCATACCAGTTAGAGTGTCCCTGATCACTGCCACACCAGTCCCAGTGTCTCTGATCACCGCCACACTAATCATATTGTCCATTATCACCACCACACCAGTTACAGTGTTTTTAAATACCACCACACCAGTCATAGTGTCACCATAATGACTTGTTCACATGTGCGATGCCATCTGAGGAGACAGCCATGTTTGGATTGCTCTTCAGAGAGCTTTAAACATGTAGTAAGGAGGCATTGTATTGCCTCCTCACTACCTGCTTTAACCGCTTGGACCCAGCACAAACAATCCCAATCACTTAAATGGGTCATGATCAGCAGGCATACAGGGGGTATAATTCCTTCTCCAGCTGTGTAGAAAAGCATCACAGCTGTGGCATGTTTACACCTCTGGCCACTGTCTCTGCAGCTAAAGGGGGTAGCTACTAAGGGGAGGTAAAACCATGGCTCAACCAAGAGGTTTTATAACCTCCTAAATAGTGTTGCATGACTGAGTAATTGTCATTCAAAGTGTGATAGTGATGAGAGTTGAAAAACAGCCTGGACCGGAAGGGGGTGAAAGTGTCCGCATTTGGAGTAGTTAAATATTTTAACCACTAACAGACCGGAAGATTTTCCCCCTTAATGACCAGGCCATTTTTTGTGATTTCGCACTGCATCGCTTTAACTGACAATTGTGCGGTTGTGCAATGTTGTACCCAAACAAAATTTACATCCCTTTTTCCCCATAAATAGAGCTTTCTTTTGGTGGTATTTGATCACCTCTGCGGTTTTTATTTTTTGTGCTATAAACAAAAAAAGCGACAATTTTGAAAAAAAAAACAATATTTTTTACTTTTTGCTATAATAAATATCCCCCAAAAACTTTTTTTTAAAAAGCAAATTTCCAAATCAGTTTAGGTCAATATGTATTCTACATATTTTTGGTAAAAAAAAGTGAAAGCGTATATTGATTGGTTTGCACAAAAGTTATAGCGTCTGCAAAATAAGGGGATATACTTATGGCATTTTTATTTAATTTTTTACTAGTAATGACGGTAATCTGTGATTTTTAGTGGGACTGCTACATTGCGGCAGACAGTTTGGACACTTGACACTTTTTTGGGACTATTGACATTTATGCAGCGATCAGAGCTAAAAATAGCCACCGATTACTATATAAATGTCACTGGCAGGGAAGGGGTTAACACTAGGGGGCAATCAAGGGGTTAAGTGTGTTTCCTGGGAGTGTTTCTAACTGTATGGGGGCTGGACTGACTGGAGGAGGAGAAAGATCACTGTCCCTAATCACTAAGAACAGCAGATCCTTATAACTCCCCTGTCAGAATGGGGATCTGTCTGTTTACATTGACAGATCCTGATTCTGGCTCTTGCTCCCATGATCGCGGGTGGCCGGCGGACATCACAACAGCCAGCCACGTACATCGGGCCCCCCGCTGTACAGCACGCATGCCTGCTACGGCTCCTTAAAGAAGCGGACGTACAACTACGACAATTTGTGGAAACATGCTGACCTGCTGCGGTATAACAATGGCGGCTGGTCGGCAAGTGGTTAAAGTCAACCTAGAAAGAATTGAGCTACTTAATGTGAAGGATCAAAGCGAGGGGGCGGAAGCGCCGACTGAGTGTATTATTAAAATAAAATACTTATTGTCATATGATTAAAAACACAGGATGTGAGGATAAAGGGTGCTCTGAAGTGAATGTTCAGCCCAAGATGTAAAACCATCCTGCAGTTTCCACTGGTTGTGTCGCTGGCAGTGGATGGTGGGAGACAGGCAAGCTCTGTAGCAGCAACAGGAAGTCTCATGCTGACCAGCATGGACCGCAGGGGCGTAAGTGACGTCAAGGGATGATCGGAAGATGGAGTGTAACAGGGCAAGGCTACACGCTTGGAGCACACAGCTTCTTCTACTGGCCTTATGCTGCACCAAATAATGTGGCTTAGATAGAAGAGCACAAAGTCTGTGGCCATGGGACTACAACAGCCAGTGGACTAAGCAAAACTAGAGACACATACTTAGTGTATACCTCCTGAACTTGTACAGTAACATCTATTAGCCACATTACTAAAATTTTTAATCCTATAGGATTTAGCTAAAAGTTGTCACTTTTTGAAAATAATATTATTTTAGTTTGCCAGCTCCGTGCATTTTGTTCAGACTGCTGATTAGGGCTTATGGTTTCAGTTAACAAGCTTTTAGTTTTATCCATACA
Source organism: Aquarana catesbeiana (assembly GCF_042186555.1). Lineage (NCBI taxonomy): Eukaryota > Metazoa > Chordata > Amphibia > Anura > Ranidae > Aquarana > Aquarana catesbeiana. Next base: position 638,149,466 of record NC_133324.1, read on the forward strand.
ATACCTTTGTTATATGACAGTTTTTTTTGTTGTTGTTTTTAGTTTTTTAGTGTCTGTATTGTTGTCAGGCAGGAAATAGAACCAAACCAAAAAAAAAAAAAGTGCAGTAAGACCTATCTAGTAATAGGAAGTCCATTCATTGTGGTGAGCGTGAATCCATGTGGGGTCACCTAGAGCAACTGGAAGTGGCCACATGTTTATCTGTTACTAATGGTACCAGCACCTGTTCACCTACTTTTTGTTTTGCAAGCAATTATTATTTAAATGGAACTGATACATTGGACAGTTTTTTCTGGTGCCACTTATTATTTATTTGCACTTTTACATGTGGTAAACTGTTCAGTAAGGCCTCATACACACGAACATTTTTACAGCGGCGTTTGAGCTTTTTTTGCAGCTTAAAAATGCCACTTCATGTTATTCAATGACCTCATATACACCATGGTGTTTTTGAGCTGTAACAAGCATTGGCGTTTTTAAGCTCCAAAAAAACCCAAGAACCAGCGCGTTCTGAGGCTCCAGCGCTAGAGCTATAAAAAGGCTAGACACCGGTAAAAGGTGTTAAATGCGATATAACGAGACTTAACGCTGTATACACAGCGTTAAGCCTTGTCCGGCGTTTCTCTGCCCCCATTCAAAACCAATGGTTCCCTACGGGAGCCCATTGATTTTAATAGAGTTTGCACCAGAAGTCGGATCAAGATGATCTGACTTGCAGTGCGACTTGTGTGCTGAGAATCTTGAAGGGAAACCCCACCAAAATGTAAAAAAAAATTGGTCTGGTATGGATCTTAAGGGGAACCCGCTACTCCAAAAAATGGTGTTGGGGTCCCCCCAAGATCCATACCAGACCCTTATCCGAGCACGCAGCCCAGCAGGTCAGGAAAGGGGGGAGACGAGTGAGCGCCCCCCTCCTGGACCATACTTCTTCCGATGTTGACTTGGCGCGATCTCCCGGTGTAATACTGGGTCCGCCGTGTGCCATGACTTATATTGGCATGGGGTTGGGCCACCTGATGACGCAATTTGGAGGCCACACCTCTTGTGATGTCACCGCCCTTGGCATGAATGTGGTGATGATGTCACAAGGGGTGTGGCCTCGCCCCATGCCAATATAAGTCATTGCACAGCGGACCCAGCATTACACTGGGAGACCACGTTCAGTCAACATCGGTAGAAGAGCAGTGGGAGAAGACCTGGCAAAAGCGAGAAGACCCGGCAAAAGAGCTAGAAGACAGAGGAGAGAGAAGACAGCGCAGAGAGAAAAACCGGAATGGGGAGAAGAACCAGAAAGGGAGAAGACGTCGCCAGAAGAGGGAGAAGAGCCAGAGCTGCCTTAATAAAACCTGTGTAGTGTGTTTAATTTTTACACTTTTTTTAAGGTGAATGGGTAGGGGTACGATGTACCCCATACTCATTCACCAAGAAAGGGGATCTGGGGGTCCCCTTGCTAAAGATGGCTTCCAGATTCCGATAAGCCCCCACGCACAGACCCCGACAACCAACGGCAAGGGTTGTCAGGAAGAGGCCCTTGTCCTCATCAACATGGGGACAAGGTGCTTTGGGGTGGGGGGCCCAGAGCCCCCCCTGCCCCAAAGCACCCACCCCTCCATGTTGAGGGCATGTGGCCTGGTATGTTCCGGGGGGGCTTGCTCATCCCCCCTTTCCTGACCTTCCGGGCTGTGTGCTTGAATAAGGGTCTGGTATGGCTCTTGGGGGGACCCTCATGCAATGTTTTTGGCGTAGGGGGTTCCCCTTGTCTTGGGGGGAAATTTTTTTTTTACATTTTGGTGGGGTTCACCTTCAAGATTCTCAGCACACAAGTCACATCGCAAGTCGGATCATCTTGATCCGACTTCTGGTGCAACTTCTATTCAAATCAATGGGCTCCCATAGGAAACACAACTGAAAGCTAGCACGGCTAAACACGCATTGACGCTAATGTAAAACCCAGATAAAATTGTGTTTTTTATAGTGCATTTTTTAAAACGTCCGTGTGTATGAGGCATAATCCTGATTCCCATTTTTTGGCAGGACAGTCTACATACACATTTATATGGTTCACAAATGTGGAAATCACACATTTTTTGAAGACTGCAGCAGCCAAAATCACATTCATCTGTGCTCCCTCATTTTTTTGTCTGTGGTGCAGAGTTTTCATTGTTGTTTTCAAGGAACTAGAACAGCCTAACAGCTTGCCATTTACTGTATATTCTGACAAGAAAATACAAGTAAATATTAAAAAGCCAAATACATTTTGAGAGGCAAAGTTGTACTATTATAACAATTCAAAAAGTAGAAACTCAGACAGATTATTATTATAAATACCAATTGGTGGCTAGTGCTTTATATGAATTGTTTCAGTCTACTGGGGAATTTGAGTGAAACACATTTACTTACACAAAGTAAGCCACACATGCAAATTCATATACACTTCAGTCTATGAAATGTCTGTGAAATTAGCATTAAATCTTGAATTAGTTCTTCATTATTTTCAATCTCTGTGATGCCTCTAAGTATTTGCTAATAAAATATTCTGACAGCAATTATTTTTCAATTAGAGTATTAAGAACTATAATCCCTGCTAAACATTTGCTTACTGCAACAAGGCTATAGAAAACATTTATCAGCAAATTTAGAATAGTTTTTTGCTTATTCTGGAAATGTATACATGCAATGATTGATAGTTTAACTAATAACAAAGTCCAGTAAAAACAAACAATATATTTTTATGAGTAAATTAAAATAAAAGGCACAAGGCGCATGCAGGGCGTGTAAGATGGTGGACATGTGAGCCGAGCTCCAGTCCCTGTCTCCTTGTCCGCGGCTCCTGCACCGCTACATCAGCATCTACCACCCCAGGAGCAACACCATCAGCAGCCAGGGGCCCCTGTTCACCCTATGGGAAAAATCGGCTACCAAAAAGATATATATACTGTGGATTTATCCCGCCGTCACAGTCACGGCCTAGCCAGCACATGAAGCACTTCCTCCTTAAGCCGCAATCCCCGGCCTCGAGTAGCCGAGCTGACCCGGTGGAACATGCCGATCTCCACCTAACAGTGGAAATCACCTCAAGAGGACCACATGTCCCAGTAAACCCAACTACCTGAGTCTACAGCAGTGGTGGCGGTTGCTGTGCTGGATTTGAAGCTACAATACCTGCTCCAGGACCTGAGTTACAACATTGCCACAGAGGTTGGTAAAATTGCACATGAGCTCAGAGGGGAGATAGATTTAATTGGGGAACGCACCAATACTTTAGAAAACAAATTTGATGAACTCGTACAGTATGTGCATGTCTTAGAAGAAGACAATGCTGCTATGAAACACACAGTCTCACAACTCCACTTACAAGAGGATTTGGAGAATAGGGAGCGCAATCAAAATTTAAGGATCCATGGGGTTCCTGAGTCTATCGGTTTAAAAGATATGTGTTCATACCTCCTGGGCCTGTTGGTCACCCTGGCACCCCACATCCCAGATATCGATTGGCGCCTTGATAGAGCTCACAGGTCTCTGGCCCTCAAACCTCCTTCTGGCTCCAACCCTAGAGACGTAATTGTTCGCTTTCACTACCATGAAAGCAAGGAAGATCTCACTGTTGCAACTCGTAATAAATCCCAATAGACTTTAAGCACACCAAGATTCAAATTTTCAGCGACCTTTCCCCCATCACATTGACTAAACTGTGCATTCTAAGCCCTGTCACCACTCACTTACAGAACCATCAAGTTCCATACTGTTGTGGCTTCCCATTCCGTCTATCTACCTCTAAAGATGGTGTCCAGTCCTCATTGAGAGACCTCCATGAAGGTGAAGCTTTCGTTCGCAATTTGGGACTTACACCCATCCCTGAGGATGAACTTCAACTTTCTGCTCTGACCCCTAAACCACACATGACACCAGCCAAGATTTGGACCCCAGTCCGTCAGAGACCACAGAAAGCCTCTTCAACCCCTCAACGAGCTAATCCTTACAGATTTCCTACCTGATGACCTTGCACCTCCAGCAGATATTTTTCATTTCTTGGACAGACGGCGATTAGTTTGTCTATGCCACAGGCTCCAATATGAGAGTTGTTTATCTTTACCTAGAAGGTCCCCCCTTTGGCTGTTTTGAAGTTTTTATATATTTTTTGTTATGCCGGTTGCCTCCCACTGAACTTTGATATTTTTTAACTCAGAGGAGACCGGACCTAACCGTTGGATCTTGCAGGTAGCCATGCACCTCACCATTATCCTAGGTCCTTGCCTTGGATTCCTGAATATATTTTTCTCTTCAGGCCTCTCAAAAAGATTTCATATAATTTTCTCTTTTTTTTTTTTGTTGTTTTTCTTTAACTCATTTTTCGGGTCTTTTTTTAACCTTCTTTTGGTTCTCAGTGCTGTTTTTTGCACCATTTCAACATATATGCCTTAATGTTGTTCATACTTGCTGCACCATGGATTAGTATCTGTGTACTTATAATCTATATTTCATTAGCTATATGCCATGGCTATATGATATCATGGCTCTTAAAATCTTTTCTTGCAATGTGAAGGGCTTGAATTCCATTCAAAAAAGATGGATAGCTTTGAAGGAATCCAGATCTTCCAAAGGGAATGTGATTATTGTTCAGGAGACTCATTTCAGACCCAGGGGTTCTTTTACGTTTGCCTCCAAACACTTCCCTACTGCCTTTATGGCTTCTGATCCCTCTGGGAAAGATGGAGTTGCCCACCATGGTCAGTTTGTTCTCCTGAGCTGTATTCACCAGAACACGTCATTCACTTTGGCTAATATCTATGCCCCGAATGTGGGACAGATTGGTTTGCTCACCAAGGTATTTGAGAAGCTACAATCCTTCTCACAGCCTTTTTATGGTTATAGGAGGAGATTTTAACCCCGACCAAAGACAGATATGCCCTGTTTCAAAACACTCCACGGATCCAAACTCAGAAACTGTCCACCTCCTTTGGTAAACTGACTAGATCTCATAATCTTTATGACACGTGGAAAGTGCAGCACCCTACCCAGAAAGAATACACTTTTTTTTTCCCCCTTCACAAATTGTATTCTAGACTGGACCATTTCTCTGTTACCACCCCTCTATTACCTTATGTAGTCTCATCAGAAATAAACCCTATAACTTGGTCGGATCATGCACCCATTAACATGGATATTGTTCTATCTGCTCCAACGCCCAAAACTTGTCATTGGCGTCTCAGTGAATCCCTGATACGAAACCCCGAGACCCAACATCAACTGCAACAAAAACTCTGGATTTTCTCAATTAAATGAAGGTTCGGTTTTGGAGATTTCCACCTTGTGAGAAGCCCATAAGGCCTTTTTCAGAGGTGTGTGCATCTCTGTGGGCTCTTGCTTAAAGCGAGACTCCAAGCTGAAAGCAGAGCTCTCCACCCAGCTGAGAACTGCAGAGAAGCACCTACTTAACTCCCCCACGGTGGAATGTTTACAAGCTGTTGTCTTGATCCGTAACCGCATTAAATCGTTTGACTTGAGCAAGAGATCTAAATTGTTACTATGGTCCAGACAAAAATATTACGAGTATGCCAACAAATCACATAGGATGCTCAGCAGCAGTAATGCCTCTTCCTCCCACTACTGCCTCTTCCTCCTACAACTTCCCTATGTTATGAAAACAACAAGGAAAAGTAAGGAGATTTTTGCGGTGCCAAATATAAAGAAAAGGGAATGACTTACATTATGTAAAATAGAATTTTATTACGTAACATATTTGTAAAAAACAAGCAATTTTAAAGCAATATAAAATAACAGGTGTTTGGTGGTTGTAAATACAGAAATTAATCACAGATCACAAGTAGCAATATTGCACACTGGGCCGACATGTTTCGCTATTAGCTTCCTCAGGAGATGTGCAAGGCTCAATTGGAACCACTAAACAAATAAAATAAAAACAATTATAACATGATACAAAGCAAAATGTACATACAAATAATTTAAGTAGAATATGAGCCTGGTTGCCAAGATACGGGGGATGGATGTAAGCACTTACCCAAACAAATGCTAGCACCCGCAAAATGCCAGGCTTAACCCCAGACAAACATTCCAAAAGACCCGATTCACAGGAATTAGTCAAGTAGGGCCATAGAGGGCAGGTAGGGAGGCACTAGGGAACAATGAGAGGCCATAAAGTTAAACTGAGAAATTATGAAAAGCAATAATGAGAAAAAGGGTAGCTAGATAATTTCAAGAGGGATAATCGTCTCTAAGAATAGATACTCACAAAGAATGTATGTCTAGTGGTGCATGAAGGAGACACGCATGGCTGGGTCTACAATGAGATTATGGAAACTGGGTTTGCAAAGAACAGAACTAAAAGGATAAATGATAAATGTCTATATTAGACTATGCTATAGAATTTAACGAAAAATTATATAGGAAAGCATTGGTGGGGACATTCCAGGGAAAATGGCCAGAGGAAACCAGCTAATAAAGGTGGAGTGAAAAAGCAATGAGCTGTATGAGGGGAGATAGCATAATGAGTGTCCTATACTAGGAAAGGGGAGCACCCATAGTGAAAGAGTAAAGACTGATGTAGCTAAAAAGAACCATAATGCCATAGTGAAGCCTGTGTTCACCCATAGTGGACAAAAGCTGATATAACTAAAGAAAACTAGTAAGGTGAATGGTGAAAAAGGGGAGTGAATAAGGAAGGCACTAAAGAAAAAAGCTTATGGTTATAAGTGGCCATATTAGGCTAAGTTGTACCTTACCAGTCACATGCATCCGTCCACGCCTCTTAAAGGCATATTTTTTCAAATGTCATTTTTCTAAATGACTTTTTTTTTTTTTTTTTTTAATTGCATTTTAGTGTAAATATGAGATCTGAGGTCTTTTTGACCCCAGATCTCATATTTAAGAGGTCCTGCCATGCTTTTTTCTATTACAAGGGATGTTTACATTCCTTGTAATAGAAATAAAAGTGACACAATTTTTTTTTTTTTTTTAAACAGTGTAAAAATAAATAAAATATTGTAAAATAAATAATAAAAATAAAAAAAAAATTTTAAAACCCCCCTGTCCCAACGAGCTTGCGCGCAGAAGCGAACGCATATGCGAGTAGCACCCGCATATGAAAACGGTGGTCAAACCACACATGTGAGGTATCGCCGCGACCGGTAGAGTGAGAGCAATAATTCTAGCCCTAGACCTCCTCTGTAGCACAAAATATGCAACCTGTAGAATTTTTTACACGTCGCCTATGGAGATTTTTGAGGGTAAAAGTTTGACGCTATTCCACGAGCGGGCGCAATTTTCAAGCATGACATGTTGGGTATCAATTTACTTGGCATAACATTATATTTCACAATATAAAAAAAAATTGGGATAACTTTACTGTTGTTTTATTTTTTTATTCAAAAAAGTGAATTTTTTCCAAAAAAAGTGCGCTTATAAGACCGCTGCGCAAATACGGTGCAAAAAAAGTATTGCAATGACCGCCATTGTATTCTCTAGGGTGTTAGAAGAAAAACCACATATAATGTTTGGGGGTTCTAAGTAATTTTCTAGCAGAAAAACCTGTTTTAAACATGTAAACACCTAAAATCCAAAACGAGGCTGCTCTTAAAGTGGTTAAATCTGCCCTCCGACGAGCCGGCGCGTGACGTCACCGGCTTGACACGGACGAGAAGACGCCTGTGCGCATGCGCACAGGTGGCCAACACCCTAAGACTACACTACCCAGGAGGCTGCGCAAAGGGTGAGGAGTCTTCCCTTGGTCTGGTATGGATTTTTCGGGGGAACCCCACATAATTTTTTTTTAATTTTGGGGTGGAGTTCCCCTTAATATCCATACCAGACCTGAAGGGCCTGGTAATGGAATTTTGGGGAACCCCCACACATTTTATTTTTATTTTTCAATGACTTTCAATCACTTTTATGTGTATTGTCGGGACTGACAATTGATTAATAGCCTGCACTAGCACTAAGCACTTTTAAATGACTTTTTTTTCCTTTAGAAATGTCATTTTGCTCTCGGACTGTTATAAACATGGGAAACATGTGCTATTTTACAGCCATACTATAGACAACCCCCAGGTACGAAATTTAAAGGAATATTTCACTTTTATTATTTCACTTTAAGCATTATTAAAATCACTGCTCCTGAAAAAACTGTCATTTTTAAAACTCTTTTTGCATTGATACATGTCTCCTGGGGCAGGACTCAGGTCCCCAAACACTTTTTAGGACAATAACTTACATGTTCTGGATGCAAACCGAACAGGGGGTGTTCAGCTCATCCCTACTGTTTACACATAGCGCACTGCTAGGACTGCTTGTACTATGTCTGCAGTCTCTGACCATCTCCTGTAGTATTCCTGCAGTCCCTAACCATCTCTCTGTGGCATGCATGACAGAACTTGTTTTTCAACTGTATCCAAGTGGGGCTGATATTTTGTCATGCCATATTGACTTTTTAAGTGTAAACTTGTTCTGGGTATTGTCATTGTTTACATGTTTATACTGTTTAAATATTGATTGTCATAGTTTTTAATAGGCATTCTATCATTTTTCAGGTTAAAAAAGTCACCAAGGGAGAGGGCAGGAGGCGGAGCCTAGCAGAGCAGACATGCATTGTTAGAGCTCCACACCGCAGAGGAGAGAAGAGAAGGACAAAGCGGAGCCTGCAGGCTCAAAAGGTATCCATTTGAACCTTTTTGCCCCAGGGAACAAACTGTGAAAGTTTGGGCAGGAAATATGGTACTGGGAGGAAACCGTGGCAGAAATAAAAATCACCTCACAAAGAGCTCACAGGCACTCACTGCAGCTGAAGCAGCTCCAGTCACCTCACAAGATACAGCATCAGGGCGCTCTCACAGACAGAAAATGTCACAGCAAGACTCTCCATTTGAGTCAGATACAGAACAAATCCTCTCACAAACTTCTCCACAAGCCTCCTCAGTATCCCCAGTAATATTATTACAATTTGAAAAGATGCTTCATAAGGCTTTAAAACAAACCTTAGACCAAATAACAAAAAGCCTGACCAAAGGAATAAGAGAGCTGGGAAACCACACCGCAGCTTTAGAAATAAAAATGGATGAAATTGAAATTACAGCCCAAGAAAATATAACAGAATTGGAACAATTAAAAAAAGAGAATTTAATACTTCAAACTAAGCTCGAAGATTACGAAAATAGAGCCAGACGTTCAAACTTACGCATAAGGGGAATACCTGAAACTGTGACAGACCTGCAATCTACTATTACTGCTCTATTACAAGAACTAAAGCCAGATATCCCTATTGAACGTTTAGAACTGGACAGAGTACACAGAGCCCTCACAGCCAAAAAGAAAGATGGACCCCCACGTGATATAATCACAAAATTTCATTATTACAGAACGAAAGAACAAATACTAATTGCTGCAAGAGAAAAAAAGGAACTTAATTTTCAAGGACACAATTATCAAATTTTTGCTGACCTATCCCAACTTACTATTACTAAAAGACGATCCATGAAACCCCAACTAATGGAACTGCAACGCCACAACATTATGTATCAATGGGGCTTCCCCTTTTCAGTCAGATTTAACTACCAAGGTACAATTTACAGAAGCAGATCAGCAGATGAACTACAACAAACCCTTTTAAAATTAAATCTGACAGAACCCACAAGCAGCAACACTCCCACACGCAGAAGAATGGCATCATCTTCACCTTCAGGCAGCACCCAGAAAATTTCAGAACAAAATGGGAATCACCATTCTCACAAAAGAGGCCGTTATGCCACATCATCCATGGACCAAGAAGATTCAATGGACTGACATCCTAATTCCTGATATCTCTTTATTTATTATACTAAGAGATGGTTCTCTATAAAAAACCTATATTTATAACTGAATGTAACTGCATTCTGTGTGGGATCATGTTACATTCCAGTTATATTTCTTATTACTTCTGATTCATATAGCCTTAGAATATATAAGTGAAATAAGGAAATTCTTGTTCAGTTATATATTATCAGGTAATAACAATAGATTTATTACTTTTTAGGACAAATATGTTCAATAATCCAGAAGTAATGGAAGCTTTTTCTTTCTTTTCTTAAAACAAATATATTATTACCTAACTAGTTCCTAGAATTATGTTTTTGTTTATTCTAATCTGAAGCAATACAACCTCAATTTTATGAGTTAACATATCTAAACAGTTACGTATGAATAAAATATGTAATTGTTTACTCTAAAAGGGTTAAAATCCCAAAATAATTAAAACTATCTTCATCAAAGTTATTAACAGTACCTTTCTAACTGAATTATTTAGCCTAGGGCAAGACTAACCATATACAACCACCCTGGAATAAATAATTTCAACAAAAACTATATTCTGCACTCCAATTAATGAAACATCATTTTGATGTCTTTTGACATAGCACTTCTCTCCTGTAAGCGGAAGATCCGTGTACCCCCATTAGCCCTCCTCATTCTCCCAACCATATTATGTGGGAGTGTGACGAAGGCACTTATTCCCCTGAGAGAGATATTTATTCTCTTTCACGGGTAAATTGTGATTACTTGCAAAAAATAATTTATACAATGTATCATCTAATCTCGTATGTTTTTTGTTTACTCTTTACTCCAGAATTCACTGGTTTCTTTTCTATCTATTCATCTCTTCAGTCCACACAGGTTGATCTGCGCAGTCAGCTCTGCACAACAAAAAGTAAGTCAAAACTATTTGATCTATTGCCATGGCACCACTGAATATACTTTCCCTGAATGTTCAGGGAATAAATGTCCCTCAAAAAAGGACCAAAGCCTTCCGTACTTTCCATAACAAGAAGGCTCACATAGTATGCCTCCAAGAAACACACTTCACCAAAGATTCTACTCCAAAATATATTTCTCCTTTTTATCAACAAATTTACACGGCTTCTGCCTGTACCAAGCAAAGGGGAACTCTAATTGCATTTCACCGATCCACACCATTCACCTTATCATCAGAAATTAAAGACCCAGAAGGTAGATACCTGATACTCATGGGTTATATAATGGATACAGCAATCACGGTGATTTCCTACTACGCTCCTAACAAACAACCTACACCATTCCTCTCACATATATTACAAGTGATTAATACACACAAAATAGGAACAGTGATAATGTGTGGGGATTCGAACCAGGTCCTCCTCCCATTTCTAGATAAATCACCTTTTACACCATCCAAAATAACCTCTAGATTACCTTTTTCTCAACTTCTTTCCAAATACAATCTGGTAGATTCATGGAGAGAAAGTAACCCAATGAAAAAGAAATTCACTTATTTCTCGCACCCTCATCAAACCTTCACCAGAATAGATCATATTTTTCTAACAATAGGAATGATACCAGAAATTATTGCATCAGATATAATTCCGATTCCGTGGTCTGACCATAATGCAGTATACACTACTATAGCCTCAGCCATACCAAAAGCGCATGACCCAACGTGGTACTTACCGGACATAATGCTCAAACACCCACTACATCAGATGGCCATTGAACAAGCTTTAAAGGAATACATATCAATTAATAATACAACAGACATCTCCCCAATAACACTGTGGGAAGCTCACAAGCCTGTCTTGCGTGGTACAATACAAAGACAAATGGCACTATTTAAACGGGAACGCAAAAATCTAGCAAAAAAACTAGAACTCAATTTTAATGCAGCCTACATATCATTCCAAGATAATCCATCTCAGAGTACAAAATCTCATCTGGAAAAATCTAGATTGGAATACGATCTATTTCTCACGGAGTCAGTTGATAAATCCCTCAAACGCTCCAAACACAATTTCTACATGAATATAAACAAACCAGGTACATATTTGGCTCGGGCATTAAATTCAACTAACAAATCTTTCAAACCAATACGTTTGAAATTATCAAAAAATGTTTACACTTGTAATCCAGTTAAAATAGTCCATAAATTTCACTCACATCTCGCAACTTTATACAAGACAAACAATGAATTTAATCCTACAGAGGCTGAATCCTTCTTCTCAAAAATAACCTTACCTGAGTTATCTCAAAATCAAAAAAGCAGTTTGGATGAGCCTATAACTATAGATGAAGTTGCTAACGCCATAAAAGACCTAAAACTTAATAAAAGACCAGGCCCAGACGGCTACTCGGCTTTATACTATAAAACATTCTCAGAAATACTCTCTCCCATTCTCACTGAAACTTTTAACAAACTTCTAGATGGACATTCTTTTCGGCAAGAAACACTAATGGCAATTGTTTGTATGATCCCAAAACCCCTTTCTGATGATACTTCCTGTGTGAATTATCGGCCTATCTCTCTGTTAAACCTCGATATTAAATTATTAGCAAAAATAATAGCAAAACGCCTCAATAGCATTATAGGAAAATTAATACATAGAGATCAAGTAGGCTTCATGCCAAATAGACAGGCAGGCGATAATATACGCAGGGCAGTGTTATTGGCACATATTGCTAAAAAACGGAAAATCCCTTTATGTTTTCTATCTCTCGATATTAAGAGGGCATTTGACACAGTATCCTGGCAATATATGCAATATTCATTACAAAAATGGGGTTTTGGACCCCACTTTTTAACATGGATCAAAGCATTATATAATAAACCCAAAGCCTATATAAAATATGCTGGACACAAATCTGAAGCCTTTAATATCGAAAGAGGTACCCGACAGGGTTGCCCATTATCTCCCTTATTATTTGCCCTTATACTCGAACCCATGGCCCAATACATCAGAACAAACCAAACTATAACTGGCATTGAAGTAGGAGGTATTACACACAAATTATGTATATTTGCAGACGATATATTACTTTTTCTATCATCACCACAGGTCTCTGGTCCTAACTTAATACCAGCTCTTGATGGGTTTGCAGCCCTATCCGGCCTTATGATTAATCCTAAGAAATGCCTAGTGCTTAATATTTCACTCACAAACATGGAATTGATCCCGGCTAGGGCTGCACTCCCATTCACATGGGCAGAAAAATCAATCCCATATCTTGGAATTCATTTAACAGCATCTCATTCTGACTTATTCTCAACTAATTATCCTCCTGTATTAAGACAGATCACAAATCTAATAAAACAATGGTCGCAACTTCCTTTATCCTGGATAGGGAAGATTAATGCAATCAAAATGACTATTCTACCCAAATTGCTTTATCTATTCAGAGTCCTCCCTATTCCAATTCCTTCCTATTTTTTGAGAATAGTACAAAAAAGAGCAACTTCGTTTATATGGGGCTCTTCTAAACCACGTATACCTATACACACACTACATCTTCCCAAAAATAAAGGAGGCCTGGGATACCCTAATTTTACTAACTACTACAGAGCAGCACATTTGGCCAGTCTGTCCAAATACCATGCAAAACAGGAAATCCCATTATGGGTATTTATAGAGGCTTCAGAAAATGACCCTCTATTAATATCAAATTTATTATGGCTTGATCCTAAAGACCGCTTTAAAATTCATAATCCCATAACTAAACACTTCTTATCTCTCTGGGATAAACTAAAAACCAAATATCAGTTACAATCTCCACACAATCCTCTCCTTTCTTTTATCAGAAATCCGGCCTTTTATCCGGCATGGATCTACCCAAATTCTTTTAAAGCTTGGATAACATCAGGCATTCAGACACTAAATGACTTCATAGCATCTAAATCATTCCTTTCATTCCCATCGCTTAGAGAAAAATATGATCTACCAAACTCTGAGATATTTAGATATCTCCAAATCAAAAATTTCTATACACCATTCCTAAAGGGGGATACACCATTATCCCAATTATCCATTTTTGAATCAATCTGTACAAAAGATCCATTTGCTAAAGGTACAATTTCATCACTTTATAATCAATTATATGGAGTAGCAAATCTTAATAGACCCTCTTACGTTCAGAGGTGGGAGGAGGACCTGGGACGAACTTTAGAAGACACGGACTGGTCTAACATATGGCTCACATCTAAGTCATCTTCACCCAACATCTTAGCACTGGAGACAAATTATAAAGTCCTAACTCGCTGGTACCTTGTACCCGCTAGAGTGGCAAAATATTCACCTAATACCTCAGCTCTTTGTTTTCGAGGATGCCCAGAAATAGGCACATATTTACACATATGGTGGACGTGCCCAGTAATCCAAACCTTCTGGAAGGAAGTCTTCGTGATTGCATCTAAAATATTTAAAAAAATAATACAACCAGATCCATATTTAACTTTACTTAATCTAAAACCGGAATGGTTAACACTCTCTCAATTCAAACTTATGATCCAACTAATAACGGCTGCAAAACAAACAGTGGCCAAGGCATGGAAATCTCCTACATTGGTACTAGCAGAAACAATTCACAGAATGAATAATACAATGTCCCATGCTAAGATGGTAGCCATTGATCAAAATCAAATTCCAAAATTTGAAAAACTTTGGCATCCTTGGATAAAACAACAGTTCCTGTCAAACTTCAATGACTCTGTCCTGTTGCCATGGTAACAGATTAAATGACTTACAGAGACACTCATTCTAAGGCTTCAAAGAGAACTAAAAAGAATAATAAACTGACGAGCGGGACAACCTTGTGGACCATACCTCTACCTTTCAACCCTTTTTCTTCTTTCTCTTTCCTTTTCTCCACCTTACGATTAAAGCTCATTATCAGAATTTATTTGACCTATATACACTCTACTTGTAAACAATATGTATAGTAGGTATAAATCATTTAAATACCTACAAAAGTAACTAAGGAAATGATATATATCTTTAATTTAGGTTTACGTGAACCCAATGTTTAATATTTGAAATTTCATGATATTTACCTATATAAACCCTACTGTAAAACAATGAGCTTACTTTATAGATCCTTGTAAACTTACTTTATGTATCTTTATAACATTGTATACTCAATAAACTTCTTTTGACAAGGAAAAAAGTCACCAAGGGTTCGCAACCCTGGCATAGTCAGGGCACCATTCTGCCATTCTGTAATTGTCCCCCAGCCCCACACCGATCCCCCTCCCTGTGCTGCCCACATCTGATTCCCCCCCAGTGTGCCTCGGCCCCCCTTGTCTCCCATCAGCACTGCTGACTTCCCTCTCCCACCAGGTGCTGCAGGGACACAGGGGGATGGAGGGGGAGGGGGGAGGGAAGGGGCCAGTAAATATGTCATTTGCAGGCCCCTTCCTTTTCTGAATTGGACACAATAAACTGTGTTTACTCTGCTTCAGTTTATGAATGGACAGTAGACTCTGTCTTCTGTTCAATCATCTTTAGTGCAGCTGAGGCTACAGGGAAAGGAATTGAAGAATGTGTGTCCTCAGTTCCTTTCTCTGTCTCAAAGCTGAAATGTCAGGGCCTGTTTAGACCTCTAATATTACAGCTTAAGCCCCCTGCCCTCAACAGTGTTGTAAAAAAAAGATAATTATTATTTTTATATATATATATATATATATATATATATATATATATATATATATATATATATTGTCATCTCCCTGATGAAGATACGTCATTCCCCTTGTATCGACAAGCGGAGGGGACTGGACAGTGCAAGAGACAGCTGGTCTGTTGGAAGGAGTAAGAGCACACAATCTCATCTATGGCTTGGCGTTTTTAAGGCATGTTATAGAGCGGTGCACTGACGCACCAGACACATGTGAGTACCCTAAATTAGGATTATGTTTGCATAATTAAAATCGTTTTAAACTTTATAACACTATGGAGTTTTTTTTTGCTATTTATATGCGAGGAGGCAACATCATTGAGCTATTGAGCAATTTGGGACTTTGCAGCCTAACCTGGAATGCTCTAAGGTGATTCACAAGCGTGTATTGACCACCTGAGTGAAATCACTACAAAAGATCGTTATTTTCACAGTCACCTATCAGGTCACATTTACTAATTTTTTTAAGGATGTTATTATACCAAATACTGACCCTATAAGGTCAGAGTGTCACGGACTTATATGCACTTAAGCACTTTATGGATCATTTTTATGTCATCATACATGTCACTTTATATTTTATATATGAATTTATGATGTATATGTATATTCACGATATATGATGTGGAAAGCTACATGGTAATATCGGTCGCTTATACTTTATCCCAGTTAATTATTGGTGTTTTTTCACACATATTATTATAGTTAATTATTGGCACCTTTTATAGTTGTGCTGCAGGTTCAGTGGATCATTAAGAGGATAGAGCAGCACATCATTTATATTATTTTGATTTTACACGATAGTGTGGGGCGTGATTGGTGCTAGCAGCTGTCAGTATATCACAGAGAGATGAGGGATATTTAATTAGGTAGCTCACAAGATCTTTACAATTAATTGTTATATTATCTTTGGCTATGGTCAATGATGTCCTGTATTGTTTGAGGACTATACTGTATCTGTAGGGGCTATTCCCCTTCTTTTCTGGCTAGTTATACAGCTTTTAAATGCACACATTTCTAACATGTTTATAATAAAATGCTTTTTTATAAAAGTTTGTGTGTCTCATGTTGTGCCTTTAAAATCCACCATTAACCATACAAGTTATTCTTGTCAGTGTTTTTCTCTATTTAACCACTTGCCTACAGGGCACTTACACCTCCTTCCTGCCCAAGCCATTTTTCAGCTTTCAGCGTTGTTGCACTTTGAATGACATTTGCGCGGTCATGCTTTACCCAAACAATTTTTTTATCATTTTCTTCACACACACATAGAGCTTTCTTTGGTGGTAGTTAATCACTGCTGGGTTTTTTATTTTTTACTAAAAAAAAAAAAAAAAAAACATAAATGTTGAAAAACACATTTTTTTTTACTTATGCAGTGTACACACAGTCGGACTTTTCTATCGGAGTGGTCCGATGGACCGAGTCCGGCGGACAATCCGATTGTGTGTGTGCTTCATCTGACCTTTGGTGGACTTTTCCAGTCGAAAATCTGACTGACTTTAGATTTGGAACATGCTTCAAATCTTTACGTCGTAACTCCGCCGGACCCAGAAATCCGCTCGTCTGTATGCTAGTCCGACGGACAAAAACTGATGCTAGGGCAGCTATTGGCTACTGGCTATCAACTTCCTTATTTTAGTCTGGTGAACGTCATCACGTATGAATCCGTTGGACTTTGGTGTGATCATGTGTAGGCAAGTCCGTTTGTTAAAAAGTCCATTGAAAGTCCATTGGAAAGTCCGTCAGACCAGTCCGGTTGAAAAGTCCGCCCGTGTGTACGCAGCTTTAGTTTCTGTCAGTAAATTTTGTAACGCTGATGAGGCGGCATTGATGGGCACTGATAGGCTGAACTGGTGGGCATTGATGAGGTGGCACTTATGGGCACTGATTAGGTGGCACTGATGAGGAGGTACTAATATGCCACACTTATGGGCACTGATAGGTGGTACTGATATGTGGCACTGATGAGCACTGATAGGTGGCACTTATGGGCACTGTTAGGTGGCACTGGTGGGCACTAATAGGTGGCACTGGTGGGCATTGATAGGCAGCATTGGTGGGCACTGATAGGCGGCACGGATAGGCGGTACTGATGGACACTGATGGGCATTGATGGGTGGCACTGATGGGCGACACTGATGGGCATTGATCGACAGCAGTGATGGGCATTGATGGGCAGCACTGATAGGCGGCACTGGCTGGCATCGCTAATGGGCACTTTTTGGTGGCAGTTGTGGACAGTGGTGAGCACTGATTGCTGCCACTGGTGGGCACTGATTGTTGCACTGTTGGGCAATGGTGGGTACTTATTGGTGACACTGTTGGCACTATATTGTAATCAGGGCACTGATGATCAGTTAAAAGTGATAAGGATGGACCCGCGCCATGGAAAAAATTAAAATTGTAAATAAATTGCAAATAAATAATAAAATAAATACAAAATGTACATATACGTGTGCGTTTACACACTCACCCACATGTACATATGTAATAGGGCTGCCGCTGTAGTGTGGGGTGAATACCCCAAAAAATGACAACAGAAAAAATATATGCTCAGTGCTGTCTCTCTCAATCATAAATGTGCATACACTCACAATCAAATATGTGTCATATGACAACATGTGTAATAAAATGTCAATATAGTGCAAAAAAAGGGCATACAATAAAGTTCAAAAATTCGAAAAAATTGCAAAATAAGGTGCAAACAATAAAGTTCATCAAGTGTGAGGTGCAGGGCTAGTGACACGTTAATATAATCTTGGTGACTTCCTGTGCTCCCCTCCTGGATCCCCACTCACCAGATAAAGATCAAAAATATGCCTGTGTATATCAAGATGGTGCCTCCTGTCCAGCAGATATGTAGGTAGGTTGTGCCTCAGAGAATGGAATCTCCTCTCCTTCACCACTTGATTGTAGATCCTACATACTTTACTTAGTCAAAGATGATCGGAGTAGTAAAGTTTGGACAAGTGAAGAGAAGAGGGCATATAGTGTAGGTTTATTAAAAGGTTTAAAATCATTACACTTACATCAGAATCTTTAAAATGTGCAAAAATTGCCGCCTTGGCATCCAAACAGCCTTCACTTATTATCCTTAGCCTGACATCAAGCTAAGGATAATTATTCTGAGTGTATGCACATTTATGATTGAGAGAGGCAGTGCTGAGCATATATTTTTTCTGTTGTCACTGATGGTCAGTGCCCTGATTACATGTGTAGATGTCCCCCTGCGTGCAGATGCCGCTGATCAGCTCTCCTCACCACACACTCTGTCAGTGTAAGGCGAGGAGCATGGATTACCGGCATCTCTGTGTTTACATGTGACCGGCTGTGATTGGACACAGCCGATCACATTGTTAAAGAGTTGGGGAAGCGGCTCTTTACAGAGATCATGGTTGCGCCGTGTCCTAGCAACACGGCGCAGCCGCGATCGCCATGCACCCCGCGGGCACTTGAGAGCGGCTGTTCTGGGATGCCGTCATATGATAGTGTCCCAGAACGAGAGCCGCTGTTATATTCTTAATATCTAAATTTTAATTGGCTTTATTAAAAAGAATATGCCTTCTCTACAATTGTGTGAATGATAAGACTTTGAGCTAATGATATTCAGATGGCGACTCATTGACTGAGACTGCAGGTCAAGAACCTGTCAGAATTTGATGGATTTTGTAAATAATATATGTATGGGTTGAAAATCTTCCTATGTAACCGATACTCTGTTTGATTTATGCATTTATGTTTTAAGTGGTCTTATAGTCTCTCTCACATATATCTTGTTTCATGTTTAGAAGGTTTGTTAAAGTGAAAACAGATGTTAAAGAGGCTTGTATATCTACTCTAGCCCCCACTCTTAGGAAGGAGGAGAAAGGGGAGTGTATGGGAGGGATTTGTGTTTGGGCGCGAATTTGAAGGACTGAGTTCATATAATCAAAGGAAAACAGTCTTCTGCCTCTTACTACTTCCTGCCTTCAAGCTACATACACCTCTTCAAGACACATAGCTCTTTTCCTCTCTTCTATGCATACAGCATTTCTTCCAGGACACAAGAAGTTAAACGGCCATCTTTACAAGGCCAGGAGAAAGGGAAAGCACATGTTCTAATGACTTTAAGAACTCTTTTCAGATCATTGAAACAAATGAACTATATTTGAACATTTTTTTGCATATATGAAACAACACTAATTCTGAGTATGAATGTACTATTTTTTTAAGTATTTTCCAAGTTTTATGTGTGTACAGTAAAACACACAGTTTGATTTAAGCTGACTCAAGCAGACATAATTCCAAAATTCGTCTCACGAATAATCATCATTATTGAAAGCTTTTTATACAATATTTTTCCATTTATTTCAGCTGCACCACCCCACCATCATTTGACGGTGGGCAGGTGGCAACTAGTTAATAAGAGGTGTGGTGAATTTTTTAAGTTGTATGTTGTGATTTTTTCTATCATGGTTCTTTGCAAAACAAAGAAATTAAATAAAAAGTTTTTTTTTTTCACAAAACGTTATTTTAACTTGTTAATTCTCACACACATAAGCATACTGGCAATTATATCCCAAAACACATTCTGTTACTCCTCCTGAGTATGGGGATATCACACATGAGACTTTTTCACAGCCTAGTCACATAGAGGGGGCCCAAAATTCAAGGATCACCTTTGGGCTTTCAAGGTGCAAAAAGAATGCATCTAATTTCTTGACTACCTAAGAAATATTAGAGGCCCTAGAGCACCCGGACAGTGGAGACACCCACAAAATGACTACATTTTGGAAATAAAATACCCCAACATAATTTCAAAGAGGCATAATGAGTCTTTTGAAAACATTTTTTGCCACAAGTTTTTGGAAAATGTTTAAAGAAAATTTAAATTTATTTTTTTCTTTACACAAAGCTGTCAATTTATAAGATACTGTATTTCTAACATACAGCATGGACATCCTTAGTATTAACCACTTCACGCAAATCGCCGTCCCCTTACGTTGGTACGTTAATGCTAAATACATAGCTAGCTGCCATAACCCCGGTATTTTCAAGCACGGCGTGCATTTCTCTTTGAGATAAAAGTGGTCTCTGTGGTGGATTCGCCGCAAGATCACTTTTATCAGTGGTGGGAGAGGGCCCCCCTCCCGCTGTGCTCCGGTTGTCTCCGCCACTTACTGGACCCTCCGGTAGCAGCGGAGATGATCGCATTCTTTCTCCTCACTGCCTGGATGCCGAGTGAGGAAAAGATGGCCCCCGCTCGGCTCCATAGCATTGGAGGGCGGAAGCAATGTCAAACGTAACTTCCTCCCCAAGATTCTGAGAGGGGAGATTTTTTTTTTTTTTTTTTCAAATTACATTTTGTTTTTATTGCATTTTAGTGTAAATATGAGATCTGAGGGTTTTTTTTACCCTAAATCTCATATTTAAGAGGTCCTGTCATGCTTCTTTTCTATTACAAAGGATGTTTACATTTCTTGTAATAGGAATAAAAGTGACCCAATTTATTTTTTTAAAAAGGACAGTGTCAAAATAAAAAATAAAAAATAAAATAAATAGGAAAACATTTTTTAAAGAGCCCCATCCCTACAAGCTTGCGCGCAGAAGCGAACGCATACTTGAGTAGAGCTCGCATATGAAAACGGTGTTCAAACTACACGTGTGAGGTATCACCGCAATCAATAGAGCAAGAGCAATAATTCTAGCCCTAGATCTCCTCTGTAACTCAAAACTGGTAACCTGCAGAAATTTTTATACGTCGTCTAAGGAGATTTTTAAGGGTAAAAGCTTGTG
Source organism: Aquarana catesbeiana (assembly GCF_042186555.1). Classification (NCBI taxonomy): domain Eukaryota; kingdom Metazoa; phylum Chordata; class Amphibia; order Anura; family Ranidae; genus Aquarana; species Aquarana catesbeiana. The sequence continues at coordinate 638,170,700 of NC_133324.1, forward strand.
GCCATTCCACGAGCGGGCGCAATTTTGAAGCGTGACATGTTGGGTCACACGTAACATTATCTTTTACAGTATAAAAAATTGGGCTAACTTTTCTGTTGTCTTATTTTTTAATTCAAAAAAGTGTATTTTTTACAAAAAAAGTGTGCTTGTAAGACCGCTGTGCAAATATAATGTGAGAGAAAGTATTGCCATGACTGCCATTTTATTCTCTAGTGTGTTAGAAAAAAATATATAATGTTTGAGGTTCTAAGTCATTTTCTAGCAAAAAAAATTATTTTAACTTGTAAACACAGAGTCTGAAAAATAGGTCTGGTCCTTAAGTGGTTAAACTACAAAATACATTCTTCTACTCCTTCTGATTATGGCGATACCCCATGTGTGAGACTTTTTCACAGCCTAGCCACATAGAGGGGCCCACAATTCAGGGAGCCCTTTCAGGCCTTCTAGGTGCATAGATTACACATCTAATATCTTGACTACCCTTTATATTTTTGGAGGCTCAGGAGCATCAGGACAGAGAAAACATCCACAAAATGACCACATTTTGGGAAGCAAACACCCCAGCGTATTTTCTTTGTTTCAATGTTTTTATTTTCAAGAAAATCCAATTAACAAAGATACAGAAATACAAAAAAGGGCCAATAGCCCTGTGGCAACCAACATAGTTGGTTGACTGACTAATGAGATAAGGAGGGTTATACATTATACATTCACAGATGTCGACCTTGTCTTGCTGTACATAGCAAACATTGTTACCTATAAATGAATGCTTACATGTTGTCGAGCAACTAAACACATCAGAGGGGGGAATGACCAGGGGGGAAAGGGGGGAAGCCCCGCCCCCCCGATTGGGATCATGCTGTGGTCAGGGCTCCCCAACCCCCCCACCCGGTGGTTAACCATCTGTTGCTCAACTTTGTAAAGACTTATGACTAAGCCCAAAACAGAGAATGATTAAACATTGCAACAAGAAATAATACAAAAGTGGTATGTCAAGTCCATTACCAGAGATACTACTTCAGAAGCACTGAATGAAGATGTGGATATGAATATCTAGATTACTGGTCACTAGGGATGAGCCGAACACCCCCCTGTTCGGTTCGCACCAGAACATGCGAACAGGAAAAAAGTTCGTTCGAAGATGCGAACACCGTTAAAGTCTATGGGACACGAACATGAATAATCAAAAGTGCTAATTTTAAAGGCTTATATGCAAGTTATTGTCATAAAAAGTGTTTGGGGACCTGGGTCCTGCCCCAGGGGACATGGATCAATGCAAAAAAAAGTTTTAAAAACGGCCGTTTTTTCAGGAGCAGTGATTTTAATAATGCTTAAAGTCAAACAATAAAAGTGTAATATCCCTTTAAATTTCGTACCTGGGGGGTGTCTATAGTATGCCTGTAAAGGGGCGCATGTTTCCTGTGTTTAGAACAGTCTGACAGCAAAATGACATTTTGAAGGAAAAAACTCATTTAAAACTACCCGCGGCTATTGCATTGCCGACAATACACATAGAAGTTCATTGATAAAAACGGCATGGGAATTCCCCAAAGGGGAACCCCGAACCAAAATTAAAAAAAAAATATGACGTGGGAGTCCTCCTAAATTCCATACCAGGCCCTTCAGGTCTGGTATGGATATTAAGGGGAACCCCGGCCAAAATTTTTAAAAAAAAATGACGTGGGGTTCCCCCTAAATTCCATACCAGACCCTTCAGGTCTGGTATGGATTTTAAGGGGAACCCCGCGCCAAAAAAAAAAAAAAAAACGGCGTGGGGTCCCCCCAAAAATCCATACCAGACCCTTATCCGAGCACGCAACCTGGCAGGCCGCAGGAAAAGAGGGGGGGACGAGAGTGCCGCCCCCCCTCCCTCCTGAACCGTACCAGGCCACAAGCCCTCAACATTGGGAGGGTGCTTTGGGGTAGCCCCCCAAAACACCTTGTCCCCATGTTGATGAGGACAAGGGCCTCATCCCCACAACCCTGGCCGGTGGTTGTGGGGGTCTGCGGGCGGGGGGCTTATCGGAATCTGGAAGCCCCCTTTAACAAGGTGACCCCCAGATCCCGGCCCCCCCCCTGTGTGAAATGGTAAGGGGGTACATAAGTACCCCTACCATTTCACGAAAAAAGTGTCAAAAATGTTAAAAATGACAAGAGACAGTTTTTGACAATTCCTTTATTTAAATGCTTCTTCTTTCTTCTATCTTCCTTCATCTTCTGGTTCTTCTGGTTCTTCTGGCTCTTCTGGTTCTCCCTCCGGCGTTCTCGTCCAGCATCTCCTCCGCGGCGTCTTCTATCTTCTTCTCCTCGGGCCGCTCCGCACCCATGGCATAGGGGGGAGGCTCCCGCTCTTCTCTTCTTCTTTTCTTCTCTTCTGTTCTTCTTCATTTTCTTCTCCGGGCCGCTCCGCAATCCATGCTGGCATGGAGGGAGGCTCCCGCTGTGTGACGGCGCTCCTCGTCTGACAGTTCTTAAATAACCGGGTGGGCGGGGCCACCCGGTGAACCCCGCCCCCCTCTGACGCATGGTGACTTGACGGGACTTCCCTGTGACGTCACGGGGAATGCCACAGGGAAGTCCCGTCAAGTCACCGTGCGTCAGAGGGGGGCGGGGTCACCGGGTGGCCCCGCCCCCCGTTATTTAAGAACTGTCAGACGAGGAGCGCCGTCACACAGCGGGAGCCTCCCTCCATGCCAGCATGGATTGCGGAGCGGCCCGGAGAAGAAAATGAAGAAGAACAGAAGAGAAGAAAAGAAGAAGAGAAGAGCGGGAGCCTCCCCCCTATGCCATGGGTGCGGAGCGGCCCGAGGAGAAGAAGATAGAAGACGCCGCGGAGGAGATGCTGGACGAGAACGCCGGAGGAAGAACCAGAAGAGCCAGAAGAACCAGAAGAACCAGAAGATGAAGGAAGATAGAAGAAAGAAGAAGCATTTAAATAAAGGAATTGTCAAAAACTGTCTCTTGTCATTTTTAACATTTTTGACACTTTTTTCGTGAAATGGTAGGGGTACTTATGTACCCCCTTACCATTTCACACAGGGGGGGGCCGGGATCTGGGGGTCACCTTGTTAAAGGGGGCTTCCAGATTCCGATAAGCCCCCCGCCCGCAGACCCCCACAACCACCGGCCAGGGTTGTGGGGATGAGGCCCTTGTCCTCATCAACATGGGGACAAGGTGTTTTGGGGGGCTACCCCAAAGCACCCTCCCAATGTTGAGGGCATGTGGCCTGGTACGGTTCAGGAGGGAGGGGGGGCCGCACTCTCGTCCCCCCCTCTTTTCCTGCGGCCTGCCAGGTTGCGTGCTCGGATAAGGGTCTGGTATGGATTTTTGGGGGGACCCCACGCCGTTTTTTTTTTTTTTTTTTGGCGCGGGGTTCCCCTTAAAATCCATACCAGACCTGAAGGGTCTGGTATGGAATTTAGGGGGAACCCCACGTCATTTTTTTTTTTTAATTTTGGCCGGGGTTCCCCTTAATATCCATACCAGACCTGAAGGGCCTGGTATGGAATTTAGGTGGACTCCCACGTCATTTTTTTTTTTTAATTTTGGTTCGGGGTTCCCCTTTGGGGAATTCCCATGCCGTTTTTATCAATGAACTTCTATGTGTATTGTCGGCAATGCAATAGCCGCGGGTAGTTTTAAATGAGTTTTTTCCTTCAAAATGTCATTTTGCTGTCAGACTGTTCTAAACACAGGAAACATGCGCCCCTTTACAGACACACTATAGACACCCCCCAGGTACGAAATTTAAAGGGATATTACACTTTTATTGATTGACTTTAAGCATTATTAAAATCACTGCTCCTGAAAAAACGTCCGTTTTTAAAACTTTTTTTTGCATTGATCCATGTCCCCTGGGGCAGGACCCAGGTCCCCAAACACTTTTTATGACAATAACTTGCATATTAGCCTTTAAAATTAGCACTTTTGATTTCTCCCATAGACTTTTAAAGGGTGTTCCGCGGCATTCGAATTTGCTGCGAACACCCCAAATTGTTCGCTGTTCGGCGAACTTGCGAACAGCCAATGTTCGAGTCGAACATGAGTTCGACTCGAACTCGAAGCTCATCCCTACTGGTCACCATATAGCTTATTTGTACAAAGAAATGTGTCATAACCAGTTCTAGGGTGAGACTGAACCCTGGCCTTGACTAGGCCCTTTAACCAAAATGAAGAAGTGGAAGAAGAAAAGAAAGAGGTGAAAGAGGATACAGAGATGAGTAGAGGACGACTGGGGGAGAGTGAGCGTTTGCTAGTCAATCTCAAGGTCATGGCTAAAGGGTAACTCCTACTAAGGTTGCCCAGGGTTCCCAGATCAGTTTGAATTTTTCGATGCGGTCCAGGAGTACACTTGCCATCTTCTCTTGGTTCATTATCCAAAATATCTTTCTTTTCGCTAGTAGCGTCGAGACAGATATTTTTTCCAAGCTTTGGCCAGAGTAAGTCTGGCTCCTAGGATAATAAAGAAAATGAGGTGCTGTGTACTCTTGGAGACTTCCTGCACTGGAAAGTTAAGAAGTGCGATTAGGGGGGACATTTTGCGAATCCATGAGAAAATTTTGGACCAGAAGTTTTGTATTCTGGGGCATGGCCACCACACATGGTGCATATCACCCCTGAGGTCACATCCCCAAAAACAGAGGGTGGATGATGATGGAAATATGTTGGCCAGCTTCAATGGGACTAAGTACCGTCTAGATATCACTTTTATACTTGCTTCTATGAGGCTGGAGTTGAGGATGCCCTTGTAAGATTGAGAAAAATTCCTGTGCCAGGTTTCCATTTTCCAGTGGTGGAATAGGTCCTCCTCTCAGGCCAGCATGTAGGGTGCCTTGGAGCGCATGGAGAACAGTGCCTTGTAAATCACCAAGAGTCCCCCCCCTGCCCATCGGCCTGACCACACCATTGTTCATATGCAGTTATTTGAGGCCCGTTGGGGAGTGTTTCGCAACATTTATGCAGGAATTTTGAGATCTGGGAGAATCTAAAGAATTTGGATGATGGCATGTCTAGGGTACTGATACAGAATGCTTTGGAAAGTGAGCCCAGAGGTCTAAGAAAGTGTCCTATTCTATAAAGCTCTTTATCTAGCCCCCACTTGAAGGCTGTTATGTTTAGGCCAGGGGGGAATGCTGGATTTTGGAATAAGTGCTGTAGTGGTTCTACGGGGGAAGTCAGTTGGCTGTTACCTTTAAGGCCATCCCAAAGGGCGAATGAGTGTGAAAGTGTTGGGAATAGAATTGGAGGCCTCAGTTTCCTGGGGCTCTAGAGGAGATAGTCCAATGTGTGAAGAGGGATCGCCTGTCATTCGATATGTATCCAGTTGTTCCCAGCGTGAATAAACCGTCGATATCTGAGACAGTTGTGCTGCTTGGAAGTACCATAGCATATTGGGGAGGCCTAATCCCCCCTCTTCTCTTGTCTTGTAAAGGACTGCTTTTGAAAACCTGTGTCCCCCTTTGCCCCAGATGTGTTTGATGAGCTTGGCTTGAAACCGTTTTAGTCAGGTTTTGTCTACATGGATCATGAAGGCTCTAAAATAGTATAAGATGCGGGGGAGTAGGTTCATTTTTATCGTATTTATTCTGCCCAACCAGGATAGGGAGAGACAGGACCACCGGGACAGGTCATCCTCCTCCAGTTTTTTTAATAGTGGCGGGTAGTTTGCTTGGTAAAGGAGTTCAATCCTGGGAGTCAGCTTAATCCCCAAATATGAAATAGCTGAGTCGTTCCAAGTGAACCGGAAGCCCCCCCTAAGCCTGGTGAGCAGAGAATCTGGGATGGTAATATTGAGAGCTTGGGATTCATTGTAATTGACCTTGAGGCCCGAGGCCGCCCCGAATTCATCTAGGAGTCGACATATGCTGGGAAGAGAGGTTAGTGGGGAGTAAACAAAGAGTAAAATGTCATCAGCGAACAATGTGCATTTGTGGCATCAAGATCCACATTGAATACCTTGGATGTTCAAATTAGTTCTAATAGCTATCGCCAGGGACTCGATTGGTATGGCAAAAATCAACGGAGAGAGTGGGCAGCCCTGTCTTGTGATACAACAATGTGAAAACCTCTGCGCTACTAAAAAGTGCAAATAAGTGTAATGCTGCAAAATCTGTACACAACTCAACCACAGAATAAACAACAAGGTGACTTCGCGCAGAACACTAATGATAACAAAACATCACAATATAAAATATAAGGAATAAATGACATGTGAAAAAATGTAATTATAGCGCTGGGTTGCTACATGTGAAATTCTAAACTGAGAATCAAAGTGATCCCGTGGGGATGGTAATAATAAAAAACCATATCAATAATAGAAAATGATGACGTGTAAAAAATATGGGTTTGGTATGAAATAAAAAATACAAACGTGAAAATAAATGAAAAATTTATGAAAAGAAGCGTGATGGAGTAAATCAATTAATGAATCAATAAGTCCATAACAATGGTGAATGTTGTTCATGGATTTTCTCAATAGGTGAAGTAGGTGATATGGACAGAAGTGGATGGCATCTGAATGAAGATGTGCTTACAGTGCCCTTACCTCAAAAGGCATAGATAAAAGCCTTAGTAGTGAATGTTGCTAGATGGCAGTAAGGAACATAGATTGCCTCAGGTAGATGGATATCGGTTGTGAGGCCACGTCGGGCTTGCATCAAGATCCGGATATCCATATAGACAGGAAAAGAAGAAAGAGGGGGGCCTCCAATCGTGTAGTAATAAAATCCAAATTTATTAAATAAAAAGCGCTGTACAGGGCATTGCAAGGAGCATAGCACAGTACATAACCGCGTAGCGCCATCACCTAATACGAAACTTCCGGTCCACAACAAAAACAACCGGGTCACAGGGTAATGGCTTCCGGTTGCGTCGGCTAACGTGAATCCTACGCGTTACGTCACGTGACCTCGTGACTTCCTCAGGAAAAAGAAGCCCTGTCTTGTGACCTCTAGAAATGAGGAAAGATTCTGAGTAAAATCCCTGCAGATGCACCTGAGCCGATGGTGAGGAATATAGCGCGTGCATGACGTTGAGGAATGATTTCCCAAATCCCCATTGTTTTAAAGTGGAGAAAATATATGGCCAGAATCAAAAGCCTTTTGGAGGTCCAGGGAGAGTAGGCAGCCCTGTCTGGGAGTGTCTTTATCCCAGTTAGAGTTGAGGAGGGAGATGATGTCGATTGCACGGCGGGTCTGTTTCGGGCCCTGTCTCCCCTGGATGAAGCCCACTTGATCTTTATTAATATATAGGCTAATGAAGGAGGCCCTCTCTCCATTGGCCTCCAGCCCCAGGTATGTGATAGACACAGTAGAAGGCTGCACTGGTGTGACTGCAGTAAATGCACTGTAGATGGCTGAAATACACAAATAAGCAGCGCTCAGTGGGACCAGTAAATAAGAAAGCAATTATGAATGATATGCTTAATCAAGTCCATTTACTGAATGCACGCTAAAATTAAAAATTTTAAAATACAACTGTCAGATGAAAAATTAGATGCAAAAATAGAACTTAATAGAAAAAGCTCATAATCATTATTGACGTACTTCGAAAATTAATAAATACGATACCGCCAGATGACAAGGGGTTAGCGTCAGCAAGTGTGTTCCAAGTACTGGTCCGGAATAGGAAACCCAATGGCTCAATGTGCAGAGAAAATTAAAAGTAGAGAGACACAGCTCTCTATACTGCAACTAGTGGCTTAGTTATGGATATCAGTCCCGCTCTGCTCCAGGAGGTGTATTGTAGACTGTTTCACCACTGGACAGCCACGGTAAGCAGGCTGATCAGGCGAGCTGGAACCTGATGTCTTGGAGAGCACTCTGAATGGTGCAAACTGAATCCAAAAGCCGGAAGGCAGGGTCAGGGCCGGATATGAGGAATCACAGAATGCTGGGCAGAACGCAAGCTCAGTGTTGCCGTGGCGACCGTGACTTACATGTTTCATGCGCTTGCGCTTTGTCAAAGTCACGGGAGCCAGCGGCAAAAGACGAATATATAGGCTTATGGACATGAAGGGGGAAGGACTATCCAATCTTGTGACATTAACCCCTTGTGTGAACTATAACAGTAAATAAATACACTGGACAGCCACGGTAAGCAGGCTGATCAGGCGAGCTGGAACCTGATGTCTTGAAGAGCACTCTGAATGGTGCAAACTGAATCCAAAAGCCGGAAGGCAGGGTCAGGGCCGGATATGAGGAATCACAGAATGCTGGGCAGAACGCAAGCTCAGTCACGGGAGCCAGCGGCAACAGACGAATATATAGGCTTATGGACATAAAGGGGGAAGGACTATCCAATCTTGTGACATTAACCCCTTGTGTGAACTATAACAGTAAATAAATACACACATATTGCATATTTATTTTTAATTTAAGCGTGCATTCAATAAATGGACTTGAATCAGGTCACTGACAGATGCTGCAATGGTGTGGCTGAATTATGGCAATGACAGTTGGCTGCACTGGTGTGGCTGAATCAGGGCACTGATGATGAAGCACTGGTGTGGCTGAATCTGGGTACTGACAGATACTGCACTGGTGTGGCTGACCAGTGGCGTATCTAAGGTATGGCAGCCATGGCAAGTTCCATGGGTGTCATGGGGGGAAGGGGCAGCAAAAAAGCCGGCCCTCCGCATGAAAAAAAAACCCCACCCATTCTCCCGGACTAATATAGCCCCCAGCGCCGCGGCCAGCCTGCTGGGTCGCGGCGCCAGTGTTTTTTTTTCTAATTGCCGGCTGTTGGGCTCGGCTTAGGCTGAGGGAGGCTCTGTCAGCAGGGAGGGGTGGGGCAGGGAGCTCCACTGATGCTCTGACCCTGCCTTGCCCCGCCCCATGTACTCTATATGTGCCTCAGAGCGCAGAGATCGCCTCTCCTGGACCACAAATATTCCCGCCCCTACTGCGAAAGCCCCGCCCCTACCGTGGAAAGCTCCTCCACCAAGCCTCTGAGAGTGGGAGGTGAGCCCGGCTGGCCAGGTAGGTCTTTCTGCCTTTAGACTCAGTTACTAAACCCTCCCTGACAATGTTGTTTACCCCCTTGTATAGCTGTGCATTGATGAAAATTAAAATTTTAAAACTGGCTACATGGTCATCTCCTGTAGCATGTCGTATTCGCAGTCTGGTCATCTCCGGTAGTATGTCACATTCGCAGTCTGGTCATCTCCTATAGTATGTCGCATTCGCAGTCTGGTCATCTCCTGTAGTATGTCGCATTGGCAGTCTGGTCATCTCCTGTAGTATGTCGCATTCGCCGTCTGGTCATCTCCTGTAATATGTCGCTTTCGCAGTCTGGTCATCTCCTGCAATATGTTGCATTCGCAGTCTGGTCATCTCATGTAGTATGTCACATTTGCAGTCTCTGGTCATCTTCTGTAGTATGTCGCATTAGCAGTTCGGTCATCTCCTGTAATATGTCGCATTCGCTGTCTGGTCATCTCCTGTAGTATGTCACATTCTCAGTCTGGTCATCTCCTGTAGTATGTCGCATTCTCAGTCTAGTCATCTCCTGTAGTATGTCGCATTCGCAGTCTGTTCATCTCCTGTAGTATGTCGCATTCGCATTCTGGTCATCTCTTGTAGTATGTCACATTCGCAGTCTCTGGTCATCTCCTGTAGTATGTTGCATTCACAGTCTCTGGTCATCTCCTGTAATATGTCGCATTCACAGTCTCTGGTCATCTCCTGTAGTATGTCGCATTCGCAGTCTGGTCATCTCCTGTAGCATGTCGCATTTGCAGTCTCTGGTCATCTCCTGTAGTATGTCACATTTGCAGTCTCTCGTCACCTCCTGTAGTATGTAGCATTCGCAGTCTCTGGTCACCTCCTGTAGTATGTCACATTCGCAGTCTCTGGTCATCCCCTGTAGTATGTCACATTTGCAGTCTCTGGTCATCTCCTGTAGTATGACGCATTTGCAGTCTGGTCATCTCCTGTAGTATGTCGCATTTGCAGTCTGGTCATCTCCTCTAGTCGCATCTACAGTCTATTTAATAGTAGTACCTGCTGTTGCAAAAAATCACTTTATTACACTTTTAATTCTGATATTTATGGCTATGCATATTTATATAATCCATATTGAGCACTATATATGATTGGCTTCTTCTGCTTGGCACACACGCACAATCAAATAGTGTTCAATATGGATTAAATAAATAGATATCATAAAGTGTAATAAAGTGATTTGTGCAACAAGCTCCTTAAACAGTCCACATTCAGTGAAAGTTCATGTAGTGCAAGGTTTGCACTACATGAACTTTCACTGAATGTAGAATGTTTATTGACCAGGAGCGAACTGACCCATCTGGCAGTTTATGTAGTGCCAATCCATAATTTGTTAATTGAAAGATTAAAGAGCTTGAGCAGTTTCAGTGCTAGCCATAGGCGCCATTTTCACTAGATGCGGCTCTGTGGCTGACTCAAGGCACTGATAATGAAATGGATCAGACCAATCATCTGGTGAGTATCTATCCCCGTCCTGATTAGCCCTGAATTAGCTTTGTGCGCACAATGAAATACCATTCTGAGTCTCTGTTCAAATACGTGATAAATCTTTTATTCTTGCCAGTTACACAGAGTTTTATATCTGAGTGAGTTATGCTGCGAGGGAGTACAGCACTAGCATAGCTTCATCTAGAAACTAGTAGCTTGATTGGTCATGTCCATATAAGGTGAGCTTCTTCCAGACCCTTGGATGTCATCATCTTGGGTGTAGCCTCTTTGTAGGCGCCATCTTAGTAACACATTCCTTCATTCGATGGGAGGGGGTGCTGCTGGCAGCCATTTTGAGCAAGGAGTATAAAAGCAGTTTATATACAAGAGAAAAAATATATATTTTGTTAGTATAAAGGCTAGGAATAGAAAATGGGCATTTTACCTAATCCATCACAGTGATAGCTGCACTGGTATGGCTAAATCAGGGCACTGACAGATGCTGCACTGGTGTGGCTGATCAGGGCACTGATGATGGCTGCATAGTTGATGGCTGCAACCAGGGAACTGACAGATGCTGCATTTATGTGGTTGATCAGGGCACTGACAGATGCTGCACTGGTGTGGCTGATCAAGGCACTGATGAGGCTGCACTGGTGTGTGACACTGTAAAAAATCACAGAGTAGTAAGCAGATGCACCTTAAATCAGAGTGCTGATGATGGCTACAGTAGTGTGGCTGAATCAGGGCACTGATAATGGCTGAACTGGTGTGGCTGAATCAGGGCTCTGACTGATGCTACACTGGTGTGGCTAAATCAGGGCACTGATGATGGCTGCATTGATATGTCTGAATCAGGGCACTGATGGAAGCTGTACTGTTGATGGTTTCAATCAAGGTACTGACAGATGCTGCACTGGTGTGGCTGATCAGGGCACTAACAGATGTTGCACCGGTGCGGCTGATCATGGTACTGATGAGGGTGCAATGGTGTGTGATACTGTAAAAATCACAGAATAGTAAACAGACTTGTGATCACATGGTAAAAGGCCTCTGTGATTGGCCCTTTACCCCAATCTGTGTTGCACTGTGTCCAACAGACACAACAATGAAAATTGCAAAGCTGCATGCCCCCTGGGGGTGCGTACTAGAGGCAGAAGTGGGAGGATGTATGGGTACATCCTTCCTGAACTGGAGAGTACCCTCCCGGCTGAATATGTACTTTGGCTGGGTGGGAAGTGGTTAAAATATTGTGCACTTTCAAATGTTTTCTTTGTATTAACTAGGCATTAGGGTAGTTATATTTCCTGTGTTTTTTACCTAACCTTGTAATGATGTTCTTATATGTTGCAGCTGCAGCTTGTACTGTCATAGCTCATTGATTCTCCCATGTCCATATATAGCTTCAGGTAGCTTGTCCCAGGTCACAAAGCATCTAGTGTTAGATTCATCATTTCCTCTGTGTTACATCACAAATGTGGGAGTGCAAACAATATGAAACATTGCATGGTGAGATCTCTGTTAATTTATTTGCCTGTTTGTGTTTGTTAAGATCGTGTTATGTGGTATGTGTATTTTTTTTTCACAGTAAATATCAGTTCTCAGACAGGGGCGGACTGACAACACATGGGGCCCATGGGCAATAGAAGATTATGGGGCCCTCAGGCTTACAGGTGGCCGCCATGCAACAAACAAAACAACATATAGAGTACAGCAGTCAAGATGAGTGCCACGCTCACATCAGAGTCCTCCCTTACACCAAAGTCCCAACATTCTCCCTATACATCACAGTCCGCAGAGTCCTATCTTATGGCAGAGCCCCCCCCCCCCGTGTGCCACCTTCTATCAGTGTCCCCTCACACACACCTTTGCACCTTAGTGCTTGGTGTGGCAGGCAGCTGGCAGGAAAAGGCCTTTAAATTAGAAAAAAAAATCCACTTGTTGCAGGCTCTGAACTGCGGCAGTAGGCACAAACGAAACATACAGTATACATATAGACAATGGTTTGTAGCAAGAGATATACAAATAAACTGCCCCTGAATCTCTCTTACTCCACTGGGCCAAAGAAAAGTGCAAAGCTATATAAAAGATGTGTAAATGAATACAAAATGTGTGTACATACACAGTGTACAGTGAAAAAAGCTGCCACTTAAATAAATACGTAAACTGTAAGAAGGATTGGAAGCCAGATCCCCAGTCAGGCGACCAAAAATGGGGGCATGTTGGACTATTCCGGTATGATAAACAAAGATAATAATATGAAGTATATAAAGGCAGTAATAAAAATTAAAATTGTTTTTATTGATGCAAGAGACACAGCAATGGTAATAGAATAAAACATAATAAAAGTACAAGTATATCACCAGTAAAATCATTGGTATACAGTACAACACAAAATCTCAGATATCATATCCTCGACTAGTTTCGCGGACATAAACCGCTTTGTCAGGAGGGAATCTGGAGATGATTTTGGATTAAACAGTCTCAACCTAGCAAATAGAAGATATACAATGACATTACCAAAATACATAATCAGTATAATTGTAATCTAGCATCAATATACAGAAAGGGGTAATACAAAGTTCTGGGGAAAAGGGAGCGAGTCTGCTTACCCAGGTCCCAACAGGTCCCAGGCGCACGGCCCCTCCGCCCCAAGATGATCTCCCACGGCGACCTGGGGGAGCTAACAAAATGACGGGGGTAATAAGTATAAAATAAATATTATCAGGTGGTCAGGTAACCTAAAATACCACGCACAGGGGTGAAAACAAAAATAATGGGGGTGATGCTGGAAGGTAGTGATGAGGGGAGTGGCTAGTGGGGGATATGAAAATGGACATGAAGTGAACCTTGGGTGTACAAGGGTAAAAGGATTGGGTGTGTGACCAAAGGAGTGAGAATGAGTGATGAACGGTCAAAAGGCATAGTGATGCATAAGATATGAAAGTGGGAGGTGAAAAGTGGAAGGATAGATACCCAGGAGCAAAGAGAGGGAGGGGGATGGGGCTAGGGAAGGGGGGAAGAAAGAGGAAGGTGGGAAGGTAGGAAAGGCCAGGGGGGAGGAGAGGGGAGGAGGGGGAGAGGGGGGGAGGGGGGGGAAAGGGGGTGGTGGAGGGAATGAGGGAGGGGACACAAGGAAGGATGGAAGGGGAGGAAAGCGGGGAAGGGGGGGAGGGGGGACGGGACGAGGAAGGGGTATGACAGTGGGGACTAGGTGAACGCAGGGTGCAGGTACCTGGTGCTAATATAAGCGTGGATGGATGCCCAAGGGAGGCACCCTGCCGAAGCAGATGCCATGGTGGGATGGATGGAAAGGTAATTGAGGCTGTAAGCAATGGATGAACACAGATAACAGCATGTTCAATTCAGCCTAGGACAACTGCAGAGGAAGAGACAATGTGTTAAATAGTCGATGCTTGTGCCCAGGGGTACGGGACTTGAGTAAAAGGTAAGAAGGTACTGACCTCAAACTTGCGCCAGGCTGATTCAGGTATAGAGACCTAGGAGTCATAAACCGACCGTCAAGATAGCAGGACTAGCCTGCCATTTGTAGCTCCCAACCCTGCGACGCTGCGCCGCGCTCCTGTGGGACGCCGGCGCGTGACGTCACAGGGTCAGAGGTTCCACATGGCGCGCGCACGAAAGGATCGCGCGCGCACGCATGCGCACTGGCCAACTGGCCACGGTGACAACGTCCCCACCAAGACCTGTGCAAGAGGAGGGGGCGGTCCCGTGTCCGAAACCAATCCCTCCACCAGGGACCTCACCAGGCCGCCGCGGGAGAGTGGGGAGGAGGGGCCCGCGCCGGCGCCCTGGGCGGGGCCAGGAAATGGGAAAGCAGAGTCCCAATGCAGAATTTGGTGAAAGGCAACAATAAGAAGGTTTAAGCAAAATAAAAAAAGGAATAATAGAGTAATAGAAAGAACTTGAAAGACTTAAATAGGTGAGCTAGGGATTGGTAAATACCCTAGAAACCGGTGCAGTAACCCCTCCGAGGCATAGACCCATAGACACCTAATTGCATGAATTGCATATAAGTAAGGAGGGCCAAAGACAGAGCCACATGAGCGGGTAAAAACATGTGGATAAGGGGGCGGGTAGCCAAGTAAAAATGTCTGGCCAACCTAATGGGCGTCTGTCTCGGAGGGTTGCAACGGGGCTGGCAATTAGCCATAGTAGTAATATCAAGGGATAAGCTTGCATGTGAAGAGAGGCCCCCCCAAAAAGACACAAACTGTATGTGTCAGTGGGGGTAAATTAAAAATGAAGGGTGGGACAGATGGGGTCTGTAGGGTGGAGGGCAACAATTGACCCATCCACTATAACAGCCCACCCCAGTATCCCACTCGACATGGTTCCGGGTGTGTTATCCACCCAATGTATACGACTAATGAAGTGGCCTCTATAATGGGTAATTAGGTAACAAAAATTGTATAAATGTACCATCATCCAGAAATGAATAATAAGAAGGATTGGAAGCCAGATCCCCAGTCAGGCGACCAAAAATGGGGGCATGTTGGACTATTCCGGTACGATAAACAAAGATAATAATATGAAGTATATAAAGGCAGTAATAAAAATTAAAATTGTTTTTATTGATGCAAGAGACACAGCAATGGTAATAGAATAAAACATAATAAAAGTACAAGTATATCACCAGTAAAATCATTGGTATACAGTACAACACAAAATCTCAGATATCATATCCTCGACTAGTTTCGCGGACATAAACCGCTTTGTCAGGAGGGAATCTGGAGATGATTTTGGATTAAACAGTCTCAACCTAGCAAATAGAAGATATACAATGACATTACCAAAATACATAATCAGTATAATTGTAATCTAGCATCAATATACAGAAAGGGGTAATACAAAGTTCTGGGGAAAGGGGAGCGAGTCTGCTTACCCAGGTCCCAACAGGTCCCAGGCGCGCGGCCCCTCCGCCCCAAGATGATCTCCCACGGCGACCTGGGGGAGCTAACAAAATGACGGGGGTAATAAGTATAAAATAAATATTATCAGGTGGTCAGGTAACCTAAAATACCACGCACAGGGGTGAAAACAAAAATAATGGGGGTGATGCTGGAAGGTAGTGATGAGGGGAGTGGATAGTGGGGGATATGAAAATGGACATGAAGTGAACCTTGGGTGTACAAGGGTAAAAGGATTGGGTGTGTGACCAAAGGAGTGAGAATGAGTGATGAACGGTCAAAAGGCATAGTGATGCATAAGATATGAAAGTGGGAGGTGAAAAGTGGAAGGATAGATACCCAGGAGCAAAGAGAGGGAGGGGGATGGGGCTAGGGAAGGGGAGAAGAAAGAGGAAGGTGGGAAGGTAGGAAAGGCCAGGGGGGAGGAGAGGGGAGGGGGGGGAGAGGGGGGGAGGGGGGGAAAGGGGGTGGTGGAGGGAATGAGGGAGGGGACACAAGGAAGGATGGAAGGGGAGGAAAGCGGGGAAGGGGGGGGGGACGAGGAAGGGGTATGACAGTGGGGACTAGGTGAACGCAGGGTGCAGGTACCTGGTGCTAATATAAGCGTGGATGGATGCCCAAGGGAGGCACCCTGCCGAAGCAGATGCCATGGTGGAATGGATGGAAAGGTAATTGAGGCTGTAAGCAATGGATGAACACAGATAACAGCGTGTTCAATTCAGCCTAGGACAACTGCAGAGGAAGAGACAATGTGTTAAATAGTCAATGCTTGTGCCCAGGGGTACAGGACTTGAGTAAAAGGTAAGAAGGTACTGACCTCAAATTTGCGCCAGGCTGATTCAGGTATAGAGACCTAGGAGTCATAAACCGACCGTCAAGATAGCAGGACTAGCCTGCCATTTGTAGCTCCCAACCCTGCGACGCTGCGCCGCGCTCCTGTGGGACGCCGGCGCGTGACGTCACAGGGTCAGAGGTTCCACATGGCGCGCGCACGAAAGGATTAGAATCCCAAAACTATACCCCTCACACGTGTACAGATAGAGATAGCGGCGCTAATATAAGTTGTGTAAAATAATAGGTCAGAGCAGCATAATGCCTATGACCCTCTACTTATACATAAAAATAATAATAGTGTCATGAAAAATATTATTTTTATCATGAAAAGAAATTTCTTTAACACCCAGTGAAAAGTGTCACTATAAATAATAAATTACAAGAAATTAATGAATAAGTTCAACAGTTGTTTTTCAATCTACTTGTGTGAAAAATCTTCTACTCTTCCACTACACCACCGTGATAGTGACACCACTCCCTCTGAAGAGCGCACTCACCAGATTGTATAGCCTCCCACTCTCGTGTTCAATATTGGGCATGGTTACACGGCCTCATGCATGCATAGTAGGGTTCCTGGCATGAAGCTATAAGGCAGCAATGGCGGCGGCAGCACCCGACAGCTGATGGAAACATTTTTTGGGGGGGCGGAACACCGCTTTCATGTTCTGGTATAGATTGTTAGGGTGACCGCAGATATTTAACATCTTTTTTTGTATGGCCACCTACCTTAAAATGCAGATTTCCTGCAGAACTTCACACATTTAAAACCAGACTAAAATAGTCTGGTATGTATTTTGTGAGAACTCTGCAATTGTGTTTTGATTTTCATTTTTGCTGTAGGATGTGCTACAGCAAAAGTGGCATTTACAAAAGAAAAAAATATACAGTTTAAAATGCCGACAAATTACATTTTATTGCTAGCTTCTTCTTTTTTTTTAGATAAACACACAGACCTCTCCAAAGGTCCCACAAATACATACCAGACCATTTAGAAGGTCTATGTTCTGTTTTTATTTTTTATTTGCTGACAATGAAATATCATTTGACGCATTTTTAAACACTTTTTTCCCCCTTGTAAATGTCAGTGCTGCTGCAATACCTTTTGTACATTGCACAGACACAGCCCTTCACAATGCCCATTCCCCACGGTAATTTGTGACTTCCCTCTGTTCATAAGCCAAGAAAATTAGCATTTTTAACTTGACAGATTAAGCTCTCATTCATTTCATTGGGTTTTGGGTTGGGCATCTAAACTTCCTTCCTGCTAAATTCAAAATCCCCCTGCGTGATGTCATGATGCTGCAACGTGAGCGATGAAGTTATCACACGTGCGTGGCGAAGCTGGAACACCGATAAATTGGTGTCAAAATGCCCAGCAAAGGCAGAAGATACCTTTACTGTGAGCTGTTTATTCCAGTCAGCTCTCTTGTACACCTGGCAGCAACACAAACACCTTTTTTCCCAGCCTGTCATCTTGCAGATGCCATGAGCTATAAAAGGAAGGAGCCCAGAGGATGATACCCTTTATGGAGTATAAGGTATGCCCCCTGATATTTATTAGTTTATATATAGATTTTAGGTGCACTGTATATCTATAGCTCTGGCTGACCTTTAAAGGAGGAACTACTATATACGTGCATTAGCAGGGATTGTTTATTGTTGGGTTTTTTTGTAGTCCCATAGGGAATATCATTTTGAGTATTTTTTTATACATTGGCCCCATATTACTCAATTACATAATATGGTGAGTAGGGTTGCAGATGGGAATTTTGGGCCTCACTATACATCCCCTAATTTTAGGGAATATGTGCAATCCGGGGTTTTAATGTCACTTATTTTTATAGAGAGCTGGAGGACCATATTCTTTAACCACTTCCCTACTGCGTGTGTTTATAAACATTCTCGAAATGGAAATGATGATATCTCGGTTATCGCTGCAGCTCGGAAGGAAGAACTTCTGTAGAATAGTTACTTTATTGTCAAAGTACCAAAGGATGAAGACAGGATGTTACAGGAACATTGGTAGACCAGTTTCACATGGATAACTCGTGCTTGTTAAAGCTGCAGCTTTAAAACTTTAAATTACCCCAGTTCCGCTATTCTGAGGTGCACGTAGGTCCTGTATGCATATGTAAATGGTGATTGCACCACAAGGTATGAGGTATCACCGCAAATGTCAGAGTAAGTGCAATCATTTTCGTGCCAGACCTTCTGTGTAACTCTAAACTGGTAGCCTGCAAAGGCTTTTAAAGTGTTGCCTATGAAGATTTTTAGGTACCATAAATTAGCACCCTTCCACAGGCAGACGCTATTATAAAGTATAACATGTTTGGTATCTATTTACTCAGGGTAATATCATCTTCCATATGTTACTAAATAATTGGGTGTTATATTGTGTTTTTGTGCATTAAAATTCATTCAAGTGTATTTTTTCCAAAACATTTGCATTTGAAAAACTGCTGCACTAATATCTCGTGTGACATCAAAAATATGCAACGCCCACCATTTTATTCTCCAGGGTCTCCACTTAAAAAATTATATAATGTTTGGGGGTTCTAAATAGCAAAATATCATGTTTTGTGCATGTAAGGGATAAATGTCAGAATTGGCAGTTTTGGAAGTGGTTAACCACTTCAGCCCCGGAAGGATCTACCCCCTTCCTGACAAGAGCATTTTTTGCGATTCGCTTTAGCTGACAATTGCGCAGTCATGCAATGTTGTACCCAAACAAAATTGATGTCCTTTTTTTCCCACAAATAGAGCTTTCTTTTGGTGGTATTTGATCACCTCTGCGGTTTTTATTTTTTGCGCTATAAACAAAAAAAGATCGACAATTTTGAAAAAAAAGCAATATTTTTTACTTTTTGCTATAATGAATATCCCTAAAAAATATATAAAAAATGAATTTCTTCCACAGTTTAGGCCGATATGTATTCTTCTACATATTTTTGGTAAAAAAAAATCACAATAAGTGTATATTGTTTTGTTTGTGCAAAAGTTATAGCGTCTACAAAATAGGGGATAGATTTATAGCATTTTTATTATATATATATATATATATATATATATATATATTTTTTTTTTTTTTTTGGACCGTTGACATCTATACAGCGATCAGAGTTACAAATAGCCACTGATTACTGTATAAATGACACTGGCAAGGAAGGGGTTAAACACTAGGGGGCGATCAAGGGGTTAATTGTGTGTCCCTGAATGTGTTCTAACTGTAGGGGGATGGGCTCACTACAACATGACAGAGATCACTGCTCTCGATGACTGGGAGCAGTAGATCCCTGTCATGTCACTAGGCAGAACAGGGAAATGCCTTGTTTACATAGGCATCTCCCCGTTCTGCCTCTCCTCACCGCAATCGCGGGCTGCCGGCAAACATCGAGTTCGCGGGACCCACGGGCACACTATATGCGGTAAGTTCGAAGGGACATACAGATACGCCCTTTTGCCTGCCCGTGCCATTCTGCCGACATAAATCGGCGTGCGGCGGTCAGCAAGCAGTTAATCTGTGGAATTTCTCTTACACCGTTAGAAGACCTGAGGCTTTGGAGTCTGTTTAGTTATCGGCTTTGCTGTTCTACAATGGTTTTTATGATACTGCATGCTCTGTCAACACCTATAGCAGGTATTAAACAGGTAATCCATTTATACATATTGTCATGTTTGTATTAAGCTTATATGATAGCTGATCTGTGTCTTTATATTTCTAGACATTTAAAAAGTTTTATTCTTCCTGAAGACGCAGACCTTGTCCTGCGAAACATGTTGAAGATACCATCTTGATGACCCCCCATTTATGTCTGGGGTTATGTCACTTTTATGTCTACAGTGTGGCACAGACTATGCAGTTTGATTCATGCTGTTTTACAGAGTTTTGAAAAAGTATTCATACCCCTTGAAATTTCCACATTTCATCATGATACAACCAAAAACATAAATGTATTTTATTGAGATTTTATGTGATAGACCAACACAAAGTGGCACATAATTTTGAAGTGGAAGGAAAATGGTAAGTTCGAAGGGACATACAGATATGCCCTTTTGCCTGCCCGTGCCATTCTGCCGACATAAATCGGCGTGCGGCGGTCAGCAAGCAGTTAATCTGTGGAATTTCTCTTACACCGTTGGAAGACCTGAGGCTTTGGAGTCTGTTTAGTTATCGGCTTTGCTGTTCTACAATGGTTTTTATGATACTGCACGCTCTGTCAACACCTATAGCAGGTATTAAACAGGTAATCCATTTATACATATTGTCATGTTTGTATTAAGCTTATATGATAGCTGATCTGTGTCTTTATATTTCTAGACATTTAAAAAGTTTTATTCTTCCTGAAGACGCAGACCTTGTCCTGCGAAACATGTTGAAGATACCATCTTGATGACCCCCCATTTATGTCTGGGGTTATGTCACTTTTATGTCTACAGTGTGGCACAGACTATGCAGTTTGATTCATGTTGTTTTACAGAGTTTTGAAAAAGTATTCATACCCCTTGAAATTTCCACATTTCGTCATGATACAACCAAAAACATAAATGTATTTTATTGAGATTTTATGTGATAGACCAACACAAAGTGGCACATAATTTTGAAGTGGAAGGAAAATGGTAAGTTCGAAGGGACATACAGATACGCCCTTTTGCCTGCCCGTGCCATTCTGCCGACATAAATCGGCGTGCGGCGGTCAGCAAGCAGTTAATCTGTGGAATTTCTCTTACACCGTTGGAAGACCTGAGGCTTTGGAGTCTGTTTAGTTATCGGCTTTGCTGTTCTACAATGGTTTTTATGATACTGCACGCTCTGTCAACACCTATAGCAGGTATTAAACAGGTAATCCATTTATACATATTGTCATGTTTGTATTAAGCTTATATGATAGCTGATCTGTGTCTTTATATTTCTAGACATTTAAAAAGTTTTATTCTTCCTGAAGACGCAGACCTTGTCCTGCGAAACATGTTGAAGATACCATCTTGATGACCCCCCATTTATGTCTGGGGTTATGTCACTTTTATGTCTACAGTGTGGCACAGACTATGCAGTTTGATTCATGTTGTTTTACAGAGTTTTGAAAAAGTATTCATACCCCTTGAAATTTCCACATTTCGTCATGATACAACCAAAAACATAAATGTATTTTATTGAGATTTTATGTGATAGACCAACACAAAGTGGCACATAATTTTGAAGTGGAAGGAAAATGGTAAATGGTTTTCAAAATATTTTACAAATAAATATTTGAAAGGTGTGATGTGCATTTGTATTCATCCCCCTTTACTCTGATACCCCTAACTAAAATCTAGTGGAACTAATTGCCTCCAGAAGTCAATTAATTAGTAAATAGAATCCACCTATGTGTAATTTACTCTCAGTATAAATACATATGTTCTGTGAAGCCCTCAGAACCTTGGTGAACAAACAGCAAGCACCCACCCCATGTTGAAGGCAAGTGACCTGGTAAGGTTCAGAAGGAGGCGGGCCCTCGCTCACCGCCCCCTTTTCTGGCCTGCCAGTCTGCTTGCTCGGATAAGGGTCTGGAATGGATAAACCCACGCCAATCATTTTTTAAATTTTGGCGTGGGATTCCCCTTAAAATCTGTGCCAGATCCAAAGGGCCTGGTATGAATTTTGGGGGGGACCCCACGCTGTTTTTTTAGATTATGGCATGGAGTTCCCCTTAAAATCCATACCAGACCCGAAGGGCCTCGTATGTACTGGGGGGGACCCACGCTGATTTTTTCCTTGATTTTTCATCTATATATTGCTGGGAGCTGGCAATACATTACAGCCACAAGCAAGTTTACATGACATTTTTTTCCTTTAGCAATCTAATTGGCACTGTTCTGCATATCACACAGATGCGCCACTTTGCAGTCAGACTGAGGGGACCCCAAGGCATGATATTTAAAGGAATAATTCATTTTTATTGGTTTACTTTAAGCATTATTAAAATCACTACTCCTGAAAAAACTGTAGTTTTAAAACCTTTTTCTTGCATTGATACATGACATGTCCCCTGGGGCAGTACCCGGGTCACCATACAAGTTTTATGGCAATAACGTGCATATAAGTCTTTAAAATTAGCACTTTTGATTTTTCATGTTCGTGTCCCATAGACTTTAATAGGGTTCACACGTTCACACAAATGTTTTGCTTGTTTGCATGTTCTGGTGCGAACCAAACTAGAGGGCGTTCAGCCCATCCCTAATTATGACATTGGGAATAAAGAGTTGCTGGCAATTAAAGATGCGTTTTCTGAATGGAAGCATCTGCTGGAAGGGACTAACCATCCTGTTCTCATTGATCATAAAAAGTTGGAATTTATTTGTTCCGCAAAAAAGATTGTCTTCCAGACAAGCACGTTGGTATCTATTCTTTTCCAAGTTAAATCTTATTATCTCATATCGAACCTGGGTAAAGGAATGTTGTCAGGGCTTCTCCAGGAAAGCAGTGTATGATCCTGCCTCAAAAGAGCTTCCTAGGGGTCACAGTTTACAAGACATTTTTTAATCTTTTCAAAGAGGGGTATAATAATGACCCACTTCATTGGTGATCAGTATTTTAATGGAAACATTTAAATACTTGCATTGTTTGAATCAAGTTTTCTGCTAGGTCTGTGACTCCACTTCACACGTGCTGCTGGCTTCTCTGTTCACCTATGGGTGTTGCCTATTCTACTGTGGTTTAAATCCTTTTCCCTTCTATTACTTCCTGGATCACATCCCAGTCTGCTTCCCTATATATGCACATGCTCAGTGCAGGCCACACTGCTTGAGCAACTTCACAGTTCTCTGAGATTACCACCTTGTGTATCCTGTCTGACTACCCGTGTACCGATTGCTGCCTTGTCTATGTCTATGCTTGCCTGCCGCCCTCCCTGAGCTTGGCTTGTTTCCTACTTTTCCCTTCAGTGCACTGCTGTTGTACTCTGCTAATTGGTCTCTGCATTATCAGTTGGGCGTACCTGGGGGCTGCATTCTGGTTCTAGCTTGCTGCAAAGCCATCCCCACCATCAGGGGCCATGGTGAAGAAGCAGGCTGGGGAACCCTGAGTTGGCGAAGTACAAGTGCCCACTATCACTGATTCCTGACACAAAAAGAAAGTTGCTTTAGCATTGCAAGCAAATGTGTTCTAAGATCACCAGATGAATGAAAAAAAGGCATGTGATGGGCAAGTGGATTACAGCAATGTGTAAATGAAAATCTAAAGTACTGTGCAGATAGGCCAAACCTCTATATGCATCTATCTACTTCTATTTCCAACATGGCTGGAATGTGCCTTTAAAAAACATTGCAGGGAGAAGGAGGAAAAACCTGGCTAGTGCTGTCCATAGATGGGCTGATAACTTACTTAGAACAACAGCAGTTAGAAATCTGTGCATCCCATAGTTACAGTTTGCATGCTATAGGTACCTGTATCTTCCTAAAGTGGTAAACACATGGTAAAAGATATGATTCCTGTTCTCTACAAAACTTTTATAAACGGAAAGGAGCGCCCAGTGTCCAGAGAAATGCAACTCATGTTGGATCAAGGTTTCAGACGCCAGGATGCAGGCTTTAGTTATTATTATTATTATTATTATTATTACACAGGATTTATATAGCGCCAACAGTTTACGCATCGCTCCAGTTGCATAGGCAGCATGAATTTTGTTGACTACTAGTGGCAAAATAGATTTTTGAAAATAGGCGCTGTAAAATAATTTTAAATTATAATTTCAGCTACTCTGCTTGGCCCAGTTTTTGCAAGTGATGTTTAATACAATTGCAATGCTTGGCAGGTCAATATTCAAGCAGCATTAGGGAGCAATATACATACATTAATGATAGCTGTAACCTCTGCCATAAGTGTCACTAAACATTCATGAGTAAGCCGTGCAGTTCCTACTTGTAGGAAGATAGAGTCAAGAATTCTGCGGGCTATACCTATCATCCTCTCCCAAACACCTCCCATGTGAGAAGAGTGAGGTGGATTGAAGATCCATGTGCAGTTTTGCTTTTCCAGCCTGGGTATGGTGTGTTTGAGAAGTGGTGCAAGTTTTCCTTTCCCCATTACAAACCCTAGGTGGCATTGTCCTTTAGTGTCTATGGTTTTCAGGTAAGCTACAACAGCAATTGCTTTAATAGAAGCATCCGAAAATACACAAAGTCTTTGCACCTGAACGTCAGCAGATGACAGAGGAGCGTATGGTCGTGGAATTTTAAGGTTGGATAGAGCTGTTAGTGAGTCCTTCCACTCTAGCCATAGGTTCTTCTTGTCGGTGGGGAGAGGGTGGTCCCAATCTAGCGACTTACAGGTTAAGTCTCTCAGTCGTGCTTTACCCTGGATGGTGACAGGTACTGCAAAGCCCAAAGGACCATACAGGCTATTCATGGTAGACAGGACACCTCTACAGGTAAAGGGTTTTTCTTCTGTGTTTACTTGGAAAGTAAATGTATCAGATCTTAAGTCCCAAAGCAAATCAAGGCTGCGTTCCATGGGAAGTGAGTCTGTGCCTAGATTTAAGTCCTTTAACTCGTTAGAATGATCTTGGACAGGAAAGGCTTCTAAAACTTCTCTACTGTTGGAAGCAATCTTGTGGAGTCTTAAGTTGGAACAAGCAAGCATTGCCTGAGTTCTTTTGAGGAGACTGATTGCGGCTTCATTTGTGGGTAGTGATTTCAAGCATTCGTCTACATAGAAATCCTTGTCCACAAACTGTCTGACATCTGACCCATACTCTAATGCCCCGTACACACGGTCGGACTTTGTTCGGACATTCCGACAACAAAATCCTAGGATTTTTTCCGACGGATGTTGGCTCAAACTTGTCTTGCATACACACGGTCACACAAAGTTGTCGGAAAATCCGATCGTTCTAAACGCGGTGACGTAAAACACGTACGTCGGGACTATAAACGGGGCAGTGGCCAATAGCTTTCATCTCTTTATTTATTCTGAGCATGCGTGGCACTTTGTCCGTCGGATTTGTGTACACACGATCGGAATTTCCGACAACGGATTTTGTTGTCGGAAAATTTTATATCCTGCTCTCAAACTTTGTGTGTCGGAAAATCAGATGGAAAATGTGTGATGGAGCCTACACACGGTCGGAATTTCCCACAACAAGGTCCTATCACACATTTTCCGTCGGAAAATCTGACCGTGTGTACGGGGCATGTACATTTGACACTGACCTTACAGTCCTTGGCGAAATGTGTGGACGAAGAGCAGCACTTGTAACAGATGTTGTTCTCTTTGAGGAAAGCTTTGCGTTCCTGGATGGTCTTTGTCCTGAAGGCTCTGCATTTCAGAAGAGAATGTGGCATCTTATGTAGAGGGCAGAACTTAGTAGGGTCGCTGTCTTGATCCTCTGGCTGAGACTCTACAAATCTGTGGGAAGAAATGTTAGTTTTGTGCACTGCTACTGGAGCTCTGAGTTGTTTAGAGCCAGAAGAAGTGGTATAAGACATTGGAAAAATGAAGCTGGGGTCATCTTTCATTCCTGCTTGTCTGTCTACAAAGTCCATAAACTCACTAAAGGGTGGAAAAGGCACATTGTGTTCTCGTTTGTAGTTACAGCCATGAGTAATCCATCTTTCGTGTAACTCATAAGGAAGTTTTTGTGCTAAGGAGTTAATACCTCTAGCAGAGTCAAGATAAGAAAGGCCAGGTAGGTCTCCTTCTGCTTTAGCCACTTGTAACTCCATACACAGGTCACTGAAGTCTTTGGTAACCTCTGCTAGGTATTTTTGGGAAGTCTTCTATCCTTTTAAACAGTGTACTCTCTATAGCCTCTGATGAGCCATAACATCTATCCAGTCTGTTCCAGATGTTTGCAAGGCCTATCTCAGGGTGGTTTATGTTAATGTCTCTGATCTTTTTGGCATGTTCAACAGAATCATTACCAAGCCACTTTACGAGGAGTTCTATTTGTTCCCTGCAGGATAGATCTAGACCTTAAATGACACTCTGGAAAGTGGATTGCCATGCCCTGTAGTGTTGGGGGCAATCACTGAATTTGATAAGGCCTTGGGTAACTAACTCTCTTTTGGCCAGGAACTTGGTCTACAGTAGCCTGATTGGCATTGGGGTAGGCTGCTGGTGTATTGTGGTGTGGTGTAAAGGCATACCTGATAGAAGTCTCTTCTTTAGGCGCGCTGGGTTCAAACTTGCTTAAGGTTGGCAGTTCATACCTGCTCGTTGCATACACCTTTGGAGTGAAGACTGGTGTTTGATGCTTGTATGAAGGTTGGGTACCTTGTGGAGTAGAAGGTTTGGTTGGAACTGGATAGTCTGGAACTCTGTCAGATTTTTCTTGCTTGTAGCACTGGGGTCGCAGGTCGTCTTGTTGCTGCTTTATTTGATGTGACTCACTGACGTCATGTTTAATTTCTTGTTGTGGGATGCTGCTTGGGTCCCAGTGCTGGTAGACATAATCTGACGTGCGTTGTGAAGAATCTTGTTGGTCCTCCTCTGGACCCGGTATGCTGCTGCCTACTCTTGGCTCATCGTAGATGGCTGCTTCTAAAGCTTTGGCCACTGCAATGGCGGCGGCAGCATCTTTCTCTACTCCCAGCTTCTCCATGTTAGCTTCTAAGACAGCTTGCTGCAATTTCAGAGATGCTTCCTGCAGGGCTAGCTCTGCCTCTAGGTGTATTCTTTCCCTCTCTCTCTCTTGCTCCAAGTGTACTCTTTCTGCATCAAGGTGGGCCTTTTCTTTTTTCATCTGCAACTCTTGGTCTGCGAATGCGGCCCTGGCTTTTGCTGCTTCAGCTTTTGAACGGGCGATAGCTGCTGCATTTGCAACAGATGGCCTAGAGGAGCTTGCTTGTGAACGTGTTTTGTAAGAAGATGTCCCACTGTGAGACATGGCTGTGGGGAAGAAGCTGTCTTGCTGTATAGAGACCGTTCTAGTGTCGATGCTGCTTGACAGAGCGCGTCTCTGTGTAGCGTGGCTGCTTGCTTCGCCTAGAAGTACATCTTCACCAGCACACCATGGATCAGCAAACAAGATTGTCCAAAAAAGGTTTTTTAATCCAAAACGGTCACATCACAAGGGAGGTGCACTGGTAATCGTTACAGCACCCGTTAATGCTCTATGTCGTTTGTCCGGGAACGTGTGCGACTGGAATATTGAATTGCTTGCTTCGCCTGTCGCAGGCCTGTATCTTTAAGGCTTCTGACTGTATGGATACTGCGTAGCCCCGGGCTGTACAGACTTCTGAAGTCAGCTTATCTTTCCTTCAGAGGTCTGCTTACAAATTTCACTGTTCTGGGACAGCTAGCTAAACCTACTTATTCCAACAACTGTAGATACCATATTTCTTTGATCTCAGTTTTATTAGAACAAGCCAGGTGAAACTACAAAATAACAGAAATAGACCTCAATAAGTATAATATTGCATACAATACAGCATACATTGCATAAAAAACGATATACAGTACAAGATGAGATAATAAAAACTTACTTTTTAAGCTCTCTAAGGAGTGATAAGCGATAGATTGCGAAAGACATCACTTGCTTCCTGCAATGTGTTGAAAAGAATGGTGGATGGTTTACTTCCTGTTAAGATTCTACCCAGAATTCCCTGCTTGCTGACAACTTCCTTAATTACACATACAATAAAACAATAAAACAGAACTGCAGCAATACCAAAAAGGAACGCTAGATGGAGCCTGCGTGTAAATTTAACAACACAGGTATAAATAACCAATATAAAACATCTGGTGGACAGAACATACACCCCTCACATTTTTGTAAATATTTTATTATATCTTTTCATGTGACAACACTGAAGAAATGACACTTTGCTACAATGTAAAGTAGTGAGTGTACAGCTTGTATAATAGTGCAAATTTGCTGTCCCCTCAAAATAACTCAACACACAGACATTAATGTCTAAACCGCTGGCAACAAAAGTGAGTACACCCCTAAGTGAAAATGTCAGAATTGGGCCCAATTAGCCATTTTCCCTCCCGGGTGTCATGTTACTTATTAGTATTACAAGGTCTCAGGTGTGAATGGGGAGCAGGTGTGTTAAATTTGTTATCGCTCTCACTTTCTCATACTGGTCACTGGAAGTTCAACATGGCACCTCATGGCAAAGAACTCTCTGATGATCTGAAAAAAAGAATTGTTGCTCTACATAAAGATGGACTAGGCTTTAAGAAGATTGCCAAGACCCTGAAACTGAGCTGCAGCATGGTGACCAAGACCATATAGCAGGACAGGTTCCACTCAGAACAGGCCTCGTCATGGTCATCCAAGGAAGTTGAGTGCACGTGCTCAGCGTCATATCCAGAGGTTGTCTTTGGGAAATAGATGCTGCCAGCATTGCTGCAGAGGTTGAAGGAGTGGGGGGTCAGCCTGTCAGTGCTCAGACCATACGCCGCACACTGTATCAAATTGGTCTGCATGGCTGTCATCCCAAAAGGAAGCCTCTTCTAAAGATGATGCACAAGAAAGCCCTCAAACAGTTTGCTGAAGACAAGCAGACTAAGGACATGGATTACTGGAACCATGTCCTGTGGTCTGATGAGACTAAGATAAACTTATTTGGTTCAGATAGTGTCAAGCATGTGTGGCAGCTACCAGGTGAGGAGTACAAAGATAAGTGTGTCTTGTCTACAGTCAAGCATGGTGGTGGGAGTGTCATGGTCTGGGGCTGCATGAGTGCTTCCGGCACTGGGGAGCTACAGTTCATTGAGGGAACCTTGAATGCCATCATGTACTGTGACATACTGAAGCAGAGCATGATCCCCCCCCTTCGGAGACTGGGCCGCAGGGCAGTATTCCAACATAACGACCCCAAACACACCTCCAAGATGACCACTGCCTTGATAAAGAAGCTGAGGGTAAAGGTGATGGACTGGCCAAGCATGTTTCCAGATCTAAACCCTATTAAGCATCTGTGAGGCATCCTCAAATGGAAGGTGGAAGAGTGCAAAATCTCTAACATCCACCAGCTCCGTGATGTCGGCATGGAGGAGTGGAAGAGGACTCCAGTGGCAACCTGTGAAACTCCGGTGAACTCCATGCCAAGAGGATTAAGGCATTGCTGGAAAATAATAGTGGCCACACAAAATATTGACACTTTGGGCCCAATTTGGACATTTTCACTCAGGGGTTTACTCACTTTTGTTGCCAGCGGTTTAGACATTAATGGCTGTGTGTTGAGTTATTTTGAGGGGACAGCAAATTTACACTGTTATACAAGCTGTACACTCACTACTTTACATTGTAGCAAAGTGTAATTTCTTCAGTGTTGTCACATAAAAAGATAGAATAAAATATTTACAAAAATGTCAGGGGTGTAATCACTTTTGTGATATAATGTATATATCTTAAATACATATTATAAATGTAGCCTTTTTCAGAGAAAGATTATGTTAGATGGCTTACATTACAGCATATGATATAGCTTTTCCTATTTATAAGGTGCTTTAAATTAACAGATTCCTGGTCTGGCCAAATAATTGAACTATGCAACACCCCCTCCAGCCCCCCCACACATATGAACAATATAATGCTCTTTAGTCTAGGTGGTCTATAATAGACAGATATACTAACCTTATGTTGTGGTTTTGTAGGCTTCCTTCTCCCTAGTTCCTGTATAGACAACTGATCCCATGGAGCTACACTGCTTCACTTTGCTTTCATGTCTTTTCTTACCAGACTTGTATTGTATGTGATAGTGTTGCAAGCTTAGGGCAGAAGTGAATGAGACTATAGCACTGGTTGCTGCAAGACTAAAACCGGTCATAGATGGTTTAAAATTCAGGCAGGAACCACCTGAATTTTGATCCATCTATGGGCAGGCTGGTTGTACAGAAGTCAATCCAATGATCAACTTCAGTACAACCAGCCTGTCATGTTTGTTTGTGTGATCACACTGATGGCTGGCACTGTGGGACTGACTGTGGGGATCGACCAATTTTGTTTCCTTCAACTTATGGTATGTATGCTATGTATGTCCTGCTTAAAGCATAAGGTGATTATTCATCTCCATCACATTCCCCCTAAACAAAAGGAATATTTTATTGTGCAGATTCAGGAGTAGGGTAGACACAGAAATAATTTATTTAACCAGTTAAACTTTAATCCTACCAGAGACTTTTAGAATGGACATTAAAAAACAACTGATGTGGAAAAAACGTTTTATTTTTATTATTTTTATTAGAATGTAATATCAGTATAGGATCAGCAACAAGTCAATAGTATAAAAATTACCCCTAATCAGCATGTAAGCAGGTGCTTCATTATTGCCCTCAGAGGTCAGCCTGGGGAAATACTGCCAAGATGTAGCTGTTGGTCTAACCCACATCTTGGGGGGGCAGTTGGGGTTTCTAGTGGGGTTGGAAAACCTATGGTTTTATGGACTTGTGCTACCTTAACTGGACTCTGTTAGGGATTATTGCTACCTCATGTGGTTTTACTACCTATTTTAAACTCTTGCCTTGAGAAGGACTCTTTATGGATGTAGCAATTTGCCTGGTATGGTATGACCACATCATGGGTCACCATTTAGGGGCACAAGAAAGCAGTGGTGGCTGGTGGTATATTTTTTTGGGGGGTGGCAAACAATGCACCCACAGCCACCCCACCAGTCGGGTCGCCCGCACCCACCCCCCTGGGGGTCGGTCGATCAGCCGGTCGGATACGAGTCCTGCACTTACCCCATCTATAGCATGGCCAGCACTTCCTTCCAGGTGCTTCCACTGTGTCTCGGCAATCTCATCTTCCTCCTCTGCATCATGGCAGTCATGCCAATGAGACCCGCTTCCTCATTGGCTGAGAGGAGAATCAGTGTGACCATAGTGAATATTCATTATTCAATATTCTACATGCAGTGCTCTGCGCCCCGAGCCCACCCTTTTTTTAAGCCTACTAGAGCCTCTGGCTCTAAACACGTGCTAAAAAAAAAACCCATTGGAATCTTGAAATCCATGTGTCCGGCACCCTGCATGTAGATTAGGGGGCCATGCGCATGGATGGGGGGGGGGCGGCGCCCGTGCACCCTGCATTATGGGCCACCACTGCTAGAAAGCTTTGTATAGAAAAGTGTATGGAAGAAGTCTTTGAAAACTGTTACTTGTTACCTGCAACTACTTCAGTGAAAGATTTGTTCATCTAAACTGCCTAGTATGAAGTATCTAAAGGGGTGCATGCATGGCATATCATAAGACCAGGTCTTACACCAAGGGAACTGAAGAAGTTAGAGAAGATAAATGACAGGGGTCCAACAAGCAGAGTGCTGTTCAAAGGAAGCTAGATTGTGGTTGCTAATGACCACTGTATTTGTGTGACTTGCTAACACAACAAACCAGCCAGGAAATGGGTGACATGGCAGGGGTGATTGATGCTCTGGTATTGAAGGGGTGTTTTTCCCTTCACTAGAGACCGATTCCCCACATACTGGGACCATCCTCCTAGCACAGAGTACCAAGGAACCTTTCCTGGAGTCACAAGAGATAGAAGTTAGAAGGGTCCCGAAAAGGATAACAAGCATGGAGTTATGGAGAAGTGCATTTCTTGTGTCCAATAGTAACATACAGACATTGTCACTGGGAGTGAGATGATGACTGCTGAGTTGGTGGAGACCGGTACATGGTCTGTGGTACCGACTTAG
The DNA here is from genome assembly GCF_042186555.1 of Aquarana catesbeiana. Classification (NCBI taxonomy): domain Eukaryota; kingdom Metazoa; phylum Chordata; class Amphibia; order Anura; family Ranidae; genus Aquarana; species Aquarana catesbeiana. Next base: position 638,202,517 of record NC_133324.1, read on the forward strand.
AAAAGCTGCACACCTTGAGGGAGAGGTGTTCTCTAACAGAAGTTGTGTCTAAAGTGTTTAGTGGTAAAAGTTTAAGAAGTATGGCCACAGATTACAAAGTGTTAACTGCGTAAGTTGCTGTTCGCTTCTAAATCTGAAACCTCACCTTACTGTTGATTTCACATGACTGCAGCTCCTGCCTATGGTTAAGGGATTAGACAGTGCAGTTCCACAGTGTCCCCATTAGGGCACCTTAAGCCCGGCCCACAACTAGTTCCATAACACCTGTTCTATAGTAACACTATTTAGCACTGTTTTAAAATCTTTATATACATTCATGTTCCATATTGCTCACAACTAAAGTCTCAATATGCTCTATCCCCATAGACAGTTTAAAATCATCTTCTATCCTTTTAAATCCTTATTTTCTTTCTCAAAGCAGGATTCAAGCTGCTGTACAATAAAGATTGTCTGTATGCATTTTCTATCATGCTTTAAAAATATAACATGTTGCAGATTTCATCCCTCTGGTTTCCTCATTTTTTATTGCATTCAAGGTTATAAAGGTTAAAAAGTATGGTTAATTTAAATTTCTTTTAAAGTTATAATATTTTCTAGGTTTGTTCAAGAACCAGTGAAAGTAGAAGTCAGAAAAGAAAAACTGAAACCTAAAGTCTAAATAAAACTGCAAGTATTGCTTAAAAACTGTATGTATTTAAATTCTATTTTTAGTTTTGTTAAAGTTATTAGGGTAATGTTAACTTTATTCAATAACAAATTAAATTAGGCCTTATCCTAACTGTATGACAATAAGATACTATTTATAAAAAAAAAAAAAATGCTTTGCGAACGTCTCACCCTCCACATGATTGTAATGAATAGTGCCCATAATATTTGTAATATGTGAGAGGGTATTTGCAGCTGCTGGAGAATATTTTCTGCTCTGTGCCTGGGAGGAGGAAGACAAGGAAGGCTTGGTGTGCCACTCCACAGTCTCCTCCATATGTTCTGACTGTAGAAAAAAGCACACCCATTAACAGTAAGAAAAGGCAGATGTTAGACATGTGCACCGCCTAAAAATTTGCTTGTTTTCCTTTCATTCTTTTTTTTTTTCGTTTTCCGGGTCATTCGCTATGATCACAATTCATAAATTCATTCACTTTAGATAAATTCATAAATTTGTAAATTCGTAAATTTGAAAATCATAAATTCATAAATTTGTAAATTAGAAAATTCAAAAATCTGAAAATAAGAAAGAAAATTAGACAATTCTAGAGAATGACTAACTAACTAATAATAACTAACTATTAAATTATAGGTATTGGAATTTCCTTTCAAATTTGGCTGTTAGTGAACGTAATGAATATGGAAAGAACAGTGCAGCGCTGGACATATGTCACAAATGTGAAATGTGTTATGTCAATGAATAAAATAACCAACAGCGGTGAATGACAGCTAATAAAACAATATTGGCTGATATATATCAATTATGTGCTCATAAATAATTGCAAAGACATAATAAATATGTAGTATAGTGAAAAAACAGTTCAAATGATAAAGTGAAGGTGAAAATAAAGTCCAAAAGTTATGGTATTCAATGCGGAAACCTGGATCAATGTTCCACCGCTAGTGCTGCCCACCACCTGGTGATAAAGTAATGGAGGCATACCGGAAAGCCTTCGACCACCCTTATTCGGGCGGGGAGGGTCAAAACAGGCTTAGTAGAGACATATGGACCACAGGGAATGTCCCGCAGGAGGCTCTGCTGAAATCCTACCAACTTCCCTCCTGGACAGCTAATCAGCGACAATAAGGAGCACTTCAGAAGATGTAGTCCCAGGAGTACTTCCTATATAGCAATCATTGTTTGCTTCCAAAAAAAATCAAGCGAGGGTGAACCATAAATGCCAAAAGAAAATAACTCCAGTAGTGCAGAGAAACTAGGGCTAGTTTATTAAAGTAAAAACAATAGCATAAAAATAGCATAAAATTCCTAAAATCCCTAGCAGGAATAGTGTTTAGAAACTCCACTGCCGTTTAAAATGAAATTGCGCATGCGCGATGCGTGCTCACGTTGTGACCCACGTTTCCCCCCCCTCTTTTTCCCACCTCTTCCCCCTCCCCCCTCCCTTTCCCCCCACCCCTTTTCTCCCCTCCCCCCCTTTTCCGTCTTTCCCTCTCCTCCTCCCCCCTCCCCCTCCTTTTTTTCCTTCCTTATTCTCTTGTCAATCTTTTTCTTTTCTTTTCTTCTTTCCTTTTTTCTTTTTCTTTCTTTTTTGCTTCAAACCACACATGCACCTTTCTTCGGTTTCCCACCACCTTAATTTTTCACCCATCAATATCTTTATAACCTTTGAGAAAAATTAATAAACATCCACCATTTACACCTGATATATTTATTTTAATTAGAGATGGCTTCTTGCACTCCCCCTTGTCTGCCGGGGGGGGGGGATTTGTGGGATTCCGCTGCTAGCCGTACCTGGTCCATTTGGGTGAGCAGATCTTTCCGCATTCATGTTACTACTGTTAAGCCTTGCAAATGTTTTTTGTATTTTTTTGTATATTTTGTATACTTTTTTGTATATTTTCTTTTAATACATTGTTTATTCATAGACCTTTCATTCTCCTGAAGAAGCGGTTTTACTCCAAAACCACTAGAGGAATATTTATACCGCACTTTAACAAAAACTGTACAATGACAATGAGCATTTGGAAAGAGGAGGCCAATATATTTAGTTCTGTGTGGTGTATACTGTACTATATTTTATAAATTGTTTCTGTATACATTTCTGTGTTTTTAAGATATTGTTTGTACATTGTTACAGAATAAATTAATTTTGTATTTTATTAATCAAATTTGTGGTTATACCAGTACCGAGAAAGTCCATTCAATTCCTTTTGGTTATCTATGTGTACGGGATAGCTTCGGGAACTACCTTCACCCTCCCCAATCACATATGTCAATTTGAACGATGGTACTCCTTTACTGTTACTAACTTAATGTTATGTGAGGCTATACTCAACATTTAAATAGATACAGCATTTGTTATTTCTGATCATTTGTAACTTTGGATAAATTTGTATTTGTTACATTCACTAACAGCCAAATTTGAAAGGAAATTCCAATACCTATAATTTAATATTTAGCAACAGTTAAGTTATCATTAGTTATATTTATGAATTTTCGAATTCACGACTTTTCGTATTTACGAATATTCGGAAAAAATTTGTTAAATGGGTTTTCGTGAATTTGGATATTTCCGAATTAAAAAATTTGTCGAAATTTGTTAAAAAACTAATTCAGAATTAAATGAATTGCACATGTCTAGCAGATGTACCTTCGCTCTCAAAGGTGGAACTAACCACTACTTTGTTATGAACTTCCGCTTCTCCCTTTAGGCCTCCCAGATATTATAAATAAATGAGCTATCCCAACTTTTTTATCATCTGAAACGCCTGTGTAAAGACCCTATAGTTTCAGACCATGAAGAAGAAAGGCCATTACTGGGTGGCCACTCTTTGAATCCCTGATACCAGGGGTGTATCTAGAGCATTTGGCACCCAGGGTGGATCCTATATCTGGCACCCCCCCAGGCGGACAGGCAGCACACCACATGTCGACATCAAGTGGGGTAGTATACTGGCAGGTTAGGTGATATAGTGCCAGGTTAGGTGATATAGAGCCAGGTTAGGGTGGTATATAGTGCCAGGTTAGGGTGGTATATAGTGCCAGGTTAGGGTGATATAGTGCCAGGTTAGGGTGATATAGTGCCATGTTAGGTGATATAGTGCCAGGTTAGGATGGTATATAGTGCCAGGCTAGGTGATATAGAGCCAGGTTAGGTGATATAGAGCCAGGTTAGGGTGTTATATAGTGCCAGGTTGGGATGGTATATAGTGCCAGGTTGGGGTGGTATATCGAGACAGGTTAGGGTGGTATATAGAGATAGGTTAGGGTGGTATATGGTGCCAGGTTAGGTCTGCATGTAGTGACAGTGTGCACTGCTCAGTCACTTACAGCATGTCAGGTGATGAATATTCCTGGGCTCCTGTGGTCTCTCCGTCTCCCCTCCTCTTTCTTCTTTAGCTGGGGTGGGGGGGTCAGCCTGAGGGAAGGAGCCTGTAGGAGGAGTGGAGGAGGCAGCCACATGCCGACCCCACCAACCAACTCTGAATGCCTTGGGAGATAGTGAACATCCCCGAGGGACAGCCTAACTTGATGAGATGACAGGGGGGTTACAGACAGCCTCCCCCACACCGCTGGGCTCTGTGCTGATTCTATCAACTTTTTACAAAGCTGCGATGACAGGAAAGTGCCCCACATGCACCCAGGGTCCCTGGGCAGTGCCTGACACCCCTCCCAATGTGTGCCACCCGGGGCGGACCGTCCCCCCCATGCATCCCCCTTGGTACGCCACTGCCTGATACAATGGGAAAATGAAAGATCTCCTGATACCATCCCAGAGGGAGGAAACATTGTTCCATTTACAAGGTAATGAGGAAGAATATTTCATTCTATATTTCCACATAGTTGCAGGATACCCCCTAATGCCTGATGTGCATATTTCCATTTATATTTTCCATCTACAACCTTCACTGTTTAATTAAAGGATAGGTTCACCTTTTGAAGCATGTTACACATTACACCCATATTTAGGTCTGCTTCCTAAACCCTCCAATCCCTCCCTCCACCTCATGACAGCGGGCAAGGGATCCTCTCCCTGCACCCACAGTCACTTTTCAAAAACAGTGTGGCTGTGCGGGGCTCTGCCCCCACACAGCCGTGACATTTATTCATAGGGATTTGTGAATGAACGAGCTACAAGTCCTGTCTTCCACCACTGCAGATAGCTTGTGATTCACAATGAACTGTAGGACACTGGTGAGCATCCTCTTAGTTCATTGAGACTTCATCCAGCTTTGTAGATGTCACTATCAGGGGTTAGGCTAAAAGACCATTTGCTATAGCAGTAGCTTTACTACCACTGACCAGCAGGATAAGTACACAGGCAGTCACCCTGGCAGATGACACAGGCTCATCTGAGGTGCAAAGTCTAAGCTCAGACCGGTGTTCACTTGAGCTCCTGATGGTGATGATGAATTTTGCTGTGTGTTAGTACCAGGTTGCGGTCCTCAGGATTGCCCCTCCAGGAAGTAAGCATGCCTGGGGTCCAGTAGTGGATAAGCAGGTAAGGCTCAAACAGAATCGTAGTCATTAAACATGCCAAAGGTCAGTAACAAGTAGTTGAAGGTTGGGATCAGACAGAAGCATATGGAAGGAACAAGTCAAGGGTCGATAATGAGTGGTAGCAAAAAATGAACAGCAGCAGGGAATACAAGAGCAAGATACTGGCTGAAGAGAACACAATAATCTGGAAGACAGGAAGTGCAGAGACATGGCTTAAATCAGGAAGTTCATGAGAGGAGCAAAGAGTTCAAGGTTCAGTGGAAGTCAAGGCACAAGGCAGGGTTTTCCAATGGATCAGACAGGGTGTTGTCTAGCATCTCAGATATCTCAGTGAGAGGCGTCATTGCAAGACACAGTAGAGGTCCCAGGTTAAATTCCAGGTCTTGAGTACTCCTATTCTTTCTGTACATCCCTTGGACATTAGGGCCAGGTTTGCGAGAAAACCTTTGGTGGAAATCTCATGTTAATCTAGGGGCATGAATGTTCTCCTCAGGCTCCAAAAACATTTCTTTTGGCCCATATCTTTTCCATTGTATTGTAATTTGTTCCCAAAGATCCTGCAATCAAGCATTTTCTCCACCACAAATTCTTCTTTACCCTGTACCTCAACAGGATGGGGAGGTGAAAGAATTCTTCCAGAAAAGGGATTTTCATGAAACATCATACCATCATACTGTCGGGAAGTTTTAAGCAAGAGCTAAATGGGTTGATTTGAGCAAAAATCTGGAAAGGTCCCACAAGCTTTTGGCCCAACTTTGTGGATGGAACATGGACATTCAAATTTTTGGTTGATAACCAAACTTTGCCACCCACATCAAAGGTAGGAAGTGATCTCTGATGTCTATCAGCAGCCTTCTTGTAACATTCCTGAGCTTCCCTCAAAGTCTCAATCAATGTCCTGCAATGTAGGTAATTTCTTGGTAACAGAAGGAATTGGAGTTAAAATAGGGAAATCAGGAATAAAAACTGTATGATACCTGGTGTTTAAGTAAAAAGTAGTTTGAGAAGTGGAGCTATGTTTAAAATTGTTATAAGCAGACTCTGCTGTAGGAAGATAATTCACCCAGTCATCCCGAAGATAACTAACAATACATTAAAGGGGTTGTAAAGGCAGAAAGTTTATCTTAATGCATTAGGATAAAAAGCCTTCTGTGTGCAGCAGCCTCCCTCAGCCCCCCTAACACTTACCTGAGCCCCATCTCTATCCAGCGATGTCCACGAGTCTGTCAGCTGTCCGAGATTCTCCTTCCTGATTGGCTCCCGCTACTGTCAATCAAAGTCAACTAGCCAATTAGGGGAGAGAGGGGGCAGCCCGGTCATTGCTCCTTGTCTGAATGGACACAGAGAGCTGTGACTCAGCTCAGGTGCCCCCATAGCAAGCTGCTTGCTGTGGGGGAACTGAACAGGAAGGAGGGGCCAGGATCACGGAAGAGGGATCCGACAAGAGGAGGATCCAGGCTGCTCTATGTAAATCCACTGCAACAGAGCAGGTAAGTATAACATGTTTATTATTTTTTATAGGAAAAAAAATGAGCCTTTACAATCACTTCAAAGTTACTGCTCCAAGGTTTGATTGGTTCTTTTGGTCTGACCATTATAATGAGGATGAAAAGTGGAGGACAGATTAACTGTTACACCTAAAGCTGAGCAAAAGCTTTTCCAAAATTTTTATGTAAACTGTACTCCTCTGTCAGACACCACATCATCAGGAATTCTATGTAGTTTAAATAATGTCTATCAAACCAATATCTCTGCAGCTTGTTCAGCAGAAGGTACCCCCTTAACAGGTAAAAAATGAGCCATCTTAGTGAGACGGTTGACGACTACCAAGATGGTGGTCATTTCTTTTAAGGGAGCTAAAACTACCACAAAGTCCATAGAAATTGACCCCCATGGTCTTGATGGTGCAGGAACCGGAGCAACCCCAAAGGAGAAGCTCAGGGAGTCTTATTGCGTGCACATGTCAGGCATGAGGTCATATAGTGTTTGACATCTTTCAGTCAGTCCACCAAAAGGACTGTAACAAAAAGTTCTTCAGACTTAGAAACCACAAAATGTCCCTGAGTTATGAACCAATATAAGGTCTTCAACCCTAGTAGATTCAGGTACATAGAGACAATGTGTCTTTGGCATCCACTTCCCCTATAAAAGGAATTTCACGATCCGGATGTGCCAACATTGGTGCAGAGGTGAAAATAGTTCTTAGCCTAATAAAAGCACTCTTAGGTACCTCAGGTGACCATGAAAAGGGTAACCCTTTTTTTGTCAGTTGTGTAATTGGTGCTATCACCTTAGAGAAGTTTCTTATGAATTTTCTGTATAAGTTGGCAAATTCAACAAATCGCTGTATTTCTTTAACTTTTCTAGGGGCAGGCCAATCTACCACTGCTTTGATCTTCTCAGGATCCATGCTCACTCCTTTAGGAGAAATAGTATATCCCAAGAAACTCACGTTTCTCTAAATTAATAAAGTCAGTTCTTCCTTAACCTTTCAAAGACAGTGCAAACATGCTCCAGGTTATTAGAAAAGATAGATCTCAAAAAGCATCATTAACCACTTCCCGCCCGGCCTATAGCAGAATGATGGCTGGGTGGTGGTTCAGTTATCCTGACTAGGCGTCATATGGGCACCCATGGGGGCGCGCATCGCAGCGATTGGTGGTGCGGTGTGTCAGTCTGACACACCACTACACCGATCTCGGTAAAGAGCCTCTGACAGAGGCTCTTTACCACGTGTTTAGCCGTGTCCAATCATGGCTGATCATGATGTAAACAGGAATTGCCATTGATCGGCTTTTCCTCACTCGCATCTGACAGGCGCAAGTAGAGGAGAGACGTTCGGTGGCTCTCCTGACAGGGGTGGTCTGCGCTGATTGTTTACCATGGATGCCCACATCGGACCACCAGGGAAGCCGCCAGGACCACCAGGGAAGGGGGCAACATGTAAGTACCCCATGGCCATCCACATATGAAAAAATATGCACAATAGATGTCAATCAGTGCCCACAAATGGGCACTGACTGGCAACATTATGGTCCAGATCAAACAAGTGATGCCCAGCAATGCCACCCATCAGCGTCATCAGTGCCACCCATCAGTGTCACCTCTCAGTGCACATCCATGCCCATCAGTGCCCACCTATCAGTGACCATTAGTGCCCATATGTGCCACCTATCAGTGCCACCCATAAGTACCCATCAGTGCCACCCATAAGTACCCATCAGTGCCACCTATGAGTGCCCATCAGTAGCGCATACCAGTACCACCTATCAGTGCCCATCAGTAGTGACCATCAGTGCCTCCTATCAGTGCCCATCATCAGTGCCCATCAGTGCATCTCATCGTTGCCCATCAGTGCCGCTTTATCAGTGCCCATAAGTGCAGCCATATCAGTGCCCATCATTGAAGAAGAAAACTTACTTATTTACAAAAAATTTTACAGAAACAAAGAAAAACTTTTTTTCTTCTAAATTTTCTGTCTTTTTTTATTTGTTGCACAAAAAGTAAAAATTGCAGAGGTGATCAAATCCCACCAAAAGAAAGCTCTATTTGTGGGAACAAAATGAAAAAAAATAACAAAATAAAAAATTTGTTTGAGTACAATGTAGCATGACTGCGCAATTGTCATTCAAAGTGCGACAGTGCTGAAAGCTGAAAATTGGCTTGGGCAGGAAGGTGCATAAGTGCCTGGTCTTGAAGTGGTTAAGTGCAAATCAGAGTGTTTCCAACAGTAAAGGAAGCGGATAACATTATTTATCAGTAGTTTGGTCCCTGTAGTCATGCATAGATGCAAGGTGGAATCTTTCTTTTCAACAAAGAACAGGGCTGCCTCTGCAGGAGATGTTGAGGTTCTAATGAAGCCCTTCTCTAAATGCTCATCAAGCCACTTCCTGAGTATCTTTAATTTAGGTTCTGACAGATTGAAAAGGGGACCAAAAGGTATTTCAGCCCCTGTGAGCAGTTTAATGGTACAATCATATCACAAACATCTTGGAACTCATGATATTGTGGAGGCAGGTTGTCATATGACTGCGTAGTAACCACATCCACCTGTGATTTCTTAACTAGTGGATAACTTGTTTGACATATTTCTCAACATTATTCTTCACAATGGAAGGACGTACAATTTATAATCCGTGCTTCCCAGTTGATGGATGGATTATGGGTGGAAAACCAAGGAATGCACAGGATGACAGGAGATTTGGGTGATGTAAGCAGCTGAAAACTGATGGTCTCACGATGGTCAGCCTCAAATTGGAGTACCAGAGGAAGTGTTTCATGGGTTCTTTTTTAAAAAATGTGTGGGGGACCCCCTAAATTCCATACCAGGCCCTTCAGGTCTGGTATGGATATTAAGGGGAACCCCGTGCCAAAATTTAAAAAAAATGGTGTGGGGGTCCCCCTCAAAATCCATACCAGACCCTACAGGTCTGGTATGGATTTTAAGGGGAACCCCCATGCCAAAATTTAAAAAAATGGCGTGGGGTCCCCCCAAAAATCCATACCAGACCCTTATCTGAGCACGCAACCTGACAGGCCGCAGGAAAAGAGGGGGGGCGAGAGAGCGCCCCCCTGAACCATACGAGGCCACATGCCCTCAACATTGGGAGGGTGCTTTGGGGTAGCCCCCAAAGCACCTTGTCCCCATGTTGATGGGGAGAAGGGCCTCATCCCCACAACCATTGCCTGGTGGTTGTGGGGGTCTGCAGGTGGGGGGCTTATAGGAATCTGGAAGCCGCCTTTAACAAGGGGATCCCCAGATCACAGCCCCACTGTTTGAAATGGTAATAAGTACATTGTACCCATGCCATTTCACAAAAAAAGTGTGAGAATGGTAAAAAAAAACAACACACACCGTGGGAGAAGTCCTTTATTAAAAATTTAAAAAACAAAACTATCCCACGTAGTCCATTCACCTCTGCCGGGAGGTACACACCATGTAACGCGTCCTCGCAGGTGACAGCTCTTTTAAAACTGTGAAAGGGACCACACTGTGTCGTCGCCGGGTGACCCCGCCGCCTTCTGGCGCACGGGGACATCCCTATGGCTTCCCCCGTAGTGTCAGAGGGGGCGGGGTCACCCGGTTCTCCCCCCTCTGATGCTACAGGAAAGCCATAGGGATGTCCCCGTGCGTCAGAGGGGGCGGACCAGGTGGCCCCGCCAGGGTGTGGTATGTAGAGAGTGCAGGTTTCAGGAGTGCTTTATGCACAGAGTCCAGGGGTGTGCTATGTACAGAGTGCATGGTTTAGGGCTTTGCTACATACAGAGTGCAGAGTTCAGGGGTGCACTGTGTACAGAATGCAGCGTTGAGAGTTCAGGAGTGCTCAACATACAGAGTTCAGGGTTTAGGGGTGTATTACATGCAGAGTGCAGGGTTTAAGTGTGGACTACGTACAAAGTGCAGGCTTCAGGGGTGTGCTGTGCACAGAGTGCAGGGTTCAGCTTTCTTTTACAGGCTGTCCACATCTCACTTCCAACCCTTCTCAGCTCTGACCTCTGCACCACTTTCCCCCAATTCCACACCTTTGCACAAACCTCCCTCTACAGCCCTCATCTCTCCCCCCAAAGTTTCCTTGCATCACTGCCTCACTTTTTCCAAAAATACCCAGCCCAACTCTAGTACCTCCCAGCAGTGTAGGCAGCTCTGTCTCTTTTTCTCTCTCACTTGCAGCAGGATCATTCATCGGCATCTGTGCACCTGCGCACAGAAGAGGATCACAGTGTAGCCTACCATGAGATGCCTCCCCCACCCATGACTACACTGCATCTCTCTTGTCCCCCTTTGTGAATGCAGGGTAGGGAGGGAACTGTGGGAGCCGGTGAGAGGAAAGCTGTCCTTTTAAGCACAGAAGGCTTCTGTGTTTACAAGTGACAGTGGTGAGTGTGGAGTGGAGAGAAAGATTCGGCGGTGGTGAAACGAATTTCCACCACACTCTGGCTGAAAAAAAGCTCTCCTTACATTGCACCCACCATCTACTGATGGTGGGTGCAATGCTCTGCAGGCTCATCAGAAAAAAATAATAAATGCACATTTTTTGAATTTAGGGTAGGTTTACGTCTATGCAGGTTGCAATTTTCCGTTGCATTTCGTGAACACGTGTTTTTGATGCATTTTGCGTTTTGCGGGGGGGGGGGTTGGCTAATAGGAAAGTATGACAGTTTGGTTCATGTAGTGTGTTTTTACTGCTGGTCAATTATAGTCTTTTACACGCAAAATGCAATCTTCTACAAATAAGTTCCTGACCCCTTTCCGAAAAATGCACCAGCTCAAAACAAACTAAATCAGTAGGAAATCATGTTAAATAGACTGTAGTGTGTCTCTGCAAAATGCACTAAAAATGCAAAGGGCTTAAACCAAGGGTAATACTTTATTCTTTTTAAATTCATGGCATTTGTAAATATTGTGTGTTTCCTTATACAAATAAGAATTGTTTATTTGATATCATGTCATATATCAAGATTAGATTGCATTCATGAAAATAGTCCAGAAACTTCCAAAAAGCCCTCAAAAAAGTCTTAAGGAATAAAAGCCTGAATTCTACACTGAAATGTTTCTTGTTTAGTGAGCATATTATAGAACTATTGTTTCTTTTTTTTATTTTTGCATTAGTTGACAAATATAATGATGAGATGCATATGTACACTGTGAGAAAATCATAGCAAACACAAGTAAACATGTTTAGATGAACTGTAACACCAGATGGTAGCAGAAGCCGTGCAGTGCTCAAGGGAGCAGTTTGCATTGGCTGGATATGGTAGGCTGGATCTATGTTAATACATGGGTAATTAGCAGCAGTGATCCTATATTTACCTAGTGTGTATTACTTTAAGCATTTTATAATAGGTTTATAGTTTGTTGTGGGTTTATTTGTAATGAAGGAAGGAACTACCCTCTATTCTGATTTAGCACTGCACATGAAGATTACTTAAGAACATTTCCAATATACCTTATGAGATTTCCTTACGTTATTCAGTTAAGTAAACACAGACATCTTTAATTAAAATTCATGCACATATGGAATCACTCTCATAATATTTTTTTTACAAAGATAAAACCGATTGAATATGACTGCAGCAAAAATAGCTTGTGTTATCCTCAGCTGCCACAGTAAAATCTTTATCTTAGCAGTGAGGTTATCTTTCAGAAATGTCACAATAGAGCCTGAAACGATGGCCTATCTGACAGTTTGTGTTAAAATACATGCCTCTTGGGTAGGCAGTAAAAGACTGGTTAATTAAAATTTAAAATGCCTAAATTTATTCTTGTTTAAAATGTCAATAGTCAGCTTAAGTGAAAAAAATCTGATATTTCTAAAACCTTTGGTTTAGTATCCCTTTAGCAGTTTCTGAAATAATTGAATTTACATCAGAAGAGGGTGTCTGCTGTGCTGCTTTTTTCTATCATGCTATGTACTAATTTGTGGTACAGTAACAGGGTATTTGAGTGTTAATGCCCTGTAATCTTCCAGCTACAATGCAGTGCATTAATACTACTATGGAAGAGTCAATCAGCTTGGAAGAATCAATGTACTAGAGCTAAGGTTTCAGCATCCACTGCTTCTTGCATGGAAAATGACCATGACATACGCTCCTATGTTATGATGTACTAAATGGAAGTGAATGTGTATAGTGAGCTTCTATTCACCTCAAAACCCTCTGCTAGTGATTTAAGTCAGTATTTCTCAGCACTGTTTTAGTTCTAACACCTTAAGACAGAGCTGGGAAAATGTCTTTAAACATTGAGGGAATAGTGATCAGACAGATTGTAAAACCCTGTAGGATGGCTATTTTTCCCTCATAAGCTGCCACCATTGGTGTTTGTAATGCTTCTCTCCTCATAGATTTAACCATGAATGGCTGTATGAGGTGACCATTCAGGATTGTGTCTGTATGTCTGCACTGCACATATCATGACTGGCCTTGCATAGAAATGGCAATTGCTTCCTGCCAGGCCTTGGATGTCCTCTGCAGTCTCTGTTTTGGCACACATTGATGTAAATGTGTACATTTAGGTTGCTTCTGAGTCCTCTTGCATTGTCTTGATATCCTTTTGAACTCAACTTGACTTGTATGGAAAAGAAAAACATCCAGATGCAGTGTATACAAGCTTTTTTAGCAATAGGTTCCCAACCACTATCCAGTGCTTGTAAATTTTGGCAAATGCATTGCAAGTCTGCATTGTGCATGTGCATGCTTTCCACTTTGTCAAGTTGTAATCCTTCCTCACTGAACAGAAAGAGTGTAACACCGCTCAGACTGTGGATAAAGATTTCCTCGTGGGTGCTGGCCCCGGTTCACCATCGTCAATAGTAATTGAAGTAAAAGAAGACTGGTCGCACAGTATGGAAGGAAGAGCTTCTGTAGAATAGTTAATTTATTGTCAAGGTGCCAAAGGACATAGACAGGACATTACAGGAACATTGGTAGACCAGTTTCACATGGATAACTCACAACAAGCATAAGTTATCCATGTGAAACCGGTCTACCAAAGTTCCTGTAATGTCCTGTCTACATCCTTTGGCACCTTGACAATAAAGTAACTATTCTACAGAAGTTCTTCCTTCCATGGTGTGAGACCAATCTTCTTTTTCTTCAATTCTTCCTCACTGAACTACTGTGTTTTTTGGCTATTCCCTCTTGGCACTTTTTTCTCTTGCAGGAAGTAAGGCAAAATGAACCCAGTGAGAACCCAAACAGCAATAAAACACATAAACAATGAAAATACAGCACATGTGAAAAAGGACTGACCCACTCATCTTGGTAAAAGTGCAGTTTGTACCCCAGACAGCCTTATAGGAGAATTATATAAAATATTTAGAAAAAAAGCAAGTGGATAGATGGAGTCCTCCCAGCATTATTGTATTCTGACAGCGGGGATTCCAGTGTCAGAATACATTGATCAGTCTACAACACACCTGTGCAGGCTACTGCTGATCAGATTTATTGAGACACAGGAGCACAGATAACATATTGGAGCTGGAAAACTGAATGCAGCTGGGTAGTACAGAGAATATATTGACGCTGGAACAGGTACTAGGAATAAAAGGTATTAGGAACTGAAATGGGTACTAGGAACAGCAACACGTGTTAGAAACTGGAACAGGTACTATTGGGAACAAGAGCCTAAGGAGGTAGAAATGCTAATTATTGCTTAGGTGACATGGGTGCGAATAAACCCAGATTAAACGGAAAAGAAGATGGCTTGGCTGAGTTGGGATTGTACCTTTAGTTGATTGAATCAAACAGCAGGTGAGACATCACAATGCACATAGTGTGACATACCCGTACGTTGCTGTATACTTCCGGGTTCTCTGCTCCCGCATGCATGCCCCCCGCCCAGGACCCACTGTGATTGCACACAGTGTCAGCCTGTCAGCAAGTCCCGGCCAATGATTCATGGCCGGGACCTGCTGATCAGCTGTGTGCAATCACAGCCCAGAGCTCTTGTGTTGGTAAATAACACAGAGCTCTGTACAGAGGGAGTGATTTGTCAGTTTCTCATCCCTGCTTTGCTCAGTAAAAGCAGCACACTGTACACAAATTACACATAATTAGGGACATATTTAACCCCTTGATCACCCTAGATGTTAACCCCTTCCCAGCCAGTGTCATTAGGACAGCGACAGTGTATAGTATTATTACTGATCACTGTATTAATGTCAGCGGCAGTTAGTCATTTCCCCCAGGGTCAGTTAGTGTCAGATTGCCCCATCATACTCTCGCAATCCCATCATAAGTAGTTGATCGCTTCCATTAGTAATATAAAAAAAATAATAATTTAATTCCAGTATACAGTATCTCACAAAAGTAAGTACACCCCTCACATTTTTGTAAATATTGTATTATATCTTTTAATGTGACAACACTGAAGAAATTTCACTTTGCTACAATGTAGTGAGTGTACAGCTTGTATAACAGTGTAAATTTGCTGTCCCATCAAAATAACTCAACACACAGCCATTAATGTCTAAACTGCTAGCAACAAAAGTGAGTACACCCCTAAGTGAAAATGTCCAAATTGGGCCCAATTAGCCATTTTCTCTCCCCGGTGTCATGGTACATTTCCACTCAGAACAGGGCTCACCATGGTCGACCAAAGAAGTTGAGTGCATGTGCTCAGCACCATATCCAGAGGTTGATTTTGGGAAATAGACATACGAGTGCTGCCAGCATTGTTGCAGAGGTTGAAGGGGTGGGGGGTCGGCCTGTCAGTGCTCAGACCATATGCCGCACACTGCATCAAATTGGTCTGCATGGCTGTCGTTCCAGAAGGAAGCCTCTTCTAAAGACGATGCACAAGAAAGCCCGCAAACAGTTTGCTGAAGACAAGCAGACTAAGGACATTGATTACTGGAACCATATCCTCGGGTCTGATGAGACCAAGATAAACTTATTTGGTTCAGATGGTGTCAAGGGTGTGTGGTGGCCATAGGTGTGCGCAGCCTATTGCATTAGGGTGTGCACCCCAAAGCTCAAACACACATGCGTGTGTGTGTGTGTGTATATGTATTGTGTTGGAAATGTTTATACCTCACTTAAATGATTAACGATACAAAAATCAGCGATTAAACCTTTGTCTATATAAGAATAAAAACGAACGATAACAGGGAAAAGGATAAACAGTTACATTTATTTACACAGAGAAGAAAGTTAGAATAATTAGAATTTATCATATATCTCCAGTGACGCCACAAGTACAGTGTTGTTTTAGGCTGCAAAGATAATCTAGGCTGAACTCAGAAATGGTTACCATGGACATACACAGGCTATACAATATTATAAGACAACTCCTAGGATACAAAAAGTTAGGAAGAAACTACAGAGAGAGAGAGAGAGAGATACATGGATACTTTACACGGACATCATGTCGCCTCGATGGTCTGGGGTTGGACAAAAAGGCAGAACCCTTAGCTCTCTCCCTCTTTTATATGCATTCTCCACCAATCAACAGATGCAACATATTCATTGGTTCAGAGGTGCATCAAATTCTGATTGGCTACATTTGAAGTCTACTGCTCATTGGTTAACAGTTGCCACCAATTCTGATAGCCCACATTTGAAGCTTTCCAAAAGTTCATGCTAAGATTTTAAAACTTCTGGTGTCTCTCAGTCTGAGTTAATGAACAATCTCCTTTCATCCCCCAGCCCAAACAGTTCTGACATTTGCACTTCAATGCCCCCCTGGTGATTTAAAGCCTTAATGTCTGCATATACTCTTTGATTCAATTAACACATGGGGACCTTCCCTGGTTCCCACAAGTGTACAACAAAAACTGCATTTCTAACAAGGTGAGCTGGGCTCTATCATGATATTAAAACATATACACACATATATTTATACATACACATAGATACATATATATATATACACATGCCCGCATACCTACACACATATATACATACATCCTATGGGGCACGGCAATTTAATTAGAGTCCTTGCAATGGTTCACTTGGATCTTATTGATATAAATATGGAATTCAATATCTCCATCACAGTATGTATGTATATACAGTGTCTCACAAAAATGAGTACGCCCCTCACATTTTTGTAAATATTTTATTATATCTTTTCATGTGACAACACTGAAGAAATGACACTTTGCTACAATGTAAAGTAGTGAGTGTACAGCTTGTATAACAGTGTAAATTTGCTGTCCCCTCAAAATAACTCAACACACAGCCATTAATTTCTAAACCGCTGGCAACAAATGTGAGTACACCCCTAAATGAAAATGTCCAAATTGGGCCCAATGTGTCAATATTTTGTGGGGCCACCATTATTTTCCAGCACTACCTTGAGGCATCCTCAAATGGAAGGTGGAGGAGAGCAAGGTCTCTAACATCCACCAGCTCCATGATGTCCTCATGGAGGAGGGGAAGAGGACTCTAGTGGCAACCTGCGAAGCTCTGGTGAACTCCATGCTTTGGGCTTAATTTGGACATTTTCACTTAGGGGTGTACTCGCTTTTGTTGCCAGCGGTTTAGACATTAATAGCTGTGTGTTGAGTTATTTTGAGCGGACAACAAATGTACACTGTTATACAAGCTGTACACTCACTAATTTACATTGTAGCAAACTGTAATTTCTTCAGTGTTGTCACATGAAAAAAAAAAAATATATATCTACAAAAATGTGAGGGGGTGTACTCACTTTTGTGAGATACTGTATATACTATAGTTTATATTCACAATAAATTTCATGCAAACCAATCAATATACACTTATGATGATTTTTTTAATCAAAAACATGTAGCAGAATACATTTTGGCCAAAATTGATATACAATTTTGATTTTCATTATTTTTTTTATTGAATATGTTTTATAGCAGAAGGTAAAAAATATTTTTTTTTTGTAATTTTCTGTCTTTTTTCGTTTATGTCACAAAAAAATAAACAAAACAGTGGTCATCAAGTACCACCAAAATAAAGCTCTATTTGTGTAAAAAAAAATAATATAAATTTTGTTTGGGCACAGCATTGCATGATTGCGCAATCATCAGTTAAATTAGAGGAGTGCTGAATAGCAAAAAATGGCCTGGTCATGAAGGGGGTAAAATCTTCCAGCGCTGAAGTGGTTAAAGCATATGTCTGTGGAACAACAGGCAACAGAAGAGCCATAAATAAATAGAATATCTGTGAATATTCACATAAATAGACATAAAAAGTCCAAAAAGATGTACAAGTGACACAAAAAAAAAAGTGCCGGTTAAAAAATAAAGGAAAAACGGCACCTCCCTCCCCCCCCGCAGTATATATATCAGACCCTTTGGGTCAAGTATGGGTTTGAAGGGGAATCCCACGCCAAAATTAAAAAAAAGGCTAGGGGCCCCCCTCAAAACCAGTACCAGACCCTTATCTGGGCATGCAGCCCGGCAGGTCAGGAAAGGGAGGGACGAGAGAGTGCCCCCCTCCTGAACCCCCCCTCCTGAACCATACCAGGCCACATGCCCTTACCATGAAGGCGTTGGGTGCTTTGGGGCAGAGGGACTCTGTTGATGGCACCTTGTTCGCATGTTGATGGGGAAGAGGGCCTCATCCCCACAACTGTGGCCAGAGGTTGTGGGGGTTGTGGGGGTTGTGGGGGTCTGCAGGCTGGGAGCTTACTGGAATCTGGAAGCCCTCTTTAACAAGGGGGCCCCCATATCCCAGCCCCCCCATGAGAATGGGTACCCTTACCTATTCACCAAAAAACTGTCAAAAAGTATTAAATACAAAAGACAGGTTTTTTACAATTTCTTAATTAAAAAAAAAAATAGTGACCCTCGAATTAAATCCATCGTCAATCAAGCCGCCCGCCGACCCGGAAAAAAATATATCTCCCGCCTCCTTGAAGGCCTCCTGTGGAATTCCTGCTCTGCGCTTTGGCGTTTCTTTTCAAATTCTTTATTTAAATTATCCAGCATAAACAAAACGGTGTGCCCATTTAGTCTGATACGTGAATAGAGTGAACCTGTACAAACCATATGTACAACATCAGTTATAATTAATATAAATATATGGGCAGCCATATCAGAACGCCCAATAATTATGAAATCTACAAGGCTTAAACTGTTAAGCAAGAAATCAACACTCTAGGTTCAAATAATCATTGCTGCCATGAATACAGGGATAAAGTAGTTTTCTTTAACACCAGTAAAGTGAAAAGGTGAAACTAAAAAGTGTAGGGAAGAAGGAAGATACAGTGAAGTAGGGGGGAAGAGAAAAAGGTGTGCGGAGGGAAAGTAGGGCAAGTGTAGCCGCCGGCAGGGGGTTGCAGGTCCTTGAAGATGTTCTAATACTGTATTTTGATAACCTCAAGATACGAAGAGGGCCTTTCCTTCCTCCGAGAACTTGAATTTATTCCAATGGACCCAAGTTTTAGAGTAAGTCTCATGCCGGTTTTGGGCCAAAAGTAACAGATCTTCCATCTTGTTTACCTCTTCGACTCTTGAGAGCCAAAGCGAGATAGAAGGGGGCCTTAAGTCTCTCCAATGCAGGGCAATGCACGATCTGGCAGCATTAAAAAGATGGTGCAAATTTGATTTATTATATGTTTTTTCAGGTATGTTCGAGACGTGTAGTACAAATAGAGCAGGGTCTTCAGGGAGGATGCAATCGGTAAATTTCTGAGATATACGATGTACCTCCTTCCAGAAGTGCAGCAATTTTAAACAGGACCAAAAAATATGAAGTAAATTCCCCCTATCTTCCCGACATCTCCAGCATTTGTCAGAGATAGAGGGGGAATATTTGTGAAGTATTGAGGGTGTACGATACCATCTCGTCAAAAGTTTAAAATTAGTTTCCTGGGCACGAGTACTGACAGATGATTTTAAAGCAGAGCGTATAATTCGTCTATGTTGTTGTTGTTGTTGAAGGGGGGAATATACTCATCTGGGGTGCAATCAGTAGCGCATACACTTGTGAAAGTGTGTGAGAAAAAGGACCCGTCGCCTTGCATAATTGTTCTAAAGGAGTCAGTGGTTGTTGGAATCTGTCGGTAGGCGGGAAGGTGTTAAAAAAGTGTCAGAGCTGTATGCCACTCCAGAAATCAAGTCGAAAACAATCATTTGGCAAGGTCAATGCAGACAGTGAAGGTCAGGTCGTAGATTGTGTGAAATGCGAAGCCTGGTAACATTGCAAGGCTAGGAGAGTTCTAAAAGGCCCCTCTTGTAATCCTGGAGGGAAGCGAGGATTCCCCACAATAGGGTAAAGGGGGGAATGGACAGGTGATAGTAAGGTAGTAGAACATATTTGGGAACAGATATGCATAGTGGGTCCCAAGGTTGGATGCTTTTTAAGAGCGGGGTAAGATCTGTAAAACACCAGACCGCACGACGCAGGGGGACCATACATTGTGATTGCTCAATCTTTGGCCACAGTTGGAGACCAGCATGTCTACACCAGTCTATTAGTCTCCCCATATGAGCCGCCTGGTAATATTTCTGCATATCAGGTACCACTACCCCCTGTGAAGCTTAGGCATAGTCATAAGTCGACGTTGTAGTCTGGGTCTTTTGTGAGACCAAATAAAATTAACTATCAATGCATTAATCTGTTTAAAGAATTATGGGGGTATGTTGATTGGCAATGTTTGAAAAAGATATAAAAATTAGGGCAGGTTATCACAAATATTTCAAAACGGCAAGTTACTGTCCTTCCCTGAGCTGCGGAACAGATATAACTTGCCCTCTACCATGTACTACTCATACCTCCAGCTCAGCCACACTGTGGCCGTGCAGGGGGATGCTAGCCAATGGGTTCTTTCACCTACCCCCATTTTCCACTTACTTCAAACTAGCACTGAAACCTAAGGGATCATCTCACAATGTTACCAGATGCTATTAACGCACCACTTAAAAGCACACCCCACTAAGGCAGTATCCCTATGGTAAAAGGATTTAGATCCACTGATAGGAGAGCAATGGGATGAAGTCCTGCAGGCCGTTACTATCTGTTCCCTTAATGTGGCCCAAAAAGTTTCCCAACTCCACATAGTACCCCGGGTGCATTACACTCCACTTAGACTGCATAGGATCGGCAGGAGACTAGACCCCCTATGTGGCAGATGCGGGCGGCACCAAGGAGATCTCATTCACTTGCTCTGGAGGTGCCCAAAGCTTCACCGGTACTGGAGTGCGGTGCTGGAGACACTTAATAGAGTGTTCCAGACGACTGTCCCTCTAGACCCAATTCACTGTATTTTAGGGATGTTGGAAGACGTTGTCCCTGAGGAAATGACTAAAATAGCATTCTCTAGAGCCCTATTTCAGGCCTGCAAGCTCATACTGATGGGCTGGAAATCAGTCTCCCCACCCACGGTAGCCTCATGGATATCTCATATGGGAAACACGTTGGTCATGGAAAAGTATATATATCAACATAGAGGCAGTCCGAACAGATTTGAAAGAATATGGGCACCTTGGCTAGACACCCCTGGATTAAGCCCCAGGGAGCTGGTGATGTCCAGACTATTGCAATTCCCGACAGGCGGATCTTAATGGGCTAGAGGTAGATCACGGTATCAATATAAATGTCCCATCAAATTGTAGACTTGTTGGTTAAGAGGAAAGAATAAATGTACTGAACGTTATGAAGATTGTACATTTTACTTCTTTGTTGTCTACATACAGTACACTTTGTCTGTACATTGGAAACTGTTTGAATTTGTTCAATCAACACCTTTTTGATTAAAAAAAAAAAAAATTGGGCAGGATTGACACTTTAATTATGTTACATCTGCCAAACCAAGAAAAAAGGCCCTGATGCCATTTACAGAGTAGGATCCATACTCTACTAAGTAGAGGTGGAAAGTTTAACGCATAGATTTGATTCAATTTAGGTGGAATAAACGTGCCCATGTATTTAAGGGCCGTAGCAGTCCACCTAAAATTGAAGTTAGCTTTTAAGGTGTTAGTTTGAACTGGGGAGATAGATACCCCCATTGCCTCTGATTTAGACATGTTAATTTTTAAATTAGAGGGAGCCATATTGATCTAGTTCTCTTAGGAGGTTCGGTAGGGATGTAACCGGTTTGGTAAGTGAAAATAGAAGGTCATCCGCATAAGCAGATACCTTATAATGTAAATCCCCAGTTCGTATCCCAGTGATATCTGGGTTTTGCCTGACCCTGCAGAGGAATAGCCCTAGTGAAAGGGCAAAGAGGAGAGGTGAAAGGGGACACCCTTGATGGGTTCCATTTGAGATAGGAAAAGGTTCTGACAAAAGTCCATTAGCCTTGATTTGTGCCATAGGTTTCCAATATACACTCAAAATCCATCCTACTATCCTCTCCCCCAGCCCCACATGCCGTAGGACCGAAAACATAAAGGACCAATTGACCCGGTCGAACACCTTTTCGCCAAGAAACACAGGAGTATTGGAGGAGTTGGCCAGATGGATACGGTACAAGGCTTTAATGGTATTATCTCGAGCCTCATGAGTTCTTATAAAGCCGACCTGGTCGAGATGGATTAATGCTGTCAGGTGTGGTTGAATGCGTGTGGCAAGAATTTTTGTGAATAACTTAAGATCCACATTTAATAAAGAAATGGGGCGCTAACTGCCACACGCTGACGGGTCCTTGTCCTCCTTTAGTATAACAGTAATATGTGCTTTCAAAGCCTTGAGAGGAAATACCGTCATATGTCCTAGGGCATTAAATGTTCATACCATCTGCTTGCCGAGCTGGGGGAAAAATAGCTGGTAATATTTATGAGTAAAGCTATCTGGGCCAGGATGTTTGGATGAGCCAATGGCCTCCTGCAATTCCTCAAGGGTAATGGGAGCCTCCAGATCCTCTCGGGTCTGTTCCGACAACTGAGGAATGCCTGAGGAAGAGATATATTCCTCAATATTGTATTGTGACTGCGGTCTAGTAGATAAATTATACAAAGATTGGTAAAACCTACAAAAAGTAGATGCAATCTGATTAGGGAGATGTACCTTTCTACCCCCTGAGTCCACTAGATAGGTCATGTTGGATTGTGCACGCTGTTCCTGCAGGGCTCTGGCTAGTAGACGACCACACTTATCCCCTGATTCATAATAATATTTCCAACATGACTGCAGTGCTGCCTTAGCTCTGTAGTGGAGAAGGAAAGTCACTTGTCTGCGCAGATTACGAAGTTCTATCTCCACGGATGTGTCATGAAAAGGTTCACCCGTTGGTGGCGCTGTCAGTCTCTTGGATCACAGTACCAGTGTCCATCAGCAGGTGTCTTGCAACACCTAAGACCTTTAATATGAGGACTCACCTGCAGGTGGCACTGTGTGATTCTTGGGCCGTAGTATCTGTGTCCACCAGCGGGTGTATTCCAGCAGTGTGGAGCAGACAGCACCTTCTGCGCTCAGGTATTACGTGAGGTCAGTTATTGGCAGCCTTATAAATACCTGGCAAATAAATACCTGCTTGCCTTGGTATCTCTCTCCTTGAGCCCTAACCTTGTTTGCCTGTTAATCAATCCTGTGCCTGCATCCGAGCTTATCCTGACCCGGTCCCTTCTATGTTCCTGTACCCTTCGGCCCAATCCATCCCCTCTCTGTCCTGTTGGTTCCCTGTCCCTCATTTACTGATCTTCCTGTGTATAACCTTGGCCTGGCTATGTTTATGCTTCTGGAACATCCCTTGTCCTGCTGACCTGCCGTGTATGACCCTGGCCTGGCTGACATCTGTGATTCTGGTACTGCCCATTGCTTTATATATTGTTGTTGGTGGGTTTGTTGGGTTGGTTGTGCACTGTTTGTATTTTCTTATTTATCATCTATCTTAATAAATATCATTATTCACTTTACATGCATTTTGGGTTATCTCTGTGCAGTCCATACAGTCTGGTCTACTAATTCTCCTGACAGTATACCAAGACCATCCCTGATCAAATGTGGCTGCATTGAGGAATCCTCCTGGTTTGCTGGGCTCACTAAAGATGGATTTCAATGAAATTGTCTATTACTCTCTGTAGGCGGCAGAGGATAGTGAATATTGTCGCCAGACGTTAGAAGATTGGTCCAGTGACCAGCTGCTGGAAACGATCTAATCGGCTCATTTTCTAGTAGATCAGATCAGATATTTGAGGATGTGCAGCCTTTGATTCAGTTATGTGCAAAGCCCTGTTATGTTTGCCCAAAGGAAGTGATGACTTCTCTCCCCCCTTCAATTGTGGCCAAGTTGAATCCCTGGTATGGCTGTTAGAGGATGATCGTTTTTTTTTTTTTTTTTTTATGAACATTATTCCTCTTGTTCCCAGCAGGTGTTATCTGATTGCATTTGTTCAGTACAATCTCTGATTAAACAGGCTGTATGTGAACCAACTTTTGTTCAACCTGTGCTACAGGCATGGTCAGATCTCCTGTATTTAGCCAAGCCACAACAATCCAGCCCTGCCATTAGTCACCTGCCTTCCCAAGAATCTATCTCCCCATCACCCATGGCAACTTCAGCTACAGCCCAGTATACACAGCTTCCCTCCAAGTACTATTACCCAGTCTCTACTCACTGCACCTATCCTGCTTTCAATCCACCTGCCTCTTCTCTTCCACCTGTAACAATTCCACAAAACCCTCCTCCAGCCACTATTCCCTGGTCTTCCTTTTGCCTAGTTACGTCTTTTTCTTACAGCCCTGCAGTTACCTACAAAGCTACAGTAGCTAAACCAAAAAAGAAACGGAAATTATTTCCAACCCACACGATTCTGCCAGTAACCCAGTCTACCTTCACACTAACCAACCTGCCCCAGTCTACCTTCAAGCCAGTTGAGCCTGATGACCCACCTAATTCTGACGTCCCAGTGCCTGCTACCCAGTCTGACATCCCAGTGCCCGCTACCCAGTCTGATGTCCCAGTGCCCGCTACCCAGTCTGACATCCCAGTGCCCGTTACCCAGTCTGACATCCCAGTGCCCGCTACCCCATCTGACGTCCCAGTACATACTACCCAGTCTGAGGTTTCAGTACCTGCTGACCGGTCTGATCACCTTGTGTCCATGTTCCAGCCTAATGTTTTACTGCCAGTGTTCCAGTCTGATGTGCCCGCTTCCCAGTCTGATGATCCTCTGTCTGCTGTCCAGTCTGATGTGTTCCTGTCTGGTGCCCAGCCTGATGTGCCAGTGTCTGCTACTCAGCCTGTTGTGCCAATGCCTATGCCCGCTGCCCAGTTTGAGGTCCCAGTGTCTGCTGCTCAGCCTGACATCCTAGTGTCCATGTTCCAGTCTGATGCTCCAGTGACTACTGTCCAGTCCTATGTACCTGTTGTTCAGCCTGTTATGCAAGCACCTGCTGTTCTGCCCGATGTGCCAGCGCCTGTGTCTGCTGCCCAGTCTGAAGTTCCAGTACCTGCTGCCCAGTCTAATATCTCAGTGCCCGCTTTCCAGCCTGATGTGCCCGCTTTCCAGCCTGATGTGCCCACTTTCCGGTCTGATGTGCCACTGTCTGCTACCCAGCCTAATGTGTTCCTGTCTGCTGCCCAGCCTGATGTGTTCCTGTCTACTGCCCAGCCTGATGTGCCAGTGTCTGTTACTCAGCCTGTTGTGCCAGTGCCTGTGCCCGCTGCCCAGTTTGAGGTCCCAGTGCCTGCTGCTCAGCCTGACATCCCAGTGTCCATGTTCCAATCTGACGCTCCAGTGACTACTGTCCAGTCCAATGTACCTGTTGTTCAGCCTGTTGTGCCAGTACCTGCTGCTCTGCCTGATGTGCCAGTGCCTGTGTCTGCTGCCCAGCCTGAAGTTCCAGTACCTGCTGCCCGGTCTGATGTCTCAGTGCCCGCTTTTCAGTCCTATGTGCCCGCTTTTCAGCCTGATGTGCCCGCTTTTCAGCCTGATAAGCCCGCTTTCCAGTTTGATGTGCCCGCCTTCCAGCCTGATATCCTGGTACCTGCCTTCCAGCCTGGTGTCTCATTGCCTGCCTTCCAGCTGATGTTGTGATATTGGTATCTCAGCCTGAAGTTTCGGTGCCTGTGTCTCAGCCTGAAGTTTCGGTGCCCGTGTCTCAGCCTGAAGTTTCAGTGCCCGTGTCTCAGCCTGCTGAACCGGTGCCCGTTACCCAGTTTGTTGAACTGGTGCCCGTTACCCAGTCTGCTGAACCGGTGCCCGTTACCCAGTCTGCTAAACCGAAGTCCATCACTCGGCCTGTTAAGCCAGTACCCGTTATTCAGCTTGCCGAACCAGTGCCCAGTGTCAAGCTGGCTGAGCTGGGGCCCCTTACCCAGACCACTGGGCAGGGGCCCATTACCCAGCTTGCTGAGGCAGTGCCTGTTATCCAGCCTGCCCTTACGGTGCTCGCTGTTCGGCCCAATGTTCCAGAGCCTGCTGCCCAGCTCGATGACCCGGAGCTTGTTGCCCAGCTCGACGACCCGGAGCTTGTTGCCCAGCTCGACGGCCCGGAGCTTGTTGCCCAGCTCGACGACCCGGAACTTGTTGCCCAGCTCGACGACCCTGAGTCTGCTGCCCAGCTCAATGACCCAGAGCCTGCTGCCCAGCTCGATGACCCGGAGCCTGCTGTCTGCCCTGATGTGCCCGCTGTCTGCCCTGATGTGCCCGCTGTCCGGTTTGAAGTACTCGATGCGCAGTCTGACATGCCCTCATCTGTTGTTCAGTGTGAGGCCAATAACTTTGGACAAGTACTTCTAGTTGGAGCGTCCGGAGGCCGCTCCTTTGAGGGGGGTACTGTCATGAAAACGTTCGCCCTTTGGTGGCACTGTCAGTCTCTTGGATCACAGTACCAGTGTCCACCAGCGGGTGTCTTCCAACACCTAAAACCTGTAATATGAGGACTCACCTGCTGGTGGCACTGTTGGATCCTTGGGCTGTAGTACCAGTGTCCACCAGAGGGTGTATTCCAGCAGTGTGGAGCAGACAGCACCTTCTGCGCTCAGGTGTTACGTGAGGTCAGTTATTGGCAGCCTTATAAATACCCGGCAAGCCCTGACATGCTTGCCTTGGTATCTCTCTCCTTGAGCCCTGACCTTGTTTGCCTGTTAACCAATCCTGAGCCTGCATCCGACCTTGTTCCCGAGCTTATCCTGACCCGGTCCCTTCTGTGTTCCTGTACCCTTCAGCCCAATCCATCCCCTCTCTGTCCCAGGGATGGACTGGCCATCGGGACTACCGGGAGATTCCCGGTGGACCGATGGCTCAGTGGGCCAGTTTCAGAGACAGGGAAGGAGAGATACATAGCGCCAAATGTAGCATTAAAACAACTTTTAATCCACTTAAAAAACGTTACTGACAAAGTAGGGTGAAAGGCATTGAAAACGCTGTGCAAGAATCCAGGTTTGTCAACAATTTTAATTAGGAGCGGGCGGCCACCGGGAACCGATTGGGCCAGTAGATGCAGAGCGCATCGGTGTGTACTACTACTTCCTGGTGGCGGAGGAATGATGGCCTGAAGGATGCGTCACCTCTCACATCTTGCATCATTTCCGGATGATGACATCACGTCCGCCCCATCATGCGTTCCACCGCTACCAGGAAGTAGTAGTACACACCGATGCTCTGCATCTACTGGCCCGTTTGGTTCCCGGTGGCGGCTCCTAATTTAGATCGATGACAAGCCTGAACTCTTGCACAGTGTTTCAATGCCTTTCACCCTACAAACTTTGTCAGTAACGTTCTTTAAGTGGAATACAAGTTGTTTTAATGCTACAATTGGCGCTGTGTATCTCTCTCTCCTCCCCTGTCACGTTGTGTGTTGGGGGGGTTACAGAGCTGGGTTGGAGGTGCCCATCAAGTCCTGTAGCAGCACTGCATCTGCCATCTGGTGACAAGTGACTTGGCAGGATGCAGGCGACGGGGCAAGTGATATGCGGCATCTGGTGGCAGGCGACGTGGCAAGTGACAAGCTGCCTCTGCTGACAAATGACATGGCAAGTGACGTTTTGCATCTGGTGGCAGGTAACGTGGCAAGTGACATGTGGCATCTGGTGGCAGGCGATGGTGGCAAGTGACATGCAGCACCTGGTGGCAGGTGACGTGGCAAGTGACACGCTGCATCTGGTGGCAGGCGACGTGGCAAGTGACACGCTGCATCTGGTGGCACGCGATGGTGGCAAGTGACATGCAGCACCTGGTGGCAGGCAATGTGGCAAGTGACATGCAGCATCTGGTGGCAGGCGACGTGGCAAGTGACAAGCTGCCTCTGCTGACAAGTGACGTGGCAAGTGACGTTTTGCATCTGGTGGCAGGCAACATGGCAAGTGACATGCGGCATTTGGTGGTAGGTGACGTGGCAAGTGACACGCTGCATCTGGTGGCAGGCGATGGTGGCAAGTGACATGCAGCACCTGGTGGCAGGTGACGTGGCAAGTGACACGCTGCATCTGGTGGCAGGCGACGTGGCAAGTGACACTCTGCATCTGGTGGCAGGCGATGGTGGCAAGTGACATGCGGCACCTGGTGGCAGGCGACGTGGCAAATGACAAGCTGCCTATGCTGACAAGTGACGTGGCAAATGACATTCTGCATCTGGTGACAGGCAACATGGCAAATGACAAGCTGCCTCTGCTGACAAGTGACGTGGCAAGTGACATTCTGCATCTGGTGGCAGGTAACGTGGCAAATGACATGCAGCATCTGGTGGCAGGCGACGTGGCAAGTGACAAGCTGCCTCTGCTGACAAGTGCCGTGGCAAGTGAAACACTGCATCTGGTGGCAGGCGATGTGGCAAATGAGGTGGCAGGTGACACACTCAAGGCTCCCACTGATTCTACATTATGGTGAGTTGAACTATTTCATGTTATATTACAATGTAATAATATAAATAATGCGCTTCAATCATCCTGACACCATATGAACCATGGTGCCGAGAAGATTGAAGCACCAACACCAGGTTGGAGTAAAGTGGGCCGGTCTGGATGAAGTCCAGGACCAAATTTTTGTCCCAGTCCAGCCCTGCTCTGTCCTGTTGGTTCCCTGTCCCTCATTTACTGATCTTCCTGTGTATGACCTTGGCCTGGCCACATTTACGATTTTGGAACATACCTTGTCCTGCTGACCTGCCGTGTATGACCCTGGCCTGGCTGACATCTGTGATTCTGGTACTGACCCTTGCTGTATATATTGTTGTTGGTGGGTTTGTTGGGTTGGTTGTGCATTGTTTGTATTTTCCTATTTATCATCTATCTTAATAAATATCATTATTCACTTTACATGCGTTTTGGGTTATCTCTGTGCAGTCCACACAGTCTGGTCTACTAATTCTCCTGACAGGATGTCACAGAGTTCTGTTTATGTTGTATCTCTAGGACATGAATGTCCATCAATAATTTAGTCAGTTCAGCTTCCCTGGCCTTTTTGATTCTAGAACCATGTTTAATAAGGACCCCCCTTATTACCGTCTTATGCGCTTCCCAGATTCATTCATTTTAAATGGGATTTTACTTTTTTTACACTATATTTAACCCCTTCCCGACCAGCCGCCGCAGTTATACAGTGGCAGGTTGGCACAGCTGTGCAAGCCATCATAGCTATACGTCGGCTCTTTAAGACGCTGTAGCAGGCGCGCACATCCCCAGCGTGTTGCCGGAGCCAATGCGCGTGCCCGGCAGGCACGATGACCACCGGGCACCAGTGATCACTCCTGACAAAGTGAAAACTGGGATCTGTGTGTGTAAACACACAAATTCCGGTTCTGTCAGAGGAGAGGAGACAGATCATTGTTCTTACTAAGTAGGAACAACGATCTGTCTCTCTCCTCTAGCCACATTCCCCCCACAGTTAGAAACACACATAGGGAACACAGTTAACCCCTTGATTGCCCCCTAGTGTTTTTACCCCTTCCCTGCCAGTGACATTTATACAGTAATCAATGGCTATTTTTAGCTCTGATCGCTGTATAAATCTCACTGGTCCCAAAAAAGTGTCAAAAGTGTCCGATGTGTCCGTTGCACTGTTGCAGTCCCGATAAAAATCGCAGATCACCGCCATTATTAGTGAAAAAATAATAATAATAAAAATGCCATAAATCTATCCCCTATTTTGTAGACGCTATAACTTTTGCGCAAACCAATATATGCTTATTGCGATTTTTTACCAAAAATATGTAGAAGATTACATAGCTTCCTAAACTGATGAAGAAATTATTATAATTTTTTTTTTGTGGATATTTATTATTACAAAAAGTACAAAATATTGTGTTTTATAGCACAAAAAATAAAAACCACAGGGGTGATCAAATACCACCAAAAGAAAGCTCTATTTGTGGGGAAAAAAGGACATTTTGTTTGGGTACAACATTGCACGCTGCGCAATTGAGTTAAAGTGACGCAGTGCCGTAAATGGCCTGGTCAGGAAGGGGATAAAAACAAGGAAGAGGGGCGCCTCTGAGTATAAATCAATAATCATTTATTACAACAAACAATATCCACTCACATGGAAGACTGTAGTATTGCGTTCCGGTGCATCTCTGAGTAGAGAAGAGGTTGGAGGACCACAAGTCTCAGCGAGTCCGTGCAGTGCT
Source organism: Aquarana catesbeiana (assembly GCF_042186555.1). Lineage (NCBI taxonomy): Eukaryota > Metazoa > Chordata > Amphibia > Anura > Ranidae > Aquarana > Aquarana catesbeiana. The sequence continues at coordinate 638,232,611 of NC_133324.1, forward strand.
GGTCACACATCAAGTCCTGGCAGGGATGGATGGTGATGGCAGAACACGGTGGGAGTTCCCTCGGGTCTCCAGATGGCACTTCAGAATGGGTAGTAAGTTAAATAACAAAGACCAACGGTCTGTGGGTTCCAGGGAGGGGGTGGGGGGACGTCAAGGCCGATCGCCGGGCGCGCTGCCGTCTGAGGCTCGTACGGCTCCGTGGAGAGAGATGGTGACGGCCGTACAGGGAGCCAGAACGAGGCCTGGAAAGCAAGCGCAGCGCGGCGCCGGGCTGTGACGTCACAGCTCTGCGACGCGTTTCCGAGTCTGCGCGCTATAGATGACAGGAATAGCGGCACTCCTTTTTCAAGCATAGGGGGCAGATGTATTGGCAGTCCTTTTGTAGTCTATGGGAGGGAGGGGGAAGGGGCGGGGCTGAGAATAATAAACAGTATCCGGATACAATGCAGCTGTTTGGCAATACTAGATATAATGCACATGGAAGTGGGGCACAAGTAGATAAAATTTAAGCATGGAGTATCTGTACATACATATATAGAAGACATATGAGCATAGTTATACATAGAATTGGAAAATGGAAATTAAAAAATTAAAAAATTAAAATTGTTTAATTAAAAAGCCAGTACACATCCACCTGCAGAATAAAACCTGGTGCATATGCAACTAATTGGACCATATATAAGAACATGTAAGTGTATCAATTGAGAATTGGGATGGTACTAAAGATTAATAATAATAATATTAATGATCATGGACCAGTGCAAGATAAAAAATATATATATATATAAAAAATAAGAAATTTATATATGTAAAATACACAAGAGATGGTGATTATATAAACATAGATATCAGTATATACTGTAAATATAATTAGCAATGTAACACAGTCCGCAAGGGAAAAGCCAGGAAAAAGGAGCAAAGGGAGGGGAAAAAAAGGGGGAGGGGGGGAGGGGGGAAGGGAAGGGGGGGGGGGAGGGAAGGAAAAACAAGAGGGGGGGGGGGGGGGGGAGAAAGGAATGGAGAAAAAAGGGAGGGGGGGGGTAGAGGGGTAATGGGAAAGAACGAGGGCAGGGGAGGGGGCGGGGGATGGAATATACTTACTCGTGGACCCGCCACCCCCACAATAATAGATATGTTAGTGTGTATACAACCTGTGGTAAGGATGATAAAGATACAAGCAATGAATATACACATACCATATATAAGCAAATAAAAGCAATATATATCTATAATATGGTGGCAATCTCGATGCCCTCATTCAAGCCCCCAGGCGAGAGGACGTCGAGATTGTAAATCCAGAACGTTTCCCTTGCACAGAGCTTTTTGAAACGTTCGGCGGGAGTATATGACTTGGGGATTTGTTCAATTACCCATACAGTGAGGCCCGTGGTGGATTTTTGGTGAAAACTAGCAAAATGTCGTGGGACACTGTGCATATCTTTGCCACCCTCTATCAGTCTCCGGTGTTGACCGAAACGCTGGGAATTCCTTCTTACATTTTCACAGCTGCCACTATCCGAAGTGGACGAAAAATATACCAAAGGGACAGTTCTGCCGTCTCAGACAGAACTGTACCCTTGATAGCGATTATGCAGCCTCTAGCATTCCATTAAAAAACAAATTCGCTGAAAAACAATACCCTAAAGAATTGGTTGATGTAGCTTGTGCATCCTATTCCAAGGGTAAACCAGCCAAAACAAATACTTGCCCAACTGATCACTCCACCAGATTTATCACGACCTTTCACTTTGAATATAAAAAAATGGAAAACATCATGAAAAAACATTGGGGGATTCTATTACAAGACCCCCTTCTCAAAACTCTTCTCCCTACAGTACCACGAATCACTTACCGTAAAGCACCTAACTTGAAAAGTAAAATTGCCCCAAGCAAATTCAAAACTACTGTGACCAACGACCATGCCACCACACTTATACCTCTGGTTGGCATGTATCGATGCAAAAAAACCCTATGCAAAACTTGTGCCTTTGTTAAACATGGACAAAAGTCATTCCTTTCCAAAGGTAAAACGTACCAAATAGACCAATTCTACAATTGTTCTTCCGATTTTGTAGTCTACGGCCTTATGTGCCCCTGTGGACTGATCTATGTCGGTAGAACAATCTGCCCCCTCAGACAGCGTTTCGGTCAACACCGGAGACTGATAGAGGGTGGCAAAGATATGCACAGTGTCCCACGACATTTTGCTAGTTTTCACCAAAAATCCACCACGGGCCTCACTGTATGGGTAATTGAACAAATCCCCAAGTCATATACTCCCGCCGAACGTTTCAAAAAGCTCTGTGCAAGGGAAACGTTCTGGATTTACAATCTCGACGTCCTCTCGCCTGGGGGCTTGAATGAGGGCATCGAGATTGCCACCATATTATAGATATATATTGCTTTTATTTGCTTATATATGGTATGTGTATATTCATTGCTTGTATCTTTATCATCCTTACCACAGGTTGTATACACACTAACATATCTATTATTGTGGGGGTGGCGGGTCCACGAGTAAGTATATTCCATCCCCCGCCCCCTCCCCTGCCCTCGTTCTTTCCCATTACCCCTCTACCCCCCCTCCCTTTTTTCTCCATTCCTTTCTTCCCCCCCCCCCCCCCCCCCTCTTGTTTTTCCTTCCCTCCCCCCCCCCTTCCCTTCCCCCCTCCCCCCCTCCCCCTTTTTTTCCCCTCCCTTTGCTCCTTTTTCCTGGCTTTTCCCTTGCGGACTGTGTTACATTGCTAATTATATTTACAGTATATACTGATATCTATGTTTATATAATCACCATCTCTTGTGTATTTTACATATATAAATTTCTTATTTTTTATATATATATATATTTTTTATCTTGCACTGGTCCATGATCATTAATATTATTATTATTAATCTTTAGTACCATCCCAATTCTCAATTGATACACTTACATGTTCTTATATATGGTCCAATTAGTTGCATATGCACCAGGTTTTATTCTGCAGGTGGATGTGTACTGGCTTTTTAATTAAACAATTTTAATTTTTTAATTTTTTAATTTCCATTTTCCAATTCTATGTATAACTATGCTCATATGTCTTCTATATATGTATGTACAGATACTCCATGCTTAAATTTTATCTACTTGTGCCCCACTTCCATGTGCATTATATCTAGTATTGCCAAACAGCTGCATTGTATCCGGATACTGTTTATTATTCTCAGCCCCGCCCCTTCCCCCTCCCTCCCATAGACTACAAAAGGACTGCCAATACATCTGCCCCCTATGCTTGAAAAAGGAGTGCCGCTATTCCTGTCATCTATAGCGCGCAGACTCGGAAACGCGTCGCAGAGCTGTGACGTCACAGCCCGGCGCCGCGCTGCGCTTGCTTTCCAGGCCTCGTTCTGGCTCCCTGTACGGCCGTCACCATCTCTCTCCACGGAGCCGTACGAGCCTCAGACGGCAGCGCGCCCGGCGATCGGCCTTGACGTCCCCCCACCCCCTCCCTGGAACCCACAGACCGTTGGTCTTTGTTATTTAACTTACTACCCATTCTGAAGTGCCATCTGGAGACCCGAGGGAACTCCCACCGTGTTCTGCCATCACCATCCATCCCTGCCAGGACTTGATGTGTGACCAGCACTGCACGGACTCGCTGAGACTTGTGGTCCTCCAACCTCTTCTCTACTCAGAGATGCACCGGAACGCAATACTACAGTCTTCCATGTGAGTGGATATTGTTTGTTGTAATAAATGATTATTGATTTATACTCAGAGGCGCCCCTCTTCCTTGTTTTTATCTTCCTCAGCCTATTGGACCCTGCTTCTGGTCTTTTATTGGTGGCAGCCCTGATAGACTTCCTCTTGTGTATATGTCTATATACACCTACAATCACCTACCCTGCCATTGGACTATTTAGGATCTGTTATGTGAGGTATACCTGCTTTGCGCCTTTTTACTTGTTTTTTGGTCAGGAAGGGGGCAAATCCTTCCGGGGCTGAAGTGGTTAACCTCTCTGTCTGTATGATTATGTCTGGTTTTTGATTGCCAAAGCAGTACATTGCTTTGCATGGAAATTTGGCGTTTTATATTGTAGGTCTGTAATTCTTAAGAATAACGCACTTAAATCTGTCCAAACAAGAGTCCAGTAGACATCCCTGGTTTGATAAAGTTTGAAACATGAAATTATAAATGATAATATAATAAATAACTGGGGGCGTGGCCTGACCTGACATGGAGACGGCTGCTTAATCCTGTAGCTTCTACTATCCATCGACCTGCTATCAGCCTACCGGAGGTTTAAAATCCTCGCACACGGCAGAGTACATGGGGACGGCATCGCGGAACACCTCGACCTCCCGGTCCCGATCACCGAGGGAACAACCGGGCACCACAAGTCACAATATCCCGAAATGTTTCGAACGGGCCGAGGCAACATGGCGCCTTCCCGCCACAGAAACTCTGAGGCCTCAGCTCCCTCACAACCGGGGACATCACCCCCTCCTCTCCCGCCCAGCCAGACGAGTGGCACAGTAACGGAGGGCCATCCCCCACCGCAACTCAACATCCAGGACCTGCAGATGATAGCAGCGGACATCAAGGACGCTCTTGCGGCGGCCATTTCTGAACTACGCATTGACTTCAGAACCCTCTCTGATAGAGTCCAGGCGGCAGAACAAATGGTGGATCGCCAAGATCTACAGATCCGGAAAACTACCAGGCATGTCGACACACACACACTTCAGATGAGGGAAATGCAGAGACACCTCGAAGATCTCGACAACCGTGGCAGACGCCATAACCTGAGGGTCAGAGGATTGCCTGAGATTATAGAGGGAGCCCAGGTTGCTCAATCTGTCACTGCTCTATTCAACGGCCTGCTCCATAGACCACTGCAAACACCAATAGAGCTTGAAAGAATCCACCGCGCTCTAAGACCAAAAGGCAAAGATACAGACCCACCGAGGGATGTCATCTGCTGCTTGACGGACTTTAAGCTGAAGGAAGAGATACTCAGGCAGGCCAGAGGAGTCCCACAAATAATCCACGAAGGGAAACACATCCAAATATTCCAGGATCTGTCAGGCATCACCCTGCAACACCGCAGGGATTTGAAACCTCTGCTGGACACACTCCGCTCGAAAAACATCACTTACAAGTGGAAATTCCCTTTCTGCTTAGCCGCCACCTCGCAGGGTCGCACGGCTTACCTGAAAGTTCCTGAGGATCTCCCCCTCTTTTGTGATACCCTACACATTCCGAGGGTGGAGGTCCCCAACTGGTATGCGGACTTTCGCCGAAGAACCAATGGAGGTTTCACATACAAGGCAGAGGAGAAGGCGATCCCCGTCGGTCACACCTAACGGCACGCATCGCTCGACACGCAACGACCCCATCCCTCACTCTCCCAACTATAGGAGAGCCAGAAGGGACCGCTGACAACCTTTACCGCTACCTACTATGTGTGACCATTGCACCACCGTCAAGTGCCTAATTAGGCCCCCGCACACATAGGCGCAGATGTTGTTTTACTTTGTTGGAGTTTTTATTTTTATTTCATTTTATCGTTCACTGTTTTCCTGGTTTATACCCTCAGCAACGCCTCTGGGACTGGCGTTTGAATACCCCCGGCTGCCCAGAATGTATGACGATGAGTACACAATATCGTGGTATGTAGCAGAAGCTTTTTAATGGCCGCCACATCACTGTATAAGACTTCTACCTCTGATCCCTGCGCACTACAATACCCAAGATGCTCTACGACGACGACACGGTATGACGCACCGTGACTCTGTGAACCCACAGCCAATCCACGGACCTCCCCTCCAGAGTCATAGACGCTGCGCCAACTACGGAAATATGCTGCAGGTCCACGCACCAATACTACAGGTTCCCTCACCCTGTCGTTTCACATAATCTACCCCAAGACAAGCCGGGAACTTCTGCACCTCCAAAGATGCTTCTCTGTATGGCTATACTGCCCATCACCGCTGCCTCCATCGCAGGACACTCACCGTTGCGAACACCTATATGGCCCCCCCGACCTTTGCTGGGGTGGGCACCGTCCGGATATCCCCTGACGCAACGACTTCTGGTCTCTTTTTTCAGGCTTGCATCCTACGTTTCGGAACTTTACCCTTCTGGGACCGGAGACCAGCTCACGAGCCAAGCAACAGGATCATCCATTAGCGCTACGGACAGCATAGCGAAATTCAGGAGGCATGGAATATCAGAGACATAGGAACTCTCGCTCTTCAGACCCGTCCATGCATGACACTGATGGAAACGTGTTTAAAACGACATCCGCATCCCGGTGGTACAATGCACTAAATTGCCCGCCGCTCTCAGAACTGCCTGGAGCCTCACTTCACAGCCAACAAATGCAGACCCGGGGGTCAGAACTCGACAGAACTCTACTGAAGAGCAATCTTACTTAGTATACTTCTACCAGTACAATAGTTCATATTCTACAGGTACCTAGTTTAGTTTTGTTGTTAATTGCTTAGCACTGCCTCCCCTGAAGATTGCGCGGTTCTCATGGCTCTGTCATGAAACGGCACAACGTATTTCACTTATTTAAGGTGCTCAAAACAGGGTCAGGTGAAGAGACCTCCCGCCCACCTAGAGTGACATACGATGTTCCATACTTGTCTCAATCTCTGGACCCACCGTTGCAGCCTCAAGGGGTCGTGGCGGTGACTTCGGATGCTCAAACATAGCACTGTGTGGGCTTGGCATGGCACATGTACGCCGGGCCACGCACACACAGACAGGTTTTATACAGTTTGATATGGTTCTATATTATATTGTTATGCTGATGATTTTCATACTCATCTCTCCTCCGGTGCTCTTCCTTAATGCTTGCGACCTATCTCAGGGTCACCATCCTCCCCTACCCATCATAAGCAACATGGACCTCTAAGCCGAAAGCCTTTACCATCACTCTCAAGCCTCCACACACCATGCTCCATAGTCACAGGATAGTAGGTGACTGATTTATTCCCAACCTCTCACATCACAACCTTTCTCGAGACAGGTCTTGTCCAACCCCCACACAGCGGCAGTGCAGTACACCAGTCCGGACACCACGGGCTGGAGGCTATAGCTGCACTGTACACTACCGATTTTTATCTCCCAAAGAGACAGCTGGACTAACCAGTCTTATAGCTGCCTCATCGGTTCCACCTCCCCCCTTTTTTTTTTTTTTTGCACTTCGACAAATCTCACTGGGACACACCTCTCCCATACCCGAGTTCCTGGCACATTACCGCACCCCGACGGAGGTCATGGATCACGTTAAATCACCCAATGCTCAGAACACACCATTCTCAGCACTCAATATTCGCTCATTGAATATACGCGGCCTAAACACCCCCGAAAAACGCTCCCTTCTACTCGAGTCTCTGCACAAATCTAAAACCCACATCGCGCTCATCCAAGAAACACACTTTAGAACTGATGCGATTCCCAACCTACAGAACAAAAACTTCCCGAAAGTATACCATGCCACTAATAAAGAAGCTAAATCGAAAGGGGTTAGCATCCTCATTTCGAAACACTGCCCCTTTGCAGTGTCGGACGTACAACGGGACCCTATGGGTAGATTTCTTTTCATCAAAGGTACTCTACACAATACCACTTTCACCATTGCAAACCTATACGCTCCGAATACACAACAAGTGTCCTTCTTCCGTACTACACTTCAACTACTCTTGAATTTCAGCATGGGCACATTGATAGTCGGTGGCGACTTCAATGTCCCTCTCAATCCCTCCCTTGATACCTCCAATGGTACCTCATCCTCTACCTTTCGGGCCCTACGTGCGATCAAAACACAACTCCGCAACCTACTTCTACACGATACATGGCACACGCTTCATCCAAATGGTAAAGATTTCACTTTCTTCTCCCCAATACACTTCAAATACTCAAGAATAGACTACCTTTTTCTCTCCCAAAATGATCTGACCCTACTTCAAAAATCCACGATTGAACCAATGATTCTCTCGGACCACAACCCCATTACCATGACCCTACATGTCCCCACGGTACGGTCCCGTTCTCGCATCTGGCGCCTAGACAACTCCCTCCTCACTGACGCAGGAATCGCACACACCGTATCCCAAAACCTAAACACCTACTTTGCAGAAAACGGACAGGGCGAATCCCCCCCTGAAATAGTCTGGGCCGCGCATAAATGCGTCATACGAGGTACTTTTCTGTCGCAAGCCGCGATCAGAAACAGAATACTCAGAGCTGAAATGGAGAGACTGACTGAACGCATCTCTAAACTGGAACGAACACATAAGGCTTCTTTGGCCTCTGACACCTTGGCTGAACTGACACAATTAAGAAATGAACTCTTGGAGGTTTTGCACAAAAACATTAAGCGTAAATTTATACTCACTCAAAAATGTTTCTACGAGTTCGGTAATAAGTCAGGGAAACTGTTGGCCAGGGCGCTACAGGCCAAAAAAGCAGCCCACACTATACACTCAATCATAGACCCTTCGGGTAAAACACTAGCTAAGTCGGAAGACATAGCAAAACAATTTGTTCGTTACTTTACAGATCTCTACAACCTCCGCACCCCCCAAACACCGCAAGACCCAGAGGTCAGGAAAGCAGCAATTCATGCCTTTCTTGCGAGATACTCACCTCCTCCTCTTACGACGGACGAGGCTACATCTCTAGATGCCCCTCTGACGAAAGAAGAGATATTGCTAGCACTACAGCACATGAAACCGGGCAAAAGCCCTGGTCCCGACGGACTGACGGTCGGCTACTACAAGGCCTTCCCTGAAATACTTACGCCACACCTAGTCGAGGCATTTAACAGTTTCGTGTACACCAACACAGCTTCCAAAGACATTTTAGAGGCCCACATCACCCTCATTCCTAAATCTGGGAAAGATGACAAGATAATCTCTAACTACCGTCCCATCTCCCTACTAAATGTAGACGTCAAATTGTTCGCCAGAGCCATAGCCAACCGTTTACTGCCCTTGATTCCCACTTTAATCTCCACCGACCAGGTAGGTTTTGTTCCTGGACGCGAGGCAAGGGACAACACGACCAAAGCTCTAAATGTACATCATTGGCTAACCTCCACTTCCACTCGGGGCTTCTTTCTGTCCTTGGACGCGGAGAAGGCCTTTGACAGGGTGGCTTGGGACTTCATGGAAGCCACCCTAGGCTTTACAGGTCTCCCCCCACAGTTGATCAAAATGATTATGGCCCTCTACTCTTCCCCCTGTGCCAGGGTAAGGGTGAATGGCGGCCTGTCGGAGGCCTTCTCCGTGTCCAACGGCACTAGACAGGGCTGTCCCCTGTCCCCCCTGATTTTCATACTAACAATGGAACCCCTGCTCCGCAAACTCAAGGAGAATCCTGACATTAAAGGCATTGACATCAAACGTAAACAGTACAAAGTAGCGGCATACGCGGATGACGTTCTCCTCTTCCTCTCCGAACCCATCACTACCATCCCGAATTTACTGAAAGACTTCGCACTCTTCAAATCTTTATCAAATTTACAAATTAACTTTTCCAAGTCCAAAGCTCTCAACATATCACTGTCCGATGACACCGTAGCACAGTGCAAACAAAATTTTCCCTTTAAAACTCAAGCAATAACCTACCTCGGCATTAAAATTCCCACCAAACTGGCGGACTTATTTAGGCTAAACTTCCTTCCAATCCTCCAAACCATTCAGACCGACCTGCAGAAGTGGCAAGTAGGACCGTTCTCTTGGTTCGGTAGGATTGCTATACTGAAAATGAATGTACTACCCAGGTTACTCTATCTCCTTCAATCCATCCCCATACTCCTTCCACCCTCCTTCTTTTCTTCCTACACGAAAATATGTAGGAAATTCATTTGGTTCGCCAAACAGCCCAGGCTCAATTGGCACAGACTGACATCCCCTAAATTGAGGGGAGGCTTACAAGTACCGGACGTACAAACCTACCACCGGGTGTGCCATTTGGCCCGAATTGTAGACTGGCACTTACATGACAAAAACAAAGAATGGGTACACATTGAAAATGCATTCACCTCGATTCCGCTACAACTTCTACCCTGGCTAAACCCACAACGAGTGCCGAAAGCAGCCACCGCAAATCCCATAATTAACTCCACTCTACAGACCTTCAGAGCTGCTTGCAAAGCGCTCCAGATACGACCTACACCAGGCCCAATGACCCCCGTAGAAGACAATCCGGATTTTACGCCAGGTGTGTCTTTACGTCATCCACTGAATGACCCCCATAGACCCCGTCTTAGAGTGCAACAACTATTCCACCAAGGACACCTTATGTCACATCAAGCCATGTCAGAAAAGTTCCCAGAATTGGACATTCCTTTCTACAAATACCTCCAGATCCGTCATTTCCTTCATAGTCTCCAACACGAAACAGACATACGTAGGGACCTCACTCCTTTTGAACTCCTATGCACCAGTCCTGAACCTCAAAGACACCTCATCTCAACCATTCATACTCTTTTTTATCCACCTAACAACACCAAGGAAGACATTTTAATCAGACAATGGGAAACTGATTTGAACCTCTCCCTTACCCCCGATGAGTGGAAAAACATACACTACCACATTCACAAAGGCTCAATCAATGTATCGATTCAAGAATGCAGATACAAAATACTCACAAAATGGTACAGGACCCCTGACAAAATTAATAAATTCATACCGAATATTTCTCCTAAATGCTGGAGATGTAACACAGCCAGAGGCACTCTCCTACATATTTGGTGGGAATGTCCCCTCATCCAACCGTATTGGTCTGAAATCCACCGCCTGATCACACAGATAACGACTTTTACCCCGGACTACACTCCGGCCCAATTTCTACTCCACCACACCTCCATTCCTCAACGTATATACAAGAAGTCGCTGGTCCTGCATCTCATCAATGCAGCAAATATGTGCATCCCAGTCCATTGGAGAAGCACGTCCCCTCCCTCGATCGCTGAATGGATCCGGAGAGTGGACAGACTGGCTGAGATAGAAAACCTCATACACCAATCTGCTGACACTCCTTCGAAATACAGGGAAACTTGGGCTTGCTGGGCCCATTTTAGAGAATCGCAACAGACCCCCACCCCCCCCAATCGACTACCCACTGATTCTGACGACAATGTAAGGCCATGCACAACTGAGCACATAAACACATGAATCAGCATGTCCCCAACCCTGACCTTCCGTCTTCCTTTTGTCTCCCTCTCTCACACAGACAACTCCTAATTGCATGTATTCATGTTGCATCATCTCATCCTTGGGAATTGCCCAGTTAGATGGGAACACTTCCTCGACAATCACACCGAACCGACATTTATAGCCAGGAGACACTTGTATACACCCTCCCTGAGCACAGATAGATCCCATTAGGGGTGCTCAGGACTGAGGGTTGAACTACCACGGTCGGCAAAACATTACTTGATTCTTCTTCAATACTGACATCCTACGTTGACTAAGACTCGTATCCCCAACAAACGGGCTTTATACTTACGATCTCTCAACCTATTTGGCTTAACTAGCAACACCCGCTAACACACAAAGGATTGGTCAGAGACTTCCGTAACCCTATAACCTCCAAAATCCTTTACCCTACAGGTTGCTTGTCTATGCCTCAACTACATTTCTTATATGATATAAGTTCTGCTCCCTCGGACGATGTATGTTGAATCTGTCTAACGCATATCACTATATTACAACAGTTGATGTACTGAACTTTTTTTTTTTCTGTATATGTGAAAACTTAATAAAATACTTTTGAAAAAAAAAAAAAATAAATAACTATAAATAATTATAACAAATAATATTAATACATTTTATTCAACAATATAATCAAATCAAAAACACTGAAATTTGTCCAAACAAGGGTGAAATATTACTAGTCACTGTAATACTAGACACTGCATGTTGGCTTAGTAAACATCCCGGGTATGAAAAATTTTGAAACATGGGACTGCACAAAGTCTGATGTCACAATCAGGACAATGGAACCTGGTTTCCCTTTGGATTTTCTTTCCACTGTCATCTCGCTTCGAGCAGCAAACCACTCCTTTTAGGTGCTGACTTTTTCTCAGTTGGTGGGATGTAGTCCATGAAGTGACGACCAGTCAGGAGTTCAAGGTTGACAACACCAGCAGCACATCATCCAGCTTTATTCACAGCCATTGGTGTTTGGTGGTTCACAAAGATCAGTTCGGCAACGTTCCTAATAAATTCAGAATGGCTCACAGGCTTGTCACTCTTTTTTGAGCAGAATGTAGGTATTCCACAAGCATTGCTCAAGAAGATGCCTGAAGATCTTCTTGTAATACTTCTTTTGCTGTTTCCTCATTGCTGGATAGAATGTCATTGCTTGGTCAGCTCTGTCAACACCTCCCATGGTGTTATGCCCTGTACACACGGTCGGATTTTCCAATGGAAAATGTGCGATCGGAGCTTGTTGTCGGAAATTCCGACCGTGTGTGGGCTCCATCGGACTTTTTTCATCGGAATTTCTGACACACAAAGTTTGAGAGCAGGCTATAAAATTTTCCGACAACAAAATCTGATTGCGTCAATTCCGACCGTTTGTGGACAATTCCGACGCACAAAGTGCATGCTCAAAATAAATTCTGAGACGGAACTGCTCGGTCCGGTAAAATTAGAGTTCAGAATGGATATAGCACTTATAGCACTTATAGCACTTTCGTCATGCTGCAATGTTTTAAATTGTTTAATGCAGCGCACTCTCTTCTTCTTTATAATCCTAGAAGAATGAAATAGTTTTGCTGCTCATATTCACACAGAGTTCTCCCAGACTTCTTTCTTTATTATTTCTTGTGATTTCATCAATATAATATTTTTATTTGTCACATCTACAGATTTTTTTTTATGTTTTTAGATTAAATAATTATTTTTGGATTTTTTTTAACGGCTGATCTTGTGATTTTTTTTTTTAACTCCAGAATATTTTTGGGTGTGTTTTGTGTGTCATGTTACAACAACACGATTATTATCTTGTATTATTTAATCTCAGGGAGGTTGCTTGGTGTTGGTGTCTCTTGTTACTTTCACATTGTATTTTTGAAATGTACCTGCCTCCTCACAAACAAACTGTCCTTTTTGAAGGAAAACACACATAGGCAAGTATAACCACTTCAGCCCCGGAAGGTTTTACCCCCTTCCTGACCAGAGCACTTTTTACAATTCGGCACTGCGTCGCTTTAACTGCTAATTGCGCGGTCATGCAATGCTGTACCCAAACGAAATTTGCGTCCTTTTCTTCCCACAAATAGAGCTTTCTTTTGATGGTATTTGATCACCTCTGCCGTTTTTATTTTTTGCGCTATACACGGAAAAAGACCGAAAATTTAAAAAAAAAATGATATTTTCTACTTTTTGTTCTAAAAAAAATCCAATAAACTCAATTTTAGTCATACATTTAGGCCAAAATGTATTCGGCCACATGTCTTTGGTAGAAAAAATGTCAATAAGTGTATATTTATTGGTTTGCGCAAAAGTTATAGCGCCTACAAACTAGGGTACATTTTCTGGAATTTACACAGCCTTTAATTTATGACTGCCTATGTCGTTTCTTGAGGTGCTAAAATGGCAGGGCAGTACAAAACCCCCACAAATGACCCAATTTTGGAAAGTAGACACCCCAAGGAATTTGCTGAGAGGCATGTTGAGCCCATTGAATATTCATTTTTTTTGTCCCAAGTGATTGAATAATGACAAAAAAAAAAAAAAAATTACAAAAAGTTGTCACTAAATGATATATTGCTCACACAGGCCATGGGCATATGTGGAATTGCACCCCAAAATACATTTATCTGCTTCTCCTGAGTATGGGGATACCACATGTGTGGGACTTTTTGGGAGCCTAGCCGCGTACGGGGCCCCGAAAACCAATCACTGCTTTCAGGATTTCTAAGGGCGTACATTTTTGATTTTACTCCTCACTACCTATCACAGTTTTGAAGGCCATAAAATGCCCAGATGGCATAAAACCCCCCCAAATGACCCCATTTTGGAAAGTAGAGACCCCAAGCTATTTGCTTTGAGGCATGTTGAGTCCATGGAATGTTTTATATTTTGACACAAGTTGCGGGAAAGTGACAATTTTTTTTTTTTTTTTTTTTTGCACAAAGTTGTCACTAAATGATATATTGCTCACACAGGCCATGGGCATATGTGGAATTGCACCCCAAAATACATTTAGCTGCTTCTCCTGAGTACGGGGATACCACATGTGTGGGACTTTTTGAGAGCCTAGCCGCGTACGGGGCCCCGAAAACCAATCACTGCCTTCAGGATTTCTAAGGGCGTACATTTTTGATTTTACTCTTCACTACCTATCACAGTTTTGGAGTCCATGGAATGCCCAGGTGGCACAAACCCCCCCAAATGACCCCATTTTGGAAAGTAGATACCCCAAGCTATTTGCTGAGAGGCATGGTGAGTATTTTGCAGCTCTCATTTGTTTTTGAAAATAAAGAAAGACGAGAAAAAAAAAATTTTTTTTTCTTTTTTCAATTTTCAAAACTTTGTGACAAAAAGTGAGGTCTGCAAAATACTCACTATACCTCTCATCAAATATCTTGGGGTGTCTACTTTCCAAAATGGGGTCATTTGGGGGGGTTTTTTGCCACCTGGGCATTCCATGGCCTCCGAAACTGTGATAGGCAGTAAAGAGTGAAATCAAAAATTTACGGCCTTAGAAAGCCTGAAGGCGGTGCTTGGTTTTCGGGGTCCCGTGCGCGGCTAGGCTCCCAAAAAGTCTCACACATGTGGTATCCCCGTACTCAGGAGAAGCAACAGAATGTATTTTGGGGTGTAATTTCACATATTCCCATGGCATGTTTGAGCAATATATCATTTAGTGACAACTTTGCGCAAAAAAAAATAAAAAAAATAAAAAATTGTCTCTTTCCCGCAACTTGTGTCACAATATAAAATATTCCATGGACTCGACATGCCTCTCAGCAAATAGCTTGGGGTGTCTACTTTCCAAAATGGGGTCATTTGGGGGGGGTTTGAACTGTCCTGGCATTTTATGCACAACATCTAGAAGCTTATGTCACACATCACCCACTCTTCTAACCACTTGAAGACAAAGCCCTCTCTGACACTTTTTGATTACATAAAAAAATAATTTTTTTTTGCAAGAAAATTACTTTGAACCCCCAAACATTATATATTTTTTTAAAGCAAATGCCCTACAGATTAAAATGGTGGGTGTTTCATTTTTTTTTTCACACACTATTTGCGCAGCGATTTTTCAAACGCATTTTTTGGGGAAAAAACACACTTTTTAAAATTTTAATGCACTAAAACACACTATATTGCCCAAATGTTTGATGAAATAAAAAAGATGATCTTAGGCCGAGTACATGGATACCAAACATGACATGCTTTAAAATTGCGCACAAACGTGCAGTGGCGACAAACTAAATACATTTTTAAAAGCCTTTAAAAGCCTTTACAGGTTACCACTTTAGATTTACAGAGGAGGTCTACTGCTAAAATTACTGCCCTCGATCTGACATTCGCGGTGATACCTCACATGCATGGTGCAATTGCTGTTTACATTTGACGCCAGACCGACGCTTGAGTTCGCCTTAGCGCAAGAGCAGGGGGGACAGGGGTGCTTTTTTTTTTTTTTTTTCTTTATTATTATTTATTTTTTATCTTATTTTTAAACTGTTCCTTTCATTTTTTTTTTTTAAATCATTTTTATTGTTATCTCAGGGAATGTAAATATCCCCTATCATAGCAATAGGTAGTGACAGGTACTCTTTTTTGCAAAAATTGGGGTCTATTAGACCCTAGATCTCTCCTCTGCCCTCAAAGCATCTGACCACACCAAGATCGGTGTGATAAAATGCTTTCCCAATTTCCCAATGGCGCTGTTTACATCCGGCGAAATCTAAGTCATAAAATGCTCGTAGCTTCCGGTTTCTTAGGCCATAGAGATGTTTGGAGCCACTCTGGTCTCTGATCAGCTCTATGGTCAGCTGGCTGAATCACCGGCTGCATTCTCAGGTTCCCTGTTGAGACAGGAGAGCCAGAGAAAAACACGGAAGATGTTGGGGGGGCATTCCCTCCCACTGCTTGTAAAAGCAGTCTAGAGGCTAATTAGCTGCTAGGATTGCTTTTACATGAAAGCCGATCGCTGGCTGAAAAGAATGATACCAAGATGATACCTAAACCTGCAGGCATCATTCTGGTATAACCATTCAAAGTCGTGAATGGCGTACCTGAAGACAAAAAAATGGTTAACAATAAAGCACAGTAAACGGTAAGGTATAAAAAATTGCATACCTGAAAAACAAACATGATAAAACATAATAACAATAAAACATTGCAGAATAGAATACAGTAAAAAAGAGCAGAACAAGAGAGAGAGAATAGAGAGAGAGAGAACAATAAAATGACAACTATTTTTTTTTATTTTATATTTTTGTATGTGTTTTTTTTTTTTACACTTTTTTTTGTAACTAACTTTTATAACTGTAACCGGTTCCAGGTTCGGGTCTCTCAAAATGCGATGGCATCTTGGGAGACCCTGTGAAAGTGTGCCTAGTCTGTGCAATGCTGTACCCTACGCTAATACTCAACTAATGAATGGTAGCGTTCAAAACATTCACCAATGCAAAGACCAGGATTGTCAGGACAGGAGGGACAATAATAGCGGGTGTCACGCCTATATCCGCGCTTGCTGCAGACACAACATCTTTTTTGGGGGGGTTCGCTGGGTAGGGGTACTCGGGAGGACATAAAGAAAATGCCTCTCATGCAGCCGACTGCATTTGGTTGGGGATGTGAATGGGGGAAGTACGGGCGCTGCAGAAGCGGTGGGTTCCCAATTAGGATTGGCGAATGCAGCAGGAAGGGCACTATGGGCACGACGGGCCTGTGTTTGTCTTTTTGGTGGCAGCGGGACACTACTTGTGCTTGCCACCTCACCAGCTTGAACTGCACTTATGGGACTCGCCACGTCACCAAGTGTTACTGCAGTGCTGGTTTGACTACGACCGGGGTGTACTAGGCCGCTGGTGCTTGCCAGTTCACCAAAACGCTACAAAAAAAACTGTTAGCGATCGCAGGGATCAGGCCTGACTCTGCGAACGCTGCAGTTATGCGTTTAGTGTTTTGTAAGTGACAGTGATCGATCGATACTGCACTTGCGTGGGCTGGGCTGGGCCGGGCGGAGGGGCAAAACACAGGTGCTAGCAGGTATCTGGGCTGATCCCACTAACACTGCGTTTGTGGGAACCCTAAACTGCTGGGGACGCTAGTATAGATCTGATCAGATCAGATATTCAACCGATCAGATACTATACCACTAAGGGAGGTGTACGGTGCGTGCGTGGGTGTTAGCGGTACTGGCGCTAACCTGACGCTGCCTGGGGCTGGTGCTTGCCAGTTCACCAAAACGTTACCAAAAAAACTGTTAGCGATCGCAGGGATCAGGCCTGACTCTGCGAACGCTGCAGTTATGCGTTTAGTGTTTTGTAAGTGACAGTGATCGATCGATACTGCACTTGGGTGGGCTGGGCCGGGCGGAGGGGCAAAACGCAGGTGCTAGCAGGTATCTGGGCTGATCCCGCTAACACTGCGTGTTTGGGAACCCTAAACTGCTGGGGACGCTAGTATAGATTTGATCGGATCAGATATTGATCCGTTCAGATACTATACCACTAAGGGAGGTGTACGCTGCGTGCGTGGGTGTTAGCGGTACTGGCGCTAACCTGACGCTGCCTGGGGCTGGTGCTTGCCAGTTCACCAAAACGCTACTAAGAAAACTGTTAGCGATCACAGGGATCAGGCCTGACTCTGTGAACGCTGCAGTTATGCGTTTAGTGTTTTGTAAGTGACAGTGATCGATCGATACTGCACTTGGGTGGGCTGGGCAGAGGGGAAAAACGCAGGTGCTAGCGGGTATCTGGGCTGATCCCGCTAACACTGCATTTTTGGGAACCCTAAACTGCTGGGGACACTAGTATAGATCTGATCGGATCAGATATTGATCCGTTCTGATGCTATACCACTAAGGGAGGCGTATGCTGCGTGCGTGGGTGTTAGCGTTACTGGCGCTAATCTGACGCTGCCTGGGGCGACGCATATCACCGCCGGGCGATCAGGGGGCTAAACCTTTATTCGGTAATAAACGGCGGGTGCCCTGACACTATAAAAAATAAACGAACTAACCAGCGTCACCCGTAACGGTTATACGGTGATCAGTGGTGAAAGGGTTAACTAGGGGGCAATCAAGGGGTTAAAACATTTATTAGATAGTATATGGGGGTCCCTGTCGCTATAAAACGCTGACGGCGAACCTAAATATTTACCTCCCTAACTAGCGTCACCAGCGACACTAATACAGCGATCAGAAAAATAATCGCTTAGTGACACTGGTGACAGGGGGTGATCAAGGGGTTAAAACTTTATTAGGGGGGGTTAGGGGGGTATCCTAGACCTAAAGGGGGGTAATACTCACTGCCCTAACACTGTAACTGTCACAAACTGACACCATGCAGTAATCAGAAAAAAAAAAAAAAAAATACTGCTGGTGTCAGTTTGTGACAGGGGGGGGTGATTGGGGGGGGATCGGGGGCGATCGGGGGGGGATCGGGGGTGTAAAGTATGCCTGGCATGTTCTACTGTGTGTGTGTGTGTTGTGCACTTACATGTCTTCTCTCCTCGGCGCTGGAACGGAAACTGCCGAGGAGAGATGACATCACATCCTCTGCCTGTGTGAAACTACACACAGGCAGGGGAGGATTCCGATTGGCTGGGAGCGATCGCAAGGGGGGGGCCACGATCGGATGGTCTCCCCCTCGCCTCCCGACGCTCCCAGTCAAATGCCGACCGCCGCTGGCACCGGGGGGGGTCCGATAGGATCAAGTACGGGTACGTGATTCTGCCTGCCCGTGCCATTCTGCCGCCGTATATGTGCGTTAGGCGGTCGGCAAGTGGATAATTGAAAAAAAAATTCCTTTATTAAGGGCTCATAACCAAACAAAGAGGAAGGCAACGCTGGATAAACAGCAGAAATTGGTGAAGCCTTTGGCCCCCAGGGCACACATCAATTACTTATTATTTACTGCAAAATTGGTGGCCTGAGGAGTCCATATATAAGGGAGTACAATCTGGTCCAGAAGTCCAAGAGATCATGAACAGCAGCAGATGACATGTATGTCCCCAGGCTGTGGTCATACAAGAGCCTGCATCTTTTGCCAGACCATATTGAACCCAGGCCATCACTCTCTGGTCTTCCTTACACGCTTCCTTCCTAGCTGTGGCTCTGGTGTTGGAGGTGTGGCAGGAGGAGGAGTAGGACCTGGAGGAGGAGGAGGAGGAGGACCATGGGTGAGCTCACAAATGTAGCTTTGGCATGTGAGTTTGCCCATCAACCCTTTATGTAGTGCTTCTAAGATGAGAAACTCACATAAGAGTCGTTGGCCCTCCTCCATTTGCTGCATTTTGCCTGCTGTTAGGTCAGCAAACTCCTCTTCAACACTGTGGGGTGTTCTGAGGGCCTCAGTAGCCTTCCAAAATAGGCCAATTGCAGCCTCCTCCAGATTAATCCTCTTCCTGCCACTTTTTCTTTGAAGGTGAAGGGTAGGGACCTGGGTATCGGGCAGGCTACATGGCCCGGCCACCTCCTGGCTGAGACTTTCCTGTGTATGAAAAAGGGACATCGTTTTAGGTTTTGGTTCATCAATCACAATTAGAAATTAGTACTCCAAACTAACATAGATTTAACATCATTAATTTGACAACCAGAAATATTTTGAAGAATGCTGTACCTGGCTCAAGCTGGGCTCCTCCACATGTTGCTGCCTGGAAGGCCCAGGTTGGATGTCAGAAGCCTCAGCTGGGGGTGAAGGAAGCGTGGAAGGAAGAGTGGAGAGTGCTGACCTGGGTTCAGTCTGACCTGCCAGAAAATGCAGCCTGTCATAGTACCACAGCCTGGGGACATAAATGTCATCTGCTGCTCCTGATCTCTGGAAATCCTGGACCTTCTTGCGCTCCCTTAGAAAAGTGCTCCTCATGCCACCAATAAGGATCTTCAAATAAGTGATGTCTGCCGTGGGGATCACCGGCTTCACAAATTCCAGCAATTTATCCAGCGCTGCCTTCCTCTTTGTTTGGTTCTTATATTCGGGGTGGTTTACCTGCCACAGACAGGGCAGCTCCCTGAACATATCAATGAATATGGGGATAAAGTCCTGATTATTCAATATATCCATTTTCTCTGCAAGACACAACACAAGACAAACCCTAATGTCAGGCTAAACACTCCTAATCTTGTCCCAATATAGGCCTCAATCTCTAAGCAGTATAGGCACTATACGTACTACGCACGCATGTTACGCTTTATATACACTGCACATGCGTGAAACTCCGCCCGCCCCTGACATTCTTTATAGTCTATTCCCCGCCCCTTCTCGTTCGGCGCACTGGGGGAAGAGCATATGGCGGAGACACAACAGGTGCATGCTAATTACAGCAACGAGGAGGAGGAGGAGGAGGAAAGCCCGGAGCCAGAAATGTCACGATCCCGGAGGAGACGATATAAGGCATCAAATATGTCCTTTGTGGAGATGTTGGAGATGGTGGACATCTTGAAAAGGCCTGACTATGACGGGAAGTATGGACCTTACCCCAACCCCAATGTCAGAAAGGTCAAGATCATGGAGAAAGTTGTGAAGAGTCTGCACAGAAATTTTGGGGTACGACAATCCAAAGATCAACTCAGGAAACGGTCGGACCTCAAATTAAGGGGGCACGATCAGTATAGAAGGATCAGGAGAGTGCTGCAAAAAAGTAAGTAGTTGTCCTGTGTTCCTATTCTTTATTTCTATTACGTTTGTACTGCTCCATGTGCTTTTCTTTACTGTTGTACAGTTTAAAATGGCAACTTTCATGTTCATGGGCACATTATTCGTTCATCGGAAACAATGTTCGTTCGGCCAGTCAAACACCATGTTTTGGCCAGATGCATTTCAATACATTTTTTCTGGGCTAATTCTCTTAAAATAATTTAGTTGTCTAGATGGGTTTGTAACTAGAATGAAATGCAAACTAGATTCTGTGTAAGGAGAGGACACTCAGCAGCTGTTTACACATCTGGACACAGGAGCACTAGTGTGGGACACCAGAACACTCTTTTTATTAGGGGGCCCACACAGGTGCTCCAGTGTATACTATAGGGGTGACTCCATCTGTGAAGCTTGTACAAAACAGGTAAGCAAGCTTGACAAAGTTACAAAATATTTCTTCATCTTTGAACTCTGCCAAAATAGACAATTGTACCCCACTTCCAAGCAATGTTTCAGATTCCTATTTCTGCCATCAAATATCTGTGTGCTAAGTACAGTACCTGACCGCGAGATTGTGTTTCCAGCGCGATACCATCGCGCTGGTTCTCGGCGACAGGGTACTGTGAATGTCGCGCTGGCTCACTCATCGGGAAAGGAAAACTTTGTTTTCCTTCCCCGATGAGTGACAGGCAGCGCTGACAGCTGTCTAGTATGAATCCTGAGGCGGGAACACCGCGCCAAATTTTAAATGAAAAAACTGGCGTGGGTTCCCCCCTAGGAGCATACCAGGCCCTTAGGTCTGGCATGGATTGTAAGGGGAACCCCCTATGCCGAAAAATCGGCGTGGGGGTCCCCCCCCCCCAATCCATACCAGACCCTTATCCGAGCACGCAGCCCGGCCGGCCAGGAAAGGGGGTGGGGACGAGCGAGCGCCCCCCCCCTCCTGAGCCGTACCAGGCCGCATGCCCTCAACATGGGGGGGTGGGTGCCTTGGGGGAGGGGGGGCGCCCTGCGGGGCCCCCCCACCCCAAAGCACCTTGTCCCCATGTTGATGAGGACAAGGGCCTCTTCCCGACAACCCTGGCCGTTGGTTGTCGGGGTCTGCGGGCGGGGGGCTTATCGGAATCCGGGGGCCCCCCTTAATAAGGGGGCCCCCAGATCCTGGCCCCCCACCCTGTGTGAATGAGTTTGGGGTACATGGTACCCCTACCCATTCACCTATGCAAAAGTGTCAATATAAAAAAAACACATTACACAGGTTTTAAGAATAATTTATTAGTCAGCTCCGGGGTCTTCTTCCGACTTCGGGGGGTCTCCTTCCGACTTCTCCCGGTGTTCGGCCTCTTCTCCCGGGCCCCGCCGCTATCTTCTTCCAGCTCTATTGCCAGCGAGGGGCCCGGTCTGCTGCCGCTGTCTTGTCGCCGCTGTCTCGCCGCCGCTGTCTCGCCGCTTCTTCTCTTCTTTTCTTCTTCCCCGATGTTGACACGACGCTCTCTCCGGCTCGAATGCTGTGTGCGAGCTGCGGAGCCATTTATATAGGCGGTAACCCCGCCCCCTTACGACGTCATGGTCCCAGCATGCGCAGGGACTCTGGCGTCATAAGGGGGCGTGGCCCCAGAGTCCCTGCGCATGCTGGGACCATGACGTCGTAAGGGGGCGGGGTTACCGCCTATATAAATGGCTCCGCAGCTCGCACACAGCATTCGAGCCGGAGAGAGCGTCATGTCAACATCGGGGAAGAAGAAAAGAAGAGAAGAAGCGGCGAGACAGCGGCGGCGAGACAGCGGCGACAAGACAGCGGCAGCAGACCGGGCCCCTCGCTGGCAATAGAGCTGGAAGAAGATAGCGGCGGGGCCCGGGAGAAGAGGCCGAACACCGGGAGAAGTCGGAAGGAGACCCCCCGAAGTCGGAAGAAGACCCCGGAGCTGACTAATAAATTATTCTTAAAACCTGTGTAATGTGTTTTTTTTATATTGACACTTTTGCCTAGGTGAATGGGTAGGGGTACCATGTACCCCAAACTCATTCACACAGGGCGGGGGGCCGGGATCTGGGGGCCCCCTTATTAAGGGGGGCCCCCGGATTCCGATAAGCCCCCCGCCCGCAGACCTCGACAACCAACGGCCAGGGTTGTCGGGAAGAGGCCCTTGTCCTCATCAACATGGGGACAAGGTGCTTTGGGGTGGGGGGGCCCCCCGCAGGGCGCCCCCCTCCCCCAAGGCACCCACCCCCCCATGTTGAGGGCATGCGGCCTGGTACGGCTCAGGAGGGGGGGGCGCTCGCTCGTCCCCACCCCCTTTCCTGGCCGGCCGGGCTGCGTGCTCGGATAAGGGTCTGGTATGGATTGGGGGGGTACCCCCACGCCGATTTTTCGGCATAGGGGGTTCCCCTTACAATCCATGCCAGACCTAAGGGCCTGGTATGCTCCTAGGGGGGAACCCACGCCGGTTTTTTCATTTAAAATTTGGCGCGGTGTTCCCGCCTCAGGATTCATACCAGACAGCTGTCAGCGCTGCCTGTCACTCATCGGGGAAGGAAAACAAAGTTTTCCTTTCCCGATGAGTGAGCCATCTCGGCGCTGGCTCCTGCGACGGGGCTCGTAGGTGTCAAATCTCGCCGAGAAGTGCGGCGAGATTGACACAATATCGCGGTCACCTACTGTATACCTATTTTTTTTACATAGGGGGGAAAGACTTGGAGGACACCACTCAGCAGAGGAGACCACGGACCCCCCACCTCATGAAGAAGGGGAAATCCCACAAACACAACAGGAGGAGGAGGAGGGAGACATGGTGGAAATAGTCACCACAACAGGCGAGTGTCTGCGACCACAGGCTCAGGTAAGAGATGGATGCTGGCATACAGTACATGACCGCGAGATTGTATTTCCCATCACGCTGGTTCTTGGCGACAGGGTACTGTGCATGATGCGCTGGCTCACTCATTGGGAAAGGAAAACTTTTTTTTCCTTTCGCGATGAGCGACAGGCAGTGCTGACAGCTGTCTGGTATGAATCCTGAGGGGGAACGCAGCGCCAAAGTTTAAATGAAAAAAATGGTGTGGGTTCCCCCCCAGGGGCATACCAGGTCCTTAGGTCTGGTATGGATTATAAGGGGAACCCCCTACGCCGAAATATCGGCGTGGGGGTCCCCCCAAAATCCATACCAGACCGTTATCCGAGCACGCAGCCTGGCCGGTCAGGAAAGGGGGTGGGGACGAGTGAGCGCCCCCCTCCTAAACTGTACCAGGCCGCATGCCCTCAACATGGGGGGTTGGTGCCTTGGGGGAGGGGGTGCCCTGTGGGCCCCCCCACCCCAAAGCACCTTGCCCCCATGCTGATGAGGACAAGGGCCTCTTCCCGACAACCCTGGCCATTGGTTGTCGGGGTCTGCAGACAGGGGGCTTATCGGAATCCGGGAGCCCCCTTTAATAAGGGGGCCCCAGATCCCGGCCTCCCAACCTATGTGAATGAGTATGGAGTACATGGTACCCCTACCCATTCACCTAGGAAAATAAAGTGTTAATAAAAAAAACACACTACACAGGTTTTAAAAGAATTTTATTAGGCAGCTCCAGGGGGCATCTCTTCCGACTTCTCTTGCTAGCAGGGGCCCAGTCTGCTGCCGCTGTCCGGTTCTTCTCCCGTATCTTTTGCCGGACTCCCCCGCTATCTTCTTCCAGCTCTATTGCTAGCAGGAGACCTGTCTGCTCCGCTGTCTTGTCCCCTCTTCCCTTCTTCTCTTCTTCTGATGTTGACACAACGCTCTCTCCTGCTGGAATGGTGTGTCTGAGCTGCGGAGCCATTTATATAGGTGGCGACCCCGCCCCCTTGTGACGTCACAGTCTCAGCATGCACAGAGACTCTGGCGTCATAAGGGGGCATGACCCCAGAGTCCCTGCACATGCTGGGACTGTGACGTCACAAGGGGGCGAGGTCACCGCCTATATAAATGGCTCCGCAGCTCGGACACACCATTCCAGCAGGAGAGAGCGTCATGTCAACATCAGAAGAAGAGAAGAAGAGAAGAGAAGAAGAGAAGAGGGGACAAGACAGTGGAGCAGACCAGGTCCCCCGCTAGCAATAGAGCTGGAAGAAGATAGCGGGGGAGTCCGGCAGAAGATACAGGAGAATAACCGGACAGTGGCAGCAGACCAGGCCCCCGCTAGCAAGAGAGCTGGAAGAAGATAGCGGAGGGGCCCCGGGAGAAGAGGTGGAACACCGGGAGAAGAAGACCCCTGAAGTCGGAAGAGACCCCCCAGAGCTGCC
The DNA here is from genome assembly GCF_042186555.1 of Aquarana catesbeiana. Taxonomy (NCBI): domain Eukaryota; kingdom Metazoa; phylum Chordata; class Amphibia; order Anura; family Ranidae; genus Aquarana; species Aquarana catesbeiana. The sequence goes on from NC_133324.1 coordinate 638,257,704, forward strand.
TAATAAATTTCTTTTAAAACCTGTGTAGTGTGTTTTTCTTATTAACACTTTATTTTCCTAGGTGAATGGGTAGGGGTACCATGTACTCCATACTCATTCACATAGGTTGCGGGGCCGGGATCTGGGGCCCCCTTATTAAAGGGCGCTCCCTGATTCTGATAAGCCCCCCGTCTGCAGACTCCGACAACCAACGGCCAGGGTTGTCGGGAAGAGGCCCTTGTCCTCATCAACATGGGGTCAAGGTGCTTTGGGGTGGGGGGGCCCACCCCCCTTCCTGACCGGCCGGGCTGCGTGCTCGGATAACGGTCTGGTATGGATTTTGGGGGGACCCCCACGCCAATTTTTCAGCGTAGGGGGTTCCCCTTACAATCCATACCAGACCTAAGGGCCTGGTATGCCTCTGGGGGGGAACCCAAGCCGGTTTTTTCATTTAAAATTTGGCGCGGCGTTTCCCTTCAGGATTCATACCAGACAGCTGTCAGCACTGCCTGTCGCTCATCGTGAAAGGAAAAAAAGTTTTCCTTTCCCGATGAGTGAGCTATCTCGGCGCTGGCTCCCGCGACAGGTCTCGTATGTGTCAAATCTCGCCGAGAAAAGTGGCAAGATTGACACAATATTGCGGTCACCTACTGTATTTATAATACATGGTGTATTTCTTTTCTCTATTTTTAGGTGATGGGGATATGGTGGATGAAGGTCATTTCAACAGTGAAAGTGCCCAGACCTGAGGGGGTGTGGTCTGGAGCCGCATGGAATAGGAGGTGCAGTGTGAGAGCTCCGCTTGAGGCCTATCCTGTTACCTAATCCTGAGGGCTATATTTATTGCAAACCAATAGTTCTCAAGGCCATCACCCTATGCCAATCCACCCTCACCTCCAGGATTGAGGAGGTGAAGGTAGACATCTCCTTAATCCGGCAAGATATTCACAAATTGCGGGACCGGGTGTCCGAGATGGAACGCCGCATTGGCCAAGTGGAAGACGACCTGCTCCAGATTACCACTGAGCAACCACAGCATCAGCTGAACGCTGTCCTCTCCAAGCAGGACGATATGGAGAACCGCCTCCGCAGGTGCAACCTCCGCTTCGTAGGACTACCCGAGAGATCCGAGGGCGCAAACCCCCCTACGTACCTGGAAAACCATCTTGTCAAGTCCTTTGGAAGAGAGGCCTTCTCCTCTACATTTGTGGTGGAGCGTGCCCACTGCCTTGCAGCAAAGCCCCCACCTGCTGGAGCCCCCCCACGGACATTCATTGCCAAGCTTCTGAATTACCATGATCGAGATACCATCCTGCGTCTTACTCGAGAAAGAGGAAACATCCCAGTAGGGAATGTGATGGTGGAGGTGTTCCCGGACTTTTCGGCCGAAGTGCAGAAGAAAAGAGCAAGGTTCACGGAAGTGAAGCGGCTACTGCGGGTGCGCCATCTGCCATACGCAATGCTTTTTCCAGCCCGTCTCCGTGTGGTGAGCGAAGGCAAGGCGCACTTCTTTGAGGATCCTCAGGCTGTTTTCTCCTGGCTGGAACAGCTTGATGTGGCCGGCCCGGCTCTAGCCCGCACGCCCCATGTATTGATCCTGTGTTCCCATGTAGTTGAGACTGGCTGACTACCACCATCACACAGCTCGCATCTTCCCCGTAGGCCCCGGAAATGTGAGTTAGTTATACACTGCATCTACCTCCTTGCTTACTTTCCTTGTTAACTTTAACTCTATTTGCTGAGGCCCCGTTTTGACATTGCACTATCTGTATCTGAGCTGCAAGGCCCTTGTTCTCTCCCCCCTCACTACCAAGCCTAACCCAAGTGCCTTGAGCTGCTCACCTGCAACCACATCCCCTGAGACTGGACGTCCCCCCTGCATTGCTGTGCTCCGTCCAGTTTGTTCCCCCCCCAGACCCTGACGGTCACCCTGAAGCAGTGGCATTTATGCCACCCGTGACTCTCATCCACATGCCAATGTTTCCCTGGCCGGCCTCTGCCCCCTCACTGTTAGTGAATGGCGGAGTGTTGAATCTGCTATGCCGGTCCAGCATTTTTACAGTACGTTTGTTTTATTTTGTTTTACACACCTTTTTTCATCCCTTTTCTTTTGTTCTTGAATCCAAGCTGACACACCATATGTACTCTATTGTATTTGTATTGTTGATGCCATATTTTTACATGACAGTATTTCAGTTTGAATCTGCTGGGCTATCCCCCAATGCATGCTGGCCCCGCATATACCAGACAATCCTAATGCTGGTCCAGCATCATACAAGTGGTTATCTTGTCCTCCGGATGCCCAGCAGACAGGTCTATATTAGCAAAGCGCACCAAGGGTTGATTGTACTGTTTGAGGCTGCTTGCCGTTCCTTGGGTATCCGACTGCATATACTGAGTCTATCTCATGCATCATGGCCTCACTAAAAATAGTTACTTGGAATGTCCGAGGCCTGGGTGAGAGGGCCAAGCGCTTAGCGGTCCTCTCCCACCTCAAATCTCAGCGGGCGGACATCTCCATCCTTATTGAGACCCATCTAGCAGGTCAGAAGCAGATGAGCCTCAAGAAGCCCTGGGTGGGATGGCTATATCAAGCCCCTTACACCACTAACTCTCGCGGGGTAGCAATCCTTATTGCTAAAACTGTACGCTTCCAACTCCACACACTGCAGTCGGATCCCCAGGGACAGTCATTGTTTTTGCATGCTTCCATTGGGGGCCTGGAGATGCTCATCCTTGCGTTTTAGGTCCCCCCGCCATTCACCTTTGCTACGCTGCAGACTGGAGTTACCTTCATGGCACAACACCCATCAGTTCCGGCTATCTGGGCTGGGGATTTTAACATGGTTGTTGTCCCAAGCCTAGATCGGTTGAGCTTGGTCACCCCATCGGCTTCTGCACCTAGTTTACTAGATTTGGGAAATTTCTAATGGAGTTTGCCCTTATAGATACATGGAGACACAAACACCCACAACAAATACACTTCTCTTGCTTCACCCCCTCACGCTCAGCCATGTCCCGGTTAGACTATATCTTTCTCACTCCCTCCCTTCTTCCTCATCTCACAGACGTGGGCTTCGACACTAGAGTATTATCAGACCACTCCCCATATTGGGTCAACCTACGATTGCTAAACCCGCCTGCAGTTCGTATCTGGAGACTAAACCCATTTTGGCTCAATGTCCTAACGGATTTGGGCTCTGTCCAACTCGAGCTGGACCATTTCTTTCGCACAAATGAAGGCTCTGCCTCATTCAGATCCATCTGGAAGGCATTTAAAATGCATGCCCTATGGTCCTATCCACGCGCATCAATAGACACAAAGCAACCTCTAGACTCCTGCTTGGACAAGTGGAGGAGCGTCTGGACACCCTAGAACAGGCCTTTCAAAATGACCCAACAGCTACCAACGCCTCTCTCCTATGCATACAGGTTAGGCTCACAGACCAACTACACCTCCAGAAGGCCAAACAAGGCATCTTCTTCAGCAAACAACGTATATATGAGTTTGAGCTGGTAAGCTCTTAGCCTTTATGGCACACCTGGACCACAAGCCCCTAGTGGTGGTGTCTCTCCAGTCAGCGTCGGGGGCCATAGTTTCAGACCCAGACCAGGTGGCCGAGGAGTTCAGGACCTTTTACTTGGACCTATACTCCTCTACTCTCCTCTGTACTCATCACACCCACGATGAGCTTTCAGCATTCTTACAAGACATCGCTTTCCCAACACTTACCCCCTCCCAGGTCGCCCAGCTTGAAGCACCTATCACCACTGATTGCATAGCAGAAGCCTTGGCACATCTCCCTGCCTCTAAGACACCCGGCTCGGACGGTCTCCCCCTTGAATTCTATAGTCAATTCAGTGAAACTCTACTCCCTAAACTATGTAAGCTGTACACGCACATATTTGACTTGAACACACTCCCGACATTCATGGGCGAGGCCCTCATTGTTCTCATACCCAAGCCAGGTAAGGACCCACTATTTCCCGAATCATACAGACCTATATCCCTACTCCAATTGGACGTTAAAATATTGGCCAAAATCCTTGCCCTCCGTTTAAACAAAGTTATCCTTAACCTAATACACCCCGACCAGACTGGATTTATGCCCAACAAAAATACGGTCTTTAACCTTAGGCGGCTCCATATGAACCTTCAATCCCAACACACAGAAATTGGCTCCAGAGTAGTAGTCAGCCTAGACGCTGCTAAGGCGTTCGACTCCGTGGAATGGAGTTATCTCTGGGAATGCCTACATAGATTTGGCTTTGGCCCGAAATTTATAAAGTGTTTCCACTTTTGTACCAGGCCCCTACAGCTCGCATACAAGTAAACGGTAGAACCTCCTGCACGTTTTAACTCTCCCGTGGTACGCGCCAGGGCTGTCCCATATCGCCCCTATTATATGCCTTGGCTGTAGAGCCCTTGGCCATAGCTCTTAGAAATCACCCTGGCATTAGGGGCCTCAGCTGCGGCCAGCTGACAGAGGTCATCAGCTTGTATGCAGATGACATGCTCCTCTACCTTGCTGATGCTGGTCCCTCACTTCAAATAGCCCTTCAAACTATCACAGCCTTTGGAGTATTTTCCGGGCTTCAAATTAATTGGACCAAGTCCCACATCCTCCCATTAGATCTAGGCGTCCCAAATGCTGATCAAGACGCACTCCCACTAGTTAGAACCAACAGCATTAAATACTTCGGTGTGCTTGTCTCCAGATCCCTTCGGGATTACTTCACCCTTAATGTTGAACCCTTATTCCATGTCCTTAAGTCTAAAACACAAACATGGTCCCATCTCCCCTTGGGTGTAATGGGTCATATAAATTTAGTTAAAATGATCCTTCTCCCTAAACTCCTATATATCTTCTGGCAGGCCCCACTATACCTCCCCCCACGTATATTTAAATCCATGGAATCCATTATCAACACATTCATTTGGGGATCCTCCCGCCACAAATTGCCATGGCGAGTCCTGAAATGCCTGACCGAATTGGGTGGCGCCGCACTCCCCGACCTCTTCCTTTATTACGTAGCATCCCAAATATCCCATTTCTTCCACTTTAATCACTCTGACAGAGAGAGATACTCCACATTAGTTTGTTCCCAAACTCCAGACCCATTGTTTCACCCCTTTCAGATCTTATTTTGCGGCCCTCATAACTCATTTCGAAATGATGACACGAAACAAATGTTATTTCATCATTGTAGGATCTGGCAACTCGCTATGCATATTGGAGAGGCACCTTCCCCTCACTCTCACACACCCCTCTGGCACAACCCACACATGCCCGAACTAAAGTCTGTCCCTGACTATGGACTGTGGGTTGATAAGGGTATCATATACTTGTCGCAGGTGGTGTCGGGTGGGTTGGTTAAATCTTTTCAGACCCTCAAGGATAACTTTGCCCTACCTAATCATATGCTATTCCGCTATTTTCAACTTTCAAACGAATATCCCTCTTATATACATACCTCATGACGCCCTCAGCAGAGTCCACCGCTCACCAGTTGAAGTCTCGTTGGGAATCCAACTTGGGTGCACTGTCAGATGAAGACGGGAAGGAGGCTCTCGCCAACTGTAAAACCGTGTCCTCCAAATTGTCTGATCACCTTACCAACCTCTGTATCCTCCACAGGTCCTACTTGACTCCCTATCGCATTTCTAAGTACAGACCTGGCCACAACCCCAACTGCCCCAGTTGTAGTCACCCCAATGCATCATTCTACCATCTAATTTGGGCTTGCCCGTCCGTACAGGGGTTTTGGACCCAGGTGGTCCAGTTTCTTCATGATCACATGGGTTCTCCACTATCCCTATGCCCCCGGCATTGCGTGCTGGGACTCCTCTCACTCCCTGAAGGCGAGAAATATCTGAATATCCTCTTGCAAGAAACTCTATTCCTTGCTAGACTGCAAATTGCCATGATGTGGATGAGAGGACCCCCACCTACGCTACAACAGTGGATCAGTGCTGTCAACACCACCCTTCCCTATAAAAAACTGCTCTACATCCATAGAGGATGCCCTGATATCACAAAATCTGGGACAGATGGTTGGAGGATGCTTCCACTTGTGATGTGGAGGTTTAATTGCATTCCCAAGGGTTAACCGTATGAGTCCTATCTGTAACTATCTTCTTCTCCCTGCAAAAGCCCTTTGCTCATACATGTCTTTCCTGACCCTGATTTGTAGAGTACCTTAATGTTTATGACATGCTCACATAAATTGTAAATTGGATTGATTTGATATTGTTGCACCAATTACCCGTATGTCTGTATATTTTGTTTTATGCTCAATAAACGTTGTTTTTGATTTTAAAAAAAAAAGTGCCCAGATCCTGATCGGGGAGATCATGGGGTTAATAGGGACTTGGAAAACATCAAGCAAAACATCAATGACGTTCAAAACAAAATGAAGAACATCATTGATGTTTTAGAGAAAGTTTAAAACCCGAAATCCCTAATTTTGTTGGCTTTTCTTTCAGAAAGTTTTTTGCACATTTTTAAATATATTCTCGAAAAGCCAAATTTATAAGATGCACACAGTGTGTCAACATGTGCTATCTGCCATCACGGGAGATCAATGTCTGCGTTTTGGGGGTGCAACCCCTTCCTCAATAATAAAGTAGCTGAGAGGAAGTGGTTGCACCCACAAAACACATCCCTTGATCCCCCATGATGGCAGCTAGCACATGTTGACATTCAGCAATTTGTGTGCATCTTCAAAATTTGGCTTTTCCAGGGGTGACTTCACCCCATCTGCTGAACGCAATATCAAATATAAATACTAATGTCTGATATTGCCTTCAGTTTCTACAAAAGTTGAACTTTGTAAGTTCCAGATTTGTGTATTTCTTGTTGGTTTTAAACATGCCTGTTTTACCTTAAACTGACATTTCTACTTGTATTATTAATGTCACCTGTGTGGCTTCTTCTTTCATTGCTCCTAAACTTTTTTTGTGTGAAAATTTGTGTTTTCAGTGACAATGGGTGTTATTTCCTAAGGGCAAATCCACTTTGCACTACAAGTGCAGTTTCAGTGCAGTCTCAAGTGCACTTGTAGTGCAAAGTGTCTTTGCCTTTAGTAAATAACACACAACAGTGCTTTTGCATTTTACACAATCACGCCATTTTCAGGACTGTCCCAATTTCAGTAATGGTCAGCTAAAAGAAACACAAGCAGTAAATGTAAGCAAATAATTTTACAGTTAAAAAAAAAAATGTAATTTAAAAAATGTCTCAGACATTGTCTGGCATATTGATGGCCCCCCTACCCGTAAAGTATTCCATGTATCTTAGACGGACCTCACGGGCACTAAGGGGGGGCAAGCCAGAACGGCCAGCTTCAAGCGCCGTCAGGGTTGGTTCATTAAGATTCATAACTCTGGCTTCAGGCCAAACTGAGCCAACATAGTTCACAGAATTTCTCCGTAAAAAGTTGTGGAGAACACAGCAAGCCAGGATGATGTGATTAAGTTTATACTCCGCCATGTGTATGGGTGTAAGAAATAGGCAGAACCGGCTGGCCATTATTCCAAATGTGTTCTCCACCACTCTTCTGGCTCTGGCCAGCCGGTAATTAAAAACCCTCTGGTCCGGGGTGAGGGACCTCATAGGGAATGGCCGCATAAGATGGTCCCCCAGCGCAAACGCTTCATCCGCAACGAAGACGAATGGGAGTCCTTCCGCATTGTCTTCTGGAGGTGGCAAGTCCAAGCTGCCATTCTGGAGATGCCTGTAGAACTCAGTTGGGGCGATGACTCCACCATCTGACATCCAGCCATTCTTCCCCACGTCCACATACAGGAACTCATAAGTAGCTGACACTACCACCAACATCACAATACTATTGAACCCCTTGTAGTTGTAATAGTATGACCCCGAGTTGGGTGGTGAGATGATGTGGACGTGTTTCCCATCAATTGCCCCTCCGCAGTTAGGAAAGTCCCACCGTTGGGTAAAGTGGGAGGCCACAGTCTGCCATTCCTGTGGGTTGGAAGGAAACTGTGGAGTCAAACAAGAAAAATAAATTAATCATTTTGCACATAAACATGGAAAGCAGATTAGACACAAACATTCTTGGCCAACATCAGTATAACATTTATTTTAGGGAGTATTTAAAGACAAAGGTATAAGGTCCACCTATCAGATCCCCCCCCCCCATGGGCCATTTGATACATTTTATGGGGGGGAGATGTTTGGGACAGGTAACCCTCTCCACTTCATTGAGAGATGAATGCCTAAATAATATGTATTACTTTGGCCAGCCCCTCCTTACTTTACACTATTGGCAGCCCACTGGACAGGTAAGAAGTGTCATAATACAAAGAGATAAATACACACTGTACACATTTTAACTCATTTTAAGATTCTGCAATTACCTATCAAGATAATAATAGGATACAAAAACTTTAAACAGTACCATTTGAAAGTATTCAGGCCGGCCCTTGTACTACATGCTTTGGGGAATTCATCCATAAATCGGACCACAAAAGAGGTGGGTATAGTGTGTATGGGTTTGGCAAAGTCAGCAGAAAGAGGATTGGTATAAGCTGAGTTAGCAGTTGGGGGATTTTGGGACCCAAAATAAAAAAAAATCTGGCACTCTGCCTGAATTTCAAACACACATCACAATTTTGTACATTTTAGGGGGGTATTTAGGGTAAAGCACTACTATGAAGCTGACAAATTACATTGTTAAGTGACTACACGAGGTGAATATAGGCCCAGGAAAGCATGCTGGGGAGGTAAGTGAAGGCAAATATGTATGAAGGACAAAAAATAAAAACCGAAAATTCCAGCATGTATGAGGACAAAGGGGACATTTACAGCATATTACAATCATGGTAATTAGGGAATGAGGAAAGAAATACAGTATATTAACAAACATTAAATACAATAAATTGGGATGTTAAAGGATAAAAATCTTACCTTCATATACTCCTTCTGCAGGACCTGGATTATGGCAGAACAGGTGTCTGGGATAATGATCCCCAGAGCCTGGGGGGAGATGCCTGTCGAGAACTTGAGGTCCTGCAGGCTTCTCCCCGTCGCCGAGTACCACAGGGTGGCGAGTAGCCTCTGCTCTGGAGTGATAGCTTGCCTCATGCAGGTATCCTGCCTGCTGATATAGGGGGTCAGCAAAGCCAACAAACGGTGAAATACGGAGTCCGTCATCCGAAAGTTCCTGAAATCATCAGGATTATTCTCACGGATCTCACGGAGCAAAGGCATGTGACAGAACTGGTCACACTGGAGCAACCAATTCTTGGTCCATGAACTCCTCCCCACCCTGTTCATGGACTGGGCTTGTGTCAAAGTAAGGACCCCAAAGCCAAGCCCCCGCACAGCACGAACTTTACGAGGAGTACATATACGCAACATGGCTAGAAAACGGTTAGCTGCTCAGAACGAAGTAACAGAACGCAGTGAAGAACAGCAAGGCCTGTGAAGAGCAACCTGAAAATCAGTAACGAACGAACAAGAACACAATGACAAGTCAATGGGAACTCGCTGCATGCACTGAAGAACAGATACAAACCCACAAGCACAAACTGAACAGCAGAAATACAATCTGAAAACTACAAGTCTGAAAAAGCGCGAATCGTCTCTCACCAAACTTTTACTAACACAAGATTAGCAAAAGGAGCCCAAAGGGTGCCGCGCTTAGTACTGAACTGCCCTTTTATAGTCTCATCATACGTGGTGTACGCGACCGCGTTCTTGGCGTTTGGAAATTCCGACAACTTTGTTCGACCGTGTGAATACAAAACAAGTTTGAGCCAACATCCGTTGGAAAAAATCCATGGATTTTGTTGTCGGAATGTCCGATCCGAATGTCCAACTGTGTGTACGGGGCACTATTGTAGTCTATCACTACTTGTGGCTTCATGATTTCTTTCCCACCTTTTTGTGCATACCATAAGAGTGGAGGTATTATGGACTGCAGGCACATTAGGCACACATCTTTCTTGTCACACCATCGCAGTGCCATCATTTTGTCTTTCTGTCAGGCAACCATTTCTCCAGTCTTCAGCTTCTTATTGCCAAACCTTGATGGCATGTCGCAACGGTTAGCCCTAACGGTTCCATAGGCATCTGTTTTATTTTGCAGAAGAAACTCATAATGTTCAGGAGATGTGTAAAAGATGTCGGTTCTTATGCAATAATCCTGATTTAGCAATGGCTCAATCAGTGAAAGAACAGAAGATGTTGCCAATCCATGGTGTATTTTGGCTTGAATTTTGTTCCTTTCCAAGTGTATAGGACTGAATCCCAAATGTAGCCAGTTGACGATTCACATACCATGAAGTATTTCACGCCAAATCATGCTCTCTTTGATGCAATGTATTGTATCCAGCTGAGCCTTCCCTTGTAGGCTTTCATCTATGCTGATGTCTCTTTCTGGCACATAGCTCCAACACATATCTGAAAATTTTTTAGCATCAATTGAGTTACTTCCCAAATTTTCTTGAGTTTCGGAGCAGGATGAGTAGTTTCATCAAATTCTTCATTGTTTTCGAAGTGCAAATATTTAATTATCAGGAAAAATCTGTACTCTGACATGACCGTGCCAAAGAATGGAGTGGCAAGTAATTTGTTAGTTGTCCAATACCACTTTTGCAGGGATTTCCCCACCACTCTTTCAAGTTTTTTTAGGCCCAGAAATTTCCAAATGTCGCCTTTGGTCACTGGTTCCCACTTTCTACTTCTTGGAAACTTCCAATGCATAGTAGTTTGTTGCTCGTGGTACCGGTTTGTCTCTAACCTCATCAGTCAGAAATAGTTATAAGTATGCCAAGGAGTTGTCAATGTCTACTTTCATACCAGGTGCTCCAGTAAATTGGAATCTTGGGGCGCTGCGTGATCCGTACCACAGTCAGTCAGTCAGTCAGTTACAGTCACAGTCACCAGTCAGCCTTTGGTCACTGGTTCCCACTTTCTACTTCTTGGAAACTTTCAATGCATAGTAGCTTGTTGCTCATGGTACCGGTTTGTCTCTGACCTCATCAGTCAGAAATAGTTATAAGTATGCCAAGGGGTAGTCAACGTCTACTTTCATACCAGGTGCTCCAGTAAATTGGAATCTTGGGGCGCTGCGTGATCCGTACCACAGTCAGTCAGTCAGTTACAGTCACAGTCATAGTCAGGTACAATCACAGTCAGGTACAGAGTACCAAGTTCGCACATCACTGAGCTCAGTCGCAGAATCGTCGCTGTCGTCACTTTCAGTGTCTGATGACGAATTTCCCCACAAACCACTATCTCCCAATTCTCAAGTGATTCTAATTTGCTATCACTGTTTTCGAATTGGTCATAAACCGCTTTTGATGACGAGGCACACTTTTTGGATGCCATGGATGTTCTCAAGTTTCCAGGCAGAAAGAATGGCAGAAACAACAGTAAAACTGCAGGCAGGGCACTGGACAAAGCACTAGGGACAAACTGAGATCAAATGATTTGCTACAGTAATGTAATCCAATAAGATTACAGTGTATTGTGTATGTGTTGTGTTTTATACTTTTTGAAATTGCCGCCGGTTCCGCCTCCATGCTTCACGGCGCTCGCAGGCAACGGAAGCAGGAACACACAGAGCATTGGGAAGAGGATCTGGCCAGGGGACACAGCGGGAGTATATGGCGGGATCCTAGAGACAAGGTAGGTATGCTGTTCCTGGATACTGTGATGCAATCCCGAGTGTGGCTCAGGGTTATCACTAATGGTACTATAATTTAACCCCGAGCCACACTCAGGAATACCACCAAGGAGGTTAAAGGAATTTTTCATTTTTATTGTTGCACTTTAAGCATAATTAAATCACTGCTCCTGAAAATACAATTGGTTTAAAAAAAATATTGATACATGTCCCCCAGGGCAGTACCCAGGCCCCATACCCTTTTGTGGCCAATTACTTGCATATAAGTCTTAAAAATCGGCTCCCATATACTTCAATGGGGTTCGCCGCTAGGCTTAGAACATTTTCCCTGTTTGGGAGTTCTGCTTCGAACTGAACAGGGGGATGTTCGGCCCATGTCTAGTAACTAAATAGCAGTTTTGATCCACAATGTTGATAAGTGCTGCAGACAATGACACCTCATGTGCTCCGCCACCATGTTTAAAATAAAACTCTTACCAGAGCAAATAGACTCTTTAAAAAAAGAGTCAAATGCACTTGTGTATCCCTACAATCCCTTGCTCAGAGTCATAAGTCTCCATTGGGTTCTGCTACAGCCTCATAGATGTTATATAAAAAAACAGCCAATATGGAATCATGTGGAAGGAAAAAGCCAAGGAAGCCACATAGTGTAAAACCACATAAATAATTTTATTTTAAAAAAAGCACCTCTAATTACTTACAATGCTTGAACCTCATTTTAAATGTAGCTTTTTTGAAGGAACAACAATCAGGTTAAACATTTAAAAGACTATTTAAGAACTGACAGTGCATTAACACTTTTCAATACAACCCATGTGACTTAGTTCGGCTTAACCACATGACATCTGGAAGGTTTTACCCCCTTCATGTCAATGTCTATCATTGTATATCATTGTAAATGTATATCATTTTTTCACAGAAACTGAGTTTTCTTTTGGAGGCATTTACTCACCATTGTTTTTTAATTTTTTGCTATATAAACAAAAAGAACAAATATTTTGAACAAACAAAAACAAGTTGTTTTCTGTTATAACAGTGTCTAGGTACACTATGTTTATCTTTTCCTTCCTCCACAAAACGTTGGTGTTCTGAAACCTTTTTCTGAGGGTTTGGATGGTACGGCCAGCAAAGAGTAGATTACATGGACAAGAAAGACATATAAAGAAAATATATACTCCGAAGAGCAGGTGTAGAATTCAGGGATCCAGGTCTTTTTGGGTTATGTTGCCTTTTGATCCTTTTGCCTTTTGATCCTGCTGCTGAGCACTGTAGCCTTGTTCGTGGCTCTTTTGCCCATAAATACAATCTTCAATATGGCCTCCCCCATGCCCTGATGAAGGAGCACACATGCACCAAATGCATGCCACGCCCACCGCCTGTGATGCTGACACCACCTTCGCTCACCTAGGGTTCCTGGGCAGTGGTGCTGAAAACCACCAGCACCGCCAAGGTTACCATCCGGCCTTACATTGGTCAGTTACAGTGGTGGATCACAGCTTTGATGTGAACTTTCTAAACAACATTCTGTAAGTTACCACTTTGTTCCCTGTGGTATGTGATCGCAGAGTGACCACGATACCCAGGCCACTCACAGTGGCCCGATACTGAGCACTACAATCTGCAGTGTCCACTGGAGACCCAGGGGGTGCACTAGTATGAATGTGCACTGCTACATACTGTATGGGAATGTCACAGTACCTGGGAGAGCCATCTGCCAGCAGTAAATGTACTGTTGGCGGAGGGCAAGTGGTTAAAATGTAAAGTAGCAGAGAAGTATAAGCATACTTTTTTCTGTTTTCTTTTTCTCTTCCACAAATCTGGGCCTGCTTCTTATTATGAAATGTCTGAAAAAAATGTATTCATCGCTAGATTTATATCTGCAAACATGACTCATGTTTCATGGATCTATTGTTGATTCTTTAGTAGCTAACATTCAGATATTATAGGCACTAATTTAGCATTATCATTAAGTCTCTTATGTTTGGTATACTTATTACTAGTGTAATTTGAAATCAAATTGAACATTTGTGCCAGTTTAAGGTTTTTCTTTTCAAATTTATACTTGCTGGGGGTAGTTGGTACCTTTAGCCATTTTACAATTCCTGGCAGGCATATAGCAATTCTATGATCACAGTAGTTTCTCCTCTCCTACATCAAACTTTAAAAGGAAAGAGGATTTAGAAAAAAAGATACAGTACCAGCATGATATTGATTCATTTCATACAACATTTTCTGCTCAAATGGAAAAGTTGGTGTTTCTGTGTTATTTTACCACCTTGAATTTTCACCTTTATTTTAGCTCTCATCAGAAATATATTCTAATAAATATATTTTACATGGATACAAGTTATACTAATACCAGAATATCATTACATTTTGAAGTTGATCCCATATATGACCTTTCTATTAAACATAAACATGTAGAATAATGAAGTTAAGGTCATTGGATTTTTGGATACAATGTCATTTTTTACTTGCTAGATGTGTGCAGTTGGATGAGCTAAAATGTAATCAAAAGAGAATGACAATATAATATAGTTATACTAAAAGACTTCTGTGTTAACTTAATTACTAATATGGCCATGTCTCTGAAAAAAGAAACAATTGCTATTCACACAACATTATTTTATTCTAATATAATAAAGAATAATGTCAAAACATATGTAGGCACTGTATATATGAACCAATACAGGCATATAGAAGGAATATATCAAAGAAAATAAAGTGGTAACATGTATGTGTGTGTATGTTGTCAGAATGTAAAAAAGACTCAAATAAACAAATCCAGTCTCCATCCATTCTTGCTGTGTATATCACATGTAGTGATTGAATTGGCATTATGAGAGATTTTGTTAACCCAACCTGAAATACTCAAATGCTGAACCTAACATCTAAATTCTGTTTATGTTTATGGGAGCCAAATTTTATGATTACTGTATTTCCTTCACAGAAAAGCAGGGCCTTGCTTCTTTTGTCAGCTGCCCCCCTGATGAGTGGTGATAGGATGGTTGGGATATATTCAAGAAGCCTGAGGAGAGGTACAGCTCCATAAAATAAGTGAGAAAGAAACAGATCCTTATGTTGCAGCCTTCTGTCCAGCAACAATAATGCCCTGTACACACGGTTGGACATTGATCGGACATTCCGACAACAAAATCCATGGATTTTTCCTGACGGATGTTGGCTCAAACTTGTCTTGCATACACATGGTCACACAAAGTTGTTGGAAAATCCGATTGTTCTGAACGCGGTGACATAAAACACGTACGTCAGGACTATAAACGGGGCAGTAGCCAATAGCTTTCGTCTCTTAATTTATTCTGAGCATGCGTGGCACTTTGTGCGTTGGATTTGTATACACACGATCGGAATTTCTGACAATGGATTTTGATGTTAGAAAATGGTATAGCAAGCTCTCAAACTTTGTGTGTCGGAAATTCCGATGGAAAATGTGTGATGGAGCCCACACATGGTCGGAATTTCCGACAACAAGGTCCTATCACACATTTTCCGTCGGAAAATCCGACCGTATGTACAGGGCATTACAGTAAGCAGCACAGTAGTGATATCACCAAATGTCACTCCAATCTCATGAAACTAGCACTCAGAGCTAGCAATGCAGTAGAAGATCTCACACTGCAGCTATTAAGATATGAGTGTGTAGGCATAGGGATTGCAGTGCTATTTTTCAGGGGGACTTCTAGGTAGAAGGTAAATTTTGGTAAGTACAGTTTATCTACATTAACATTTGTTAATGTTCCATATGAAATAGCAAATTTTCACTTTTTGAGTTTGGGTCTGCTTTAAAATGAACCCGTGCTTTGTTCAATCTGGCAACTCATAGCTAATTAAGTACTTTCCTTTAACTCCTGGCAACTAAACTGGTGGTGTGATTCCACTTGTGACTCCTGACCCTAATTCTGTCAAACCTTTGCTTTCACATTCAGTTTTTGCAACATTTGTCTAGAACACTTTGACAAAATCTCCTTGTATTTTTCAGTGGTATGATAAAGTCCAGCTAGCTTGACTCCCTCCTAAACTTTGATTAGCTATATGTGATTCTATTACAGTGAGTGAGAACTAACAGCAAATCAGGTTTGCTACAGATCAATATTCAACACTAATGAGTGATCCACTGTTATAAAACTCTTGCCATTTCTGAGGAATGCATGCCTTTGTTATCATATTAAAGGAACTCCCCATAAAACAAAACCTCTGTGATGATTCGGTATTTTTATTTCTGCAGCAGCAGCCAGTCAACAGATACAACACACACTGTAGAAAAAATGTAGCATGCACTGCTCTAAATTGACTCAAATGACTTTTGATCTTATACTAATCACAAACCATACTGCTTGATATATGCAGCAAGTGAAAATAAATCATCTTGTTTGTTTTCAGAAACAAGCTGTCTGATTTGCAGCTACCAACATACACTACAGTGTATTACCAAAAATATTGGGGTGCCTACAGTACCTTTAAATGAACATGAACTTTAATGGCATCTCAGTCTTAGTCCGCAGGGTTCAATATTGAGTTGACCCACCCTTTGCAGCTATAACAGCTTCAACTCTTCTGGGAAGGCTGTCGTCCACAGTCAAGTTCCTCCACCTCAAACTCGCTCATCCATGTCTTTATGGAACTTGCTTTGTGCTCTGGTCCAATTCATTTTGGTGGATGGGAGATTATGGTGTGGGGTTGTTTTTCAGGGGTTGGGCTTGACCCCTTAGTTCCAGTGAAGGGAACTCTTAAGGCATCAGCATACCAAGACATTTTGGACAATTTCATGCTCCCAATTTTTGTGGGAACAGTTTGGGGATGTCCCCTTCCTGTTCCAACATGACCGCGCACCAGTGCGCAAAGCAAGGTCCATGGATGAGCGAGTTTGAGGTGGATGAACTTGACTGGCCTGCACAGTTTCCTAACCTCAACCCAATAGAGCACCTTTGGAATGAATTAGAGGGGAGACTGTGAGCCAGGCCTTCTTGTCCACTTTAGTGCATGACTTCACAAATGCGCTTCTGGAAGAATGGTCAAACATTCCCATAGACACACTCCTAAACCTTGTGGACAGCCTTTCCAGAGGGGTTGAAACTGTTATAGATGCAAAGGGTGGTCCAACTCAATATTAAACCCTATGGGCTACGATTGGGATGCCATTAAAGTTCATGTGCATGTAAAGGCAGGCGTCGCAATACTTTTGGTAATATTGTGTGTAAAAGTGAAGAATGTGATCCTCTGCTGCGCAGCAAATCTTGCTGCAATTTGGTTTGGGACATATAAATCCTCACCATTTGTGGCTCATAAATTCTTGCCTTTATCCTTTGAGATATTTCCAGACAGGTTGAAATTAGCTTAAAATCTGTGGCTCCACCCTCATCTAAGCTATTTTTTTCTCCCAGGAAACTGTAGACATTTTTGGAATTTTCAGAATACTTGAAGATTGTGTTTGTTATTTACTTACTGACAGCAGGCTTTGAGAATATGTAAATCATTTGTGATTATCCACCTTCTATAGCCCATACTAGGAGTAGCAGCCTTATGCTGCATTCTCTTACCTTGTGACTTACTATGAAATTACAATGTACAGTACCTGACCGTGAGATTGTGTTTCCAGTGCGATCCCATCGTGCTGGTTCTCAGTGACAGGGTACTGTGCGTGTCGTGCTGGCTCGCTCATTGGGAAAGGAAAACTTTTTTTTTCCTTTCGTGATGAGCAGCAGGCAGTGCTGACAGCTGTCTGGTATGAATCATGAGAGGGAATTATGTGCCAAATTTTAAATTAAAAAACTGGCGTGGGTTCCCCCCAAGGGCATACCAGGCCCTTAGGTCTGGTATGGATTGTAAAGGGAACCCCCTACGCTGAAAAATCGACGTGGGGCCCCCCAAAATCCATACTAGACCCTTATCCGAGCATGCAGCAGTAAGGAAAGGGGGTGGGGACGAGTGAGTGCCCCCCTCCTGAACTGTACCAGGCCGCATGCCCTCAACATGGGGGGTGGCTGTTTTGGGGGAGGGAGGCACCCTGCAGGCCCCCCACCTCAAAGCACCTTGTCCCCATGTTGATGAGGACAAGGGCCTCTTCCCGACAACCCTGGCCGTTGGTTGTTGGGGTCTGCGGGTGGAGGGCTTATCGGAATCCGGGAGCCCCCTTTAATAAGGGGGCCCCCAGATCCCGGCCCCCCACCCTATGTAAATGAGTATGGGGTACATCGTACCCTTACCCATTCACCTGAGGGAAAAAGTGTCAATAAATAAAACACACTACACAGGTTTTTAAAGTAATTTATTAAGCAGCTCCGGGGGTCTTCTTCTGACTTTGGGGGTCTTCTTCCGACTTCTTCACTCTCTCTGGCCTCTTCTCCTGGTGTTCGGCCTCTTCTCCCGGTGTTCAGCTTCTTCTCCCAGTGTTCGGCCTCTTCTCCCGGTGTCTGGTTCTTCTGCCGGGCCCCTCCGCTATCTTTTGCCGCTCTTTTGCTAGCAGTGGCCCGGTCTTCTGTGCTGTCTTGTCCACTGTTCTCTTCTTCCGATGTTGACACGACGCTCTCTCCCACTGGAATGCTGTGTGCGAGCTGCGCAGGGACTGTGGCGTCATAAGGGGGTGGGGTCACGCCCCATGCCTATATAAGTGATCGCGCACTGCTCACACAGCATAACAGTGGGAGACCGCATCATGTCAACATCGGAAGAAGAAGAGAAGAAGAGAGGAAGAAGAGAAGAAGGAACAAGACGGCGAAGACCGGGCCACCGCTAGCAAAAGAGCGGCAAAAGAGCCGAAGATAGCGGAGGAGCCCGGCAGAAGAACCGGACACCTGGAGAAGAGGCCGAACACCGGGAGAAGTGGGCGAACATCGGAAGAAGAGAAGAGGGGACAAGACAGCGCAGAAGACCGGGCCACTGCTAGCAAAAGAGTGGCAGAAGATAGTGGAGGGGCCCGGCAGAAGAACCGGACACCGGGAGAAGAGGTGGGAGAAGAATCGGACACCGGGAGAAGAGGCCGGAGAGAGCGGAGAAGTCGGTAGAAGACCCCCGAAGTTGGAAGAAGACCCCCAGAGCTGCCTAAATTACTTTTAAAACCTGTGTAGTGTGTTTTTTTATTGACACTTTTTTTCCTAGGTGAATGGGTAGGGGTACCATGTACCCCATACTCATTCACATAGGGTGGGGGGCTGGGATCTGGGGGCCCCCTTATTAAAGGGGGCTCCCTGATTCTGATAAGCCCTCCGCCCGCAGACCCCGACAACCAATGGCCAGGGTTGTCGGGAAGAGGCCCTTGTCCTCATCAACATGGGGACAAGGTGCTTTGGGGAGGGGGGCTCCCCCTCCCCAAAGCACCCACCCCCCATGTTGAGGGCATGCAGCCTGGTACGGTTCAGGGGGGTGCTCGCATGTCCCCACCCCCTTTCCTGACCGGCTGAATGCATGCTCGGATAAGGGTCTGGTATGGATTTTGGAGGGGCCCCCATGCCGATTTTTTTGTGTAGGGGGTTCCCCCTACAATCCATACCAGACCTAAGGGCCTGGTATGCCCATGAGGGGAACCCATGCCGTTTTTTAAATTTAAAATTTGGCGCGGTGTTCCTTCTCTGCCTGTCGCTCATCGCGAAAGGAAAAAAAGTTTTCCTTTCCCGATGGGTGAGCCAGCTCGGCTCCCGTGACGGGGCATGCAGGTGTCAAATCTCGCCGATAACAGCGGCGAGATTGACACAATATCGCGATCACCTACTGTAACTGATCACTATGAGAGAGATGACTAAAGAAATGCTTCCTCTACACCATAGTAGGCTATGAACATCACCTCAGCCGATGAAAAATCACTGTTCCTGTGAATGAAGCTCAAGAACTGTTTTTTTCACATGTTTAAATTACACTTTTGATGTATACTGTAATATTTCATTAATTATTCATGCTTACCTACCAAGAAGTCCACTGAATGTATCTAAATATGTTTCTCCTTTACTTTTCCATGCCTATCATTATTCAAAAAAAAAAATAAATAATCAAAAGTCAGCAGCTACAAATACTGCAGCTGCTGACTTTTAATAATCAGACACTTACCTATCCCAGGGTCTAGCATTGCAGGGGAAGAAGCCCCACTCCTCTCCCCCTCGTCCCTGTAAAGCCGGCATTGTCACTGTGGGTGCCCGGCTGTGGCTTCACAGCCGGGCATGCACTGCACATGTGCGAGCTGTGCTTCGTACTGTGACTGGCCTAGCAATCATCTGGGACCTTTGACATGTCCCAGATGATTGCCAAGAGGGAGGGGGGAGAGGTGATCTCCCTTCTGGTGCCGCAGAGCCCCGGGAGGAAGTGGGAGCTGGAACCCTCTAAAAAGAGGGTTTCTGCTCCCCCCCCAAAAAAAATGACATGTGGCATGTCAGAGGGTCACCTTCCCCTAAAGCGGAAGTTCCATTTTTGGGTGGAACTCCGCTTTAAGCTGAATCTGTTTGTAAGTTGGAACAGGTACATTGTTTAAGTGTAGCTCCAGCAAAAAAAAATATTTTTAAGCTTTTTACATAGCATAGGGAAGGGTACACACGCCTGTAACATTTGTTTTGCTGTCTGTGCCCCTGTTCAGAAGATTTCACCTCACTTTCTGTCCCTGTGACAACTGGATTTTAAAAATGTTGGGTTTGGTGATAAAGCCTTGGTGATAAAGCTTCAGTGGAGACACCTTTTCCCATAATAACTCTTACAAGAGTGAATTTCCCTTCCTAGGGGTAGATTTCCTCTCACTTTCTGTTGTCTCCCTCCGTTTGTAAGTAAGAGTCGTTTGTAAGTCGGATGTTTGTAACCAGGGGACCGCCTGTACTGTTTTTTTTTTTTTGTTTTTAACAGAGATACAAATTTGATTGAATGATATTGGTAAAAAAGCATCATGGTATATTTCACTGCCAGTCAAGTGTACATTTTATGAATATTAAAATATAATGGCCTTTTCCTTATTAGGCATAAGTGTAATTGAAAATAGCTTTTTCTTTTCTAAAGCTGGATGAATATAAAATTGTTGCATTTTGACAAGTACTTAAATTTGAAACATTTCCAGAAACAAAGGTGTTATGACAGTGAGAACACTGTGTTTATGGTTGTAAAATGTATACCTGTCAATGACATATGTTAAATGATATTTTCTTAAAAAAAAATGTAAAGTTTTAGAATGTTTGTGGCATAGAAAAGGGATGTATGAAAACTGTGCTTTTGTAGTTAGAAAAGTGAAATATAGTGGAGTAGAATATACAGTACATAAAATAAAGTTGCAAGGTGTAGATTCGTACCATAATACAGGTAATACAGATAAAGGAATGAAGGAATAGACATGTGCACACTGAAATATTTTGTTTCTGAATTTCGTTTTAGTCTGAAAAATAGATTTATTTAGTTACTCCCGAACTTCGTTTTTATTTACTTTGTTTTTAGTTAAAAATTGCATTCTCCAAAAATCCAAATTAATTAAGGTCGAATCTGTCATTGAAGGCTTATGGTGTCTGTCGAATGTACAAAGAAGATTCGACAGAGCAGCTAAACTGTACGACGCCGCAATCGTACATTTCTGGTAGAATTTTCTGCCTACAAGCTAGCTGTAGTAGAATTCTAATGTTGTATGACTAGTAATAATTATATTTATTAATTATTTTACTAGTCAACCAACATTAGAATTTTTCTATAGCCTATGGGCTGATGCATTTGACCGGAAATGTACAATTGCAGCGTCGTACAGTTTAGCTGCTCAGTCGAATCTTCTTAGAACTTTCGACAGACACCATAAGCCAAAGATTCAACGTTTGTATGTTTTTCATTGCTTTGTCGAAACCTTTGTCATTCATGTTGAATGGTCTACTCTACCCCAACAGTCAGCCAACTTTCACATTCATTTCTCAATCTCCAAGTGCAATGGCGGTCGCGTCATCTGACGTTGTTCAGATATTGATATGGCATTATAATATAGAATCTATAATAATAAATCCCCCCCCACAACATGGGCAGCCTCTGAGGCTATCACAACACTAGCAACACTAGTATCACTATCAAGTTCACAACACTAACACAACAGCAGCAGATTATTATGACAAAGTTAAGTTGAACTGTAGCTTGCTTCACTATTGTTCTGCTGCAGTGCTTATGCTTAATTGCTAAATAATTCAGGTTCTCTGACAAACGGACCAGCTAAGATTGACTGTCTTCTGAAATGATTCAGTGTGTGTGTGTCTCTTTCTGCTAGCAAATCGTAAGTGAAAGTAAGTTGGTTGTACGTGTGTACTTAGTTCTAGCTATTTTACTGCCCCTCCTCTTTGTTTACAATCGGCCAATAACATTCATCATCATCATTATTTTTATTTTACTTCCCCCACCCAATTCCAGCAGCGATCTTTTCTCTCTATGTCGAATCTTTTCTTTCTTTGTAGAATAATCTTGGACTAATAGAGTTAAGGTTAGGCACATTCGACCACAGGTTCGATATACACAGATTGTTATTGTCAGCGTCATGTCAAATCTCCTATCTATATCGAACTGTTGTCGCAACAAAAACGAAAATAAAGCATTTGTTTATGTCGGATCTTTCGGTTTATGAAGGAATGATGTCTATGAAGGAATGATGGGATGTTCTCCCAACATAGACAACCATTGTTCAGTATATGTTTGCTGACCTCTTCAAAATCAGTACAAGTGATCGGATTTTCAAACAACTAATGTTCGATGGGAGCTTGTTGTCGGAAATTCCGACCGTGTGTAGGCTCCATCGGAAATTTTTTGTTGGGATTTCAGACAACAAAAATTTGAGAGCTGGATCTCAAATTTTCCGACAACAAAATCCATTGTCAGAAATTCCGAGCGTGTGTACACAATTCCGACACTCAAAATTCCATGCATGCTCTCAATCAAATACGAGACGGAAGCGCTCAGTCTGGTAAAACTAGCACTCTTAATGGAGATAGCACATTCGTCAAGCTGCGAATTTTGAAATCTTTCAATGCAGCGCACTCTCTTCTTCTTTATAATGCTAGAATTATGAAGTTGTTTTGCAGCTGATATTCACACAGAGTTCTGACAAACTGATTTCTTTATTATTTCTTGTGATCTCATGAATACATTATTTTTTTCGCCAGATCTCCAGAATAATGTTTTTCATTTTTGTTTATAGTAATCTCCCTTTTTTTTAAATCAAGATCTCCTGTTTTTTATTTTTTTCTAGTGATCTCCATAATATTTTTTTTTTTGTTTTTATCACCATTATTATCTTTTTTTTTAACCTTAAGGAGATGGTTGGTGTTGGGTTGGTGTTGGTGTCCCTTGTTAATTTGACATTGTCTTTTTGAAATGTACCTGCCTACTCACAAACAAACTGACCTTTTTTTTAATTTTAACACATAGCCAATGATTTTAGACAAAAAATAGACATTTATTAGGAGACATAACAAAATGAAGAGGAAGGCAACGCTGGATAAACTGGTGAAATTGGCAAAGCTTTTGTACCCCAGGGAACACATCAACTATTTGACAGGCAAAATTGGGAGCCTGAGGAGTCCATTTAATAGGGAGCACAATCCGGTCCAGGACTCTGAGAGATCAGGAACAGCAGCAGATGACATATATGTCCCCAGGCTGTGGGCTTACAACAGCCTGCCTCTTTTGCCAGACCAGACTGAACCCAGGCCATCACTCCCTTGTCTTCCTTACATGCTTCCTTCCACTCTTGCTTCCAGGCTGTGGCTCTGGTGTTTGAGTTGTGGCAGGAGGTGGAGGAGGAGGAGGATGGTCCAACTCACGCAGGTGGGTTTTGCTTCTGAGTTCGCCCCTCAACCCCTTATTTAAGGCCATATATATCACTTCCTCACAAAAGAGGCATTGGCCCACCTCCATTTCCTGCATTTTGGTGGCAGACATGCAGGCATTGGCCTCAAGAAGACTGGGGGGTTCTGAGGCGCCGTAGAAGCCTGCCAAATTAACCTAAGTGCTGACTCCTCCATGTTACTTCCCTTCCTTTTTTGTTTAAGGCAGAGGGGAGGGACTTGTGATTTGGTCAGACTACTGGGCCCAGCCAACTCCTGGCTTCCACTTACCCCCGCCACCTCCTGGTTGCCACTTTCCCCTGCCACCTCCTGGCTGCCACTTTCTACAGCCTCCTCCTGGCTGAGGATTTCCTGTGTATGAAAAGGGGATATAGTTTTAGTTTATTGTTCATCAATCACACACAATTTTGAGAAATATGTTGAACAATGTTATAGCTGACACAAGCTGGGCTCCTCCACATCTTCTTCCTGGGTGGAAGGCCCAGGTTGTACATCGGAAGCCTCATCTGGGGTGGAAGGAAGAGAGGAAGGAAGGGTTGAGAGTGATGGCCTGATTTCAGTCTGGTCTGACAGAAATCGCAGTCTGTCATAGTACCAGAGCCTGGGGACATAAATGTCATCTTCTGCTGCTCCTGATCTCTGGGAATCCTGGACTCCCTATGCACTCCCTATTATATGTGCTCCTTAGGCCACCAATTTTGCACTTCAAATAGTTGATGTCTGCCGTGGGATCTGCAGCTTCACAAATTCCAGCAATTTATCCAGTGCTGCCTTCTTCTTTAGTCGATTTGAATAAAAGGGGTGTTTTTTCTGCCACAGACAGGGCAGGTCTCTGTGCAAATCAATGATTTGGGGGAGGAAATCATGATCATTGAATCGATCAATTTTATCTGCAAGACACAACACAAGACAAACCCTAATGTCAGGCTAAACTCGCATAATCTTGTCCCAATATAGGCCTCAGTCTCTAAGCAGTATAGCCTATTGATGCCACAAGTTCAAATTGTACCTTCGTTAGAACGATCGGTGCTTCCGCTACTCCGTCCTCCGCTCACAGATGGTACACAAACTTCTTTATAGTATATTCCCCGCCCCTTCTCTTTCAGCGCAGTGAGAGAGCACATGGCAGAGAAAGAACAAGTGCATGAAGACAGCAGCAACGACGAAAACCCGGAGCCACGAATGTCCCGATCCCGGAGGAGATTTAAGGCCTCTAATATGTCCTTTGTAGAGATGGTGGAGATGATGGACATCTTGAAGAGGGCCGACTATGATGGGAAGCATGCACCTTACCCAAACCCAAATGTCAGAAAGGCCAAGATCATGACTAAAGTTGTGAAAAGTCTGCAGAAGAATTTTGGGGTGCGATGATCCAAGGATCAACTGAGGAAACAATGTTCAGACCTCAAATTGAGGGAGCAGGATCAGTACAGAAGAATCAAGAGAGTGCTGCAAAAAAGTAATTATTTTGTCATGTGTTCCTATTCTTATTATGTTCATGCTGCTCCATGTGCTTTTCTTTACTGTTGTACAGTTTAAAATGGCAAGTTTCAGGTTAGTGGGCACAATAATCGTTCTTAGTAATCATTGTTCGTTCGCCCACTAATATGATGTTTTTTGGCAGATGCAGGTTAACTACATTTGTTCATGCCTATTTGGATTAAAAGAAGTTTAGGTCATTGTTGTCTAGATGGGTTTGTAACTAGAAAGAAATGCAAACTTGATTCAGTGTAAGGAGAGGACACTTAGCAACTGTTTAAACATCTGGACGCAGAAGCACTAGTGTGGGATACCAGAACAAACTTTTTAGGGTGTCCCACACAGGTGCTCCAGTGGATTCTAGGGGTGTCTCCATGTGTGAAACTTTACCCAAAAAGGTAAGCATTCCAGCTTGAAGAAAGGGAAAAAATCATGTCTTCAGCTTGGAACTCTGCCAAAACAGACAATTGTAAGACACTTCAAGCAATGTTTTATATTCCTATTTCTTGCCTTAAATATCTGTGTGCTAAGTATACCTATTTTTTATTCACATAGGGGAGAAAAGAATCAGGATGTCAGAGGACACCAGGGACCCCCAACCTCCAAAAGAAAGGGAAGTCACCACACCACAACCTCAAGATGTGGAGGAAGGAGAGGTTTATGAAGTGGGCGAAATAGTGACCACAACTGGTGAGTGTCTGAGACCACAGCTTCAGGTAATAGATGTATGCCTGCATATTTATAATACATGATGTGTTTTTTATTTTAGGTGATGTGGATGTTGTGGAAGAAGAATCTCATTTCACAAGTTCAAGTGCACACGTCCTCATCAGGGAGATCATGGTGTGCAATCGGGATTTACAGAAGATCAAGGAAGACATCAATGATGTTGAAAAAAGACTCAAAAACATCATTGATGTTTTAGGCGTAATATAAAACACACCAAAATTTTTGATTTTATAAAATTTTTATTAGAATTTTTCAAAAAAATGTTGAAAAACAAATTTTGAAGATGCACACAGTGTGTCAACATGTACTTTCTGCCATCACAGGATATCAAGGTACGCGTTTTGTGGGTGCAACCCCTTCCTCGCAACTCAAGTAGCTGAGGGGAAGGGGTTGTACCCCCAAAACATGTCCATTGATCCCCATGATGGGAGCTAGCACATGTTGATCTTAGGCATGGGATCAGGAGTGAAATCCCCATTTTGACTCCCAATTTGTGTGCATCTTCAAAATTTGGCTTTCACAGGGGTGACATCACCCCATCTGATAAAGGCAAGATCAACACAGTTTGGACTTACTAATGTCTGATATTGCCTTCAATTTATAAGTTGAACTTTGTAAGTTCCTGAGTTGTTTTGTATTGTGTATTGTTTTATGTTTTGAAAAACATGCCTGTTTACCACAAAAAATGATATTTCTACTGTCCCAAAAAAAACAAGTATTCCAAAAAATATGTTGGTTTGTTCAAAAACCCTTTTCTAAATGCACATGTGAATGTGCACAGAGTAAAAATTTTTCTACTCAACAATGTGTGGCTTCTTCTTTAAATGCTCAATAGCAGTTTTTAGATTAAGTTGGTGTTTACAGTGACGATGGGGGTTATTTCCTAAAGGCAAATCCACTTTGCACTACAAGTGCACTTTCAGTGCAGTTTCAGTGCACTTTCAAATGGACTTTTGCAGTGCACTTGTAGTGCAAAGTGGATTTTCCTTTAGTAAATAACACCCACAGTGCTTTATAATTTGCATCAATCAGGCCATACAAAAAATTAATTCAAGGTGCTGAAAATGATGAATATTATTATCATTAATGCATTACATACATTAACAACAAAAATAAGGTGTGTGTGTAACAGACCCACAACATAATAGTTAGCTGAAGAAGAGATTGTCACCTCATGTATCAAAGAAAATACATTGGAACTATTGAAGAAAATGGTAAAAAAAAAAACACATTGGAGAACCTAGGAGACAGCTAAAAGAAACACAAGCAGTAAATCAAAGTAAATATTTTTCAGGTTAAAATACAAATTTCTTTTAAAAATACATTTATTTAAATACATATAATGTGATGTTAACCGCTTCCAGACCAGCCGCCGCAGTTATACTGCGGCAGGTTGGCTCATCTGCGCAAAACCACGTAGCTGTACATTGGCTAGTGGGGCCGGATAGCAGACATCGCGATGACCGCCGGCCATGAGCGCTTGTGACCAGGAGGCACAGAACAGGGAAAACACACACTTCCCTGTTCTGTTCTGACAAGAGTGACAGATTGTGTGTTCCTATTGGCTAGGAACCACGATCTGTCACTTCCTGTAGTTAGTCCCTCTCCCTTCAGTTAGAATCACATAGCAGGGAACACAGTTAACCCCTTCACCGCCCACTAGTGTTAACCCCTTCACTGCCACTGACATTTTTACAGTAATCTCCCCCCAGGATCTGGGGATCATTATTCCAGAGACCTGTTCTTCCATCATTCAGGTCCTGCAGAAGGACTATATTAGGGTAAGTTTTATCCCTGGGGGGAGATCTAGAACACAGGTACATGACCTGAAACTGACAGGAGGAAAGCTCATAACTAGCCTTAGAAAGTGTCAGTCAACAGTAATTTGATTAAGAAATGCTTGGGACAAACACAGATATTTACTCAGAAAAACAAATGAAAAACAAAACATAAAAAACCCTATATATATATATATATATATATATATATATATATATATATATATATATATATATATATATATATATATATATATATATATATATATATATATATATATAGGCCTGGTATGAATTAGAGGGGGATCCTATGCCGTTTATGTATAGATGTTTTAATCTCTCTCTGCTTTAGCTAAAACTAAATCTATCTTTGAATTTGGTTATAGTTTAATTTGGTCATTATATTAAAATGTTTGGCAAATTAGCTTTGGTTCTCTATTCTGTGTGGGTGCTCTCTGGTGTGTGTCAATGGGGTGGAGGGGGGTTCACAAGGTAGCTGACCTGGGGGAATAAAAAATATAAACCCAGTCTAGTGTCCCTGCAAGCAGAGAGGGAAGGTGGTGTGTCTGCTATTTAAGTCTAATTTAACACTGCTGGAAACATTCCAGAACATATGGGAAAATAAAGTAAATAAGAAAAAAAGAAAATAAATAAAAATTAAATTGTAGATAGCAGCCGTCGCGATGACTGCTGGCCCACGAGTGCTCGTGACCAGGAGACACAGAACAGGGATGAGTGTGTGTAAACACACACTTCCCTGTTCTGTTCTGACGAGAGTGACAGATCGTGTGTTCCTATTGGCTAGGAACCATGATCTGTCACTTCCTGTAGTTAGTCCCTCCCCTTTCAGTTAGAATCACATAGCAGGGAACACAGTTAACCCCTTCACCGCCCACTAGTGTTAACCCCTTCACTGCCAGTGACATTTTTACAGTAATCAATGCATTTTTAATCGCGTTGATCGATGTATTAATGCCAATGGTTCCAAAAATGTGTCAAAATTGTCCGATGTGTCCGCAATAATGTTGCAGTCGCAATAAAAATCACAGATCGCCACCATTACCAGTAAAAAAATAAAATAAAAATGCTATAAATCTATCCCCTATTTTGTAGATGCTATAACTTTTGCTCAAACCAATCAATATAAGCTTATTGCGATTTTTTTTACCAAAAATATGTAGAAAAATACATATCAGCCTAAACTGAGGGAAAAAATGCTTTTTTTAAAAAAATGGGAGTATTTATTAATGCAAAAAAGTACAAAATATTGTGTTTTTTTCAAAATTGTCGCTCTTTTTTTGTTTATAGCGCAAAAAATAAAAACCACAGAGGTGATCAAATACCACCAAAAGAAAGCTCTATTTGTGGGAAAAAAAGGACATCAATTTTGTTTAGGTACAACCTCACACGACTGCGCAATTGTCAGTTAAAGCAATGCAGTGCTGAATCGCAAAAAACGCTCTGGTCAGGAAGGGGGTAAATTCTTCCGGGGCTGAAGTGGTTAAAGGATAAGACTTACCCTAATATAGTCCTTCTGCAGGACCTGAATGATGGCAGAACAGGTCTCTGGAATAAGGATCCCCAGAGCCTGGGGGGAGATGCCTGTTGAGAACTTGATGTACTGCAGGCTTCTTCCCATCACCAAGTACCACAAGGTGGCGACTAGCCTCTGCTCGGGAGTGATGGCTTGCCTTGCCGCATGCAGGTGTCCTGATTTATAATATAAGGGGACAGCAAAGCCAACAGACGGTGAAAAACGGGGTCCGTCATCCAGAGATATTTCCTAAAATTATCAGGATTATTCTCACGGATCTCTCACAACAAAGGCATATAAGAGAATTGGTCACGCTGTAGCAAACAATTCTTCATCCATGAACTCCTCCTCGCCCTGTTCATAGACCACTCACCATGGACCACTCACCAAACTTCTACTAACACGAAATAAACACGAGATTAGCAGAAGGAACCCAAAGGGTGGCGCACTGCTATTGCACTTCCTCTTTATAGCGCCGTCATATGTATTGTACGTCAGCACATTCTTGACGATCGGAATTTCCGACAACATTTGTATGACTGTGTGTATGCAAGACAAGCTTGAGCCAACATCCGTCGAAAAAAAATCCCAGGATTTTGTGGTTGGAATGTCCGATCGTGTGTACGCGGCATTGCAGTATGTTTCCTCTGCACTTCTGCAGCTCCATCCAGCACCAGAAAGGAGCATGTCACTTAGTCAATGTGAGTACATGGTTAAAACCTTTAACCCTTTCACTGCCAGAGCTGTTTTTGCATTTTTTGCACACATTTAAAAACATTTTTTAGGCCTGAAGATTACACAAAATTCCCAAACATTACATATTTTCTGAAACCCTAAAAACAAAATAGTGGTAGTTCCAATTTTTTATGTAACATGATATTACCACAAACAAACACAACGAACTAACCACATTTTTGGTAAAATATAAAAGATAAGGTTTCATGGAGTAAATAGATAAATTAAATGTGTGTGGAGTCTGAAACAGCAACAAACTTCAATATCCTATATTTTCTATAGGAGACTCTTCAAAAGCCCCCCCAATTTAGTGTTACGGAGGAGTCCCCCGATGTGTTTGTTTATATTCATTCATGCGTGTATGTGGGGGTGAGGGGCCTCAACTTTTTTTGGGGGGGGGGTTTTATGTGCTTGGGTGTAACTTTATTTTTTGCAATAAAAAATAAATATTGTTTTCTTTAAAGCTTTTGGTAACCCCCCCCCCCCAAAAAAAAATTTGATCCTATTCTTTTAAAGCATTTTATACAGCACAATGCTTGTGCTGTGTCATTTGGCCCCCTGTAACACCTTAAATATCTGGCTGATCCTGCCTGGTTCTTCCCTACCCCCTGTAAACTGACCATGGTATATCATGGCTGCTAAGCCCTGACACCATGGTCAGTTTATGTGCCTCAGTCATCTGCTGCTACCTGCAGCTCTCCTCTGTCTCCCTCTGTCCTTCTCCCCACTCCCCTCCCTGCCGGTCAACTCTCACTAGCGCTGCTCTGCTCTGCTCCTCTCCCCACTGCTTCAAAGCTATCTGAGCTTTATATCATCCCCTCTGACAGATAAAAAGCTGTAACCTAGTGCCTGTGCTTTATTTAAAAGAAAAGCAGATTTCTACCTGTTTTAACAGCATCTCCCAGTGATCATGTGACTTCAGGCTCTCTCCTCCTCCACACCTCCCCGGCTGACATCAGCAGGGGAATCCGCTGGAGCTGTCAGATGGGGAGAGCAGAGAGCCTGTAGTCACATGATTGCTGGGAGATGCTGTTAAAACAGGTAGAAATCTGATTTTTTTTAAATAAATCACAGGCACTAGGATACAGTAGACACTAGGATTTTTATCTGACAGAGGGGATGATATAAAGATGAGATAGTGGCTTAACAACCACCTAACTTAAATTTTTTCATTTTTCATCACATAGGAGGCAAAGAGTCCCCCATGGAATGATTTTTTGGTGATAGGTTCTTTTTAATGAGACATACAGGGTCTAAAGGACCCTGCATGTCTCTTCTGGGCTCCACTGGACGTATTGGAATGCAAATCGCATTGCAATACATTTCCTCTCATCTATGATAGCAAGTGACAGGGTGACCCAGAATTGCCGTTATACATGTCACTTTCTGGGTCACCAAAAAGAAGGGGAGGAGAGCTGACATGTGTCCACTCTCCTTTCTCCCCTCCAGCCACCTGCTGTGCTGGTCTTGGGCCCGCAGATGGACAAGTGAAGCCCTGAATAAATGGGGGGCACCTTTACCAGGGGGGCTGTGCCTGAAAGCAATCGGGCAGCAGCACAGCCACCAAAATGCTTCCAACTGATGACAGACAAGCATCTGCTTGTAAGTTTTACACACAATCTTGGTGGCTGCAGCCTTTAGATTGTGTGTGTGTGAAGCACCTGCTGTCAGATCCATATGCAGTCAGGGAAAGGGTTAAATATATCAAGGGGGTGAATAAGGTTCAGGAGAGTAGAATTTTCAATATGAAGCCAAGATCTAGAACACAGGCACATGACCTGAAACTGACAGGAGGAAAGCTCATAACTAACCTTAGAAAGTGTCAGTCAACAGTAATTTGATTAAGAAATTCTTGGGACAAACACAGATCTTTACTCAGAAAAACAAATGAAAAACAAAACATAAAAAACCCTATATATATATATATATATAGGCCTGGTATGAATTAGAGGGGGATCCTATGCCGTTTATGTGTAGGTGTTTTAATCTCTCTCTGCTTTAGCTAAAACTAAATCTATCTTTGAATTTAGTTATAGTTTAATTTGGTCATTATATTAAAATGTTTGGTAAATTAGCTTTGGTTCTCTATTCTGTGTGGGTGTTCTCTGGTGTGTGTCAATGGGGTGGAGGGGGGTTCACAAGGTAGCTGACCTGGAGGAATAAAAAATATAAACCCAGTCTAGTATCCCTGCAAGCAGAGAGGGAAGGTGGTGTGTCTGCTATTTAAGTCTAATTTAACACTGTTGGAAACATTCCAGAACATATGGGAAAATAAAGTAAATAAGAAAAAAAAAATAAAATAAAAATTAAATTGTTGTTTTTCTTCTAAATCTAGGCTTGAATGTGTATTATAATACCCATGTATCTGAATTCTTCATATATGGTAAACCATCTTTACCTTCAAGAAACTAGAGAGCTATCTTGTGTACTGTTAATATGACTGATTTGCCATGCCTATTCTTTCCCAAGCCATTCCCACATCATTTCCATAAAAATTATAATAGTTTTAGAAACAGTTATATTCTAATTTAATAAGCATTCTGCAATTTTTAATTATCAACGCAAAATAACACGTGTTTGTATTTGTATCACATTGTAGTAAAATTACACCTTGCACTTATTTAGTGCAAATAGAATATCAAATTTAACTAGGGGAACATTTTCTCTGGAGAGAATTACTTGCTGAATGCTGTATTTGAAATGATTTGCAGGTTTTGGCTTTAGATAACGATTCCCCACTGCCTAGTCGTAAGTTTCTTGTAAGTTTGTTCATGAAAACAATGGCTTTCCAAAGTTGATACTGCTATTTAAAGTCTGTTTACTTCTGAATGGATAAAGCATAACTGCAGTGGACTAGTTAAATGGCGAAACCGATCAATTAATAATACATGTCAAAATAACATTGAGACAACTGAATTGGATTGGTCTGGACTGTTCTAAAGACAGTCTGGGTTCAGGGCAGTCAATGTTCAGAGAGTAGTTAGGGTCAAATTCATGGTCAAAAAGCAGACAGAATTCAGACAGTAGTACAAAGTCCAACCCAAGGTCGATAACAAGGAAATCCAAAATAGCTGGTGGGGATTAGGCAAAAGTAAAGGTCAAGGCATGGGAACAAGTCAGATAAACACGAAGCTTTAAGCAAACACTATCACATGCATGACACTAAGGGCTTGGCAGGCTTAAAACAGATTTAGACACTACTCAGAGGCTGTGTCTGCACCAAAGCACCCTGCAGGCGGACAGTCTGCAGGGTGACACACTGTATATACACACATTCCCACAGTACGTTTTTATAGACATGTTCGTTTGTTCGTTTGAAGGCATTTTATTCTTCCAGATCTAAAATGAACAATACCAGCTCACTACCTTTGTCTATTGTTAATTTACAATTAAAAAACAAAAGTGGCTTTGTGCCCCCTACTTCTAGTGCAGCTGCTGAATAGTTCATTAATAGAGTGGATGAAGATGTTAATCTGTTTTTGCAAAAAAGTAATGAGAGGGATCATATTCCAAAAAATATGACAAAAGAGGAAATGATGGCTCTTTCCTCTTTGGCAGCACGTAAAGAAATCACGATCAAGCCAGCGTACAAAGGCGGTTCGATCGTGATTATGAATACTGTAAAGTATGAGAGGGAAATTCTTAGACAGCTGGCGGATCCTTTCGTATATAAATGTCTGGAAACGAATCCCACTTCCCATGTTATGAATAGGATTAAGCCGGTGGTCAGTAAAACAGTAAAAAATAATGTGATTGATACCACTACACAAACTTATCTTATTGCTGATCAGCCTGTTACACCGATTATCTATGTGCTTCCTAAAATACATAAAGATCCCATCAACCCTCCAGGACGTCCCATTGTGTCCAGCACTGCATCAGTTACCATGCCATTGGCTAAATATCTTGATAAGTGTTTGACACCCTTGATTACTCAGACTCGCTCATACATCAGGGATACTCAAGATTTTTTGAATAAAATTTGTTCACAGATTATTCCTCTTGATGCACTGCTGGTCACATGGGACGTCGCTAATCTATATACAGCCATCCCACATACTCTGGGAATAGAAGCCTGCAAACGTCTATTGCTTCATTCAAAAAAATACAGTGCTGCTCAGATTAAGTTTCTCCTTGATCTGCTGACTATTGTATTAGAGGAAAATTTCTTTCTGTTTAAAGATACTTATTATTTACAATTAGCCGGAGCAGCTATGGGCAGCAATGTAGCACCACCTTATGCTAATGCATTTATGGATATGATAGAACAATCTTTCATCTTTCCTTCTGCGTTATTCAGTGAACATTGTACAGTATGGTACAGGTTCATTGATGAAGCTTTTGCTGTATGGACAGGCGATTCAAATTCATTGTCTTTGTTCAATTTCTATTTAAACTCATTAATACCTGGTTTAAAATTTAACATCATGTATAACAATGTTGCTGTTCCGTTCTTGGATACTTTATTGTCCATCAAAGATGGACTCATTGTAAGCGATTTGTATAGAAAACCCACAGATCGCAACCAATTGTTGTTGTTTTCTAGTTTTCATCCTCCTGGGGTATTTAAATCTATCCCACGGAGTCGACTAAAACGTGTAACCAGGATCACAAGTGAAGTAGCTACTTGTAACATGAGATTGGATAAGATGGAAGGCAGGTTGCGACAGCGGGGATATCCAGCAGATTCAGTACATTCTGAACGCATTAACATACACAATAAGACCATATCAGTCTGTAATCAAGGTCGCAGAATGCTTTTCACCTCACAATTTCATCCATTTTCACATAGGATCAACAATATTATTAAAAAACATTGGTCTATGTTGCAAAGTGCTTATCCATCGGTTCCAGAATTCAATAATCCCCCATTACCATCCTACTGACGAGGCAGGACGATACGTGACAGGTTGGTGAAGTCTGATCAATTTTCAATACCAAATCCCCGGGTAACCTTTCTGGGTCCTAAAAATACTGGTTCATTTCCATGTTTAAGTTGTATCCAATGCTCCAGCATGATAAAAGGGAAAAGTTTTTCCCACCACTTAAGGGTTATGATATTTTGATCAGAGATCACTACACCTGCCAGTCATCCTTTGTGGTGTATATCATAAAATGCCCTTGCGGTCTCCTTTATGTGTTGGAGATCACACAGAAGGTTAAGGACCACATAGCTCATCATAAGTACTCCATTCGGGACAAATTAGTTAAACTTCCTCTGGCTAGACATTTTGTTGAGCGGGGACACACAGTGCCACAGCTAAAATTTATGGTGATAGATGGTGTCACCATAAATAGACGTGGTGGGGACAGAGAAAAGTCTCTAAGAAAGAAAGAAGTGGGTTGGATCCATCGGCTGGATACACTCCAGCCGAAAGGGTTAAATTCTGATTTTGATTTGTATTTATTATTATAGTAAAAATGTATTTTTATTTTTTTATTGCTTTTGAAAGTTTAGAAACTTTTTGGAGAGGTAGTCAATGCCATTAATGCCATTTATGTTATTTATATTATCACAATTAACGGTGTTTACTTTCTCTATTTTTTTTCATTTTTTTTCACATTTATCGGTATCTCGTGCAATCAGATTGGTGCCAGTTGTGGTGTGTATGGTCTAATACAGGGATTGATTATGCACAACCTGTTGAGGTATAGAGAGGGTGCATAGTTTAACATGCAAGATATAGGTATCCACTGTAGATCATATAATAAGGGTTAAATCTGCACATATAAAAATATATACCTTTTATAGATGTGACATTTTAATATTTTATTTTTCATTTTTTTATTTTTCCATTTAAATTTCAGAATTTCTGTGTCCATATTCCATGAAGTGTGAAATCTTCTTTCTACCTGTGACTTTGATTCCTAAATTGTAAAAAAATTTATTCACATCTGATGATAATTGTATGTGTATGTGATAACAGATTCGGTTAAACATAAATGATTATTTGATTGATTCCAGATGATTAGCTCATTAATTGATTGTTCATTGAGTATATATATTGCTATATGTATATTCATTAGATAGGCATGATCTTCTGATGAAGGGCGTTATCTACAATAACCCAAAAAAGTTTATTATGTATGCCTGATTTTATGGATGTCATGGTGATGTCCTTTTGAAGATTTCAAAATAAATACGGTTTGTGCAGCAATCCCTTGTTTTTGGAATATATATATATATATATATATATATATATATATATATATATATATATACACAGGTATAAATAGTAAGGAGTAGGAATGAGATCAGTGTCCTTGAACATAAGTGGATGAACATGACAACTACCAGCTGTCAATGGTTGCTAAAGGAGCAAAATGTGCTTGAACCTACTGCGTCCTTACCAACCACTAACATCACATGATTTTTTTACTTACTGTCAGAAACCATGAATCAGACTGAGACAGAAGTGCAGTTAAATCTCACTTGTTTACTAATAATATAAAAAGGTAAACAGAGTAAATGTAGTGAAAACATAGCCAGAGTTCAGAAACCGGAACAGATAGTCAGACAAGCCAAAACATCAGGGAGCCAGAGATGAATGTAGTAGAACAGCAAGCAGGATCTGGAGCCAGAAGGAATGTCAGCCAAGCAAGTCTTTAGCAGGAACACAGGATAGCATCTCTAGAGATGTGACCAAGGTGAAGGCAAGTAGGTACTTAGTAGTTAATTAGGTAGGACTGACAAGCAGGATATCATCAACAGGTGAGTCACTGTGGAGAGATAGGAGCTGGCAATTAGCCGACAGCTGAGTGACCAGCTCAGAGAAGGAAAGGCTGAGCACAGCCCTGGCAGTACACCCTCCTCAATGACCCCTCCCCCTTGGAGGACCATCAGCCTTGAGGGGAAAACATCTATGGAAATCTTGGAGGAGGACAGGGGCATGTACATCCGAGGATGAGACCCAAGAGCGTTCCTCCGGACCATACCCTTTCCAATGCACCAGGTACTGTATGCGCCCACTGAACCTACGAGGGTCAACAATGGACTGTACTTCACACTCCTCATAGTTATTGACCTGTACAGGGTGAGGATGAGGCACCGAGGTGGTAAAGCGGTTGCAGACCAAAGGTTTTAATAGGGAGACATGAAATACATTTGAGATATGCATATTAGAAGGAAGTCTAATGCGTAAGCCACTGGGTTAATCCTGCAAAGAATACGGAAAGGCCCAATAAACCAAGGTGCGAACTTCAGAGAGGGAACATGAAGTCGGAGGTTGCAAGATGACAGCCAGACCCTGTCCCCAACCTGGTAGAAAGGCACAGGCAAGCGTCTGTGATCAGCATGGAGTCTGTACCTATCATTAGCATGTTGAAAAAGCCTCCTGGACTTGTGCCCAAGTGGAAGGAAGACCATGGAGATGCTCCTCTAATGCAGGAATACTCTGTGGAACAAATGTCAGGCAACATGGAAGGTTGGAAACCATAGTTCACCATAAACGGGGACAATCTGGAAGCAGAATTCAAGGCACTATTGTGAGTGAACTCCGCCCATGGTAAGAGGTCTGACCAGTTGTTATGATGGTCAGAAATATTGCAATGTAGGAATTTGCTCCAAGGACTGATTGACTCGTTTTGCAGCCCCATTAGACCGCAAGTGATACACAGAGGAGAAAGCAAGCTGAATTCCCAACTGTGCACAAAAGGCTCACCAGAAGCCGGACACAAACTGACTACCCCTGTCTGAGACAATCACCTTGGGTAGCCTATGTAAGCAAAAGATCTCTCGAGCAAAAATGGAAGCCATTTCCTTAGAAGTGGGCAACTTCTTAAGTGGAATACAATGAGACATTTTCGAGAACCCGTTAACCACCATGAGGATAACTGTGTTGCCCTGGGCATTGGGTAACTCCACAATGAAATCCATAGACAGGTGAGTCAAGGGCCTCTCTCCATTGGGTATAGGTTGTAGGAGGCCCACTGGAAGGTGTCATTGAGTCTTACTCTGAGCAAAAACAGAACAGGCAGCTACGAAGACAGTTACATCAGCACATAGACTAGGCCACCAGAATTGTTGGGAAATGGCCCAAAAGTGTTGATTCTTCCCAGGGTGGCCAGCAGCCTTAGGAGAATGGTAAGGCTGGAACAAGGCAGTACGGAGACTCTCTGGGACAAAGCAGCGGTCACAAGGTTTCTTAGGAGGAGCATGAACCTGAGCAGCAAACATTTTTTCACCCAAAGGAGAAGTGAGACTGGTGCGAACCATAGTCAGAATATGATCAGGAGTAATTACAGGACCTGGAACCAACTCCATCTTGGAAGTGGAGGAAAATTGTTGTGACAAAGCATCAGCCCTTACATTCTTAGTACTGGATAAGAATGAGACAATGTAATTTAAACTAGACAAGAAAAGAGCCCATTACACCCTTCTGGGAGAGAGGCGTTTTGCCTCAGACAAGAATGTGCTAGAGTGGACAAGAGTGGTATCTTCGAGGAGATGTCTCTATTATTTCAGGGCTAAAATGATCGCTAAACAGCTCTCTGTTACCAATCTCATAATTGCACTACGCAGGTGACAATTTCTTGGAAAAGTAGCCACAAGGATGCATAGCGCTCTCAGAAGTAGGTCATTGAGACAGAAGGGCACTAACTCCAGTCTGTCTCAGAAGCATCAACCTCAAGGATAAAAGGTAACGTAGAATCAGGATGTGCCAACACAGGAGCAGAAACAAAGGCAGCCTTGAGACTCTCAAAGGCCTTAATGGACTCCGGAGATCAACACTGTGGGTTACCATCATTTCTGGTCATATCAGTCAGGGGCTTGACCAGAGGCGAGAAGTTAAGAATAAACTTCCGATAATAGTTGGCAAAGCCAAAAAAACGCTGCAGAGGACATAAACCCATGGGTCGGGACACTATAGAACTGCTGAAAGCTTTTCTGGGTTCATCGAAAAACCAGCAGTGGAAATGACATTTAACCTGGAATTTCAAGTATTCACAATGAAATTCGCACTTCTCCAATTTACAATAAAGATTGTTCTCTCTTAGTTTCTGAAGCACACGACAGACACTCTCCAGGGACTTGGAAAATATGAGGATATTGTCGAGATAAACCACCACACATAACTGCAACAAATCTCAGAGGACATTGTTAATAAATTCCTGGAAAACTGCCGGGGCGTTACAAAGGCCAAAAGGCATTACAAGGTACTCATAATAGCCTGTTCTGGTTTTCCACTCGTCGCCCTCCTTAATCGTCATGAGATTATATGCCCCTCTCAAATCAAGTTTTGTGAAAACTGTTGCTCCCTTGAGGTGGTCAAATAACTCCGTAATCAACGGAAATGGATAGGCATTCTTAATCGTGAAATGATTGAGTCACCTATAATCAATACAAGGTCTCAGTTCACCACTCTTCTTCTTCACAAAGAAGAAACCAGCACCAGGAGCAGATGAGGATTTGTGGATGAAACCTCGAGAAAGTGCATCTACAACATACTCCTCCATGGCCTAAGACCGACAAAGGGTAAACCCGGCCACGAGGTGGTATGGCACCAGGTTGAAGGTCAACTGCACAATCAAACAACCAATGTGGAGGCAAACTACCGGCTTGACCTTTGTCAAAGACATCGCTAAAATCTCGGTAGTCCTCCGGCAGGGAGGAGAGAGAAGAAGTGCACAGGACCTTGGCTACCTTCTGGAAGCATGTCTTACTGCATTGTGGCGATCAGGAGAGAACCTCAGCTTGGAGCCAATCAAAAGAGGGGTTGTGCCTCTGTAACCAAGGATAACCAATAACAGGTGGAAACTTAGGTGAGGAAATAACTTGGAATTGGATTATCTCATGGTGAAGAGCCCCTACGGCCATGGACAATGGAACAGTCCCATGGGTCACAAGGGCAGGCTGTAGAGGTCTCCCATCAAGAGCCTCAATGACAAGTGGAGTGTCACGCAGCTGCAGTGGAATCGAGTGCTTCGATAGAAAGGCAGCATCAATGAACAGGCATGCAGCCCCAGAGTCAATTAAACTCAGCCCAAGAAAGGGTAACCAAAACCAGGGGCTTATCCTTCTGGATAACTGGGGACAAAACAACGCCACCTAAGGTCTGTCCGTGACAAACCTCAAGGTTTGGGCGACAGGTGTATAAAAATGGCCCCAAAATGTATACCAGACCCTTCAAGTCTGGTATTAATTTTAATGGGAGTGGCTGCAGCCACTGGGACTGTGTGTGAAACTGACAGGCAGACTCCTGCCTGTCAGGTGAGAGCATTCATGTGGCTCCACTGCTGCCCAATCCCTCGCACATGCCATCGTTACTGGTGCTCCTCCCATCACAGCCCACCATGCTTACCAGGCTCTGCATGCCCAATTTGCGAGCACGGGAGCTCCACGGTGGGTCCCGGCGGCTGGAGGGGAAGGAGAAGAGCGGACACATGCCCGCTCTCCTCCCCTTGTGTCTCTGATGTCACTTCCGGGTCAAGTTTTCTGTGTCCCCGGCTAGCTCAGCTGGGAAATAATGTTGTGCAATGCAAAACATTTAGTGGCATACAGAGGAGACATGCAGGGTCGTTTAGACCCTGCATATCTCAATAAAGAGTACCTGTCACCTAAAAAACATCACATAGCAGACTTTTTGTCCCCTATGTGATGAAAAAAAACGTTAAGTAAAAAAAAAAGGTTTTTTTACTTTGCAAAAAAAATTAAGTTACACCCAAGCACATAAAATCCCCCCCCCCAATTTTTTTTTTTAGCTCCCCACCCCCACATATACACACACATGCACAAATGTAAACGCGTTGGGGCGCCTACGTGTGAAAACATCAATTGCGATAAACATGTTGCATATCGCCACACACGCCGGAGTGAAGGCAATAAGTCTAACACAAGACCTCCTCTGTAACACTAAACTGATACCTATAGGGGGCAGAAAATATATAATATTTGTGGATTGTGTGTAATCTTCAGGCCTAAAATTATTTTTTAAACATGTGTGCAAAAATGTAAAAACGGCTCTGGCAGCGAAAGGGTTAAATGATATATTTATTTTTTAACCCCTTCCCGACCGGCGCACGCCGATGTACGCCAGCAGAATGGCACGGCTGGGCAAATGGACTTACAGGTACGTCCATTTGAATTCCCCGCCATGCCATGGGGTGCGCGCCAGCCGGAAGCTCCGTGAGTCGGGTCGCGGGCTCTGTGGACTCGATCGCCGTGGGGATACCCGCGATCACCTTACGGAGAGGACGAACGGGGAGATGCTGATGTAAACAGCATCTCCCCGTTCTGCCTAGTGACAAGTGTCACTGATCTCTGCTTCCTGTCATCAGAAGCAGTGATCAGAGTAATGACACTGCTAGCCCATCCCCCCTACAGTTAGTAATCACTCCCCTAGGACATACTTAACCCCTCCCCGCCCCCTAGTGGTTAACCCCTTCACTGCCAGTGTCATTTACACAGTAATCTGTGCATTTTTAATCGCACTGATCGCTGTATAAATGACAATGGTCCCAAAAATGTGTCAAAAATGTCCTACATGTCCGCCATAACGTCACAGTCACAATAAAAATCGCTGATCGCCGCCATTACTAGTAAAAAAACATTATTAATAAAAATGCCATAAAACTATCCCCTATTTTGTAAACGCTATAACTTTTGCGCAAACCAATCAATAAATGTTTATTGTGTAGAAGATTACATATCGGCCTAAACTGAGGAAAAAAAAAGTTCCTTTATATATTTTTGGGGGATATTTATTATAGCAAAATGTAAAAAATAATGCGTTTTTTTTCAAAATTGTCGCTCTTATTTTGTTTATAGCGCAAAAAATACAAATCACAGAGGCGATCAAATACCACCAAAAGAAAGCTCTATTTGTGGAGAAAAAAGGACATCAATTTTGTTTGGGAGACACGTCGCACGACCGTGCAATTGTCAGTTAAAGCGACGCAGTACCGAATCGCAAAAAACGCTCTGGTCAGGAAGGGGGAAAAATCTTCCGGGGCTGAAGCGGTTAAAGGAAAAAAAAATTGAAAATTATGTAAAAAATATTTTTCCATTGATTTTGTTCACAAAAAAATGATATGGAAATGCAAGAATTTTTTTTTTTTTTCTGGAGTAAATTTTTTTATTGGTCTTGAATCAAACAATACCACATTTGCTTGTTTTTTCCAAGTACTGATACTCCATAAGAGGCATGGAGGAGCTCAGCTATATTGAAAGATTAGAGGAACGGGGGGCAGGAGGCGGAGCCTAGCAGAGCAGACATGCATTGTTAGAGCTCCACACCGCTGAGGAGAGAAGAGAAGGACAAAGCGGAGCCTGCAGGCTCAAAAGGTATCCATTTGAACCTTTTTGCCCCAGGGAACAAACTGTGAAAGTTTGGGCAGGAAATATGGTACTGGGAGGAAACCGTGGCAGAAATAAAAATCACCTCACAAA
The DNA here is from genome assembly GCF_042186555.1 of Aquarana catesbeiana. Lineage (NCBI taxonomy): Eukaryota > Metazoa > Chordata > Amphibia > Anura > Ranidae > Aquarana > Aquarana catesbeiana. The sequence goes on from NC_133324.1 coordinate 638,299,773, forward strand.
GAGCTCACAGGCACTCACTGCAGCTGAAGCAGCTCCAGTCACCTCACAAGATACAGCATCAGGGCGCTCTCACAGACAGAAAATGTCACAGCAAGACTCTCCATTTGAGTCAGATACAGAACAAATCCTCTCACAAACTTCTCCACAAGCCTCCTCAGTATCCCCAGTAATATTATTACAATTTGAAAAGATGCTTCATAAGGCTTTAAAACAAACCTCAGACCAAATAACAAAAAGCCTAACCAAAGAAATAAGAGAGCTGGGAAACCGCACCGCAGCCTTAGAAATAAAAATGGATGAAATTGAAATTACAACCCAAGAAAATATATCAGAATTGGAACAATTAAAAAAAGAGAATTTAATACTTCAAACTAAGCTCGAAAATTACGAAAATAGAGCCAGACGTTCAAACTTGCGCATAAGGGGAATACCTGAAACTGTGACAGACCTGCAATCTACTATTACTGCTCTATTACAAGAACTAAAGCCAGATATCCCTATTGAACGTTTAGAACTGGACAGAGTACACAGAGCCCTCACAGCCAAAAAGAAAGATGGACCCCCACGTGATATAATCACAAAATTTCATTATTACAGAACGAAAGAACAAATACTAATTGCTGCAAGAGAAAAAAAGGAACTTAATTTTCAAGGACACAATTATCAAATTTTTGCTGACCTATCCCAACTTACTATTACTAAAAGACGATCCATGAAACCCCAACTAATGGAACTGCAACGCCACAACATTATGTATCAATGGGGCTTCCCCTTTTCAGTCAGATTTAACTACCAAGGTACAATTTACAGAAGCAGATCAGCAGATGAACTACAACAAACCCTTTTAAAATTAAATCTGACAGAACCCACAAGCAGCAACACTCCCACACGCAGAAGAATGGCGTCATCTTCACCTTCAGGCAACACCCAGAAAATTTCAGAACAAAATGGGAATCATCATTCTCACAAAAGAGGCCGTTATGCCACATCATCCATGGACCAAGAAGATTCAATGTACTGACATCCTAATTCCTGATATCTCTTCATTTATTATACTAAGAGATGGTTCTCTATAAAAAAACCTATATTTATAACTGAATGTAACTGCATTCTGATAGTCACACACTGTGTGGGATCATGTTACATTCCAGTTATATTTCTTATTAATTCTGATTCATATAGCCTTAGAATATATAAGTGAAATAAGGAAATTCTTGTTCAGTTATATATTATCAGGTAATAACAATAGATTTATTACTTTTTAGGACAAATATGTTCAATAATCCAGAAGTAATGGAAGCTTTTTCTTTCTTTTCTTAAAACAAATATATTATTACCTAACTAGTCCCTAGAATTATGTTTTTGTTTATTCTAATCTGAAGCAATACAACCTCAATTTTATGAGTTAACATATCTAAACAGTTACATATGAATAAAATATGTAATTGTTTACTCTAAAAGGGTTAAAATCCCAAAATAATTCAAACTATCTTCATCAATACCAAAGTTATTAACAGTACCTTTCTAACTGAATTATTTAGCCTAGGGCAAGACTAACCATATACAACCACCCTGGAATAAATAATTTCAACAAAAACTATATTCTGCACTCCAATTAATGAAACATCATTTTGATGTCTTTTGACATAGCACTTCTCTCCTGTAAGCGGAAGATCCGTGTACCCCCATTAGCCCTCCTCATTCTCCCAACCATATTATGTGGGAGTGTGACGAAGGCACTTATTCCCCTGAGAGAGATATTTATTCTCTTTCACGGGTAAATTGTGATTACTTGCAAAAAATAATTTATACAATGTATCATCTAATCTCATATGTTTTTTGTTTACTCTTTACTCCAGAATTCACTGGTTTCTTTTCTATCTATTCATCTCTTCAGTCCACACAGATTGATCTGCGCAGTCAGCTCTGCATAACAAAAAGTAAGTCAAAACTATTTGATCTATTGCCATGGCACCACTGAATATACTTTCCCTGAATGTTCAGGGAATAAATGTCCCTCAAAAAAGGACCAAAGCCTTCCGTACTTTCCATAACAAGAAGGCTCACATAGTATGCCTCCAAGAAACACACTTCACCAAAGATTCTACTCCAAAATATATTTCTCCTTTTTATCAACAAATTTACACGGCTTCTGCCTGTACCAAGCAAAGGGGAACTCTAATTGCATTTCACCGATCCACACCATTCACCTTATCATCAGAAATTAAAGACCCAGAAGGTAGATACCTGATACTCATGGGTTATATAATGGATACAGCAATCACGGTGATTTCCTACTACGCTCCTAACAAACAACCTACACCATTCCTCTCACATATATTACAAGTGATTAATACACACAAAATAGGAACAGTGATAATGTGTGGGGATTCGAACCAGGTCCTCCTCCCATTTCTAGATAAATCACCTTTTACACCATCCAAAATAACCTCTAGATTACCTTTTTCTCAACTTCTTTCCAAATACAATCTGGTAGATTCATGGAGAGAAAGTAACCCAATGAAAAAGAAATTCACTTATTTCTCGCACCCTCATCAAACCTTCACCAGAATAGATCATATTTTTCTAACAATAGGAATGATACCAGAAATTATTGCATCAGATATAATTCCGATTCTGTGGTCTGACCATAATGCAGTATACACTACTATAGCCTCAGCCATACCAAAAGCGCATGACCCAACGTGGTACTTACCGGACATAATGCTCAAACACCCACTACATCAGATGGCCATTGAACAAGCTTTAAAGGAATACATATCAATTAATAATACAACAGACATCTCCCCAATAACACTGTGGGAAGCTCATAAGCCTGTCTTGCGTGGTACAATACAAAGACAAATGGCACTATTTAAATGGGAACGCAAAAATCTAGCAAAAAAACTAGAACTCAATTTTAATGCAGCCTACATATCATTTCAAGATAATCCATCTCAGAGTACAAAATCTCATCTGGAAAAATCTAGATTGGAATACGATCTATTTCTCACTGAGTCAGTTGATAAATCCCTCAAACGCTCCAAACACAATTTCTACATGAATACAAACAAACCAGGTACATATTTGGCTCGGGCATTAAATTCAACTAACAAATCTTTCAAACCAATACGTTTGAAATTATCAAAAAATGTTTACACTTGTAATCCAGTTAAAATAGTCCATAAATTTCACTCACATCTCGCAACTTTATACAAGACAAACAATGAATTTAATCCTACAGAGGCTGAATCCTTCTTCTCAAAAATAACCTTACCTGAGTTATCTCAGAATCAAAAAAGCAGTTTGGATGAGCCTATAACTATAGATGAAGTTGCTAACGCCATAAAAGACCTAAAACTTAACAAAAGACCAGGCCCAGACGGCTACTCGGCTTTATACTATAAAACATTCTCAGAAATACTCTCTCCCATTCTCACTGAAACTTTTAACAAACTTCTAGATGGACATTCTTTTCGGCAAGAAACACTAATGGCAATTGTTTGTATGATCCCAAAACCCCTTTCTGATGATACTTCCTGTGTGAATTATCGGCCTATCTCTCTGTTAAACCTCGATATTAAATTATTAGCAAAAATAATAGCAAAACGCCTCAATAGCATTATAGGAAAATTAATACATAGAGATCAAGTAGGCTTCATGCCAAATAGACAGGCAGGCGATAATATACGCAGGGCAGTGTTATTGGCACATATTGCTAAAAAACGGAAAATCCCTTTATGTTTTCTATCTCTCGATATTAAGAGGGCATTTGACACAGTATCCTGGCAATATATGCAATATTCATTACAAAAATGGGGTTTTGGACCCCACTTTTTAACATGGATCAAAGCATTATATAATAAACCCAAAGCCTATATAAAATATGCTGGATACAAATCTGAAGCCTTTAATATCGAAAGAGGTACCCGACAGGGTTGCCCATTATCTCCCTTATTATTTGCCCTTATACTCGAACCCATGGCCCAATACATCAGAACAAACCAAACTATAACTGGCATTGAAGTAGGAGGTATTACACACAAATTATGTATATTTGCAGACGATATATTACTTTTTCTATCATCACCACAGGTCTCTGGTCCTAACTTAATACCAGCTCTTGATGGATTTGCAGCCCTATCCGGCCTTATGATTAATCCTAAGAAATGCCTAGTGCTTAATATTTCACTCACAAACATGGAATTGATCCCGGCTAGGGCAGCACTCCCATTCACATGGGCAGAAAAATCAATCCCATATCTTGGAATTCATTTAACAGCATCTCATTCTGACTTATTCTCAACCAATTATCCTCCTGTATTAAGACAGATCACAAATCTAATAAAACAATGGTCGCAACTTCCTTTATCCTGGATAGGGAAGATTAATGCAATCAAAATGACTATTCTACCCAAATTGCTTTATCTATTCAGAGTCCTCCCTATTCCAATTCCTTCCTATTTTTTGAGAATAGTACAAAAAAGAGCAACTTCGTTTATATGGGGCTCTTCTAAACCACGTATACCTATACACACACTACATCTTCCCAAAAATAAAGGAGGCCTGGGATACCCTAATTTTACTAACTACTACAGAGCAGCACATTTGGCCAGTCTGACCAAATACCATGCAAAACAGGAAATCCCATTATGGGTATTTATAGAGGCTTCAGAAAATGACCCTCTATTAATATCAAATTTATTATGGCTTGATCCTAAAGACCGCTTTAAAATTCATAATCCCATAACTAAACACTTCTTATCTCTCTGGGATAAACTAAAAACCAAATATCAGTTACAATCTCCACACAATCCTCTCCTTTCTTTTATCAGAAATCCGGCCTTTTATCCGGCATGGATCTACCCAAATTCTTTTAAAGCTTGGACAACATCAGGCATTCAGACACTAAATGACTTCATAGTATCTAAATCATTCCTTTCATTCCCATCGCTTAGAGAAAAATATGATCTACCAAACTCTGAGATATTTAGATATCTCCAAATCAAAAATTTCTATACACCATTCCTAAAGGGGGATACACCATTATCCCAATTATCCATTTTTGAATCAATCTGTACAAAAGATCCATTTGCTAAAGGTACAATTTCATCACTTTATAATCAATTATATGGAGTAGCAAATCTTAATAGACCCTCTTACGTTCAGAGGTGGGAGGAGGACCTGGGACGAACTTTAGAAGACACGGACTGGTCTAATATATGGCTCACATCTAAGTCATCTTCACCCAACATCTTAGCACTGGAGACAAATTATAAAGTCCTAACTCGCTGGTACCTTGTACCCGCTAGAGTGGCAAAATATTCACCTAATACCTCAACTCTTTGTTTTCGAGGATGCCCAGAAATAGGCACATATTTACACATATGGTGGACGTGCCCAGTAATCCAAACCTTCTGGAAGGAAGTCTTCGTGATTGCATCTAAAATATTTAAAAAAATAATACAACCAGATCCATATTTAACTTTACTTAATCTAAAACCGGAATGGTTAACACTCTCTCAATTCAAACTTATGATCCAACTAATAACGGCTGCAAAACAAACAGTGGCCAAGGCATGGAAATCTCCTACATTGGTACTAGCAGAAACAATTCACAGAATGAATACTACAATGTCCCATGCTAAGATGGTAGCCATCGATCAAAATCAAATTCCAAAATTTGAAAAACTTTGGCATCCTTGGATAAAACAACAGTTCCTGTCAAATTTCAATGACTCTGTCCTGTTGCCATGGTAACAGATTAAATGACTTACAGAGACACCCATTCTAAGGCTTCAAAGAGAACTAAAAAAAATAATAAACTGACGAGCGGGACAACCTTGTGGACCATACCTCTTCCTTTCAACCCTTTTTCTTCTTTCTCTTTCCTTTTCTCCACCTTACGATTAAAGCTCATTATCAGAATTTATTTGACCTATATACACTCTACTTGTAAACAATATGTATAGTAGGTATAAATCATTTAAATACCTACAAAAGTGGACCACGGGGATGGGGCGGAGCGTCGTTACGTAGGAGCGCTCCGTAGGAGGCTTGGCGCCACTGCTCTCCCCGCACACCCGCTCAACGGAGAGGAGGAGGTCTGAAAGCCGCAAAGACGCCGGCACCGTGAGATGCTATCGACGCGGCCCGGCGTGAGATAGTGCGAGTCCCTCACTGCCCTGGCTGCCGCTACGAACCACAACACCGCCGCTGACTCTGACACTGGGAGCTGAGAGCTCCGAAGCAACGGACAGGGAGGAGACCGCGAACGACTCTGGAGGTACAGGTTGGCTCAACAACAGCAAGGTAACGCTGTAGCTGGAGGGGGGTGAGCCTGTAAAGGGACACAGTGAAAAGAGAGCTGGGAGAGGTGAGAGAGGATGAGAGCTTTGTATAGGCGAATATCCCCTCTGGTGCCCCACCGGCCCCCCTACTGAAGTGTCTATGGTCTGAAAGCAGATGGAAAGCAGGGTAAGAACTTAAACGGTATCCTTGTTATAAATTCAACTCCGCCACACACCGCTATATTTTATTGAAGCATTTGGATTCATGATAAGCCTATGGTGGGAAAGCAGCTGGGAAACAGGGTATGAACTTAAAACTGTTATCTTGATACAAAATTAACCCTGCCACATATGATTAAGACACTCGGATTCATGACATGTATTAAAAAGCTGAATGAACAATCCTGAGAACAATAAGGAACAGATGTGATGTGTCTGAGGCGCATTTGTCTATATATTGATGAACCGTTCACCCGTTTATCCAGTGTGAGCCCCTGCATGCACTTACACCCCCTCCCCCGTGGATCCCTGCAGTCTCTCTAGCTTCCTCCTCTCCTTTTCCCCCTCCACGGATATTTTAACGTGGGGATCATCCCGGACCATCCCGGACCTTTTTTTTTTTTTTTTTTTTTTCTTCTTCTTTTTTGATGTCTAAGGTTAAGAAACTTTAAGTATCCGGCTTAAACACCGATTTTCCTGGACTATTTGGACTAAATAGTGAACATTTGGCATAGGGATAGAAGGGTAGAGAGGTAGGCGTAAGATTCACCCAAGAAGAACCACACATCCTAAGCCTGGGCTTGAGGGCCAAAATTCATTTTTCACTCCGACAAATAGAGTATATAAGGAGCCTGATAGTAGCCCTGCGGTTTGTGGGGGAGATGAATGCTCCCGCCCGGACCTGACGAGCAGGGTGGTTAGTGGCGGACAGGGCTTCTACGCGAGATCCCCCATAGACCCAAGTGGGCCCGGGAGGTCCCCCGTGGAACTAATATGGGACTCTTTGCATAAACAGATACAAGCGATCCACACATTGTTATAAGAGGGTTATGAGAGGGAATTGAGGGAGTCGGCCCCCAACTCTGCCAAGGAGCAACTTGTATAAAACTACTAGGTCTTATACCCAGGCCTGCATCTTTTTCTCAGGGTAGAGTGGAGTATTAGAGGCCTGTGGAAATGAGGGGGAAGGCAACTAAAGGTAGTAAAGGGGTGGTAAATGCACCAAGCCCAGGTGGGATTCAGCGCTACATGTCAGCTGAAGCCAGCATGCTGGAAGAACCTCAAGGGAGTCCCAGACTGGGAGCGTCCTCACGGCCAGGAATTAACAAACATAGAGGGGCATTAGAGGAGAATAAAAGCAAAAATGCAAGAGTAAGGATCAGTGGAAGCCAACAGATGTTGGGCCCTGAGACACAGGAAGGCCCTTATGAGAGATCTGAGGATGAAGTCACTGCAGGGGGGAATAAACCACAACTGCAGCTTACACAGGAGGAAGCCCCATATATTAAAGAGATGCTTGCTGAATTGCTACTGAAATTGGAGACCTCCCTTAAAAAAGAGATTGCGACTGTAAGAGCAGACATTGGACATGTATTGAAAAGGGTGGAGGAGATGGAAGACAGATTGGAAGAACACGAGCGGAGACTAGAGGGTATGAATATGCAAATAAGAGACATGCAAAGAGCAAACAGAAGCCTCTTCTATAAATTAGAAGATCAGGAGAATCGCAGTAGACGCAAAAATCTGCGACTCAAGGGTCTCCCAGAGAAATTCGGGAAGGAAGAGCTGGCGCCGGCACTACAGCAACTGCTAAACCCATTGCTGGATAGAGAAATAACGACCCCCCTGAAAGTAGATAGAGCCCATAGGGTCGCACGATACCCCAGAAATACATCAGAGAGTCCAAGAGATGTGATAGTGAAGTTCCACTATGAGGAGGAAAAAGTAAAAATTTTGGGAAAACTGCGATGTCAACCAGGCTTATGCATTGAAGGGGCAGAGATACAAGTTTATTCAGATCTAGCAGCAGAGACCCTCACAAGAAGGAGGCTGTTGAAGCCGCTAACAGGCCTACTGAAAACGACAGAAATAGCATATCAATGGGGGTTCCCGGCTTGCCTAATTGGAAAAAGGAATGGACGAACGGCAGTGCTTAGATTCCCAGAAGATCTTGAGGACTTTTGTCGCAAGTTAGACATTGCCCCTCCACATATCCCTGGTTGGGGTGCGGAAGAGACTACAGTTCCAGTGCGAGACACAATAGGTTGGAGGGAGGGGAGGGGCACATTGAGTAATGTAAGCTAATAACCAAGAAGCTTAGCTAGGGGATGAGGGGCAGCACCGATATGAGCGGGTCAGGGGGCGGGGGGCGGGGGGAGGTGGGAGGGCGCTGAGGCAATACGGGGAGTTCTCACGACATGAGCCCTATGGGGAATATGGGTGTAGGGTGGCATTTGATTGAGGGAATCCACCTGACCCATATTTTGAACAGAGGAGTTTGCCCCGCCAGTAATAGGCGATCTGTTCCAGTGGGGGGGGTGGGGGGGCGGAAGGGTTGGGGGTGGGAAGGGATGGGGGGGTGAAGGGGGGGGGGTGGGGGATCTCCTTTTTTTTTTCTCCTCCCTCTCTCTCTCTCCTGCTATGCCACACGGGATTGGCCGGACGCTCTCTTCAGCAATAAAAAATGGGAGTAGTTAGTTTCGTCACATATAACGTGAGGGGACTGAACACGGAAAAAAAAAGATACAAAATCAATCAGGAGCTACAACTCCTAGGCACAAACGTGGTGTTCCTGCAAGAAACTTATGTAACGCACGCAAGTAAGGGACTGACATCACATCTGTTCCCTAAATGGTTTTATGGGGATGCTGGATCAGTACATTCAGGGGGAGTAGCTATAGGGTTTGATAGAACAATGATGTTTGAAGAGGAAGAGCGATTGGCCGATCCCGGAGGCAGGTTTCTGTTTGTTAAAGGGAAAATGTTTGAGACGTGGTTCACACTGGTGAACATCTATGCCCCAAACAGAAACCCGGAGAACTTTGTAAAGAGAATTCTGTTGAAACTAGAATCCTTTAGAAAAGGCAGACTAATAGTCGCAGGAGATTTGAACCTATGTATGGACCCTGAGGTGGACACGTCAAGGGGCGATTTAAGATTAAGATTGGGCACACAGGGTAAGACACTTAAAAAAATGTTAAATCATCTCCAATTAATGGATGCATGGAGAATAAGCCACTTAAAAGATCGGGATTACACTTTCTTTTCCCCTGTTCATAAATCATTCTCGAGGTTAGACTACATTTTTATAGAACACCAGATGGTCCCTTTGCTGAGGGCAGCAGAAATTAAGGCTATTACTCTGACTGATCATGCACCGGTGAAAATCCAAGTAGAGATCACCGGTGTGGACCGGCCTAGGATAAACTGGAAACTTAATGATTCCCTCACACGGGACCCAGATGTAGTTGCGAAAATAGAGCAGGAACTAAAAAATTACTTCGAGACTAATGATACAGAGGACATATCCAGATCCACTCTGTGGGAGGCACACAAAATCTATATAAGAGGGATTTGGATTGCCATTGGAACGAGGAAAAAAAAAGAGAGGGGAGAAAAGTTGACACGTCTATTCAGGGAGATTCAGGAAGCAGAACAAAGCACAAGACCAAAGGGCCTCCCAGAAAAGCAGGAGCTAATTAAGAAAAGAAGAGACCTAAATGAGTTGCTGGAGAAGGAAAGGAGCTGCGCTTTTGATATGATAAATAGAGACATGTATCGAGAAGGGAATAAACCAGGAAGGTGGATGGCTAAAAGGATTAGGGAAAAAAAGAATAGGACTTTTATACCTAAAATAAGAGATGAAGAGGGGAACCTTGAATTCTCTACTCCAAAAATTGCTGGAATATTCCACTCTTACTACAGTGCACTCTATAAGGTAGGACGGAGGGAGAGATTGAGTGACAACAAGAAGGAAAGGATAAGGGAGTACCTTCGGGGACTAGACCTTCCCAGGGCAGAGAGGGATGTGGTTGAGCGTCTCGATGCACCCATATCCCAAGGGGAGGTAGAAAAGGCGATAAAAGACACTGCCCTGGGAAAGAGCCCGGGCCCCGACGGATACTCCGTAGCTTACTACAAAAAATTTTCTCAAATACTTGTACCCAAACTGTGCGACTATCTGAATGCCCTCGGGGAGAACGAAGAGTCCCGAGAAGAATCCCTATTAGCGTATATTACCCTTATCTTGAAAGAAGGAAAGGATCCTGCCTCACCCGGTAGCTACAGACCAATCTCGCTCTTAAACGTAGATACAAAATTTTTCGCTAAAATACTTGCAGACAGGCTGAAAACTGGATTAAAACAATGGATTCATAGTGATCAAGTGGGATTCGTCCCGGGTAGGGAGGGGAGAGACAACTCACTGAAAACAATTCTTCTTATGCAAGAAGCAATCAGGAGCAATACCCCTGCAGCCCTGCTATCAATCGATGCCGAAAAGGCATTCGATAGAGTGGACTGGGGCTTTATGACTGAAACCCTGAAACATCTAGGATTGGGGGAGAGGATGATGAAATGGATCCTCTCATTATATAGGCATCCTAAGGCGAGGATTAGAGTGAATGGGACCCTGTCTTGTCCCCTTGAATTGTTTAACGGGACAAGACAGGGTTGCCTTCTTTCCCCAGTTTTGTTTATTTTATCCTTGGAGCCACTTTTAGCGACTTTTCGTAGGAACGAAGATATTCAGGGAATCAAGGTGGGAACAAAGGAGTACAAAATAGCAGCTTTTGCTGATGATTTGCTATGTTTCGTTACCCAACCTAGAACGACAATCCCCATGGTGCTCAAGGAGTTGGAGCACTACGGAGGCTTGGCAAACCTTAAAGTAAATATGAGTAAGTCAGAACTCCTAAATATATCAATCCCTAAGCGTGAACAGAGGGCACTTCAAGCTGGGCTCCCATTTGTATGGTGTGAGAGGGAATTGGTCTATCTAGGTATAAAAATATCATCCTCACCGGGGGACCTCTTTGCCGATAACTATGTACCCTTACTTAATAAAACTAAAGATCTACTAGGTAGGATGAGATATAAAGCCCTGTCTTGGATCGGCAGGATAAATGCGATCAAAATGTTTGTGCTTCCCATGTTACTATACACCTTCCAAATGGTCCCAATAGAAATCCCCCCTATATTTTTTGTTAAACTGCAGTCATTAATCTTAAGATTTATATGGGCACGTAAGCACCCTAGGGTAGCATATGACACTTTGTCGAAGGATAAAAAATTGGGAGGGGTAGGTGCGCCGGATATTAGAAGGTACTATCAGTCGGTTGTTATCTCTAGAATAACTGACTGGTTACACAGTAAACAGGAGAAAAGTTGGGTGAATATTGAAGCAACACTGAGTGGGGTGGATATAGAAAAATTAATATGGACCCCACCACAATATAGGGATTTGGGAAATAGAGTTAATTTTTTGACCAAGAACACTTTTAGAATCTGGGATAGGGTAGGCAAGAGTTGCCATTGGGAATTCAACTCACCACTATTATCACTATTAAACACGGATTATTTTTTACCTGGGAAGGAGGAACACCTATATTTTACGAGATGGGCAAAAAAAGACGTAATACAACTACAAGACGTGATGAAAGAAAATAGATTGTACACTTACACTGAAATCACACAGGCTTGGGGGAACAAACCACTAGATAAGTGGAGGTACGCACAGATACTGCACTTTACACATTCACTGCCACAACCACTAAGAGGAAAGGATCAGTTAAGAGATATTGAAAAACTATTAAATACCCCCACGTGTGTGAAAGGAAGTATCTCAAAATTATATAGTGTTCTTAGGGGGGAAGCTAGTAAAGGACCTCCCACTTTCTTGGATAAGTGGGAAGAAGAAATAGGAGGCTTAGAAGGAGAAGCACACAGAAGTAAGATTCTAAAGATGGTTCACTTAACAGCAAGAGACTCCCGGACATATGAAATGGCCTATAAAGCGATAGCAAGATGGCATAGGACGCCTCGGAAGGTACACGAATACGATGCTGAGACCCCCCCAACTTGCTGGAGAGGATGTGGAGAAATGGGCACTCTTGCCCATCTTTGGTGGGAGTGTGCCAAAATCCAGAAATATTGGGGAGAAGTCCTGGGTGAAATACAACAGATAACGGGGGAGCAGGTTAACAAAAATCCTTGGACGTGTCTGTTCCATGACACGGAAAGAGAGATCCCCCAATACATCAAGTCAGTAACCCCATTCCTCCTAAATGCAGCTAAAGCACTGATCCCTTGTCACTGTAAAGGGGTAGAAGCCCCAAGGATGAAGGATTGGATAATAAGGGTAGAATGGGCTAGAGGAATGGAAGAAGCAAAACACGCGATGGAAGGCCGGCGAGATAAATACACTAAGACGTGGGCAAGATGGCATGAGTATAGGAACACAGAAAAGTATTTGACAATTATGGAGGCTTGAGGACCATGGAGGGGAGAGGGAGGAGGGTTTTTTCTTTTTTTTTTTTTTTTTTTTTTTTTTGGGGGGGTGGGAGGAGGGTAGGGGAAATAAAAAAGCAGTCAAAAGCAGATAAGTAAATATTGGCACTTTAAATGGATAAAAAGGAAAGGGAAATATTGGTAAAAAGTCTTGGTATTAAAGAGACCACAATTTTCCTTAAGCCACAATGATGCGAAAAAGAGAGGGGGCGCAGCGTAAATGACGCAGCTGACTTAAAATCTCTCTAAAAGCTTGCTGATGTGGAAAAAAAAAAAAAAAAAAAGAAAAAAAAAAAGGAAAAAGGAGAAAAAAAAAAAAATAAATAAATACCTACAAAAGTAACTAAGGAAATGATATATATCTTTAATTTAGGTTTACGTGAACCCAATGTTTAATATTTGAAATTTCATGATATTTACCTATATAAACCCTACTGTAAAACAATGAGCTTACTTTATAGATCCTTGTAAACTTACTTTATGTATCTTTATAACATTGTATACTCAATAAACTTCTTTTGACAAGGAAAGATTAGAGGAACTGAATCTATTTCCTCTTGACAAGAGGAGATTAAGGGGGAATATGATCAACATGTACAAATACATAAGGGGGCCATATAGTGAACTTGGTGTTGAGTTATTCACTTTAAGGTCATCAAAGATGACAAGGGGGCACTCTTTACGCCTAGAGGAAAAAAGATTTAATATCCAAATATGGAAAGGTTTTTTCACAGTTAGAGCTGTGAAAATGTGGAACAGACTCCCTCCGGAGGTGGTTCTGGCCAGCTCAGTAGATTGCTTTAAAAAATGCCTGGATTCTTTCCTAAATGTACATAATATAAGTGGGTATTAACCTTTATAGGTAAAGTTGATCCAGGGGAAAATCCAATTGCCTCTCTGGGATCAGGAAGGATTTTTTTCCCCCTGTTGTAGCAAATTGGAGCATGCTTTGCTTGGGACTAGATGGACTTGTGTCTTTTTTCAACCTGACTAACTATGTTACTATGTACTGGGGAAAATATATGGTGTATATATTAGACTTTATTTACAAAGCTTTTTTCTCACACTAGGACATGACAACAAGGGCCCTAGCCTTCAAAATATATTGAAAGAGCTCCTTGCACCATTTTGTACAGAAAACAGTCTGAAGTGTTAGATATTGAATGTTTTGAACATCTGTAATTAATAGTTTTAATATAAGAAATGCTTGAAATTCAAATACAAAAATTCAAATAAATTAAAAATTGTTGCTTCTAGTTTTTTTTCAGTTTATCTTTTGTATTTATGTAGTTTATGTATTTAGGTAGATAATGATGCTATAAAATACTTAAAAGAAATGTTTTTTTTTTTTTTTGGTATACTCACCTGGGTGAATGTAGCATTGATCTGATGCTGCATCTGCCACTGCTGCCTCTGCAGTGAGAATTCAGCATTCAAACACCGTTGATTGTTCAGTTCCCCCCGAAACTCCACTGTCAGTCACCAGCTCTCTGCTTTGCCCCTCCTGCGGTCACTGGAGCACTGGTCTGTGCAGGGAGCAGGAGAGGCTTGCTGAGGCTCTCAGCGGGTCACTGAAAGGCTGAGCCAGCTGCTAAACTAGGCTTCTGGGAGGATCCAGCTTTAGTCCGCTGTTGGCTTAAAACAGGTCACAGGAGTGCAGAATGAACTACACTCCTGTGATCCATAGAAGACTCCTTTCTAGAAAGATGTACTGTACAACCTGGACTCTGAAACCCAATTTTTCAGAATACTTCCGTGCACTACTGCATTAAATGTGCGGTATTGCATAGAAATACACTGCATTAACCACTTGCCGCCCGCCATATAGCAGAATGATGGCGGCAAAGTGGTTTCAAAATCCTGACCAGACGTCATATGATGTGATCAGGATATTAAGCCTCTGCGCGCCCATGGGAATGCGCATCACAGCAATCGTTGTTGCGGTGTGTCAGTCTGACACACCACAACTCCGATCTAGGTAAAGAGTCTCTGACGGAGACTCTTTACCACGTTATCACCCATGTCCAATCACGGCTTATCACGATGTAAATAGGAAGAGCCGGTGATCGGCTTTTCCTCACTCGCGTCTGACAGACGCGAGTAGAGGAGAGCTGATCGGCTGCGCTCCTGACAGGGGGTGTCTGTGCTTATTGTTTATCAGCACAGCCCCCCCTTGGATCCCGCCCAGGACCACCATCATGCCGCCCAGAACCACCAGGATGGCCGTCCACACTGGACCCCCAGGAAAATACTAATTTGTGCCCAGGCAGCTGCCAATCAATGCCCAGGCAGCTGCCAGTCAGTGCCCACTCACAATGCCTACCACTGCCAGTGCCACCAGGGATGCCTATCAGTGCCTCATATCAGTGCCACGTATCAGTGCCCATCAGTGCCATGTATCAATGCCCATCAGTGCCCAACAGTGCCGCCTATCAGTGCCCATCAGTGCCCAGCAGTGCCGCCTATCAGTGCCCAGCAGTGCCGCCTATCAGTGCCACCGATAAGAACCCATATTTGCAGCCTTTCAGTGCCCATCAGTGTCGCCTATCAGTGCCCACCAGTGCCACCCATAAGTGCCCATCAGTGCCGCCTATCAATGCCCATCAGTGCTGCATATCAGTGCCACCCATCAGTGCCACCTACCAGTGCCTATCAGTGCCGCATATCAGTGCCCATCGTCAGTGCCCATCAGTTCCCGCTCATTGGTGCCACCTCATCAGTGCCGCCTTATCAGTGCCTGTCAGTGCTGCCTTATCAGTGCCCAGCAGTAAAAGATAAAACTTAATTTGTACATTCCCCTGATGAAGCCAATGTTTTGGCGAAACTAGTTGGGAACAAGTGACCAGCGATCACCTTTCAACATCAGTGGTGACGGTCATTATCTTGAATTGTATTTTGATTTTCTATATATGTATGATTTATATACATTACTTATTTACAAAATTTTATAACAGAAACAAAAGCAAAACTTGTCTTTTTTTATTTGTTTTGCAAAAAATAAAAACCGCAGAGGTGATCAAATACCATCAAATATTCTGCACGTTTAATGCAGAATACTTCAGTGCAATACTGCACATTTAATGCATATTTTTAATCAGTGCACTATGTGCTTTTATTATCTCTAAACAAGATTCAATTGAGAAGCTTTGAAGCAACAATAAAGCTTGGGAAAACAGCAAACACCATTGTTTTCTCAGGTGAGACAAGCCATTATCAAAGAAAGTCTTTAAACGTAATCATTATCATTTTATGTGATATTGCTTAATCAAAATTATACTGAGTGTATTGTATATTGTACCGGTTACCAGAGTCCCTGAATAATATATATACAGTATCTCACAAAAAAGAGAACACCCCTCACATTTTTGTAAATATTTTATTATACCTTTTCATGTGACAGCACTGAAGAAATGACACTGCTATGATGGCAATGCTACGATGTAAAGTAGTGCGTGTACAGCTAGTATAACAGTGTAAATTTGCTGTCCCCTCAAAATAACTTAACACCGCTAGCAACAAAAGTGAGTACACTACTAAGTGAAAATGTCCAAATTGGGCTCAATTAGCCATTTTTTCTCTGGGGTGTCATGTGACTCATTCATTTTACAAGGTCTTTACAAGGTGTGAATGGGGATCAGGTGTGTTAAATTCAGTTTTATTGCTCTCACTCTCTCATACTTGACACTGGAAGTTCAACATGGCACCTCACAGCAAAGAACTCTCTGAGGATCTGAAAAAAAGAATTGTTGCTCTACATAAAGATGGCCTAGGCTATAAGAAGATTGCCAAGACCCTGAAACTGAGCTGCAGCATGGTGGCCAAGACCATATAGCGGTTTAACAGGAGGACAGGTTCTACTCAGAACAGGCCTCACCATGGTCGACCAAAGAAGTTGAGTGCACGTCTTCAGCGTCATATTCAGAGGTTGTCTTTGGGAAATAGACATATGAGTGCTGCCAACAATGCTGTAGAGTAGGGATGAGCTTCGAGTTTAAGTCAAACTCATGTTCGACTCGAACATCGGCTGTTCGCCAGTTCACCGAACAGCGAACAATTTGGGGTGTTTGCGGCAAATTCGAATGCCGCGGAACACCCTTTAAAAGTCTATGGGAGAAATTAAAAGTGCTAATTTTAAAGGCTTATATGCAAGTTGTTGTAATAAAAAGTGTTTGGGGACCTGGGTCCTGCCCCAGGGGACATGGATCAATGCAAAAAAAGTTTTAAAAATGTCCGTTTTTTCAGGAGCAGTGATTTTAATAATGCTTAAAGTCAAACAATAAAAGTGTAATATCCCTTTAAATTTCATACCTGGGGGGTGTCTATAGTATGCCTGTAAAGGGGCGCATGTTTCCCATGTTTAGAACAGTCTGACAGCAAAATGACATTTCAAAGGAAAAAAAGTAATTTAAAACTACTCGCGGCTATTGCATTGCCGGTCCGACAATACACATAAAAGTTCATTGATAAAAACGGCATGGGAATTCCCCAAAAGACAACCTCTGAATATGACGCTGAAGACGTGCACTCAACGTCTTTGGTCGACCATGGTGAGGCCTGTTCTGAGTAGAACCTGTCATCCTGTTAAACCGCTATATGGTCTTGGCCACCATGCTGCAGCTCAGTTTCAGGGTATTGGCAATCTTCTTATAGCCTAGGCCATCTTTATCATCAATCAGTTCAGAACACGTTTTTCTGCCCTTAGACATGCCTAGTGGTTGAAGGTGATATTACCTGAATTCACAGAGGTTAATCATTAGATTTTTTTCCAACCAATTGAAAAGAAGTCATACCTTTTGGGCTGAGCTTGTTATAATTTTTATGATCTTATTGACTAAACATGGTATTTAGAAGAGGATAGATGCCATGAGAAGAGACTCAATCACACACGCACACACACACTCCATTCATCAACTCATACCTCTACATTCATGAAGATTCCTGGACATCTTATGCTTTGGAACTCGGAGGTCGCAAGAAGTAAATCCTCTTTAAGAGTAGCCATCTTGAAAACCACGGCAGCCATTCTAAAAACTCTGGTAACCAGCAATTCAGAAACTCTTCTGGGGTGGTTTATGTTGTTCCTTCTTTCTGTTGGCTGCAACAGATGAAGAAGCAGGAGAGTCAGTCCTTGAAGACACCAAGAGGGTTCTATTAGACTTTTCAGATTGTCTCTCCCATAACCGTTGATCGATCTGAAAGGTTAGGCTAATCAGATCTTCCAGGGATGCTGGTACTCCCACTCTGGCAAGTTTGTTTTTTAAAGTGTCAGAAAGTCCTAGACGAAACTGGTGATGAAGCATTCCTTTGAGTGTCTGCACTCCATACATGAAAGTCAGTTACATAGTCCTCGACAGGCCTTAGGCCTTGTTGCAGTTTGCCAAGCATGAAGTCAGCAGTTTGATGGTAGAAGGGGTCAGCGTATAGCTGGGACATGGCTGAGAAGAACGAATCGGTAGCTCCCAGAGCAGAATCATGTTGTTCTCGGAGATGATGAGCACAGGAAGGTTGTTCATTCAACAGCAGCGTGAAAATAAACCCAATATTTATGTCCTCTGATGCAAAGGTTTGGGGCAAAAGGGAAAAGTATAGTTCACAGGAATCCCGGAAAGTACGGAACTTCTTACGATCTCCGGAAAATCGTTCCGGTATAGGCAAGGTAAGGGGGAGTAGCCCCACGGAACAGGCCGGACTTGGTTTGAGCAGATGAATTTATGACTGTGGGAGGAGCATGGGCAGATGTGACATCTATCTTGTCCGGTAACCGATCTTCCATGCGGCTGAGGTTTTCTTGTAAACTCTGCACAATGTAAGATGAAGCAGAGATTGATCTGCAAATGTCCTCTAATGGCAAAGCCTCCCTTTCAGACTCCATCCATGGCTGACTGGTACTGTCATGTACCTGTTAGGAGACTGAAATGACGCTGTTGGCCTCTCTTGTATCTCCAGCGCAGGCTCTACTGAGAGTGAAATAAAAAATGTAAAAACCCCACTGAATCCACAACACTAGGTTGATAAGTTAATGAACAGTGACTGATGTGTCTGCTAGATGGGGTGCCTCCTGTTATACCAATAGTTAAGTGGAACTACAAAGTTTTAAGACAAAGGGATTATAAAAATGTATAAGACTTTATTGATGAAAAAAGAGAGATAAAAAGCGTGAAGTTCATCAGAGGCGGTGCAACTTAGTGCCTCCCCACTGGTGTACCACGTTCTCACAATATCAAAAAACAATCAGCTGGAACACAAAAAGACATAATATCATTAAAAAAAACCCCCACTATAATCAAATCACCTGCCCATGCAGTTGTCTGGAAGAGGCCCTTGTCCCCAAGGTGCTTTGGGGTGGGAGGCAGAGCAGAGTTACCAAATATTATTGATTCACAATAAATAACTTACATTTCTGATCGTGTATACGGGGCATTAGTCCCCTTTTTTTCATTAATTTGTGTGTGTTTTTTCAATATAATAAAACTTTTTTGAATCAATCACTGTGTCCTAGAAGTGATCCCCTTGGGAGAACTATATTCTCTCTTTTTTGTTATATGCATCTTAGGGTCGCTAGGACAGCGTCTTTTTGGTTATACCATCTAGATTAAAGATTGATAAACTATATATATATTTTTTCTTATTTTAATTAATAATTAACGGTTGATCCAGGCAATCAATACATTTTTCTAGAGTGATCCTTGACCATATGCGTTTCCTGCAAGCAAATTATTTTGGCCTGAAACTGAAGAATAATGTTGTACCCTTGGGTTCATTTAAGAGGCGTCCCCAACCCTCTTAAATTCCATGATAGAAAGTTACATTGGTCACTCACATTCACATTACAGCTAAATATGGGAACATCAAAAGGTGTTTCAAGGGGGGTGTGGCTAACTGCAGTCTGAGATGACTGCTGTGGGAAGAAGCTCCGGGAGGAAAGCACACCAAAGCGGCTATTCCAGCTACATAAGTTCCGGCAGAAAACCATGATGACCAGCTACCCATGCCAAAGCAAAGTAACCAGCACTCTGGTCCTCAAAAGCTTACGGATTTCTATCCATCCCCCTCGGCACACACAAAAAAGCAGCATGGCGGTTGCTTCCAGTCCAGCTCCTCTGGTTACAGTGCCGGACCTCATGCGGATATACCAGCCTCACAGCACAACACTCTGGGCTCCTTCTCACCTCTGCATGATACCGATGAGTCATCCTCCCAGATACCCCAGCCCAACCAAAACCAAGTGCAACAGATCAATATCTGATCAGAACTATATTAGCGTCCCCAGCAGTGTAGGGTTCCCAAAAACGCAGTGTTGACGGGATCAGCCCAGATACCTGCTAGCACCTGCGTTTAGCCCCTCCGCCCAGCCCAGCCTAGCCCACCCAAGTGCAGTATCAATTGATCACTGTCACTTACAAAAACACATAACTGCATCGTTCTCAGAGTCAGGCCTGATCCCTGCGAATGCTAACATTTTTTTTGGTAGTGTTTACTGTACCAGTAAATTTAGAGACCAAAAATGTCAAATCAAAGGTACAGTGGTGAAGAGGCCTACATGTTTCTGAGCATGACAGATAGTGAAGAGGAAGTCACTCATCTTTCAGATTCAGGCTCAGAATATGAACCTGTAGACAGCAGCGGCACCCTGACAGATAGCTCTGATGACAGAGTTGTGGTCTGCCAAGGTCAGGTGTACCAGACCCCATTCTTCTGCTGTCGTTGAGGTGCAAGAACCGCAGGTCCCTCGTATGGAGCAGAGAGCCAGTACTAGCACCACTCATCCTTCTGGTGAACTGGCAAGCACCAGTGGCCTAGTACATCCTGGCTGTACATCCAGCACTGCAGTAACACTTGGTGACATGGTGAGTCCCATAAGGGCAGTTCAAGCTGGCAAGGTGGCAAGCACAAGTAGTGTCCCGCAGCCACCAGGAATTAGACAAAGACAGGCCCATAGTACCCTTCCTGCTGCATTCGCCAATCCTAATTGGGAACCTACCACTTCTGCAGCACCCGTACTTCCCCCATTCACTGGCCAACCCGGAATTCAAGTGGAAACATTTGATTTTCCATCACTTGATTTTTATTCGCTATTTTTCACCACAGATCTCTATAGATCTATTGTGGACCAAAGCAATTTATATGCTGGTCAATTCATCGCTGCTAATCCCCAGCTGACCCTTGCCAGAGATTAGAAACCAATTACGGTTTCCGAATGTAAGACCTTCCTGGGCCTTTCCCTCCTCATGGGCATAACTAAAAAGAGTGAGTTGCAGTCATACTGGTCTACTGACCCAATTCACCATATGCCCGTGTTCTCTGCCTCCATGACCAGGACACGATATGAGCAGATCTTGTGGTTCATGCATTTCAATGATAATGAGCTCTGTCGTCCTTCGGGGTGACCCTGAATTTGATCGGCGCTACAAAATTCGGCACCTCGTAAACCACTTCAACCAACGTTTTGCAGCCTTGTTTACGCCCCATCAAGTTGTCTGTGTTGATGAATCCCTGATTACGTTTTCTGGCCGCTTGTCATTCAAACAGTATCTTCCCAGCAAGCATGCCAGATACGGGGTCAAGATGTATAAGCTCTGTGACAGGGCCACAGGCTATACATTTTTTTTATGGTTTATGAGGAAAGAGATAGTTACGTAGAGCCGGAGAACTGCCCAGACTACATAGGGAGCGCTAGTAAGAGTGTGTGGGACTTGGTGTCACCCTTATTCGGAAAGGGGTACCACTTGTATATGGACAATTATTACACAAACGCGTCACTTGTTTGATCAATAAATTGGCTCATTTTAGATTTATTTTTGAAAATGAAGAAAGAAAAGAAAAATGTATTTTTTTTTTATTTTTTCAAAACTTTGTGACAAAAAGCGAGATCTGCAAAATACACAACATGCCTCTCAGCAGATAGCTTGGGGTGTCTACTTTCCAAAATTGGATCATTTGGGGGGGTTGTGCTATCTGGGAATTTCATGGCCTCTGAAACTGTGAAAGGCAGTGAGGAGCGAAATAAAAAATGTACGCCCTTAGAAAGTCTGAAGGCGGTAAATGATTTTCGGGGTCCTGTACACGGCTAGGATCCCAAAAAGTCTCACACATGTAGTATCCTCTTACTCAGGAGAAGCAGCAAAATGTATTTTGGGGTATCATTCCACATATGCCCATGGCATGTTTGAGCAATATATCATTTAGTGACAACTTTGTGCAAAAAAAAAAAGAAAAAAAAAATTCCCGCAACTTGTGGCAAAATATAAAATATTTCATGGACTCAACATGCCTATCAGCAAATAACTTTTTTAGTGACAACTTTGTGTAATTTTTTGTTGTTGTCATTTTTCAATCACTTTTGACAAAAAAATAAAATATTCAATGGGCTCAACATGCCTCACAGCAATTTCCTTGGGGTGTCTACTTTCCAAAATGGGGTCATTTGGGGGGGTTGTACTGCTTTACCATTTTAGCAGCTCAAGAAATTAGAAAGGTAGTTATAAACTAAAATCTGCGTAAATTCCAGAAAATGTACCCTAGTTTGTAGACGCTTTTGCGCAAACCAATAAATATACGCTTATTGACATTTCTTTTACCAAAGACATGTGGCTGAATACATTTTGGCCTAAATATATGACTAAAATTGAGTTTATTAATTTTTTTTATAACAAAAAGTAGAAACTATCTTTTTTTTTCAAAATTTTCGGTCTTTTTCTGTTTATATCGCAAAAAATAAAAATTGCAGAGGCAATCAAATACCATCAAAAGAAAGCTCTATTTGTGGGAAAAAAAGGACTCAAATTTCATTTTGGTACAGCATTGCATTACCGCTTAATTACCAGTTAAAGCAGTGCAGTGCCAAATTATTAAAAGTGCTCTGGTCGTTGAGCAGCCAAATCCTCCGGGTCTGAAGTGGTTAAAGAACACTACGCATCTTCATATGAATTGAAGTCAGACGCTCAAACCCCTCGACCTTCCTCAGAACAAATCTGTGCATTTTTTCATCCACTCACCCTGACCAAACTGAGTGATATTAAACTATTAACATTGTCTAGCCACTTTACAGAGATAAGAGGGTCATTTCCAGCTTACCTACGTCAAAAGCCCCCGGTAGTGATGTTTTCCCTAACAAATATTATCAAACATTTAAAGACACACTAAAAATCCCATCTGATAGCCATACAGCCCTGACAACTGGTCATTTCCCAAAGGAAATGTTGCAGGCCCTAAAAACTACAATACTTAAACCTGACAAAGATACCATCTTAGAGAGAAAAATATCACCGCTCTGAAAGAGGAACAAAATTTTTCTCCATGCTGGAAGTAACAGGTGCAGGCAATGCTGGTAATTGAGAGGTAAACGAGAAATCCTGGACAGCCGCACTCAAAAGTAATCTTCGATATTTATTTAAATAAATCTTAAATAAGATCATAAAAATATATGCCACAGCATCACAAAGCAGGAAACTGACGCGTTTCACACTGTAGTCAGTGCTTAATCATAGCTATGAGCTACAGTGTGAAACGCGTCAGTTTCCTGCTTTGTGATGCTGTTGCATGTATTTTTATGATCATATTTAAATAAAGATCGAAGATTACTTTTGAGTGCGTCTGTCCAAGATTTCTCGCTTACCTCTCAAAGATACCATCTTATCTACCAACTATAGACCTATCTTACTACTGAATTCGGACATGTAGATATATGCAAAAGTCCTGGCTCTTAGGTTACTTCCCTTCCTAAACTACCCAGACCAGGTAGGTTTTATTAAAGGGTCTCAAGCCCAAGATGCTACTAGAAGAATCCCTTTGTCACGGATTAGCTGCGGAGCTGATCTGTGTCTCACCTTTACTGCTGTAGGCCGGCTGGCACCTGTTGTTCCACTAGCTTGTCTTCTGCTCTGTGCATTCTGCAGCTATGGGTGTCGCTGGCCACACCTGTTGCCTAATATATGATTTCTTCCTGCTACTTCCTGACCAGCCCCTCATGTGCTTCCCTCTTTAAATCCCTTTCAAACCAGCTATTGGTTGCTTGAGCAACATTTGTTTCTGAGCTCCCTTCGTGTAACCTGCCTTAAACCTGACCTCTCGTGAACTGATCTCTTGTGTACCGACTTGGCTTGTTCTGATTAAGTTGTCTGCAGCCTGCCCTGACCTTGGCTCCCAATCGGGCTCTCCTTTTGCTTCATCCATCCATCCTTGTCTGACAGTGTCTTCTGGTACTTCCCTAGCAAGTAGGGTGAACCTGGGGGTCGTGACCTGGGGTCAGCATGCAGCTAAGCCCAAACCCTCATGAGGGGGTCCCTGGAAGAATACCGGCTGGCCCTTGTCACCTGCTTGCCTGTGGGCTCACTGTAAGTAGTACCGTGACAGTTTGCTCAAGCCATGAGCACCTCTGAGAATCGGCCACTGACCGGGGATCAAATGCAACATCTAGTTCAGAGACTTAACTCCCAGCAAGCAAATCAAGAGCAGGGGCCCTCCTTCATCTTCATCAGCAAGGAATGACAGTCCGACAATACGCAGTTCAATTCCGTACTCTGGCCGCTGAACTCAAATGGAATAATGAGGCCCTTACTACTACCTTCTGGCAAGGCCTATCTGAGCGTGTCAAGGATGAACTCGCTGGACGCACCATTCCTACCACATTGGATGACTTAGTCGCATTAAGCATTCAAATAGACATTCGCTTCCAGGAGCAGGCCC
Organism: Aquarana catesbeiana; assembly: GCF_042186555.1. Lineage (NCBI taxonomy): Eukaryota > Metazoa > Chordata > Amphibia > Anura > Ranidae > Aquarana > Aquarana catesbeiana. The sequence continues at coordinate 638,324,255 of NC_133324.1, forward strand.
TGGAGAAATCCAGAACCAGTCATCCCCCTGCTGACCGTCCAGCACAAGTAGTCCAAAGACCTGTGGAATCCTTTCTGTCTTCAACCTCTCACACGTTGGAAGAACCTATGCAGCTTGGGTGAACCCGCCTCACTCCTGAGGGATGTGCCTGACGCATGGGATTGGGCTTGTGCCTTTACTGTGGCGATAAAGGACATCTTTTGAACTCCTGTCCAGTCCGTCTGGGAAACTCCAGGGTCTAGCTCACTTGGAGTGAGGTGATCTAGATCAATCCGTTAATTTTGTTCGCTTCCCTCGTTTCACCCTTCCCGTGGCTCTCCACTGGGCTCAAAATGCCTATCAACTCTCTGCATACGTGGACTCTGGTGCTGCTGGAAATTTCAATGAACAATCTTTAGCTTCCGAGTTGGGCATTGCCTTTGTTGCCTTGGCTATACCTTTCTTTGTGACCGCAGTAGATGGCTCCATCTTGCCTATGAGTCCCATCTGCTTTAAAACCCCTCCTATTGAGTTACGCATTGGGGTTTTGTATGGTGAGGAGATCTCTTTCCTAATTCTGCCTAAATCCTCCAGTCCCATTATCCTGGGCCTTCCATGGTTGCAGAAACACTCCCCGCATCTTGACTGGAATTCTGGACAAGTATTGGCTTGGGGTTCTCCGTGTCAGCAACAATGTATTTCCAAGGTGCTACCTCCTCCTTCCATTCCTCTGGCTGAGACCTCCACAACTCCCATGCTCGCCCAATATCAGTCCTTCCGAGATGTTTTCTGCAAAAAGTCTGCTGATCACCTTCCCCCTCACAGAGACTTTGACTGCTCCATTGATCTGTTACTTGGGACCTCTCCTCCCTGAGGCCGAGTCTACCCTCAGTCTATCCCCGAGACTCAAGCCATGTCTGAATACATTCGGGAAAACCTGCAAAAGCATTCCATCAGGAAATCTAACTCACCTGCCGGAGCCGGGTTCTTCTTTGTAGCAAAAGAAGATAGTACACTCCGTCCTTGCATCGACTACAGGGGTCTTAACGCCATCACCGTGAAGAACCGATACCCTCTTCCTTAAATTTCAGAACTCTTTGACAGATTGTGAGGTTCTCATGTTTTTACTAAACTGGATCTTAGATGGGCCTATAATTTAATAATAATCTGGGAAGGAGATAACACCAGTTTAACACCAGGGACGGACATAATGAGAATCTTGTGATGCCCTTTGGCTTATGCAATGCCCCAGCGGTCTTCAAAAATGTTGTTAATGAGATCTTCTGTGACCTTCTGTATGTCTGTGTTATTGTATATCTGGATGACATCCTTATTTTCTCACCAGACTTACTTACCCATCGCCTTCATGTGAAAGCTGTGCTACAGCATCTACAGGACAATTGTCTATATGCAAAATTGGAGAAATGTCTATTTGAACAAACACAAGTTCCATTTCTGGGCTACATAATCTCATCTCAGGGTCTCCTCATGGGCCCAGCCAAACTTCGGGCCATCTCCGAGTGGCCCCAGCCCTCTGGTCTTAAAGCCACCCAACGCTTTTTGGGCTTTACCAATTACTATCATCAATTCATTCCTAACTAATCCGCCTTGGTGGCCCCTATTACATCTCTCACCCGCAAGGGTGTCAATGCTCAGCTCTGGTCCCCTGAAGCCATTGATGCTTTCCTCAAACTCAAGGCAGTCTTCCTCTCGGCCCCAATTCTCCTACGTCCGGACATTACTAAACCCTTTTCTTTGGAGGTAGATGCCTCTTCAGTAGGAGTCGGTGCCATCCTGCTCCAAGCTCAGAAGGGCAAATCTCAGCCTTGTGGATTCTTTTCCAAGAAGTTTTCTGATGCGGAGAAGAATTACACTACTGGGGACCTTGAGCTACTCGCTGTTAAACTAGCTCTTCAAGAATGGCGACATCTTCTACAGGGTTCTCCCCATTGTATTACCATCTATACTGATCATAAAAATCTGCAGTATTTACAATCCGCAAAATGCTTGAACCCACGTCAAGCTCGCTGGCCCCTCTTTTTCGCCCGCTTCAATTTTAACATTACTTTCCGTCCAGGTGCCAAAAACCTTAGAGCCGATGCCTTGTCCAGGTCGTTTGACGTTAATGATTCTGAGAATCACTTAGATCCTGGTCCCATCATCCCTCCGCAATGTATTCTAGCCACTACTCAGCTCCAGTCTACGCAGCCTCCTCCAGGTAAAAAGTCCATACACTGTGTAAAATCATAAAGAAAGCATATACAAGAAAATATAGAAAATTTTCCAAGTGCACACGTGATGAATTCTCTGAAGAAACCATTTCACCTTTATCAGGAGAAGTGGAAGAAAAGCCTTTACCCAGACATCGCTTGTGTATATAGGTCCACCTTACCAGATGGCAAGACCAACATTGACAGATGGTCTAAGCACACTTTTCTTATGATCACTGCAGCAAGGACATCACTGGATCTCCAAAAGACCTTCAATGTATCAATCAAACAACATCCACCGAAAAGTCAAAGATAATGGAAAACTCTAATAGTGTAGTAGATAAATAAACTGATTTAATCAAAGTATTAAAAATACTCACAGAGCAATAAGTTAAAATAAACATAATCAGGTATTCAATCAAACTTCCTTCTCGTGCTGCACACTTGCCCACTTCTGGGTCCAGGCTTGCGTGATTGTGTCACCTATGCTATCTCCACCCGACACATTTCATCACAGTGGATGTCATCAGGGTTGTCATTAGGGTGAGTGGCCATGAGGCAGCATCATGCACCCAACCTTTATATAGTAACCGGGATTGATGAGGGTATAACTGCGCATGCTCCTCTCACATACACGACTTTGATGAAGGGACTGGCTAGCTCTTATTAAACTCCAACAGTCTTCATCATATATTTCCAAGATCTCATGTCCTTTTCAGGGCCTTGTATAAACCTCTGAAGCTATATCCTTTTAATTATATTACTCATCCTTGTACAGAATCTCCGCCACACCTATGGCAACACCAGACCAGGCCCCCACTAGCGCATTATATGGTACCTACTGCCCTCCCAATCCCCCCCGAGACTGTTGTGGAGCTCTCAACAACTTTTACGGCCCAGGAGATCACTCTTGTCATCAAATTTATACCCTCAGGGAAAAGCCCAGGCCCCGATGGATTAACCTCCCACTTCTACCCTCAATTTACAGACTCCAGAACTCCAGTTATGAAAAAACCTTTAATTCCATCTCACAGACTTGCTTGTTTCTGAGACAGTCTCAAAAGGCCCACATAACTATTATACCCATACCTAACAAAGACTCAGCATCATGCAGCAGTTATAGGCCCATTTTCCTCATCAGTGTAGATTTTAAAGTCTATGCAAAGGTGATCTCCATCAGAGTTTAGTCCCACATACCCTCCCTGTTCCCATAAATCAGATAGGATTTGTCCCTGGTAGGGAAGCTTGAGAAAACACTACCAAAATTTCCACTCTCATTAATTACGGCAGGAAAAAACACCTTCCTCTCTGCCTCCTTGCTATTGACGCTGAGAAGGCATTTGATCACATCTCTCTATATTTGCCTCCCTTACACAAATTGGCATTCCATCCAGCATTTTAACAAAGATTATGGTGCTCTACAATTCGCCCTTGACCAGCATTAAGATGAACAGCATTTTGTCAGACTGCATCAATATTCATAAGGGCATGCACCAAGGTTGACCCCGCTTGCTTCTTCTCTGCATCATGGCAATGTGAACGCCATCAGGTCTAACCCCTCCATCATGGGGCTCATTGTAGACCAATGTAAATTCAAGCCTTTATGCAAATTACTTATTATTATACCTATCAAATCCCTCTATCACCTTTCTGGCACTTATATGTGAGTTCAAAGCTTTTGGCCACTACAACAACCTAGTGGAAATATGCATAAGACTGAAGCGTTGAACATCATTATGCTAAACTTCAGTATACCTAACCAATCCATTCCCTTATCCTGGAAGTCTGCAAGAATTAAATACTAAATTATTCAAATCCCATCTTACTTATATCACCTCTATGATCTGAACTTTAAACCCCTCTTGTCAATGGTAAATGGCAAACTAAAGGAATGGCGCCTCAAACATTCTTGGATTGGGAGGATGGCGCTTTTAAAAATGGACATTCCTTTCCCCATTCTTTAGGTCTTCCAAACAGTACTCTTATGCCGCGTACACACGACCGGACTTTCCGGCATACTTGGTCCAGTGGACAAGAGTCCGCCGGACAATCCGATCGTGTGTGGGCTCCAGCGGACTTTTTTTTCTCAAAAGTTTGATGGACTTAGATTTGAAACATGTTTCAAATCTGTCTGACGGACTTGAGTCTGGTCAAAAAGTCCACTCTTCTGTATGCTAGTCCGACGGACAAAAACCGACGCTAGGGCAGCTATTGGCTACTGGCTATGTACTTCCTTATTTTAGTCCGGTCGTACGTCATCACATATGAATCCGTCAGACTTTGATCTTGTGTAGGCAAGTCTGTTCATTTGGAAAGTCCGTCGTAAAGTCCGTCGAAAAATCCGTCGAAAAGTCCGCCGGACAAAGTCTGCCGTAAATTCCGGTCGTGTGTACGTGGCATTAGACTCCCTCATGATTGTTTTTGCTCCTTGAAATCTCAATTTCTGAAATATATTTGGAAATATTCCTTTGCAAGAATCTGCTACAAGTTTTTAACCATATTTCTAGGATATTAGATTGGTTCCATAAACATGTGAGGGAACAAGTTATACAAAACAATGTCATCCCTCTCTCTAACATTCTTGCCATGGGAGTTGTCCCCGTTAAGCCCACAGGCTGCTGGTATTCATGTAGTTTGTTGTTTTACATTTGGGAAATGTTATGATTCATATAGAAAAGTTCATATGACTAAGGGTGTGTTGCTATCTTCCATTTAATATTTAGATGTTATGATTCACGTGCAAGCAAGGATGAGCATTTTTTTTTCTATTTTCAAATCATTGGAATTTTAAAGAACTCCACTCTCTGGTAAATTGTTCTTCGGTTACATTTGTTGAAACCTCAGAACCATTACATTTTATTTCTGAAAGAAATGCATTTTTATTTCACTATTATTAACCTGGCTCTGGATTTATACATTCTTATGATTTATATGAGATACCCCAGTAATGTTTCCATTATTTTATTCATGTAATATACCACTTAAATTACTTGTGTTGCAGTAAGACCCTAAGGGTAAATTTGTCCTTATAAATTATACAATAATCTTTGCTATTAGTATTAATTAATGTTTACACTTGACCAGGTACTTCTAGAAATCTATTATTTGAAATAATGAGTTTGGCTGCTTTGTATGTACAGCTACCTATTTTAATAGTGGAAGACCTTAACAGAATGCTTAATTACCATTCAAAACTGAGTATATGTGGAAATTGTATTTACAGGCAAAAACATTCAAGTGCTCAATTACAATGCAGTTGTGTTATTTGGGTACCTATGAGGAATTCATGAGAATCTGTTTACATTTCTGGTCTTTTAAACAATTATATAAGTGCATCCATCTATGTGTAGCAGGCACCTACTTTTATGTAGGTGACCTTTTTGTTAGCTTACAATTTCAGGTAAATTTAGGCAGGCTTGTACCATATAGCAGGCCTGTTTGTTTATTTGGGATCTGAGTGACAGGTAGTTTGTGTGTGAGTTCTGGTCAATCATTAATTTGTTTGGCAGGAGATGGGACTCTCATATAAAAAGCCGGGTCACATACAGGGAGGACGTGTGTATGCTGAGCTCCGTCCAGGCATCTCCCATCCATTGCCATCCCTGCCTTATTTCCCTTGGGAAAAAGCCCATCCATTGCTGGGAACGACCCCAACCCTCTCCGCTGCAGATCTAGCTGGATCTTGCTTGAAATCTGGCAAATCTGAGCTTAGTTAGGCCTCCTGCCTGCCCTGGACTGTGAAGTAGAATAGTAAAGTATCGAACCAGGCAGAAATTCAGCAATGCAGGTTTATTAACAGCTGATAACATACAGGTTTATGTTCAAAGTATTACAAGATACAGGTCTAATGTATACAGTTTCTTACAATGCAAGCATATTAGATATAAATATTCTTATCCTCTAACCAAATTGAAACAATTGTGAATTGTTCTCACCTTGAACCAGAATGGGTCTTTACTGCCAATTCTTGGGAACCCGTCACCTGATAGGGACCAGTCGATCGACCAGTGGTCTGGTCCCCTCACAGAGTTCTGGGTTCCAGCTCGACCAAGTTTGTGAGGGAAATTCACCTGAGACCACATTCTGGAACAAGTCAAGAAGTCTTCTCTGACTCGTACGAGGAGACAAGTTGTGGACAGATACTTGCCCATTGGTTCTGACCTCTATGACCCGTGCAATAGGGCAGCATACACAGAGTTCAGCCTTATGAGCTCCTATCTGACTTGTCTGTCTAACAATTGTAGAGCTTGCATTTATATACCATTTTACAAGTCTTATCTTAACATCTCTCTTACATATGATTGGTCGCTAAGATCTACGTCAATGTAACTAACCATAAATCTGACACCTGTTCTACAACCAGATAAACGTAATTATTCCCAAAATTCCTATATGTTCATTAAAGTGATTTATAACTGGTTTGGTCCAATTAAAAACACCTGCATAGAGACAGTCTGGCACTCAGCTGTGTTATCAAACTCTCCTTATCTTGATAAGATTTAACTAAGTTCAAGAATTACAGATTTATGACATTTGGGAAAATGAACTTTCAATAACCCCACCAGATGTGTTTATATGTCTCACTATATGTATGTATTTTAACAGTTTTAATGAGGGCACAAGCAGACCTTTGTTTGACCCTGTCAAACTTAATTTAATGTACTGTACATAACTTTAATTATGTCTAAACCACCTGTTTTCTTATCTTTATCTGTCTGATTTATATGCATTTCAGACTTGAGACAATTCTATATAACTTGAATCTATTCTAATGAACTTTCACCCAGTAGACTATCTTAATACATTTTCGAGAACACCTGTGTACAAGTACTTGTCATAAAGCAGAGGTCATTTAAAGTTCAACACTTAAAAATGAAGACTTTCTAAATCTGGAAAACACAGTATACATTATTAAAGATTAATAATTGTTGCTTTTCTTATTGAATAATAATATTGATAAAACCACTACTATATAATAATATGAATAATAATAATAATAATAATAATCAATAAAATATATGCAAATCAATATATATAATATGAAATACATTGGCTAATATGAGATTCTACAACATTTCCCCTCTGTTGAGGCTTTACACAAGCCTCACAGCAATTACAATACAGATCACTCACCATGCCCTTCAGAGACCCCATGCACCCGACACTTATCGCATAAATTGTGCAAAAAAAATAAAAAAATCAGTCCAAAAAATAAATAAATAAATCAGTCAAATCAAAAACACACTGCATCTTCTTCTGTAGCTGCAAAGTCCTTCTCCATATGTGGCACGGAAAACATAGTTGTCAGTCTCAGTGGCATCGTGATCATTCTTGCCACAAACTTCTTGCAACAGGCCACAGTTACTCAGCAACATCACATCAAGGATAACAGGGAAGAGGAACAATCCTTTTAGTTAGTGAATGAAAGCCAAGTATATGGTCCCAAGGAGCATTCAGCAGACTCAGTCCCATAAGGCTCTGCCTTTTCCTGCATAGGTCTTTTCAGCTTAGCCAAGTGCTTGATGTTTTTTGGAGAGATCTCCTTCTTCATCATCATTTGCTGGTCCAGTATCATAGCACAAGCTGCTTTGGATGCTGTAAGACACAAGGTCAGTGCAAACCTGTTCTGCAAAGATACAAGTCTCAGATGTTTCAGTTCCTCCTTTATTGCATGAAATCCTTCCTTTGTATTTGTAACAAGTTGCATCATGTCTTCTGCGATCACCGAATATTTGTCTGGATATAAAATACACTTCAAAATTATAGTTGTGAAAAATAAAAATAAAAATAAAGTCAGTGTCAGGATACAATAGGTCTCTGGCAAGCACTTCAGGGCAACCTACAAAGCAATAGCTCCTACACTCTTGTTATATTTAATAACTTAATTTAGTGTGTTCCTTTTGCTTCTACAACATCTGCTAAAATAATATACATGTATCTATATAGTTTTTATGATAATACAATACTCTTAGAATATTAATAATAATTATCAGTATAAATCCCTTGAAGTACAATACCCTGTATTTTATATAGACTATTCTTTTACATTTCCCAACCTATACTATTTCCCATACAATAATTGTAAAATTCTTATAATTTCTTACTCTTGACTCCACCTATCAGTCACTATTACCCTGGTCATGTCATACTGTCAATATAGTCAGTCCAGAAATTTCATTAGTTTTAATTTTGTAGTCTTCCCACAAAGTTTGCTAAACCCAAAACCATTTCACTTTTTGTCCATCCCTGCACATACTATACTGCAGAATATTATACAATAACAGTCAGCATGGGTCTCTTCTGTCAGTCACTGCTATACTGTCTAAGTCAGTAGCCTACCTCTCCTATGTCTTAAAACATGAATCATAAAACAAAATCATGACAAATATCATAACATATCCTATAAAGCATTAATAACATACAGTCTTTAGCGATAATGTCATACTCATTACATTACACCTCCCCACTTTTTTTTTTTTTTTCAAAAAATGATAAAACTATTTGTTTATAATGATTGAACATTTACTCAAAGTGGAACTCTACTCACAAAAATGTGATAAAATAAGGTTCATTACCAAGAAAAATACATTCCACATTAATTATTATGCTACCATTTTAATGAAGCCCAGAACCTTTGAGCAGCAGTAGAATTTCACGCTGTCAGCAGACTGGCCTCTAGATTCTATTCATTGCAAAAAAAGAGCACAACTGAGCCTGTGTAGAGAAGGGTGGAACAGTGGATTTTAAACAGTATAGGCACTTATTTTTTACTGTGTTTCATAGCTACACCTGCAAAAGGGGTCAGCCTCAAGTAACCCAGCAGGAATTAATTTTCTGACCAAAGTTCCACTTTAAGGTGTTCACAATAATAATACTTATAACATATATAACAGACAAAACAACAGTAAGTCTATACATACAAAGTATCACATATAATTAATTAGCATTGTCCATTACTGAAATACTTCCAATGTCTTTGTCTGCAACAGTCTCTTGTATGTATTCCACTTGCACTTATGTGAATAACATTCATGCTAATCTCACTCAGACTTTGACTACTATAGAAACTGAAAATGTCACTGTCACAAATGTGGATTTAAATGGACACTTGAATTGTGAATTCTTCCACTTCCTTTTATGATCTTTAATGTACTTGCAGTCATCAAGGGTTACTGACATACATTCCTTTAGTGGCTTTGATTAGAACAAGAGATCACATCTAAAACAAGGATCTGTTTAGAAACAAAACTACACCAATTTGGTTAATTATTTTAAACACATGAACATTTTATCTCCCACTGTACAGCATGAAGTCTAAGCAACTATCATTTGCCTCTAGAACTCCTAAACTTAGTGACAAATCTATCCAAAGTTTCATATGGCCCAGCAAATTGTATTTAATTTTGTCTACAACAGCCCATACAACCTATCCACCAATGAATATGAGTGTGGACACAAGGTTCTATTGTTTATGCCAAGCATAGAGCAAAATGGAACTGATTTTTCATAAAAATGGGTACAATTATCTGATATCAGTGCTGTATACACTCCAATCCTGGAAAAAATTTCCCACATCAGACACTTAGCTGTTGTCTCGTACATTTGCATGACCATATGAAAAACTGTGATTTACTTTAAAAAGGAGCAGACATTTATTAAAGTATATCTACAGCTTTGTTCTTTCATTGCAATAAAGTCTATATACAGGCACACAAAATAGACTTTGAAGAACTACATTTTGTGAAACTACATTGTGATTGTTCATAATTAAAAAGAAATCAAAATAAAATTACATTGTGATTGTTCATAATTAAAAAGAAATCGAAATAAAATTACATGGTCACTTGCACAGTCTGTTAAATCTAAAGAGGTTAAGAAAATGTGCATTACTATGTCCCTTCCTTAAGAATAATTATATACAAATTTTACTGTTAATTAGATCATATTAATGCAGAGTGACCCTAATCAAAAAACTGATTTGCCATCTGTAGTAGCATAACTAGGAACTTGAATAATTAAAAAAAATTAAAAGGAGTGACATTTTACAAAGTATAACTTTATATATGAAAACGTGCTGGCAGCTTCTGGAATAAAGAAACAAATTATTTATTTAAGCAAACTAATAATCAACCTGATGATTACTAAATAATGTAATCAGGTAAGACAAAATAAGTTATAGCCAATACCAATAAGGGACCTTGCTCACCAGAGCTTACAAGCTAAGATTAAAAATTAAGACTCTAATTATCTAATTCACCCCCCTGTATGTGCTACATATAGCACATATAATAAGATGGTAGCACTGTTGTTACCATGCATCACTCTTCACTATTCTTTTTAGAAAATAAGAAACAAAAATAAATTTGGAGTTCCCTTGTACCAAATAAATAAATCCCATTACTATCTTTGTGATTACTACTAAGTAGGAAAATATATAAAGATGACAGTATACATAATACTGTACAATAAGATAGAGACAAGACAAAATAAACAACAAAAGCTACAAGGGAGAATAAGCACCCTACTTACAAGAGTGATACACTAAAAATAAAATGCACCTTTCACTACTACAGTCCATAATATAAAAGACAAAATACCTATTATAATCTACAGTTTATATTCTAATAAAAAAATCAACAAATGTTTAAGAATAAGAACAAATTCTGAGATTTTATTTATTTTCTGGTCAGCTCATCCAGTTTCTGTCTAAAGGCATCTATACGTGCCCCTTTCATCTCAGTACAGAGCACTGAGATGAGCTGCCACAAAAAGTGATTTAATGCTGTTGCACATAAGCTCCTAAACACATACTGAAAAAAAATACAGTATTTTGTCTAACATGTAAAACCTACAACTGTAAAATCTGTTAAGCATGACATTAATTACATTAGCGGCACTGAATTTATCTACAGATTTTTCCTTTCAGAAGCAGTATGCTGGATACAAAAAAATATGGGTGAACTTTGTGTCGTAAATTACTGAAAACAAACAACTTTCTTTTTTCTACAGTTTAAATAACTTCTAACTCCCTCATCTCATTCATGGCGCTATCTAGCTGAGGTACATATTCAAAAGAATCGTGCCTTCCACACACACTCACTCACTGCCAATAACATTTAGAACTTTGACGCTAAAGTCAATCAGTCACCATAGATGTATCAATCCCTAGCCTCTCCACGAAAGACACATACAATCATTCACATAGGGATTCATTTTACACCTCACACAAAAAAAAACACACACACACACACATTTAACTCATATAAATATAAATCCTCCTATCAAATACTAATAACAAGTGTCACGAAATCAAAAATATGACACAGAAAGTTCTAATTGTATTTGTATGGAAGATACATATCATTTCCATATTCATCATACACTATGCAGAATTCAGCATCAGTTGCATACTTCTTACAATTCACTCATAGAACTAACACACAGGGTCCTTCCACACCAACGTTTTTACAACCACTACAGACTTATTCTAACCTAATTTGGGAGATGATCAGTCTCCCTCACACATACCATATTCCCTAACAGTCTACAAAGATTACTAAAACTGACAGCTTAGTTAGTAATTACTTATGGACAGCAGTGCTCAGAGTAAAGCCAATAGGCACCGTACACGCATACGTCTCCTTACCAAAACGCTTGTCTTAAGACACGAAATACCGCCAAGCCCTGCTTGCCACAGCGATCAGGAATGTCTCAACCCGATCTTAACTCAGTTAGTACACAGGCCGTTATAATAGAGACATATAATCACATACACTTATTACAAAGATAATACATACCTTTTAACTTTGTTAACAAATGGAGCTCCAAAACCTTTACCTCATTTACCTGTCAGGACTTACCTCTCCTGACATTTCTAAACTCATGAGTATTATTTTACACCACAATTTTTATGTTCAATATTATACAAAACAAACGTACCTTTTTCTACTAGTAGCTAAATATCAGTACTGGTTTTGTTTTTAACTTAGGCTTTCCAGGGGTCTGATAACCCCAAAGCCTCCTCCAGATTGATTGCCAATCCAGGATACCAACATGCATGTAAATTTAGGCAACTCAAGAACCTCTTCCAAACTCGACTTACCAGTCTAGGATACCAATTCTTCCAGAACTCTTCTCTTAGGGTTCCTAAGGGAACTGTGTTCATCGGCATTGAGAAGTATGTTCCCCATTGGCGGGGTAGCAATGGAAAAAGAACAATCTCTAGATCCGAAACCAATTGGATCTACAGACTGAACTCCCATGCCCCGAATGTATTAAATATAGAGTGGGATATCAACTGTTACATTAACAATAGTTGAAAGAAATTTCTTTGCTGGTGATTCCCCCCTCTTTAGACTAACAGCAATTAAAACTTCACACAGATGATCCTCTCCTTTCTTTTTTTCCCTTTTTTACCTTTTTTATTGATTGCATTTTTATTTGTATTTTTATCAATATATATTTACTTACTTTGTGATTTTAGATATATTTAGATTATTAAGTGTCCATTTTTGATATACAAATTATGATGTTTGTATTATATTGGAAACATGTTTATATATTGTTCATTGGATGGCTGATGGGGAGCTTAATTCCACCCACATCTATTTTGGCTTCCTTAGCACTCTAATTATTTGCACTTCATTATGTGCCCCATATTGGTGAATTATCTTTATTCCGCCACTAGATGGCAGTGTGCAATACACACTTGTAGTGGGAGCTATCTTATGCCTCTACACATTAAAATTAATCTGGAGTGTGTTTTGCACTTTTCTTTTCCAGCCACTAGATGGCGGTGTACGGTTTTAGTTTTATATACATATATTTCTATATATCAAGGAAGAGTGTATGGGCGATTTGTATTGGCTTAGAATGACCAACAATTAAGTATCATCATCCGCCCCTGTTCCCCCTCAGCCAATAAAAGACTTATGACGCTATGGCGCTTGTATATTTAAAGCGCATGCGCGAGCGTGGCCACGTACCCCTGATGACGTCAGTTGTGACGAAACGGCCGTAGGGTCACAACGCGAGCACGCATCGCGCATGCGCGATTGGATTTTAAACGGCGGCGGAGTTTTTTGTTTCATTTCTCCCTGCCAGAAGTTTTATTTGTTTTCATGCCTTTTAAATAAACCAGTGAGATTGTCCTACACTATCGGAGCTCTCTCTTTTCCTTTTTGGGGCATTTTTGATTCAATCCCTATTGCATCCGGAGGGAAACACTTGCTACACTCTGTCTGGAGGCCCCCCTTGGCTTCCCATAGGAATATCTGGAGAACATCGGGAAAGCATGGGTGAGGACACCATCTGGATTTGTACATCTCTACAGAGCCTGTTTTGACCCCCCTGAATAAGGGCGGTCGCAGGCTGTCCGGTAAGCCTCCAATTTGTCCTTTGGTGGTGGGCAACAGCTGCGGTGGAATATCGAACCGGATTTTGTGTTGGAGTGTTGTCACGTTCGGGACTTTTGGTTCATTATTTACTGGGACTTTTATTATAATTATTCACTTTAATTTTTCACTTTCATTGTGATCACTAAGCACGAAGGATCAATTAATAATATATAATTGAAATAAGTTTCTTATCACATGTCGATGTAATTTTAATTATCCACATCAGACTTATATGATATATTTTAAGTTTATTATATATTAATTTTCGTTTTGGATACATATTGGTGCATTTGATCTAATTACACGTATTTAGACACTTAATTGTTGGAGATTAAGTGGTACATGTTTTTTTCACATTCACTTATAAATATTGGGATCTTGGCTCTTTCGCATATATTATTATATGCGTATTTTTATTAGTCCAGCGCTACACTGTTGTATATATTGTTTAGTTTGTGTGCCCTTGTATTGGGGTTATTGTGTTTTAGCGGCAGGATTTACTTCACGTTTTTCATACTTCTTTTTTCACTTTTTAAATAAAACACCGAGCGCAATTTCTCCCCCTTTCCCTTTTCCAGAACTCTTGTAGGGCTAGCATACCAATCAAAAATAAACCTCTTCTAGACCGATTTACTCAGTCTAGGATACCAACATGCATGTTAAAGGTAGGTTCTCCATGGGTCAAAACATTTACCCCCTCAAGTCAACACCCTGGGGGAGGAGCTGCTACCCAAGATGGCCGCTGAGTAAACCAGACGGGTAGACACGCTGACATGCTGCTGAGACCGGAGACGCTGTGAGCTGGCGGACTGCGGGGAGCTGACACATAGCTGCAGTCTGTCCCATTAAATACGGATATCATATTAAAACAAAAAAAGGGAGGATCGCGGATTAAAGCCCTACCTGTGGAGTGCCGAGTAAGGGACTGGAGACCGGACTGCGGGAAGGCGCATAGCCATACGGGTGACTGACGGGTCTGCACACGCAGACGGCAGATCCAGCAGTGACGGCTCGTTAGCGGGAGCGCGCAACGCGGGAAGGTTCCAGGGCTCAAGCCGGCAGTGATCCAGGAGGAGTAGGAGATCTCAACATCTTGCCAAGTAAGACAAGGAGAATAGTATCAGACAAGATTATCAGTACGGGGAACTGGTAAGATGAATAAATGAGCCAGAATTGTAACTGTGTGGATATACTATACATGATACCTACAGCTGATATATAGGAAGTTTGTGGTAACCCTCATAGTTCAAAAGACTGACAATTCTGGTTGGATTCTGCCTGTAATCATATACTAGCTGATTATATGGACTTGTCTGTGTGGCTTGTGAGAGTTGTGCTCAAACTAATGGCCAAAGGAAGATAAGCAATACATATAATTAAATTACACTATAAATCGTAAGCTGACCTGGAGGAGAAGTGACGAGAAAGAGATACGAGAAGGACAAGTAATCCAAGATAGTGGCAACATCTGATATCACTCCCTTATAACATATATTAAAGAGCAGAAAAGGGTTTTTTTTTTAACCCTTGGACCACATATAAGTCCTGATAGTGTAGGTGGTTGGAAGGTGTAACGCAAAGGGCGGGGGTGTGTAAAAATCAGTAAAAGATACATCGCTATGGCTCCTAAAAAGGGAGATAAAACACCGCAACCCCAGAAGAATAAGAAAGATAAGGAAGAAAATAAAAGTAAAAACCCCACTGGGTCACAAACTACACAAATGGCAGATATCAAGGAGATATTTCAACAATTACAGCTACAATCTCCCCGCGCAATACAAGCCTTACAAACGCCACAGGATATCTCAGACATAGCAGAAATCTCGGGGGGATCCAGATCTTCAGGGGAAATTCAACCCCAGCACCCCAGAAGTAGCTCACTAATAGATACCACAGGCTCGGGTAGTGATCCAAAAGAAGTGGAAAAAGAGAATTGGGACATGAGAAAATATATCCAATCCCTGCCAACTAGGGAAGATATGGACCAATATGTGTTTAGATTGGAGAACTTATATAAAAAGGAGATGCTTGAGCTTAAGGTGTCTATTAAAAACACACAAGAAAAAACAGCCACGTTAGACACTAAACTTTCGAATGTCGAGCAGGAATCAATGAAACTAAAAGCAAATATACATAAACAAGAAAGGCAAATTCATCACCTAATTAACAGCATCGACGAGCAAGAAAATAGAAGTAGGAGATCTAATATTAGAATAAGAGGATTAAAAGAGGAAGTGGGGGCTAAAGAGCTAATAAATACCCTACAAAAGATCTTCCAAGAGTTAATTCCGGGGATAGAAGTAAAGGA
The DNA here is from genome assembly GCF_042186555.1 of Aquarana catesbeiana. Lineage (NCBI taxonomy): Eukaryota > Metazoa > Chordata > Amphibia > Anura > Ranidae > Aquarana > Aquarana catesbeiana. Next base: position 638,340,148 of record NC_133324.1, read on the forward strand.
ACTGATAATCGATTGGGCCCATAGAACAGCAGGAATAAGAAGATTGGATCCTAACAAGACACGGGATGTCATTTGCAAGATGCATTATGCGCATATAAAAGACAGGATTATGCATGCTGCACGTTTAAAGAATGTTATTCTATTTGAAGGGGCCCCAATACAATTCTTTCAGGACCTGTCCAAATTTACTTTAGACCGTAGAAGAGCGTTAAAACCCCTAGTGGAACAACTAAAGAAGAGTAATCTCCAGTATAGATGGAAATTCCCATTCCAACTACAAGCACAGAAAGAAGGACATATTGCTGTATTTAGAGATCTAGAGGACTTGCCGCAGTTTGTGTCAACCCTCAGTTTGCCAGAGATAGAATTACCTGACTGGCCTATCCCATATATAAAAATGTATAGATAAATCCAGGGGGAGGGTTTTTTTTTTTTTCTCTTCTTTTTTTTCTCTCTTTTTTTGGTTGAGGAGGGTGGTAGGGGGAGGTTGAGTCCCTAATATTATTTGTTGGGAGCAAAAAAATTTCCGTATATATACAGGAGTACAAAGATTTTCACCATATTTGTTGTGGCCACCTCTGGTCCGAATTGAATAGAGATGAAGGGAAAGGGGAAAAAAGGGAAGCAAAGGTGTTTTTTTTTTTATTTTTTTTTTTATAGTCATGCATTTGCTTAATCACTGTATCAAAGATGATGGGTATGTGTGAGGGTAGGGGGTTTGGGTGTGGGGGGGGTTGGGTTTTTTTTATTTTTTTGTTTTTTTTTCATACGAATATATATGAGCACAAAGATTTTCACCACATTTGTTTTGGCCACTTGTGGTCCATATTGAATATTTTATTATTAGCTCATGCATTTTCTTCACCACTGTATTAAAGATGATAGGTATGTGTGAGGGTAGGGTGTTTGGGCGATGGGGGGGGTAGGGATGGCGTTTTTTTTTTTTATACACTTTGCACACTGTTAGTCTTACACTTAATGGTGTATGTATATGATAGGGGGGAGGTGTGGGGTGACCCCCCCGCCCCCCCCCTTTTTTTTTTTTTTTTTATACAAATATACATGAGCACAAAAATCTTCACCATATTTGTTCTGGCCATTTGCTTTACCACTGTATTAAAGATGACGGGTATGTGTGAGGGTTGGGGGTTTGGGTGACGGGGGGGGTTGGGGTGGTTTTCTTTTTTTTTTTTTTTTTGGTATATCAATACAAGAGGATATGTCAGATTCATGATTATAGGTTTTTCACAGATGATGGTTTTAATATTTAATAGTAGCACTGATGATGAGGGTATTTTTGTTGTGATAACATTATGCATAATGTTAGTTTTTGCACTGAATGATGTATGCATGTGAGAGGGGGTAAGTAGGGGGATCCCCCCTCCCCTTTTTTTTTTTTTCTTTTTTTTTTTTTTTTTTTTTTTTGTTTGTCTCGATTTGTATATAGAAACGCATAGGTTTTGGTGATAATTTTGAGCACCAACATTGGTCAAAAGTAAGATGTAATGGTTTGTTTTTGTATAGGGATAAGCACTGTACTAAATATTACGCGTTAGACGATAGGGTATAGGGGGAGGTGGAGGTTTCCCCCCCCCTCCCCTCCTTTTTTTTTTTTTTTTTTTTTCTATCTTCTTTCTTTTTCTCTCTCTCCCCCCCTTTATTTAGGTATGGCTTATTTAGGCCATTAAGATAGTATGTATATGCTTAAACATGATATAGACTGACATAGATATGATATCGGTGAAGTTTATTATCCTCTGTGAAAGTTTGTTCTCTCCCGTAACCATCGGAACCAACCAGACAAGGGGAAATATAAGGGATTAAAAAGGTTTATAATACACAAAAAATTCAGCGTGTAGCCACCGACTGGTGGGCGGTAATTCAAGGGTACGCTCCGCTCCCCCTAGTATAGGGAACTTACGTTAAAGTAAGATAGACTGTTTATAAGTCAATTAGGTACGAATTGGTGTGTGTGTGGTGGGTGGGGGTGGGTAGGATAGTTCTTGGGGGGTTAATTTTTGAATTTTCTTTTTTTTTTTTTTCTTTCCCCTTGTGGGTCCAGTTCCCGTAAGCCTTGATTAGTAATGAATATATGTTCCTATAATATTAGGGGTCTCAACTCGACATCAAAAAGATCACAGGTGCTATATTCTCTTCACAAACAAAAGGTGGGGATTATCTTCTTTCAGGAGACGCATTTCCGGTCGGATCATATTCCTAACCTACGAAATAAATATTACACCACTTGGTTCCATGATTCCTATGGGTATTCTAAATCGAGAGGGGTATCTATCGCAATCCATAGAACAATTCCAATTCAAGTGCTAGAAGAATGGCGCAATAGGGATGGTAGAGCAATACTACTTAAGCTTAATATATATGGCCAAAAATACACATTGATAAACATATACCTACCTAATCAAAACCAGATCAAAGTAGGCTTACAACTGATTAATCAGCTGTTGGATAAAGCAGAAGGTATAATAATAGTCGGGGGTGATTTCAACTTCGTTATGGATGGAGGGATTGACACCACAGCACCAACGATAGTGCAGTGTAGTAAAGATAAGAGGAAATTTAAGGATTTATTGGCTAAACGTCAATTGGTGGATATCTGGCGGTTACTGCACCCAACTGAGAAGAACTTCACATTTTACTCTAAGGTGCATGGATCATACCACCGTATAGATTTTTTCCTAATAAATCAGAGAGGGATGAATGCCATTCTCGCGGCAGAAATAGGCAACTCAATATGGTCCGATCACGCACCCGTGTTTTTAAAAATAGGCTTACATACGGGGGAGAACAGTAGGGGTAACTGGCGTCTTAACGATAATTTACTGTATAACGAGATGTGTGTAGAAGAAATAAGAAAAGCAATAACGGACTTTGCTGCTGACCATATTGGAGATATTACATCACGGCCTACACAATGGGAAGCATTGAAATGTGTGCTACGAGGCTTATTTATAAAACATGGGTCTAGATTGAAAAAACAGAAAAGCTGTAGAATTACTCAATTATTTAAAGAAATAGAGACGGCAGAAACACAACATAAACAAAGCCTAACGAGGGAAACACTATTGATAGTAACAGAATTAAAGGCAGAACTGCAAATATTATTGAATGAAAAGACGCTGTATGTTAGAGATAAAAATCGAGCCCTATTTTATCAGCAGGGCAACAAGCCAGGTAAACTACTGGCAAGGGCCCTAAAAAACAGAAGCACTACACTACCCATTGCCAAAATAAAGTCAGCGGATGGAGACATGAGATATGATCCAAAAGGGATTCTAAAAGAATTTCAAATATTTTTTACAGAGCTGTATAATATTCCTAATGGGAAGATGTATGGCAACCCTGAGATGGCCCAGCAAAAAATACAACAGTACATTAAGGAAACCGCAATCCCGACTTTAACATCCTCAGAGTCAAGCCAGCTTGATTGTGATTTCTCTATGGAAGAAATACAAAGAGTAATTGACTCATTAGTACCCGGGAAAAGCCCAGGACCGGACGGATTTACCCCTAGGTTCTATAAGACATTCAAAACGGAACTTATGCCTATAATGAAACAGACGTTTAACGCAGTTTCCACGGCAGTACCTTTTGGTTCTCAGAGTATGCAGGCTTATATTACCCTCGTACCAAAAATGGATAAAGACCATACCCTATGTGGGAATTATAGGCCGATATCTCTGACAAACCTTGATCTCAGAATATACTCCAAAATCATCGCCAATAGACTTACCCCTATAATACCTCGTTATATCCATCTGGACCAGGTGGGATTCGTTAAAGGGAGAGAAGCCAGGGACAATACCCTGAAAACGCTTACTCTAATGGAATATGTACAGAGAGGCTCCATCCCATCCTGCTTGTTAGCAATAGACGCTGAAAAAGCTTTTGACAGGGTGGGATGGAGCTTTCTCAAAGAGACCCTTATACAGTGTGGGCTGGGAACTGTAATGATAGACAAGATAATGACCTTGTATCAACATCCAACGGCCAAGATCCGGGCGAATAGTAACCTGTCCGGAGAAATAATAATAGCAAATGGAACCAGACAAGGCTGCCCACTGTCCCCAATACTATATATATTAATTATGGAACACTTATTAAATGCTATTAGGGCGAATAAAGATATACAAGGTATAAGAGTGGGGGATACAGAATACAAGCTGTCTGTCTATGCAGACGACATCTTGATGTATGTCACAAACCCGTTGATAACACTACCAAACCTCATAAGGGAATTTAATCGCTTTGGCATCTTGAGTAATTTCAAAGTCAACTATAATAAATCTGAGGCAATGAATATCAATTTGTCTAGAAGTATGGTGGAATTGCTCAAGAAGGACTTCCCCTTTAGATGGCAGGAAAAGGCTATTAAATACCTGGGCACTTATATCCCTACGGATTTAAAGAAATTAGAAGAGTATAACTATGTCCCGATGTTGCAAAAAATAACAAAAACTCTACAGCAATATAACAGGGGTACCTTCTCATGGTTGGGTAGGGTAAACGTCATAAAAATGGACATACTCCCAAAAATACTGTACATACTACAAACGATCCCCGTGTTTCCTGTATTGGGTTTTTTGAAAAAGGTTTCCAGGATTATTGGACAATTTGTATGGGCAGGCAAGACCCCCAGAATTAGTAGAAAAGTGCTAAATAAGACCAAAGCAAATGGGGGCCTATCCCTCCCTGACATAGCAGTATATCTTAAGGCGGTAATGGTCACTAGGCTAGTGGACTGGTTCCATAATAGGAACAAAAAACAGTGGGTGGGACTGGAGGAAGAGATTACAGGGTTGAAACTGAAATCTCTGCCATGGATCAAAAGGATATATAGCTCACCGTATGGCTATACACCCTTCTTAGTGACCTCAACAATGAAAGCGTGGGACATTCTGATTAAAATGGGGCGTGTCTCCACCTTTAGAGGACCCATGACCCCTCTCTTCGACAACCCAGAATTCCCGCTTTCACTCGGGGTAAAATCATTCCTTAAATGGTACAGTCATGAGGATACAAAGGTAATAGAAACACTGGTGGGAAATAAGGTTCTTCCTCTAGAGTCCATGGGGGAGGAACATAGAAAAGATTGGTTGAAATATGGATTATTCCAAAAGTATGTTATATCCCTGTTCAAAGAAGCAGAAATAACCAGACCTCTAACGGCGCTAGAAGAAATCTTTATTCAAGCTGAAAGACCCTCGCACGTGCTATCGAAAGTATATAAAATCTTAATTGAGGACGGCCAGGAGTTGGAGTTACCATATATTAAGAAGTGGGAAGAGGAACTGGGGATGGAGATCCCCAGGAAGGAATGGGAAAAAGCCTTAGCAGTCACGCACAAACTCTCTGTTTCAACTAAACATCAAGAAAGAAACTATAAGATTTTAGCTAGATGGTATAAGTGCCCCGTAGACCTCTATAGGATAAGCCCTACGAATAAAGAAGTATGCTGGAGGTGTCAGGAAAGTCGTGGTACAATGTCCCATATTTGGTACTATTGCTCTAAAATCCTTCCATTCTGGCAGAAAATTTTCGAAATTTTTAGGGCCATGACAGCGAGGGAAATATATCCAGATATACAAATGGCAGTATTATCCATGATCCCCGGATCAATGAGAAGTATAAAGAAAGGCCCATTAAAATATTTCCTAACGGCTGCCCGTACGTGTATAGCCAGAAAATGGAAATGTACAGATGCACCCTCTATGGTAGAGTGGGAGTGTGAGATGACGGAGATGCGGACCCTGGAAGAAAGAAAGGTGAGAGAGGAAGGATCCAATAAACAGATTAAACGGACAACGGATATTTGGAAGGGGTGGGTAACATATAGCGCCTCGGCAGAATTACTATGTGATCCATAGGAGGCTAGGTACCCTTAGGGACATGGGAATATGTGCCCCTCCCTTTTTTTTTTTTTTTTTTTTTGTTCTGTGGGTTAGGTATGAATGGCATAGTATGATTAATTGGATGGGATCGACTGTTAGGATGTTTGATGTTCGAGCATAGGCGATCAGTGATGGATTAGAGCATAGTAAATAATCATTACCTATGGTGTTTATGTGTTCTTAGTATGATTGTTTTTATTATTGTAGGTGTTGTATGTTAAAAATGAAAATTGTTTGAATAAATAAAGATATTAAAAAAAAAAAAAAAAAACATTTACCCCAAAACCTCATCCAGACCTCTTGTAGGTCTAGGATACCAATCAAAATAACCTCTTCTAGACCGATTTACTCAGTCTAGGATACCAACATGCATGTTAAAGGTAGGTTCTCCAGGGGTCAAAATATTTACCCCAAAACCTCGTCCAGACCTCTTGTAGGTCTAGGATACCAATCAAAATAACCTCTTCTAGACTGATTTACTCAGTCTAGGATACCAACATGCATGTTAAAGGTAGTGTTCTCCAGGGGTCAAAATATTTACCCCAAAACCTCGTCCAGACCTCTTGTAGGTCTAGGATACCAATCAAAATAACCTCTTCTAGACCGATTTATTCAGTCTAGGATACCAACATGCCTGTTAAAGGTAGGTTCACACAGAGAGTAGCTAGCTTTCTACAGGGGTACCCCTTTGGAAATTTTTTTTTTTTTTTTTAATTTTCTACCCAGGGTATCTCATCCTGTAGAATGCATTTTAAGGCATTCACAGTTGAGAAAACCCAACCTGCCATCACAAAGATCAGCCTGGTGGACAGCGATACCCCAACAACAACCACCTGCCCCTCCTAGCGCTAGCAAAACACGGCACAACACAATGCAGAACTAATAATAGGTGTCTGCTAACCTGATATATTGCGCAATATTGTGTTGAGCTCAGTGCCTCACCAGCATGGAGTTAGGCAAGATCGGAGTTGAGGTTATGCTGTCCCCGTACGGGCCACCAAATGAAGTAGAATAGTAAAGTATCGAACCAGGCAGAAATTCAGCAATGCAGGTTTATTAACAGCTGATAACATACAGGTTTATGTTCAAAGTATTACAAGATACAGGTCTAATTTATACAGTTTCTTACAATGCAAGCATATTAGATACAAATATTCTTATCCTCTAACCAAATTGAAACAATTGTGAATTGTTCTCACCTTGAACCAGAATGGGTCTTTACTGCCAATTCTTGGGAACCCGTCACCTGATAGGGACCAGTCGATCGACCAGTGGTCTGGTCCCCTCACAGAGTTCTGGGTTCCAGCTCGACCAAGTTTGTGAGGGAAATTCACCTGAGACCACATTCTGGAACAAGTCAAGAAGTCTTCTCTGACTCGTACGAGGAGACAAGTTGTGGACAGATACTTGCCCATTGGTTATGACCTCTATGACCCGTGCAATAGGGCAGCATACACAGAGTTCAGCCTTATGAGCTCCTATCTGACTTGTCTGTCTAACAATTGTAGTGCTTGCATTTATATACCATTTTACAAGTCTTATCTTAACATCTCTCTTACATATGATTGGTCGCTAAGATCTACGTCAATGTAACTAACCATAAATCTGACACCTGTTCTACAACCAGATAAACGTAATTATTCCCAAAATTCCTATATGTTCATTAAAGTGATTTATAACTGGTTTGGTCCAATTAAAAACACCTGTATAGAGACAGTCTGGCACCCAGCTGTGTTATCAAACTCTCCTTATCTTGATAAGATTTAACTAAGTTCAAGAATTACAGATTTATGACATTTGGGAAAATGAACTTTCAATAACCCCACCAGATGTGTTTATATGTCTCACTATATGTATGTATTTTAACAGTTTTAATGAGGGCACAAGCAGACCTTTGTTTGACCCTGTCAAACTTAATTTAATGTACTGTACATAACTTTAATTATTTCTAAACCACCTGTTTTCTTATCTTTATCTGTCTGATTTATATGCATTTCAGACTTGAGACAATTCTATATAACTTGAATCTATTCTAATGAACTTTCACCCAGTAGACTATCTTAATACATTTTCGAGAACACCTGTGTACAAGTACTTGTCATAAAGCAGAGGTCATTTAAAGTTCAACACTTAAAAATGAAGACTTTCTAAATCTGGAAAACACAGTATACATTATTAAAGATTAATAATTGTTGCTTTTCTTATTGAATAATAATATTGATAAAACCACTACTATATAATAATAATAATAATAATAATAATAATAATAATAATCAATAAAATATATGCAAATCAATATATATAATATGAAATACATTGGCTAATATGAGATTCTACAACAACTGTCAGCTACCGCCGCCATATTGAGGCCTGCGGCCTGTCCGGAGCCTGACGCTCGCCTACACCGCGGACCGGGGGACGAACGGATCCTTTACTGGGAACCTCCCGACCGGGACATCCGAGCTACCTCCGAGAGGAGGCAGACACCCGCAGCGTGAAGGAGAGCTGAGCGGGATCCTCTCCTCCCATCCCGGATCCCCCCGTGGCCTGCTGCCACTCCTGGGCTTCTCCACCGGCCATCCTGGACTCTGTGAGTACAAGGGCTGTCGCCCGAGCCTTCTTCCGCTGCTGCTCTGCTGTACCTGACCCCAGAGTCCCTGTTTTTTAGGGCCTAGAGACCCGGTCCGGGCCCGTGAGAGGACCCCCCCCCGACCGGCCTCAGCCTTCAGGACAGACTGTGGCTTCGGCCTAGTCCTGGAAGTCGGCGGCCATCTTGGTACTCCAAGTACCCCCACAACCTATTCCCTGCAGTTTAATCAACTATTGATCGCTTGCAGACACCAAATTCTTCCATATACCTGCAAATCTCACAGCTGTCACCTCAGCACTCCCTGATCCTTAATGTGACCACCCCCAGACCGGCGTGCAGGGAAGCAGACATGTAAGAGGAGTCCTTTGATCCCCGTCTCTTTAAGAGATGCTCCTACAAAGCTAACAGTTCCCTATTAATCGCAGGAGCAATATCATAGCAAGACATCAGACCCTTCCTAACACTGCATGGGGAAGATTGGCTTCCAGAAGGCAATATATAGAGGCTTTATCCCACCGCCAATGTCGCAGACCCCTAATACCATGGAGCGCTTCTTATATAAACAAAGATCCCCGATCTCCAGTGAACAACCGAGATCCTCGGACACTGCTGAGCCACATACTCTGCTGGAAGGCATGACCCAAGATGATAACAGGTCTCAATCCTCCCAACATTCTTTTCCACCCAATCACCCCATGGATGTAGTGACAGTAGCTGTCCTAGACACAAAGTTGAACTCATTACTACACGAATTAACCCGCAGCATTGCTAAAGAAGTGAGCAAAATAGCACATGAGTTACGGGGTGAAATCGACCAACTAGGTGAACGCACCAACACATTGGAGAACAAATTCGATGAACTCCAACCTAAAACATACAGTCTCCCTACTTCAACTTCAACAGGAAGACCTGGAAAACCGTGAAAGATGCCAGAATCTGAGGATTAGGGGAATCCCTGAGACGGTGAACGACAAGGAACTACGTCCCTACCTTTTAGGCCTATTCGTCACTTTAGCCCCACATATTCCGGACATAGACTGGCGTATGGACAGGGCGCATAGATCTCTGGCCCCAAAGCCTCCTCCTACTGCCAACCCCAGAGATATTATTGTCCGCTTCCACTTCTACGAGAGCAAAGAAGCCCTCACACTTGCAACACGTAACAAGTCACATATTGACTATAAACAACACAAAATCCAGATATTCAATGATCTCTCTCCAATCACTTTGGCCAAAAGGCGCAGTTTCCGTCCTGTTACTACCCATCTACAAAACCATCAAGTTCCATACCGCTGGGGATTCCCCTTCCACCTAACCGTTTCCAAAGATGGTGTTCAACATTCCCTGAGAGACCTTTACGAAAGTGAAGCCTTTATCCGCAACCTAGGTCTTCCCCCCTGCCTGAGGAAGATTCTATACCCCAAGCTCCGAATCCCAAACCACTTACCACACCAGCCAAAATTTGGACCCCAGTTCAACGAAGATCCCAGAAGAACCTCTCTACCCCACATCGAGCCAATCGTCACAGATATCCAACCTGATGTGACTTATTATTTTTTATTTTCTCTTTTCTCAATTTTTCTGGCCTTTTTTCCATGGCCAGATAATATTTACCATGGATATCCTAGTGACCTCACAGTGATCGGGTCACTTTGTTGAGAGGTCACACCTCTTACCGATGTCTCTGTTAGATGCCTTCTTGGGGTTTTTTTTTCCCCCTTTAACTTTTTTCTTTTCTTATATATACTTCTCTGTCATATACCAGCTTGTCTTAAGATTTATCTACTTGTTCATAATAACATGCCAAATACCTTTGCTCCTCCTGTCTGTTTGGTTTTTTTTGGTTCTACAAAAAACAGAGACGAGGATCTCCCCACCTCCCCCCCTCCTCCATTAATCCCTGCAGGCTAACATGCCCCCCCCTCATGACCCAAGGCCTCTGCCTGGGCAGCCTGAAATTTTTTCTCAGGCTTTTCAAAAATTATTTTCTCTTTTTTCTTTTTTTAACATTTTTCATCTTCTTATGCAATTTAGTTCCTAATTTTTTTACCTCCTTTGGAGTTTTCATATGCAGGTCTTTTTTCTTTTTTTCTCTTTTTGACCTATATAGGTTTTTTCAGTGTTGTACTTACATTAATATAACAATTGCAAGAAATGTTTGTTTTAAAATGTTCCTTTTTAAGGATGCTCATTTATATGCTCTCAGTCTTTATACTGCATTAGCACTTTTTTGTTTAACCAAATATGGCCCTCAGAGTTTATTCTTGTAATGTTAAAGGATTAAATTCCATAGGCAAAAGGTGGCAGGCCTTAAAAGAATTTAAATCATCCAAAGCAGAGGTGATTATGGTTCAGGAAACCCATTTTAAGCCCAGTGGCTCCTTTAAGTTTGCTTCTAGACACTTTCCCGTAGCATATACTGCCTCTGATCCCTCTGGAAAAGCGGGAGTGGCAATTCTTATTAAACGCACAAGCCCAATAAAAATACTCTCCCCCTACCTAGATCCTCACGGTAGATTCATATTCCTGAAGTGTAGTCACTTATCTACCTCTTTTTCCTTGATTAACATTTATGCACCAAATGTAGGACAAATCGGTTTCCTTGAAAAAGTTTTTGAGAAACTTCAACCCTTCTCCCAGCCTTTCATGATCATGGGAGGCGACTTCAATGTGTGCATGTCCCCGACCAGGGACAGGAAAACTCTATTCCAAACCACCCCACAATCTTCCTCTAAGAAATTATCAACATCCTTTCCCAAACTAGTTAGATCCCATAATCTATTTGATTCTTGGAGGATAAAACATCTGACCCAAAAACACTATACATTTTATTCTCATCCCCACAAGTCTTATTCTAGACTAGATTACTTCCTTATTACAGGCCCTCTATTGCCCTATGTAGTATCTTCTGATATAAATCCTATTACCTGGTCGGATCATGCACCCATTGAACTCAATGTATTATTGACGAAGTCTTTTACTAAAACCTGCCACTGGTGTCTCAATGAATCCTTGCTTAAAAACCCTTTATCTCAAACCCAACTACAGCAGAAACTAACTGAGTTTTTCCAGCTTAATGATGGTTATGTCCCGGAGATTTCCACCCTGTGGGAGGCCCATAAAGCCTTTTTTAGGGGTGAATGCATAGCTATAGGCTCACGCCTAAAGAAAGATTCTGTACAACTCAAAAAGGATCTTATTATCCAACTACAGACAGCGGAAAGAACTCTGTTGGCCTCCCCCACGGTGGAAAAACTGAAAAATGTCATCTCAATCCGAGATCGGATTAAGTCTTTCGATATGAATCAAATTTCCAAATCCATGTTGTGGGCTAAGCAAAAATTTTACGATTATGCAAACAAACCACATAGGATGCTAGTGAACAAATTAAAACCACGGCCCTTTCTATCTATACCCGACCACTTGATACAATCTGATGGCACCCCCACATACTGTCCGAAAGCTATGTCAAAGGTCTTTGGTGATTTTTATAAGCGGCTTTATAACTGTTTAGGTCCTGATTCACATCCTCAATTCTCACAATCAGAGTTTGATAAATTTATAAATTCCTTCCCGCTACCAAGGATCTCTGCTGACCATCTATCCTCCCTTAACTCTCCGATTACTGGGGAGGAAATAGGAGAGGTGATTAAAAATCTTCCAACCCACAAATCTCCGGGCCCTGACGGTCTCCCTTACATCTATTATAAAACCTTTACACATATTTTAACCCCCTATATACAATTCCTATTCTCCTCCTTTTTTAAGGGATCCATCCCGCATTAACAATTCTTACATGCCAATATAACGGTAATCCCTAAGCCAGGTAAGGATCCTGCACTACCCAACAACTACCGCCCAATTGCTTTATTAAACTCAGATTACAAAATTTTCACTAAGATATTAGCCAATAGATTATCCCCACTTTTAACGTTCCTGATCCACAGAGACCAGGTAGGATTTGTACCCTCGAGACATGCTGGAGATAATACAAGAAGAACCATAGATCTGATAGACCTAATAACTAGAACTAAACGTCCCACCATAGTCTTGAGCTTAGATGCTCAAAAAGCTTTCGATCGTTTAAGTTGGCCCTTCATGTTCACAGTCTTAACCCGATTTGGATTCTCAGGCCCCTTTATACGAGCTCTACATACCCTATACTCCCTCCCTACATCTCAAGTCCAGCTGTCCTCCTATATTTCGCAACGATTTACTCTCAGTAATGGTACGAGACAAGGCTGCCCTTTGTCACCCCTATTATTTATATTAAGTCTAGAATCTTTAGCAGCAGCTATTAGATCCCATCCTATTATCAGAGGAATCCCACTACGACATCAGGACTACAAACTCTCTCTTTTCGCAGACGACATTCTGCTAACCATCACACACCCCGAGATTTCATTACCCTCCTTACACGAAACCCTCTCCACATTCGGGTCCTTATCAGGATTTTGTATTAATCAGACTAAAACAGAAGCTCTCCCCATCAATATACCCTCAGATATACTCAGCTCCTTACAAATCAGATTTAAATACAGATGGTGCCAGACTTCATTAAAATATTTAGGAATTCATCTTACCCCTTCATACCACTCTCTTTATCAAGCCAATTTCCCTCCTATGTTCGCAGAAATTGCTAAACTCCTACAACATTGGTCTTCCATCCCAATTTCCCTTCTTGGTAGGATTAACGTTCTTAAAATGCCGGTTTTGCCCAAATTATTGTACCTTTTTGAAACACTTCCGGTCCCAGTCCCTATGTCGCAGTTGAGAAATCTCCAGAGAAAGTGCCTTAACTTTGTTTGGAACAACACATCCCATAGAATTGCTCAATCGGTAGTCCTTTCTCCTAGAGCTAAAGGTGGATTAGCCTCCCCCGATTTTATTAAATATTACTATGCCTCTCATTTTAGAGTATTGACAACATGGACCTCAAGGAAGGCTGCAAATAGATGGGCCGAAATTGAAATGAGGATTACTGCCCCTGTACATCCATGCTATCTATTATGGCCTTCCTCTAAGAAATTCATACCCCAACTAAGGTTTCTGTGTCTCTCCCCGATGCTTTTTACGCTATCAATCTGGAAAAGGTGTAGAGACAAATTTCATCTCTCCTTACCTTGCTCCCCTCTCCAGAATTTCCTTTTTAACCCAGAAATTGCAGACGGATTATCATACCTGCGAACAATTTCATGGACACACGCGGGGATGTTTCAGCTGCGACATTTAGTTCACCCAGTAACACATAAGCTTTTACCTTTTTCAGTCCTTAAAGAAAAACACGTCCTACCGAAATCTACAGAATACTTCTACCTACAAATTAAACATTTTTTCCAATCCTGCTTCTCCTCCTTATCTTTAGAAAATCCCACTGCTTTTGAATTATTGTGTACAAATGGCCCATACGAACCAAACCTAATCTCATCCATATATAAAATACTCCAGACAACACCCCCTTTAAATGACTCCATACATAGATACATGACAAAATGGTCCAAAATGCTAAACAGATCAATTTCATTAATAGATTGGGGTAAAATCTGGGAGTCGGCTTTTAAAGTTTCCAGATGTGTGGCACAAAAGGAGACCGCTATTAAGATAATATTTCTTTGGTACAAAACTCCTGAGTTGCTACATGCCCAAAATGCGTCTCTTTCTAATTTGTGCTGGAGATGTGGACGGTCCGTAGGTACGCACCTTCACATTTTCTGGGACTGTCATGTCTTAGGTATGTATTGGATTGAGATACAAAATCTATTGCAATCACTTTTCACCACATCTATTCCATTAAAACCCATACATTTCCTGTTAGGTCTACCTTTCCCGGGTATTCCTAAACCACTACAGAGATTAGGGTCTTTTGTACTTTTGGCAGCAAAAAGAGCCATCCCTAGACTTTAGCTCTCTACCAACGCTCCCACTTTACACCACGTCCTCTCCATTATTACAGATATGCGTAAAATGGAACATTTAACAGCAAAAATTGAAGGTAAAATTCCCCAATTTGAAAAAATTTGGAAACCTTGGGATGATTCAAAATTTTCAAAATTTTCTTCTGAACCTTCCATTTCTGCTCCTTTTTGATTCCAACTTACACGTTCTCTTGAGCATCCTTGTGTTTTGAACATGTAATTGAGATAGAAGCATAGATACTGTATGGAATTATTTCTCACTTAATATATGACCCAATTCGGGAAGAAGCTAATTTCTATCTATACAGATATCCTCACCATGCTTCTTTACAATGTTTGCACTAATTTTATTTTGATTGTTTCTATGTAAATTGTCATGACTTTTCCTTATACCTTTTGTTATGCTGATTTATATTTGTTGAAAAATTTATTGAAAAAAAAAAAAAAAAAGCCGGGTCACATGGTGAGTCAGGAGTTCGAGTTTGGAGAGAAGCCCAGCCTGGTTCCCGGAAGGGGGAGGTTCCCCCTCCGTGGAGCCAACGGAACCCCCCTGCGAGGAGGGTGGGGAACCGGTACCCATAGAGGAGTAGATGACACCGTACAACATGTAGTCGCTGGTGAGTTGGCCGCCCCTGCGGGGAAGGGAGCGCGCCAGAAAAGAGGAAAGGGATGAAAGAATCATTGCAGAAGAAGTAGCAACTAAGCAGAAGGAAACTGGGCGATCAATCATTTATGAGTGGCACATGGACTATTGATCACATGAGTGAAAGCCCAAAGGGAAGGGTACTGCCAGAGGCTGAGGGATGTTGGTACGCAAGTCAGTGAGATGGGTGGTGATGGCCTGTGACTTTGGGTTCAACAATGCCCTGGGATTCCAATCAATCAAGCAGGAAGAGTTATTCAGAGTGACTTTTCTTTGGCTCAACTTGGTAGTACCATGCAGATGGGAAGTAGTGGTAAAAAGGTGGCAGTAAAGCTACTAGTACACATATATATAGATACAGACTGTTCTTAAAAAGTTCTGCAGATGAAGAAGTTATTCAGAGTGACACTTTATCAATTATTCTCTATCAAATCTACTTCCATCTTCCCTGATGAAGACTTTCCTATTTCCTATTATCCGCAATGATTCTAAGTCTCTGCATGAGAGGCAAAGAAAAGATTATAAAGCAACAAAAGAGCATCTCAGAAAACCCTTCTCCTATCCCAGTTCATGTTATTTAAAGTACAGTATACTACAAAAAGTACAAAATGGATTGTTTCTGATTGTATGGGCTGCGATGGGTCAGGTGGTAAACGTGAATTATATATAATAATTAATCAGTCGCTCCTTTGGAGGTAAGTGCTACATATATATATATATGTGTAAAAGTTGCCTATACAGTTTGAATCCTTAGAAATAAAGAAAAAACAAAAAATAAATAAATGTCCTGGTGTTTGTGATCTGTAAATTATTGGTAAATGTGCATGAACTTCAAATAATTAAATGTAACATAATATCTCCTTCACCTCGGTGCATCAACAAACAGGGTGCTCTCCCCACACCTCTGGTAAATTAAACTCACCAGAAATGTAAACCCTATTTTAAGTTTATCTCAAAGCTTCCTGTTACTTTAAATAGTTTGTTTGGACCAAGCTTCCTTCACCTACTGCTGCATTGGCTAGAAGCACTGTATGAACTGTATGTAGCTTCAGCTACATATAGTACACAGTGCTGAGTTTCGGCTGTGAGACAGACTTCCCATCTCACACCCGAACAAAACAGAATGTAAATCAATACAAAGCTTCCTCCCGCTGAGATGGAAATTGTGACATCATCAGCCCTCCTCTCTACCTCATTCACAAAATACAAAGCTGTTTCCATGAATGGCTGAGCGCTGCTCAGAACAACTCTGTTTTGTTCCAGGTGTGAGATGGGAAGTCTTTGTCTCACAGAAGGAACCCAACACTGTTTACTGTATGTAGCTGAATCTACAGACAGTTCATACATCGCTTAGAGCCATTGCAGCTGTTAGTGAAGGAAATATAATATATAAGAATAGTCAGGGACTGACCAGCAACTTTTAATCCAGTGGGCAAGTACAACCCAAAGGCCCATGGTGCAGTGACTCAAACCCCCTCCCACGCTTCCCTGTCTCCTCCCAACCCCCACCTGCCACTTTCATCATCCATGTAACATAAAACAGAAGAAAAAATGAAACAATAAATCACATTTTAGGACTGTTTAAAACTCTTTAATAAGAGATACAGAAACAAAAAAAGTACAAGCATTGATTTAAAAGTTTGTTTTTTTTAACTAAAAAAGCAAACATAATTAAAAAAAGTTTTAAAACTATGTTGAGCGACTCACTTACATAAACCAAATTTAATTAAAAAAACACTGCACTCAGATACAGTCAGGGGCATGGAATACTTTGTTGTCAGCACTAAACAAAGTATATTTAAAGT
The DNA here is from genome assembly GCF_042186555.1 of Aquarana catesbeiana. Taxonomy (NCBI): domain Eukaryota; kingdom Metazoa; phylum Chordata; class Amphibia; order Anura; family Ranidae; genus Aquarana; species Aquarana catesbeiana. The sequence goes on from NC_133324.1 coordinate 638,357,010, forward strand.
ATAAAGTATATTTAATCCCTTTTTATATTAGAAGTCCCCACTTCAGATCGAGACTCTCCCCTTCACATCTAAAATCCCCCTATACATCAAACTCTTCTACTTAGCATCAGGTGTCCTCTATTACATCAGAGTTCCCTTCACATCAGTAGTGGCCCCTTAAATCAGGAGCCCCCTTACATCAAGGGTCCCTTTTACATCATTAGTTCCTCTTACATCTGGAGTCCTCCCTTCACATCAGGAGTTCCCATTTACATCAGGATCTCCCAATGTAAAATCTGGAGTCCTCCTTTAACATCAGAGACCCACTTTACATTAGCCATCCCCCTTACCATATAACATCAGGAGTCCCCCTTTAACATCAGGAGCTTCCTACTTAGCATCAGGACCCCCCTTTCACATCAGGTGCCCCCTGATTAACACAAATAGTCTTCTTTTACATCAGAGTCCCTCTTTACATCAGAAGTCCCCCCCTGTTTACATTAGGAGTTCCCCTTTGCATCAGTAGTCCCTACAAACTGTACCTCAGTAGTCCCTCTTTAAAACAATAGCCTCCTATTGAACATCAGGTGTCTCCCTTTATGTCAGAATCCCTCTTTACATCTGAAGTCTCCCCCTTCACAAAGGGAGATGAGATTGAGAGAGAGAGGGGGGTAAGAGAGGAAGGGGGTAAGAGAGAGGGGGAATGAGAGAGAAAGGAGAGTGACAGAGAAAGATAGGGGAGTGAGAGAGAGAGGAAAAAAGGTCTGGCAAATGATAACCATGGCCAGATTTTGCTGAACAGTAAAGGGGCTTAAAGGGAGATCATTAGACAGAATCTTTGCCTAATATACTGCACACTTATAACACAGTCCTCGTGCCCAGAAAAATAATACTTCTAATTACTGTACCACAAATGACAGCCTCACAGACACACAGTGGCGTAACTAAAATCTTCAGGGCCCCGGTGCAAGATCCCATGAAGGGCCCCCCTGAACCCCAGCTGGGTCCTTTCCCTCCGAGCCCGGTGGTGGAACTCCAGGGCTCGGTCGCAAGCATGACCTTTGTGAGCCTTGTAGTTCCGCCACTGGTATCAGTAGTTTTTTTAGTTTTTTTACAATTCTTTTATTATTTTTTAAAGAAAATTTAGGAGCCCCGTTGGGGGGCTTTGGTGAAATATCAGGGATCTAAATAAGATTGATGATGTTCCACCTTTGAGACAGAGGAGAAGACTGAGCCCCCAATCTCATTCTCTCCAGCCTGAGCTACATAGAATGAATGGTCAGGAATAGCACTGTACAGAGTTTCTTGTCCATCCATAAACTGAAGCATAGTAAACACAGTTTACTATGCCACAGTTATGAATGGACAGAGTTAGTGATCGTTACAGATCACTGACTTGCAATGACAAATTTACCAAAATTCAGCTGTCAGTAGAGAAACCCATTGATGGTTGATGACTTACAAAATCAAAAGTTGACCCGGACAAGGTGGGGACCAAGAAAAGATGGGGCTCATTGAAAGGCAACAAGCAATGTAGATGAAATATCAAAAATGTTTATTGTAGTACAAAAAATATATATTACATGTGGATAAAAGAGTATAGACCAATAACTATACTGCCCTGGGTATAAAAGATCGATTGGCCTCAAGGGGTCAGTCAATGCAATCACAGACTGGGGGGGACAGAACAACATATAACAAAAGGACAAAGAGGGACGTCAAAGAAATTGATGTCTGCTCAACCAACTAACAATAAGAAGTGTTCAGCATTTGCTGAATGTGGTTGCAGGCTGATACCAATCCCCCAGGGGGCAGCTCGAGCCAAGGGGAGCGGGGAAAAGGGGGGGGGGGCAGGGAGGAGGGAGGGGGGCCGTAGAGAGTGGCACGATATGGGGCACTGGTAGTTCACTGTGAACTATGGTGAAGAAGTGATATGATGTCTGTGAACAGTGCTGAGCAACAAAATGGAAGCAATCAATCCAATAATGTATATGGCAAGGTGCATCAGTATGCAAGGTAATACTGTGCATATATCCTGGTGAAAAATGATAGAGTCAGTAAGAAGCACCTTGTATAGTCATGCTTTTGGCAAACAGAAAAATTAAGGTAACCTGGTACGTTACCACTTCCGGGTCCTGGATTGAAGTCATCAGATACTTCCGTAGTGTTGTATCACATTCATTATATTCTGTTTCCAGTGGATGCTGATGATGGTAAAACAATGTTGCTCGCAGGAGCACTGTGCTCCGGAAGGCACTGTAAAGATGATCAAGTGGTAGTCCATAAAAGTGCGCCTACGGTTTCTCCTATGGAGCGGCCCCGACCAGATGGTCGTGTTCCATCCCTCGGTGTGTGAGCCGGCTAACCGCAACGGGGGATGACAACAGAACGTGATGTCCGGACGGGATGACGTCGATGCGTTTCACATTACGGAGATGTGTAGATTCATCTGGACATATAGGTGGCGTGCGAGGACTCCTTCTTATTAACGTCCGTTCCTCATACACGCCCACCCAGCTGACAAATTTAAAGGAGATGCTCCCAATCTATGTAATGGCCAGATTGTTGATTGTCGTTTGATTGCTGCTTATTTTATGTTATCAGAGTCTTACTCAGGCTGTAATGTTCCTTGCATACAGCCTGTCTGGTCTGCAACCAGTAGAATAATAGAACTCTGATAGTAATGGTGGTACTGCACATCAATATCTCATATTTAACCTCCAATTCAGGGAATATTCTCATTCATGGATTATAGTCATGCTTACCTTGCGCAACTTATTTAAGATTATAAACCCAATGGAGATAGGTACGCGATAAGGTGGAAGGAAAGGGGGGGAGAAGGGGAGGGAAAGGGGGGGAGAAGGGGAGGAAAAGGGGGGGAGGGGAAGGGGAAAGGAAAAAGGAAAAGGGGAGAACACACATAGAGACCAGGAGAATAGCTGGCCCGCAGCTGCGTGTGTCAGCTATACATGTACGTACACAGCCATCATATACATATACTCAAGAACACAGGTTAGAGGTATGGGCAAAATGCGCACCTCGATGTTCAGTCAAAAAGAGAGAAGAGAGGAGAACAGGAGAACAGGGGTACTATGGAACTCTAGATAACCCCACTAGAAGATATCTCAACAAATATTTGGTCTAAATTGCCAAAAAGGGCTGTAAATTCAGTTCCGTGTTAAGGCCTAGCGCAGTGAGAGAGCCCAGATGCTGTAAGACCTGGTCGAAGTCCCCTCTTCTAGAGGAGAGGTTTAGCGCATATATGCCCTTAACCTGCATGCCAGACAGTTTGCCCTGATGGAACTGGGCAAAATGTCTGGCCACTGGTTTGTCTGGGTTCTTTTCCAGGATTTCCCTCATGTGTTCTAGGCGGATTCTAAATTGACGTTTGGTCTTACTGATATATATCTTTTTGCATGGACAGGTTAGCATGTAAATGACCCTAGTTGTTGCACAATTAATGAGACTTTTAATCTCAAAACTGTTTTTATTTTGGGAGTCACTGAAAGTAGCTGTCCTGTGTACATATGGACATACTTGACAATGTCCACAGTGGAACATCCCTTTATTTCTAGGGAACTGGGATAACCAGGAAGTATCCATACTTTTAATGTGTTTGGATTGAACCAGTCGCCTACATTTCTAGCTCTTCTTGCCACCATTTTTGAAACAGGTCATACTATCTGAGCTATACCAGGGGTGCTTGTGAGTATACCCCAGTGTTTCTGTAGGATGGATCTGACCGTATCCCACTGAGTACCGAATTGTGTAATAATTCTCACTGGGTCAGGGGCAGTGGAATACGGGAGGATAGGCGGTAGTTTTTTCGTTTTGTCAAGGAGATCCCACCCTGCTGCCTTATGCTTCGCTCTTCTTATTTGTTTATGAGAGTATCCATGTTCCCAAAACCATTTGTACAGTTTGTCACTTTCTCGTCTGTAATCCTCACTATTGGAGCAATTGTGCCTAATACGGATGAATTGACCTACTGGGATGCTATCCTTGAGCCATTTTGGATGGTGACTGTCTGCTCGTAAGAGTGTATTGGCTGAACTCTCCTTCCGAAAGGTGTGAGTCACTATGGACAGATATTTCATACCATTTGAAAGATCCAGAAAGGAAATCCTCTCTCGGTCCCACACATAAGTTAATTTGATGTTTCGATCATTTGAATTCAAAAGATCTATGAATAGCGCAAGCGAATCCTGATCACCCCTCCAGAAGCAAAAATGTTGATGTACCTGAGCCACGTGTGTACATGGCTCAGGTACATCGGCGAGGTGTAAACCAGATCCTCCTCCCATAGTCCCAGGTGGAGGCATGCGTATGCAGGAGCCCGTGGGGCTCCCATGAAGGTGCCATTAATTTGTTGGTAATTGATGGACAGAAATTGAAAATAATTATTTTTAAGGGCAAAGGTCAACAGGTCCACCAGAAATTCATTTTGGGGTCCATAGTTGGGGAAGTGCTTATCTAGAAAGTTCTCCACTGCTCTAATCCCCCAGAGAAGGAGCTCCCCCTGCAAGTCAATCTGAGAAACATGTCTCAGGACATCGCCAGTATCTCTGACATATGACTTGAGATCAATGACCATCTCCTTCAGAAGGTTGTCCAGGTATTTTCCAACCCTCTCTAAGGGGCCTATTGGTCTCCCAGGGGGATTGGTCAAGGACTTGTGTACTTTAGGGATAATGTAGAATACTGGTACATTAAATTCCTTGACAGTGAGCTAATCCAACTCCCGTTTACTCAGAAGTCCTGCCTCCCCTGCTAGGCTGAGTTTGTTATTAGGGTTAGTAACAAGTTTAGGGAAGGGGTCACTGGATAGTTTTTTATATGTTGTTGTGTCGCCCAGAAGGCGAAACACTTCCTTTTCATAATCTTTTTCATCCAGAAGTACCACATTCCCACCTTTGTCACACCTCTTAATCACCAGCTGCTGGGCTTCTGAAAGTTCCCTAATGGCTTTTCGTTCCCCAGGGGAAAGGTTATCCTCACTTTGAACGTTCCAATCTACTTTGGCCAAGTCCATTTGTATCATGTCCAGGAAGAGGCTCAACCATTTACCTGTATTTTTGTTGAGTGGAGGCATCTTACTGGACTTGATATTGAGTTTGGACTGCCTCTTGTATGGACCTCTCCCCACTCCCTCTGTTTCATTTTCTTCTAAAAGGGAATTGAGGATTTCCAGCATTTCCTCATCCCCGTTTTTAACTGTATCAGACCATACTTGAAGTGTAGGGTTGTTGGTATGGAGAAAGCGGAGAAAGACTTTACAAAGGAATAAGGTGATATCTTTGAAGACCGTGAACTCGTCCATCTGATTGGTGGGCGAAAAGGATATACCCCATTGTAGGAGATCAATATGTCTTTGCGCAAGATTAAATTTAGAAAGGTTGATCATTTTCATATCGTTCCTTTCCGGGTTATCTGTCGGTGGTTTAGCTATTTTCGCTGGCTAGTTGTTTGTGTGCATTTGAACTCCCCTCTTGGTGGTTCTCCCTGTCCTCGCCCACCGCTCCTCCTTCTCTAAGAAAGTTACCGTTCTAGTTGAGCTGTCATCTTCGGTGTCACTTTGGGATTTACTACCTCTGGAGGATGATCTATGATTACCCCGTCTGGACCTACATCGGCTCCGGCATGGGGTTAAATCAAGGATGTCACCTTTCTCCCAGTCTCCCAGGTCTCGTCTAAATTTGAATTGTTTTGTTATTTTCAGTGTATGCTGTGTAAGGTGCTACTTACTGACTCTATCATTTTTCACCAGGATATATGCACTTGCATACTGATGCACCTTGCCATATACATTATTGGTTTGATTGCTTCCATTTTGTTGCTCAGCACTGTTTACAGACATCATATCTTCACCATAGTTCACAGTGAACTACCAGTGCCCCATATCGTGCCACTCTCTACGGCCCCCCTCCCTCTCCCCTTCCTCCCTATTTGCCCCGCTCCCTTTGGCTCGAGCCGCCCCCTGGGGGATTGATGTCAGCCTGCAATCACATTCAGCAAATGTTGAACATTTCTCATTGTTAGTTGGTTGAGCAGACATCAATTTCTTTGACGTCCGGACGCCTTTTGTTTGTCCTTTTGTTATATGTTGTTCTGTCCCCCCAGTCTGTGATTGCATTGACTGACCCCTTGAGGCCAGTCGATCTTTTATATATACAGGGCAGTATAGTTATTGGTCTATACACTTTTATCCACATGTAATATATATTTCTTGTACTACAATAAACATTTTTGATATTTCATCTACATTGCGTGTTGCCTTTCAATGAGCCCCATCTTTTCTTGGTCCCCACCTTGTCTGGGACAACTTTTGATTTTGCAGGTTTTTAGGGGCTGAAAAGCAATTACACTTTCTTGGTACATTATAACACATATAGATACATTTTAAATCAAGCCTCTTTAAACGCAATTTGTTTTGTGGTTGATGACTTAGCTTGTTAGGGATGCCACGGCTGGCTACCTGGCAAAGCTTTTCCCAATCAGGGCACAAAATGCACTGTGCAGCACAAAGTGCATTGTAGGGTGTTCAGCGGGGAGAACACCCTACAGTGATATGAGGATGCCATCAGACGTGTGCTAGAGGCCTCACCATACCCACACGGGGGTGACACAGGCCACAGGCCACAGGCCACCAACAAGAGTGCCAAGGACTGACATGCTGCGAGTATGAGGACCCCTGCAGTTGGTACAGTTGAGTTGATAAATTGCTGGCATATCCTACAGGAAAGCCTGGAATGAGAACTGTTTGGCACTATAGTACTTTGTTCTCCATACTTCGTAAGGACGGCTCAGTGGAGAATCTATATAGTTGGAAAAGTACCCATGGTTCCACCAGCAGTGTATGTAAACACAATAAGGCCCCAATAGGATGCTGTGAAGAGTCCAACTTGCCTATTGAAGCGATTTACTTCATTTCCATAAGGTGAGAGTTCTGTGAGACTAGTGTTTGAAGAGGGAACTCGTGGAGTCATTTTATGGACAATTTACCACTATACATCTGCCCATTATATATCCATGTACTGTGTACACTTTCTCCTTAATTTGGAGTCTCCCCAGACACTTTACACCTTTTTTAGGACACTATATAGTGTTTTTTTCTTTTAATCCACACATTTATCCATTTATTTTTTAAGGATTTTGGACATCATTTGGACATTTTGTGCACATTTTTATGCACCTTTTCATTGTTTGCACTTCTTTGTGGAGATGTGAAGACTTTGCACTTCAATATTTTTGCACTTTAATATTTTGGCACAATATTTTGGCACTTTATTTTATCCCTCACTGGATCCTCTTTTATGTTTAGAAGTGATTTTTATTACCGCGCGAGATTACTTTATATTTGAATTTGTGTTTGTGGTGCTTCCCCATTAATTTGCAACCCCCTGAACGACATATGTTGGGTCAACTCTGTGGCTGTGGCTGTGAAGCATCACGGCTGTGGCATAAAAACATCCCTGCTGCCTATTGCAGCTTAAGAGGAGCAGTTAGTGGCCAGCAAATATGCAGCTCAACTGCACATTTTTGCTGCCATCCAACCGCTAGTCTAAACAAGGCCTATCACAGCTCTATATAGATCATTGTGCTACAGATACATACTCAATTACTACTTACAGAAGGGCTCAAAAAGTCCTGAGCTACTAGCCAGGCCTCAAGGGTTACTCGCCACCAGTTGCCCAAGCCTGCCCCACCCCTAATTCCACCCCTAAACACGCCCTCATAAATTCTCATGAAATTACACTTAAATGTTTTATGCAGAATTAAGTTATAAATGTTAACAACAACAACAACTTTATCCATGCCCACCAATGCAGGCTGCCTGTGCCCACCAATTCAGCCTTGTGCCCACCAATGCAGCCATGTACCCCCCTTGCAGCCTCGTGTCCACCAATGCAGCTGTGTGTCCACCATGCAGCCTTGTGTCCACCAATGCAGCCTTGTGTCCACCAATGCAGCCTTGTGCACATCAATGCAGCCTTATGTCCACCAATGCAGTTGTGTGCCCACCATGCAGTTGTGTGCCTGCCAATGCAGCCTTGTGTCCACCAAAGCAGCCTTGTGTCCACCAATGCAGCCTTGTGTCCACCAATGCAGCCTTGTGCCCACCATGCAGCCTTGTGTCCACCATGCAGCTGTGTGTCCACCAATGCAGCCATGTGTCAACCAATGCATTATTGTGTCCACCAATGCAGTTGTGTGTCCACCAATGCAGTTGTATGCCCACTATGCAGCCATGTGCCCACTATGCAGCCGTGTGCCCACCATGCAGCCTTGTGCTCACCATGCAGTCTGTGTCCACTATGCAGCCTACCTGTGCAGGGGAAGAGAGGAACAGGAGAGCCGCCCAGGTGATCAGAGTGCAGCGCAGGGAACACAGTGATAACAGCTTTCATTTCAATTGCCGTGTTCCTGCCGCTCAACGTCATATACAGCCCCGCCCCCTGGCTGGGGAACTTTGATTGACAGATCACCCGTCACCGGGATTGGACGGGTGATCTATCTATCAAAGTCTCGGGCCCGGAGGAGGGGCTGTATTTGACAGCGAGCGGTGGGGAACATGGCAATTGAAATGAGTACTGTTATCGCTGTGTTCCCTGCACTGCGCTCTGATCTCCTGGGCGGCTCGCTCTCTTCCCCTCCACGATCGCTGGGAGAAGGACTCCCATTATACCCAGGCTGCTGGCGGTGCTCACCCCCCGCTCCCAGGCAGCCATATAGTGATAACATTTTTTCAGGTCTTCCAGAGGTAGTTTGATGATGTTTAGTAGATCATATTGACACTTTTGCAAAGCTCTTCAGAGAAGTACTGCAGAGATTTACTGACAAACTAAAACCTGAAAAGTCAAAAAATTTGTTTTTTTGCATGCCAGTGTTGAATTCCTTATTATTGCAAATGGAACACATCCAATGAATGCAAAAAATGAAAGTCATTAAAGCAGAGTTCCACCCAAAAGTGGAAATTCTGCTTTAAGCACTCCTCATCCCCTTTCATGCCACATTTGGCATGTCATTTTTTTTGGGGGGGGGTGGGTACCTAGTTTTGAAAGGTACTTCTTGTCCCACTCCCTTCTTTTGTCACCTTGCCACCTAGGTGACTCCTCCTCTCCCCCTCCCTCTCTGCAATCTTCTGGGACATGTCACAGGTCCCAGACGATTGCCTGGCCACTAAGAGAGCACAGCGTGACTCACACATGCGCAGTGCGCACCTGGCTGTGAAGCCGCAAGCTGTCACAGTCCGGTGCCCATACTTGCAATGTCGGCGCCGCGGAGAGGAGGGGCAGAGGAGAGAGGCTTTGGGTGGCTGCATCGCTGGACTGTGGGACAGGTGAGTATCTGTTTATTAAAAGTCAGCAGCTACACTTTTTGCAGCTGCTGATTTTTAATAAAATTACAAATGTGTGGAACTCCACTTTAAGGAAGCACCTATTCCAAAAAATAAACTAAAACTGAAATATTTCCTGGGACTTCTAATTGTATTATTATTATTATTAATTGGAGAAAGATAAATACACTGACCCTAGTTTACTATTGCAGTTGTGAATTTGCCTGGGCTATGTATCTTTGCAGAAACCTAAATGGATGTGCTAACACATTTATGAACCATATAAGGTCCAGTTTTTGAAACTTGGTTGGTTGGTATGCAGACTGGTTGCTTTTCAAGTGAAAGATTGCTATCTGTGTAGTTGACAAGGTGATACATATCCTAATAGTGAAAATTACAGTACTTATCAGTCTGATATCATGTTTAACAGACCTGAATTTACGAGAGTAATGACTGAAAGCAGAATGGAAGCATGGCATAGGTGTTAGCAAGGTTGTGATTTTACGACTCATCCTGAAGTAATTGGATTTTTTATTAAAGGTGTGTCTATCTGCCACTGTAAGATGGATTCTCTGATATGCCAACATTTGCTTGAGGCACCTGCTTGAGGCACATGCAGCGTACACACAATGTGTTTCTCAGGACTGTCCTGAGGAATTAATAATGGCTACCATTACTGCATTCCTTTTATAACAGAATTTATCACTGACTATTGTCCTAATGCTTTAGCAGCAATGTTGTATAATAATGACTTAGAATAAATATAGAACTAGCTTAGGGAGTCAAGCAATGGAAGCACCTATACATCTATTGGGTCAATATGGACTCGGAAGCCAGATCACACTCATTACTAGAGGCCAGGAGCTTGGTAACCTTTGAACGCAGTTATTTAAACACTAAATTGGACAATATGTAGTTTGTCTTGTATTGTATTTTTTATAAGATACAATTGCCATTTTGTTTTATTAAAATCCTGATTGCACCTTTTATCATCTCAGTGTTGCTAATTTCAAGCTTTTCAGCATCTGCTAAAGACATTTTTGTTCAGTACAGCCTTCCTGATCAATCGTGATGAGGGTAAACCATAACTAAGAAAATTGTGTGACAGCAGGGCTGCTTGTAGTCTCCACCAGGGATGAATGTTACAGAGTGACAATATAGGAGCAGTTGTCATCCCATAACAGAAAGTGCCTGAATAAGGACATTCATGGTATGATCATCAGATACCAGCTTCCAATTGTGTAACCACTGTGACAGATAATCCCAATGGTCACATTAAAAAGGAGATTAACTCCAGAAATAAAATAATTCTCCCACTCTACAAGACTCTCGTCCGGCCGCACCTGGAGTATGCTGTCCAGTTCTGGGCACCAGTCCTCAGGAAGGATGTGCTAGAACTGGAGAGAGTCCACAGAAGGGCAACAAAGCTAATTAAGGGACTAGAGGATCTCAGCTATGGGGAAAGACTGCAAGCACTGAACTTATGCTCTCTGGAGATGAGACGCTTGAAAGGGGATATGATTTCAATGTACAAATACCGTACTGGTGACCTCACAATAGGGATAAAACTCTTCCACGAAAGGGAATTTTAAAAGACACGTGGCCATTCACTAAAATTAGAAGAGTAGCAGTTTAACCTTAAACTGCATAGAGGGATCTTTACTGTAAGAGCGGTAAAGATGTAGAATTCCCTTCCACAGGCAGTGGTTTCAGCAGGGAGCATAGATCATTTCAAAAAACTATTAGATAAGCACCTGAGTGACCATAACATACAGGGCTATAAAATGTAATACTGACATAAAAACACACACACAGGTTAGACTTGATGGACTTGTGTCTATTTTCAACCTCACCCACTATGTAACTATGTAACTATGTAACATGATCAAGCAGACCTTCCTGCCCCCCAGGCATAATCAAGTTAAAGGGTTGACAGAGCTAGGCGGGAGAGGGTAAATCAAATGTGAACTTTGTAAGTTCATTACTACTTTTATTATAGGGTTTGTTAACTAATTGTTCTATCCTTATTGTTTACCTGTTATGTTTTATTATACATTATGGAAGCAGCCTCTCCTCTACCTGTGGACAACTATTATCTCAGTATACAGTATATAACAATTGTATACAACTTTATGAATGTTTTTACCCAAGATACACAGACTTTTCACCCCAAATCACACATTTTCCTATTATATATTCAGCGAAAATATTGATAAATAAACAGCAATACATAGTATATCAGAAACTGTTAAAATAATTTAATGGAACCCAAACCTAAAAGCAAAAAAATCCATACTGCATAAATATACACATTATAAGATAATCCAGGCTATTGTACTATATTCATTTGATCTATACATATTATTTTGTGTTGGTATTTATTAGGGGTTTTTTTTCATTGTAAATGTTTGGAATTGTTACACTGAAACTTTATATTTAAAATGACGATTTGAGATGTCAGCAAAACGTGTACATCTTCTTATACCAGTGACAATATATTATTAATCAACGTAATCCTGCTGTAAAATTCAATCCTGTGGTAAGAGCTGATACTATCATTTTTGGAAAGTTAAATGCACTCATTTATTTTGAAGTTGGATACAGTTTTTCATCTTTTAGAGTACATGCTGTTTCTGGATTGTCATATTTAAAGTCACATCCATTGATCAAATTGATAGGAGCTACTGGAGGGGACAAATCATATACCTTGCAAATTTTTCAAAGATACACATCTTTACTTTTACATGGGAATCTAATTATGGTTATATTCCCATATATTGCCCTAACAGCTGAAATTTTCAGGAATATACAGTACTGTTTAAAAAATGCAGATACAATAGTTTGCTATTGCCAGTCAGCAAAAATAAAAATAGAAAACTCTGTTGGGGTAAATATTTGGATGACCTTCAAAATCAAATGTGTCTGAAAGCAGATCTGTCTGTATTGTCCTGTTTATTTTTTTAACTTTATCTTAGCTTTCCTTAGCTTTCACAATGTGAAAATATAATTAGTTACTAGCTATACATTTGGTTTCAGCATGTGTCTTGCTGTTTCCAAAATCCACTCTTGTTCTGTTGATAATGCCCCTGGCCATCTGGAAAAAGAACTGGAGTCCCCAGACCTAGGAAGCCCTACACATTTTGAGATTTTAAAACTAGTGGTCTAAGTATTGCTTTCAAAGATGATGTGATGGAAAGATAATGCTAATTTGTTGCCAGTATTATGGAGAGGACATCCATTTTATGCTTTTAGTAGCACAAACAGCTAAGGAAGTGAGAGCGCTTATAAAAGTTTGATTAATAAAATAACTGAGTATTAACTACTGCTTGTAGTATTGGTTCCAATAGCATCTACTGATGAGAATGGAAATACAAATCCTACAATAAGTGTTGGTTTAAGGTGTTAGTACTGGTAGCCCAGTAATAGACAAGTTTGGATTTCATCATAAAAATAGGGAAGTATTTTTTGGGATAGCTTATACTCTAGTAAAAAGAGACTCAATTACGATATGCTGCCTCTGGGTAGCACATTGCCTCAAGAGAGTAGTGCATAGGCTGGCGAATGTTGGAGCAAGCTGCATTTATTCAGTGAGAGTAAGAGAATAGTCCCATTGGCAAGCAATACATAATAAAAAAGCTGTTCTATAAATCAACAATAATAATATTTAAAGGAGTTGCATAGATTCAAAGTTTTTTACCTCCATGCATTCTATGCATTAAGGTGAAAAACCTTCTTTGCTGCAGCGCCCCCCCCCAGACCCCCACTTTTTCTTACCTGAGCCCATTCGTTCCAGTGCCCTGCCCAAGCCCAGCGGCTCCAGCCACTGGCTCTCATCTCATTGGACAGATTGATAGCATTGGCTCCCACTGCTGTCAATCACGTCCAGTGACACGGGAGTGGGGGGCAGGGCTGAGTTCCGCTGTCTGTGTCAATGGACGCAGCGGCAGGACTTGGAAATGCCTGCGCAGGTGCTTCCAGGGAAAGCATGCTGGGCACCCCAGAAGAGGAGGATCAGAACCCTTGCACAGAGCAGGTAAGTATGACATGTTTATTCATTTTTATTTTAAAAAATCTGAGCCTTTACAACCCCTTTATCTATTCTACTACCTGAATCTTAAGTCTTTCAGAATGTCACCAGTCAAAAACCTTCAGCATCTGGGATTGTCAGATGTCTGTGTCAACTACTGTATTGCTGTGATTCCACCCATTGACCTCTAAGTCACTAATGTTTCCCAGCATTCACTCACCAACTGAGCCTTCATCAGACTGCAAACCCTAGAGAAGTGATCCCTCTTTTAACCGGTTCCCGACCGGTGCACGCCAATGTACATCAGAAGTATAGAATGGCTGGGCAAATGGGCGTACCCGTACGTCCCTTTGAATTTGCCAACGTGCCATCACGCGTGCACACGCCGGCCGGGAGCTCCGTGAGTTAGGTCACGGGTCCCACAGACTCGATGTCCGCGTGGATACCCACGATCATCTCCATCTCACGGAGAGGAAGAACGGGGAGATGTTAATGTAAACAAGCATCTCCCCATTTTGCCTAGTGACAGTGTCACTGATCTCTGCTCCCTGAGATCGGGAGCTATGATCAATGATGTGTCACAGCTAGCCCATCCCCCCTACAGTTAGAACACATCTCTAGGACACACTTAACCCCTACAGTGCCACCTAGTGTTAACCCCTTCACTGTCAGTCACATTTACACAGTAATCAATGCAATTTTAATCGCACTGATCGCTGTATTAAATTAAAATTGTCTCAATCCATCCCACCAACATTTATTCTCATAATTGACTTAAAGCTGCACAAACACCCTGCTTTTTATGTTTCAGAGCTAAACAAGCTATCTGTGAGGAGAGGGCCCGTGGAACTCAGAATACATCATATGTCTAAGTCACCCTGTGCCATCCTGGCACAGGGTGAGTGAGAAAATATATCTTGGACTACTTAAAATGGGACAGTAATATTTGTCCACAATATCTCCCAGGATGTATGTAGAGACTATTATTGGTTTGGTTGATTCTGAACTCAACCTGTTAATTGAGTGAGCTGATCACATTAGCTTCCAGGACTGGCTAGGAGACGAACTGTTGATGAATAGGCTGAGGAGGGGGGGGGATTGTTGTTTGTATTGTTAATTGTAATTAGCTCCAGCTATTGTGTTTATACTACTGTGAGAAGCTCGGTGCCCACAAGTCTGTCATCTGGTCTGGGTAAATTTTTTAGTTAATTAGCTCATGTTAATTATGTTAATTAGGTTACAGTTGTATTGTTAGAGGAGGTTCCAACGGCATATAAAGTCTTGTAATTTTGATTCTAAATAAACAGTTCATGTTAGCAACAAGCAAGTGTCGCCTTGTTTTGTGCTCAGAGAGGTTGGAATATCTGATATCTGTATACAGACTGGGAGGAAGTGGTATATGACGGAAGCACTCAAGCGGAGTGTGGGACGTTCCGTGACACTATCGTTTTATTTTGTATGGAAAGTGTCTGTTGCTTGCACAGTCATTCATGTGATGACTAAACTGCAATAGATATTATAATCCTAGACAGAATGACTTTATCTTTTTAATGAGATATGTGGAATAGAAAGACATGAACTTATATTATTTTTCATGTAAAAATATCTCACCTTAAATATTTCTCTCAATGCCAGCAAAGTTTCCTTTGAAAGAAATCTTTAACGATGGTACAAGCAGATGGATGCTGTCTTGATAAAGTTGGAGTATTTTTTAGAAATGACAACGGCCTCATGAAATCCTTATGTTTTCTTGTTCCCGCAGGAAAAAAGATAACACTTTTGCAGATGCTATTCCTGTCATCACCAAGACTTTCTCATCAATACATTGACAAATACAATTATGTATTTTTTTGCACATGTTAGCTACAAATTCTATTTATGACAACCTCCAGTTAATGGAGGTTGCAGTACAATATTG
This sequence comes from Aquarana catesbeiana, assembly GCF_042186555.1. Classification (NCBI taxonomy): domain Eukaryota; kingdom Metazoa; phylum Chordata; class Amphibia; order Anura; family Ranidae; genus Aquarana; species Aquarana catesbeiana. The sequence continues at coordinate 638,372,271 of NC_133324.1, forward strand.
TGTAAACACTGAAAAAAATCGAAATGTTTTTATAATTTAATTTTAAAATAATGTTAGGAAACATGATACAGGAAAAATATGGAACTGATCAAAAAAATATAAAAAGGGATAGGAATCAATGTCTCATAAAGTATTTGTCTTTTGCATTTTTTGTACCCCCCCACCAGCAGAACACAATAGCGCTGTGGGAGGGATTCCCCACAAACACTGACTATGTTCATCACAACCAGTGAGGAGGGAGTGGGGGGTGGGCTGAGCCCCACTCTGTGTGTCTTATGAACATACAGAGAGAGGCTCGGAAGCAAACATGCCCAAGTGCCCCCCTAGCAAGAAGCTTGCTAGGGTGGCACTCAGAAGGGGGGAGGAGCCAGGAGCACCTGTGGAGGGACCCAAGAAGAGCAGTAATGGGACTGCTCTGTGCAAAGCCATTGCACAGAGCAAGTAAGTATACCATGCTTGTTATTTTTATTTTTTTTTATTTTACCTTAAGTATTACTTTAACCTGTTCCACCCACACTATAGCTAAAAGATGGCTCCAGCATTGGCCTCCAGTTCTGGGAGGATGTCCACTGACTGTACCCATCAGTTCAGCAACATCAGTGCCCATTATTGCAGTCTCATCAGTGCCCATCAGTGCAGCCCCATCATGCACATCGGTAAAGAAGAAAAGTTACTTAAAATACCCAAGGATCTGAGAGCACCCTCACCAAACAATTGATCCTACCTCTGCGCCAAAATTATATATAAACGAATAATTAATCTACTTAAGCTGCCACTTTAAATAATAAATATATATGAAAGCAATGAATTTACCAGAGACTTACAGAGAGGTAAATTACATTACATAACACCCAGTGATGACAGAGTGCAACTAGTTATACAGAGTCCACTGTGCATAAGTACACAACTAAAAAGATGTATCAATCAGTCCATGAAGGATGAGTTCATGAGTTCAGATAATATCCCTCCACATCATGTGTTACGCATGTCACCGCTCCTCCAAAATATGTATACTCACCAGCAAAATTTGCCTAATACTCTCATGCTTGGCAATCAGGCATTGTACCTCTCAGGGTTATAAATGATCCAAAGTGTTTCCTCCACTCTCATGGATGAATAAGTAGCTCCCGTGTATAGAAACATAAAAGGAAACTCCCATAGTGCAAAGACATCTGATACATTTATTAAATGTATTTATTGAATGAAAACAGCCACCAGGTATTGCACTCACGTGTAGTCAAGGTATAATAGGCATAAGGTAGAAAGCTAAGCCAGCATAACATGGCCACAGCGGGCCCAGGGTACAACCTCTGTATCGCACCCGACCAATGCTTCTATCCTAGCAAGACGTCACTTCTGGGACTAACATGTGAGTCACTTTTGGTCACTTTTGATTGCCGTACAGCCACCTACTGACATGTTTCGTCATTATAACTTCATCTTGGCCCAGAAGGAAATTGTAAATTAGGAAACGTGTCGGTACATTGCTATACGCAAACCGGAAGTGATCTCACCTGCTGAGACCAGAAGTGATGTCTTGCTATGATAGAAGCATTGGTTGGGTGAGATGTGGAGGTAGTACCCTGGGCCTGCAGTGGCCATGTTATGCTGGCTTCTTAGCTTCCTATCTTATGCCTATTATAGCTTGACTACACATGAAGTGCAATACCCGTGGGCTGTTTTTTATTCAATGCTATTAAAGGTATCAGATGTATTTGCACTATTGGACTATTGGAGTCTCCTTTTATATTTTAAATGCATGCAAGCTACTTATCCATGAGATTGGAGGAAACACTTTGGAACACTTATAACCCTGTGAATATTTGCCTCGCACTCTCATGCTTGGCAATCAGGCATTGTACCATGCCTGATTGCCGAGCATGAGAGTGTGAGGCAAATATTGCTGGTGAGTGTACATCTTTTGGGGGAGCAGTGACACGCATGACACATGGTATGGAGTGGATATTATCTGAACTCACCCTTCATGGACTGATTAATATGTCTTTTAATTTGTGGACTTATTCACAGTGGACTCTATATGACTAGTTGCACTTTTTCCCAAAATGTTCATTCTTTTTTCATTTGTTTTGAAAAAAAAAATCCAGTGTTGATTAAATACCACCCAAAAAAGCTCTAGCTGTCTCAAGAAAATATAAAAATGTAATTTGGGTGCAGTGTTTAGTGACCACGCAATTGTCATTCAAAGTGTGACTGCACCAAAAGCTGAAAATTGACCTGAACAGAAAGGGGGTGAAAGTGCCCTGTATTAAATGGTTTAACAATGTTGTAATCCACAGCAGCCAGTCATAATCTACCTTCATTTTCGGCTCAGGGAGCATAAAAAAGGATTTTGTTATATGCTGTGAAAGAAAAAATGTTCTTCCATCGGATATACACATGCATGATGGATTCTGTCTTAAAGTAAACCATTCTTTAGCTGGGCTGCACACTACACAATGTGATAAGACACTAGGCAGAGACTCTACAAATTTGTACGTGAAGGACAATCACTAACATATGTAAAAGAAAAGCATGTAAAAACACAAACATTATATTAACAATAATAGTGTAAATGGTAGTTAAAAGATAAAAACATGTATATATGTATATATATATATATATATATATATATATATTTTTTTTAATGGTTTACATTACGGTTCAAATCCTTCATGTTGACTCCATGCCTGTTTGTCTGTTTATTGCTAAGCAGCAAAAGGCCAACTAATTTTCTTTTATTCAGCTTAAAGCAGACCTTCATCTTGGACTTTTGTTTTGAGGGGGGTTACCTTTCTCATCTAGGGGAGAATTATGGAAGTTTGGCCTGTCCCCCTCTCCACCCACAACCCCCTGGGAAACCTAATGAAGAAGGCGTGTATGGGTGCAAGGAGCTGAAGCCTGTGACGTCACAACCAGCCATTTGTATCAGCGTGTGAGCTGACTATATGCTAGTTTTTCATATATCCCTGTGAGTGCTTTTAATCCCTTGTTCAGTTTTAATAAATATTTGGAAGCAGAGAGCACTATGGTTTTTCTATTTTATTCTATGACATGTCCTAATGATGATCGAGAATAAAGAAGTGAAGTAGCGTGATTCAGGGATGGGAGCAGGAGGAGTGTTGTAGTACCATTTAGATTGGAGTTCACTAAGGTTATGATGACTCTGTACTGGGGTCAGATTTTGGAGATGAGCAGGCATTTTATTCAGAGTTGGTGATCACCAAACACATTGGAAGAAACTATATAAACTGTCACTTTATGTGTACACAGCGGTGGAGTTCTGTGCATGGGACTTTTTATACTGTATTTATTATATTTGATAATTTAGTAGGTTCACTTTGTTTTTTGTAATATGCGATTGCGCTGCACTTATATTTTGCACCTCCTGGGACACGTCACATGTCAGCACAACGTGATCTTGTGCTTGTGCAGTATAAAGTAAGCTGTGATACAGCAGATGGTCACAGCCATGCTCCAAAAGCCAGGATGGCAGTGCTGGGGACCCGTATACCAGTGAAGAAATATCCTGGGTGAAGACAATGCTGGATTACTGGGCTTGTGAATGTCTTTTTATTAAAAGTCAGCATCTACAGTATTTGTAGATGCTGACTTTTATTTATTTAATTTTTATTTTTTTTTAAGACTGTAGTTCTTCTTTAATGATAGACTTTCCTTCACTAATGTGTGCTGCTCCAATGATTTAAAGGACAACTTGCTTATAACATCCCGTTCCCCCTCTGGAATGCATAGGTTAGGCAACAATTGACATAACAGGGAAAGCTGCCAAATATGTGTAATGTGGTGGTAAATGCGTTGTTGTTAATGGAGTTGATAATGTAAATAGAGACACAGCTTATATAACAGGTAGCACAAAAACAAGTCAGAAAAAATATAGGTTAAAATAAAGGTGTACATAACTCAGAAAGGTAACCCCCAACATTGTTAGCAACACCTGTAAATGTGAAGAGGTGGTTCCCCCTTTCCTCTGATCTGTGTTAAAGGTGCCATGAGGGTCTTGGTATTCTGTTTCATATCTGGTGGCAATGTCCCCGTATACAGTATATATACAGATAGGTGGCTGCACCAACCCTAATACAAAAAGTATTATTCACATTAACATGGAAAAATAGATAATCAATATGTCCATCAATGCTCAATCAATCTGTATTTATAAGTGACTTTTCCAACCAGTATGGTGCTCACATCAATGTGCTCAATGTATTCATTAATTCTCAAGAAATTGTGCATACAAAGTAATTAAATAAAGTAATTCAGTACAAAAAAAGTCCCAGTGATGGTTCTTCAATCTTCATAAATTAATCCCATGTGTCAAATATAGGTTTGTGTTGAGCGATCCAAATGCTTGTGATTCACCACCACCTTCCAAAGTTTACACTCCACACCTGAAAACGGTAGTCAGAAAGCCTTACTAATGCCTGGTTCAGTTGGCCCTCTATATAGATAGATCAGAGATTTGCCCAGCAGATACAACAGTATTCTTTCATGTGCCTCCACCATACTGTATGTCATTATTAGATGCTCAGAAAAAACAAACTGCCATCATTGTGCAATATTCCTCATTTTATTATTCTTAAAAATGTCAGATTGTTCACTCACATTTGATTGTGCCTTTAGACTGGCACCAAGTCTATCCAGCGTTCCAAACACAGCCTGTGCTTGCCGTTCCATTTCGGGAAGACAACGTGCGGTTCATGCCTCGATTTCAGTGTGGGTCAGGGGTCAGAATGTGACATCAGCATCGCTCAACTAGCCTCAATGCATTTCGCATAGAATATGCATAATCAGGAAGCTAGTCCCGCCATTTTGCTTATGGCATTTATGCCCTTACTTGATTTTATCTACCCAATCGGCTTTCCGCTGACTGGAAGTCTGATTTCCGCCATTTTAACTACTGTCGCTTCTTGCCCATCCCCTGTTGTTTGCTTCCTATCACCCCTTGTTCATATTTGGCCATAAATTGGAAGTGTTAGCTTCATTCCCTCCATATAATGCTCTGTTTCCCCCATACAATAGTTTGGCCGCCTCATGATTAATATCTTCAGGCTAAAATGGACTCCTTCGATTAGCCACAATATACACACCTCATTTAAAGTCCTGACCCTCTTTCGTTATGCAGCATTAACCGCTTCAATACCGGACACTTAGACACCTTCCTGCTCAGGCCAATTTTCAGCTTTCAGCGCTGTCGCAATTTGAATGACAATTGCGCGGTCATGCTACACTGTACCCAAACAAATTTTTTATCATTTTGTTCCCACAAATAGAGCTTTCTTTTGGTGGTATTTGATCACCTCTGCGGTTTTTATTTTTTGCTCAACAAATAAAAAAAGACAGAAAATTTTGAAAAAAAACAAGTTTTTCTTTGTTTCTGTTAAAATTTTTTGTAAATAAGTAAATTTTCTCCTTCAATGACGGGCACTGATATGGCTGTACTGATGGGCACTGATACGGTGGCACACTGATGAGGTGGCACTGACGGGCACTGATGATGGGCACTGATAGGCGGCACTGATGGGCACTGATAGATGGCACTGATGGGCACTGATAGGTGGCACTGGTATGCGGCACTGATGGGCACTCATAGGCGGCACTGATGCGCACTCATAGGCAGCACTGATGGGCACTCGTAGGTGGCATTGATTGGTACATATGGGTGGCACTGATGGGTACTTATGGGTGGCACTGATGTGTGGCACTGATGGGCACTGATAGGTGGGCACTGATGGGCACTGATGGGCACAGATGGGCACTGATAGGTGGCACAGATGGGCAGTGACAGGTGGCACTGATGGCAATGACAGGTGGCACTCATAAAACATATTGGGGGCATTTCTGGGCAGATCTGGAACATAATGGTGCCAATCAGTGCCCACTGATTGGCACAGATTGGGCACATTGGGCACATGTGGATGGCCATGGGGTACATACCTGGCCATCCACATGTTGCCCCTTCCCTGGTGGTCCTAGTGGTGATCCCTGGTGGTCCAGTGTGGTGATCTGAGGGGGGCTGCGCTGATAAACAATCAGCGCAGACCCCCCCATCAGGAGCACCGCTGATCGGCTCTCCTCTACTCGCGCCTGTCAGACGAGTGAGGAAAAGTCGATCAATGGCTCTTCCCATTGACAGCGTGATCAGCCGTGATTGGACACAGCTGATCACGTGGTAAAGAGCCGCCGGAGGCTCTTTACCAAGATCGGTGTAGCGGTGTGTCAGGCTGATACACCGCTCCACGGATCGCCGTGATGCGCGCCCCCAGGGGTGCGCGGCGGCATGTTATCCTGCTGGACGTCATATGACGCCCAGTCAGGATAACGGAACCACTTCTCTGACGTCAGTCCGCAATAGGGCGGGCGGGAAGTGGTTAAACTTAGTTTCCTTATTTAATAACTTCTTTACACTCTGGTATTAATTAATTACCTTACTACTGCATGTATTCCTGATAGCACAGGAAAATACTTCTGAGCCTAGAGATGTTAACCATCCCATGTTATCCTTTTATATAAACAAACACACTCACCCCTTGTTTAGTATGATAGTCCTGTGCGCACTTAAAAAAAAAACAAGAGATGAATAATGTCCTTTAACTTTGTTGTTTGTTGCCTTTTCTTTCGTTTGTTGCTTTTTCTTTCATTTGTTGCTTTTTCTTTCATTCATTGCTTCTTCTTTCTTTGAAGAATACTTTTCTTGTAGCTTTTTGCCTTGTTCCTTGTATTGTGTGCTGTAGTGTGCTGTAGTGTGCTTTCCTGTTGATTTTTCTTTGCCTTTTTTCTTGGACTTTCCATCTTCAAACATCAAAATCCGACTTTCATTTTAGCTCACCCAAAGAGTACATCTGCCTGTTGTACACAATGGTAGCTTTTTCAAATAACGTGAAGTCTCAGTTCCTGATTCAACATTTTTCTTCTTGGGCAACTACCCAATATTTTCTTATGTGAGACTTTCTCACCTTCTTAGGAACTAACTTTGGCAGAAATCTTCATGTACGTAACATTATGTTTTCACAAACAAAGTCCTGGATTTCCAAAAATAACTTGAAGCATACCGACCATCTGGCCTTGTCAGTCAACTTTGTAGGCTGGGTCTTCCTTTTTTTTTTCTTCGTTCAAAGTTACAAACTTTGGCTAGAGGTGAGAAAACAGACAGAGAAAAACTCACCCTCGACTTTACTGAACTGTTGTCCATATCTGACGCAAACGCCTCCTTCTAGGTTCTATGATCGTTTTTTCCCGAGACTTGATCAATCACAAAATTGTGTCAATCTCCCCCCTTTGTCAAGGAGTGGGGGAAAAAAATGACCACTTTAACTGGCTTGCCATTGAAGAAAAGTATAAATACTATAATTCTACTATTTTTATTCTCAGGGGCGTTTCTGGATGTATAACAATGTCTTTGTGTTATATGTTATATATCAGTGACCTCTCTCCTAGAGGGTAGGGTGTATAGGAGATATGTTTCTGTACTTTGTCCAAGGCCACATTTCCAACTTACTTTTAGGAATTTGTTTCTTAGTAGAAATTGAAGAATCCTTTGTTCATACGATGCTTTTAGAAAGGTTGTTTATTGTTCAGAAAGATAAGCAAAGACAAGACTAACCTCGGTAACATGTGGCATGGTGATGGTCCCAGAAGGAGGAGGAGACATATTGATGTTACATTCTCCGAAGTGTAGGGTTACCATCTCCCTTCCACCTCTCCAACCCTAACTACCATAATTCTCGTGCACTCTTATACGGATTCATAATGTTATGTTGTCAGCATATCCTAGAATAACACCCATTCTTGTATGGCTTCAGTCTATAGATACAGTTGTATAACTCCACCCATTGTCCTGACATAGCAACTCAAAATAGAAATATCTACCCATCCAAAGCACTCCTCTGTCCTCTGTCCTCCATCCTGTTAACCTTCAGAAACCATCACTAATTACATATAACATTCATGTGTTTTATATATTTTTTCAGAAACTTTTATCACTTAACATAATAATAAACTTAAAATCTTCTAACAGGGTGAATATTCAATTTGCAAAAAATACTTGATCACATGCAAGTAAAAAAAAAAATAAAATAAAACATTTTTGCTTAAATATGATTGGACAATGGAAGTGAGCAGAGCTCAACCTTATTCACTAAAGTAAAGAGAAAATTCACTTGCAAAGTAAAACATTCCTTGCAAAGTAAGCAGCCTATGTGTCTTTATAAATCAACCCCAGACAATCTTCATACTAAAAGTAAGAAATTAAGTGTCAAGAAAATCTCCTGGTCACCTTAGATCAATCAAGACTCCTGATCCGTAGCAAGGAAGAAGCTTTATTCATAGGTATCAGTACATATGGGTGAAGTCCTTACATGCATAGATTCAAGCGAGGAGTCACATCCAATGACCACAGACTTATCCTTTAATAGTAGTAAAAAGAGAAAGTTACAGAAGTCATGATTCTCTGGGCGTATGCTGGCAGCTCATTGGACTTAACTTTATTGTCTGCGTCAGCAAACCTTACAATCTTAGAATATTACCATATATAGTTATGGGAAAGAAAAACAACACTTGGGTGTGTACAGGATATAATCACCATTTTGCAATACTTCTTAAGTGTCCTTAATTAAGCCTATAAGATGGAGAACAGGCACGAACAGTTCTTTGATAATTCCCACATTTCCCTCCTCTTTGTGGCTGTTCTTCATCTGTGGTAGTTTTCAAACACAGTGCATGTGTTGGACACACTTTCAGCCTGGTCATCATCAATCGCAGTTTCAGCTCCAACATCATCATCAGTCTCATCTGAGGCAGGGACTGGCTCATATGTAGTTCTTATCATTGCTGTCTCAATCAGTTTTTGTGATATCCCACGAATGCAAGGGATGCTAGATGATAGAGATGATGGAGATCAGTGTTGATGTGATCAATCGGTCCATTTTCAGCATTATCCTTCCAACCAGGATGAAAATGGGTCATTTATTCCGGAGTTCTCTGCCAGTTCATTTGATATTGCGGTGAGGCCCTCGATTGCCCATGTTACAATTCCACCTGGAGCTGTATTATTGAGAATGAAATTACAGCACAGGCTCCCAAACATTTTACAAACTCCTCCTCTTTCTGCTAACACCATGTCTAGTGCAATTCTGTTTTGCCAAGCTATAAGTGATGTGGGAGATAGTTGTTCAGCTAGACCTTTAACTGCATCTCTAGTATAATTTACAAATCTCTGCTGATTGTAATAAATGTAACTTATCCAGTCAACATTCTTATTTATCGTACTCCACCAGAAGAACAGAGACTCAAACCCTGCTGCCACTTGGTTCCTGGCCTTAAACTCATTCGGCACTCCCAGCAGGACCCCTATCTCATCAACACAGAACTGGGAATTAAAAGACCCTTTTGGATAGGCATCTCTCTGCTCTCGTGGGTGGCTTTCCTTCCATGGGCATTCTGAAAGGAGGCGTATGGGCATAGCTAGCTGGACCAAAGCGTAATCCCCTCAGGCATTGGCTGGGATCCTGGCTCTCAGCTTCCTGTCACCACACAACCAACAAACATCAGCCCTCTGGGTATCATGTTCAACCCAGCCACCTTCTTTTGTAACCACTCTATTCCTACAGTAGTCATCAGGTAATTGTCCCAAGTCTGTTTCGCTCTCATTCCCCGTGAGTGCAAAACAAGAATAGTCACCAGGATACGCCATGACCGCTAGGGGAATTTGAGGTCTCTGTACCTGGGGAAACAACAAACTCAAAGTATGACAAGATGTATTAATATTAAGTGTGTAACCCTTGTTGTACAGTTTCAACATGCATTGTAGTCCTTCAGGATCAGTTTGATCATCCAATGGAAAAGGTACTGTAGCCAAATGAGGCCTGGCTCCAGTGCATACCAGGCAATTTTCCCTTTTTAGTGTCCTAGCTGCATACCTCAACCATTTCAGCCACTCATTCTTATCTTGGTATCCTGTCTCCAGAGCAAATCTATCTTCCAAGGTCAGATTAGTGAACCTAATCACAGGGCCCATTTGCTCTACTACTGTTTTTGATGACCCTTCTTTCTCCTCTTCAATCTGGGGCCCTGTCTCATTTTCCCTTTTAACTGCAAGGAAGAAACCCCCATGGAATCAGTTCCAGTGATGTATATGCCGATAGCAAAAAGTCTCTGGTCCCCTAGTTGGGGTTCGGTCAGTGAGATCAGCAACTGATTACAGTTCCTCTGGTGATTACAAGGGGAGTTTGCAGCTCTTGTTACTGATAGTCTGGTCATTAGTCCTTTAGCAGGTTCTCGTATGCATAGGGCTCCAATGGGTTGGTATACCCCCAGTTAGGTTGGTATACCCCCAGTTAGCCATTGTCTGTAGAGCGGATTTCCAGGAGGTACAATCAGTTCCCCATAACGGATAACATATATATATATATGATCCCACTAGGTTCTGTGCTTGCTGATAACTCCCACAGTCCACCAATTGACACACATCAACTAGTATCGCACTTGTCACCCCCTCCTCAAAAGTTAGATTTAAAAATGTTTTTTTTCCACAGTGTAGGGTCTCTCTTCAGAACCAGGTTGTTTGAGACCCACATTAAACTCACCAGAGTCCCTGCAATAAATTCTGTCCCTTTCACCCTGACTGTGGCTTCCCAGGGGGTAGGGTAGTGGAGACTTCACTGGTTTGAGACGGGTTGTACCTATCGTTCAACTCCCCTTTGTAGCCGGACTTCCTGGGTTGCCACAATAACCTTTTCCTACTCTGCCTGAAAAACCTTTTTACAGTGGGACTGGTGAATCCAAGTGGATCTCTCTGCTGTTCTTACTGCTGTAGGGGTGGTCAGAAGGACCTGGAAAGGCCCTCCCCATCTGGGTGTGTGCCAATGCTTCTTCTTAATGACCTGGATCATTACCCAATCACCTACTTGAACTTTCTCATCTGTCTGTACTGGTCCTTCTGGAAATTAACAAACATCATTAATTTGTTTCTGTTTCAACAATTTAGTCATATATTCTGACAAACTGTGTTCTGTTTCTAACCCTGATGATATATCTGGAAATAAGGGTATTTTTTTGTTCTACCATGCATTATTTCAAAAGGACTTAATCCTTCCTTATTAGGTGTTACGTGTATGCTGAGAACAGCTAATGGTTAAGCAATTCTTCCCTTTTCCAATTCTTCCAATTCTTCCCTGTTTCTTGCATAGCTTTTCTTAGTTTGCTTTTTAGTATACCATTGCATCTCTCAACCAGCCATGCTGACTGTGGGTGGCAGGCACAGTGATATTTTATCTGTATTCCCATAGCCTCAGTTCAGTGTGTAATTGTTTTCTTCACAAAGTATGGGCCATTGTCACTGTATATTTTCTCAGGGATCCCAAACCTTGGGATAATATCTCTGCTTTTGCTACTGTATGTGCATCCACATTCACAGTGGGGAATATTTCTACCCACTGCATCTATGATTACTAGGCAATTCTTTTTCCTCTCACATTTGTAGCTCTATAAAATCCATACATATGTGCTGGAAAGGATATTATGGTGTTGGAAACTTACCTTATTCCTCATTGTGGGTTGCTCTTGGCACATATCATACATTGTAAACAAAATTTTTTTGAGTAGTTTGTGATTCCATATGTTGTACAAACTTTATTTAACTATCCCTCCGCTTGACACATGGGTTACTCCCTGTGTCTCAATACTGCAGCATACCGGTATAGTGACTTAGGTAGCACTGGTTTATTGTCAGGTGACATGTAAATTCTATTAATAAGTATACAAAGTTTGTTTTTCCACATTGTGATTTCTGTTAGTGGGGCAACTTGTTGCATTTCCTTCAGTACAGTGTAATCTAGTATAACTTGATTAGGTTCTGTACTCGCTATCATTGTAAGTTTTGTGATGGCTGCTTGTTTGGCTGTCTCATCTGCTGTCCTATTCCCTTTTGAGACTGTGTCTGTTTTATTTGTATGTGCTTAACATTTGCATATGGCTAGCTGTTTTGGTAATTGAATTGCTTCTTGTAGTTGGAGAATGAAGTCCCTATGTGTGATGGGCTTTCTACTAGAAGTTATCATTCCCCTGTTTTTCCATTGTTGTGCAAATACATGTACTGTGGAAAATGCATACTGGCTGTCTGTATAGATGGTTACTGCCTTACCTTTGGAAAAAATGCTTAAACTACAGCATATCCTGTCTCACATGTGCCCTCAGGATTCTTTTTGCTAGAACCATCTACATACAGTACCATAACAGGGTTGGCTAATGGTGTGTCACTCAGATACTTCCTAGGTAGCACATTTTCTGCTATTGCTGCAGTGCAATCATGTGGTTCACCATCAGTTGATATTGGTTACAATGTGGAGGGGTTAAGAACAGTTAAGAACAGCACCTTTCCATTGTTAAATGTAGCTGTGTCAATACTACAGTCATGTAAGATAAATGTCTAGCTGGACTAAGGTGGGAGATCTTTTGCTGTAATAGAATTAAAGACACTGCATGAGGTACTTTGAGAGTCAGAGGGTGATATAACGCAATGGAAGCAGAGGCCTTTATTGCCTCTGCTGCTGCAAACACAGCTTGTACACAAGGTGGCAACACTGTCTAATTTAGTAGAATAGTAGACTATTGGTCTCTGTCACCCACCATGTTCCTGGGTCAGGACTGAAGTCATGTGTCCTTCTCTCGAGCCTACTGTCTGTACAAATTGTCTGTCATAGTTGGGTAGGCCTAGTACTGAGGATCCAGCAAGGATCCTTTTTAACTTTAAAAAACATGCCTACAGTCTGATCAGTCCATGTTATGTTGTCCTGAAATGCATGGGGTTCCATGGATCAACTCTACCAAAAGGTGCTGTCAGTGTGGAATAGTTAGGGACCCAGGCCCTGCAGGGTGGATGTCTATCTCTATCTTCTCCATCCAGAAATCTTTCCCCTAGCATTTTGAGTACTTCAGCTAGGGTATCCTGTAAAGATCTACTCATCTTAGTCAGATCTAAGGATGGGCTCCTAGTAAGACCATGAGCACTCGGCTCTGGACTTTGGACCAAAAAGTCAGTGAGAGATCCCTCTCCACTTGCTCTCCTTGGGGTTTCTCCGTGGACTGGTGAGACGGGTGGAAGGGGAGCTCTGTTTTGTTCAGGGGAAGTGTCCCGTCTAAGGGGGATGGATGTATTTGGAGTGAGAGGGACCCCTTCTTGGGCTACATATGGGGGCGGCTGCAGAGGGACTTGAGAGCCTTTGGACAAATACGGTGTTCTCATCTTCCCTGTCTAAGAGGGGAAGGCGCTCTTGCAACTTCCTGAGCACGAATTCTAGCCTTTTCTAACCAGTTCTGAGCCGCACCCAAACGATAATTTTTTTATTCTTTAAGTCCCAACTTGCTAATTTTTTCAACTAGTTCCTCACACCCTTTAACATTAAGCTTGTTATTAAACCCAAACTTCTTTTCCCACTTAGTACAGTATTTAACAGTTGCTGGGTCCTTTTTATGCATAAACTTTTTGTCTCCCTCTAAGGGAGTTGCGGGGACACAGCAGCAGCAGAGACAGGCACATCCCCCTTTACAGATGTTGCTCCCCATGTCTCTGTTTCTTTTGCTTCAGTTTTGAGTTTAGAATACAAGACTGGTAATTCTACTCTCGAACCCTGCCAAAATCTATATAATAACAAACAGAAAGTCTAAACTCCCCAAACAAAAGGAAATATATATAAAAAAAACTATTCACCTTTTTCACCACAGAAAGTACAGTTGGCTAAAGCAGAAACAGTTAAATTAGAAATCTGATCCGAAATCACTCACACACACACATTGCAGGCGCACACACACAAAAGAGGAAGTGCACTTAGATGTCTGGACAATTATAACAATACAGCGCTGACTCACAATATTTCTTCTCTTGTGACAAAACTGTCTTTTTTTTTCTACCTAGGCAGAGGACTCAGTTCTAGTTACCTTGGCCCCGGTCCAGATGGGCCTGTCTTCAGCACCCCAGAGATTCCCTCTACAGAATCCTACTGGGGTCACCGGTACTCTTATTCTTTCTTAATTAATGTGATTAAACCAAAAAAGAACACACAGAAAAACAACTTGACTAATACTATCACTATCATACATAGGAAAAATCACCACAATACAAAGACCATAAGATAACACTATTTCCCCTACAATCATAAGCCAAAAGAAAGATTCTTACCTTACTCGGAGCGGGAGGACAAGAGCTATGGGTTATGGATCTGGACCTCTGACCAAATATCTGGTCTCCGATTGGCCCATGTTTATGGTCAATCCAACCGAGGGTCTTTTATTGGTCAATATTTTCAAATTACTCACGATCAACCATAGGTCCACGGACAATGGCACCCAATGGTCAGATCCCAGACAAGCCCCCCACGATGTCAGGAAAATCTCCTGGTCACCTTAGATCAATCAAGACTTCCGGTCCGTAGCAAGGAAGAAGCTTTATTCATAGGTATCAATACATATGGGTGAGGTCCTTACATTCATAGATTCAAGCAAGGAGTCACACCCAGTGACCACAGACTTAGCCTTTAATAGTAGTAAAAAGAGGAAGTTACAGAAGTCATGAGTCTCTGGGCATATGCTGGCAGCTCATTGGACTTAACTTTATTGTCTGCGTCAGCAAACCTTACAATCTTAGAATATTACCATATATAGTTATAGGAAAGAAAAACAACGCTTGGGTGTGTACAAGATATAATCGCCATCTTACAATACTTCTTAAGTGTCCTTAATTAAGTCTATAAGATGGAGAACAGGCGCAAACGGTTCTTTGATAATTCCAACAATAAGTTCCGGTAAAAATTTGGTTTACTATTTATAAATGGCTGAACTTAAGCTAAAGCACATTAGTACTATTTACTACCTCATTTGGTATGTACTTTTTTTGTAAGACATGAAAATCAAAAGGACTCCAGAGAGTAATTTAAATGTTCATCTCTACACTGAAACATCCTTGCCAAAAACTGTAGAAACATGCTTTGTTCTTTTACAACTTATCAGAAGACTGCAGAATTCTGAGCAGGTTTTTGTTAAACTGTTTTCTTTACAAAAATATAAAGTACTAAATATAGAGTGAGACTTTACTCTAAAGACATAATTACAACAGAACAAAACTGTTGAACTCAGATCTATGCCAACATCCATCCTTTTTTAAGTTTTCTATACTGTGAAATTTTTAGTTAAAGCAACATGAAAACTAAACCTTTTCAGTGAAAAAATTGTTGACTTTCAAATCTGCCCACTACGTTTTAGCAATTAACTTTTTTTAGGAAAAATTATCAAGGCATATAGACTGTTTATTGGGGAGGAGTGAACCGATTCCCTTAAAGTGATTGTAAATTTTTTTATGTAGAAAAGATGGTATATTACCCTCTCTGTGCAATTACACAAAAATTGCTTTGTACAATTACACAAAAAAATTGACTTTCAATCTGCCCACCACATTTTAGCATTATTTTATTCACTCCTTTGCAGTACTACAAATAGTATATGCCCCTTGTGTTGTTTTGATATCTCCATGATAATTGAAAATCTGCTTTTATCCACACACTATATTACTATTCTGACCCTCTTTATTTCTCATTGACTTACTAGTCATCTTTCTAGGACATACAAAAAATAATAAACTTAACTAAGAAGCTGACAATTGAACTCTAACCATTTAACAAGGTATATTATTGTGTCCTAAAAATCATTGCTTTCATGGCCTGGCTGGGAAAAATATATATAATCCATAAAATGCCAAGGGAGAAGCAAGCCATTTTGTATACATTCTTAGTTTAAACAAGTGATTTTCTACCCTTTTTTAGGTGTCAGTAATAAAGAAAGGACCCAAAGGCTGGTTGTCAGGTAAAAAACACAAAACAACTGCCACACTTAAATGCTGAGCTACTTTTCTGATACTCCTATATCTCTAGAGAAATAAAGAAATCCTACTGCAAAAGAAAGAGTTGAGCTGACTGAAAAAATATAAACATTTCCAATTTACCTTACTGTACCTTTTAATTTGTATCTAAACCTCTAAACAAAAATGTATTTGCAGATTATCAATCCTTGGGTGAGGTGGCTGCATTCGTTTTCTTTTTACAGACTTTATTGCCTTTATTTTCACCTTGTAATCCTAAGAATAACTTACTTCCTGTCCCTTCATGTCTACATCTTTTTCTTCATTGTGGATGATTTATGAAAGACAATAGGCTGTTCCATCATGGCTGTTACCCATCCTGAACCGTCTCACATCCACTTGTGTTCTGATATGCATATCATATATTTTTTTAAACAATGATCAGAAATGCGTTTACACTTCAGTGATCCTTCCCTGTGATTTTCAGAAATGTGAGATTGGTAATGTGCATAAGATCTGTGCCACTTATGACAAGACTCCATATAGTTGTTCAATATTTTTCCTTTTACTGATATCCCATAGGCCAAGAGCTTTCCATACAAAATTGCCTTTACGGTTTCCCAAAAAAAGATTGGGATCCTCTTTATGTTGCGCATTACATTCAACATAATCAGATGCAATTGCATAATCAACCATGCAATTTAACCACTTGATCTCCAAAAAAATGTATATGTGAATATTATGCTGTGTACACACGGTCGAACTTTTCAGCAACAAAAGTCAGACGGCCTGTCCGACAGACTTTTGACGGACTTTTGGCGGACTTTCGACAGACTTTCTAATGAACGGACTTGCCTATAAACGATCACACAAAAGTCATACGGATTCGTACGTGATGACGTACACCGGACTAAAATAAGGAAGTTGATAGCCAGTAGCCAATAGCTGCCCTAGCGTCAGTTTTTGTCCATCAGACTAGCATACAGACGAGCGGATTTCTGGGTCCGGCGGAGTTACGACGTAAAGATTTGAAGCATGTTCCAAATCTAAAGTCTGTCAGATTTGCGACTGGAAAAGTCAGCTGAAGGTCCGGTGAAGCACACACACGATCGGATTGTCGGTCGGATTTGGTCCGTCGGCGTCCGTCGGACCAGTCCGGTCGGAAAGTCCGACCGTGTGTACGCTGCATTAGATATAATCAAGGCACAGGAAATGTTGGAACCCCCATAGGTTTTTGAGACCACCTGCAATAGAAATGTTGGAAAATGATCATTCTTACATTTTTGAAAGTGAGGGCCAAATATTTGACTGAAAACATATTGTCCAGTGGGTTTTCAGCATCCGCAACACCACTGAGCATCTGCAACACCAAATTTAGGAGGGTGTCATAGAATGGACCATTGACTGATCTGGGACCGTAAAAGTAATTCCTATTGATCCTCAGTTTGAGAGCAGACTATCTGTCTTTTTAAGTTTCTTAGGCATAGCTAATAAAGGGGGTGCTTTATGGCCCCGTGCTGGTGTTCTAACCCCCAGCCATGACTTCTGAAAAACCAGAGGTCTCTTTATAAGAGGTGAACTTTCTGTAGAAGTGCTATATCAGTTTGAAAATGGGGGAGAATTTGTGTGCATTTTGGGCTGACCGCAGTCCCAGTATTATGACACAAAACTTATGAAAATTGGCAATGTTGTAGGATTCCAGCAGTGTTATAATCTGCAGATTATTCCTGCATTATCTATCTTCTAGGTCATCCACCTTTTCTACTAATACTTTTAATTTTTGTGCACTCGTTAGTAAAGCCATGTTAGAGCCTCCTATGTTGCTGACCGTGTGCTCTAATGAAATAATTTGGGTCTTATGCTCATGTAACACAGTCAAGTGTTCTTGCACTATCTCTATGTATATATGGGAGTGATCTGCCCAGAGGTTAGTACCAGTCTTTTATAGTCAGTTTGCAACCACTTGGATAGTGGCAATCTCTTGTGGTCTTTATAATTAATCTGCTTGCACTTGGCAGACAGAGATTTTGTTAGTTTTCTGTCTATGCCTGTGTCTGCAGTGGATTCCAGCATCTGCTTTGTCAAGGTGCCTGCAGAAATGCTGGATTTTGCAGAAAGAAAAAAAAAGCAGAGGGGCAGAGCTGAAGAGTTGAAACTGGAAGTCCTGATTATTTCTTTTGAAAAATGTTAATGAATTTGTTCATGAACAGCTAGAATATGATATAAGTTCCCTCTATTTAGTAATGCCTAAAGCCAGTTTTAATTAAGAAACTACATACACACAACATTTACATTGCCATAACCTTACTAAGCTAATTATTTGAACAATTAAGGTATTTGGCACCTAACAGTTGCCCTTTGCACGCAGAACACTTGAATGAACTAATATACTGTCCTGCAATGCAGCTGTTTGAAAGAATTTGTTGTGCAACCTGCCCCAAATGTTAAAGACTTTCTTTTAACCACCTCAATGCTGGGCACTTTCGCCCCTTTCCTTCCCAGACCAATTTTCAGCTTTCAGCGCTCTCACACTTTCAATGACAATTGCGCGGTCATGCAATGCTGTACCCAAATTAAATTTTTATCATTTTGTTCACACAAATAGAGCTTTCTTTTGGTGGTATTTATTCATGACTCCGTTATTTATTTTTTGCGATATAAGCGAAAAAAGAGCGGAAATTTGGAAAAAAAAACAATATTTTCTTCGTTCTATTTTAAAAGAAATTCAATAAAATCAAATTTTGTCATAAATTTAAGCCAAAATGTATTCTGCTACATGTTTTTGATAAAAAAAATCCCGTTAAGTGTATAATAATTGGTTCGTGTGATCACAGACACATGTGCGCAAATGATCATGTACAGATGTGCGCAGGTGACATATGTGTGCAGATAATCATTGGGACATGTGATTTTACTGGGACATATGTGGGGGACTAGTGTTTTTACTATGTGGGGACATGTGTTTTGGGGGCATGTTTTGGGGACATTGTGTGTTTACTTTGTGTTTACTTTGTGTTTACTTTGTGTTTTTACATGTGTGGGGACACTAGACTGGTGATCAGTGAGTAAAAAGCTGTAAAAAACAGCTCATACTCACTGATCACCAGCCGGCTGCAGTAATCCGCTCTCCTCTCCTCACCGACAACTTCCGTGTGAGGAGAGGAGAGCCGATTGCCTAGCAATCGGCTGTGTTTACATCACATGACGGCTGTGATTCGACACGGCCGTCATGTGATCAGTAGAGCAAATCGCAGAGCCCTCTTGCCGATCGGAGATGCGCCGTGTCTGGGTGACCACTGCGATCGGAGATGCGCCGTGTCCGACCACTGCGCAGGCACGCGCAAACGCAATCCCGCTCCTTCTGAGGGACGTTCCTGGACGTCCACTCAGAAGGAGAGATAGCCCACCCGGCCCTTTATGTGCAGTGGCCAGGTGGAAAGTGATTAAAAAAAAACTAACATAGTTAATGAAATAAGACAGAGGGAGAGCTATAGACTGGGGGGATATGACAGTCACAGAGTGGGGTTTAAACTGTTGGATAATGAGTAAGAAAACCCATGTCTAAGTTTTGGTCATTATCTTTTGTGTCAAATAGAGGTATCATTCTTGGTTCAATAGTTTTCCTTTCCTGAATAGTTTTGAAATTCCCTTTAAGAACTATGACATTGAAGTCTTCCATACTGAGGTCCGGTTGTGAGAAGTGATATCCCACAGATGTGCAGAACTCATGGAAGCAAACCCTGCAATAAAAAATGCTGCATCTTCTCACAAGTCATCACAATACAGTTATTAACCACTTGCCCTCTAGGAGATTTATCCCCTTCATGACCAGGCCATTTTTTGCTATACAGCACTGCGTCACTTTAAATAACAATTGCGGGGTCCTGCAATAATGTACCCAAAAAAAAGTATGCCCTTTTTTTCCCCACAAATAGAGCTTTCTTTTGGTGGTGTTTTATTACCTCTGCGGTTTTTAGTTTTTTGTGCTATAAACAAAAAAAGACAGACAATTTTGAAAAAATAAATATATTTTTTACTCTCTGCTATAAAACACATCCAATAAAAAATAAAAAATGTCTTCAACAATTTAGGTGAATATTTATTCTGGTAATATTTTTGGTAAAATAAATCTCAATTAGCGTATATTGATTGGTTTGTGCAAAAGTTATAATGTCTACAAACTACGGGATATTTTTATTTATTTTTTACTAGCAATGGTAATGATCAGCAACTTATAGCGGGACTGCAATATTGTGGTAGGCAAATTGGACACCTACTGATACTTTTTGGGGACCAGTGACATTAATACAGTCATCAGTGCTAAAAAAATATGCACTGTCACTGTACAAATGACACTGGCTGGGAAAGGATTAACATCAGGGCCAATCAAAGGGTTAAATGTTTTCCTAGCCAGTGCTTGTGTACTGGGGAGGGATGTGCTTTTACTAATGGAAGGCATATATCCGTGTCCCTGCTTAGCAGTAACACAGAATTAATGCCTTCCCTACTGACAGAACGGCAATCTGCCTTGTACATAGGCAGATCACTGTTCTGTCTGTGTACTGAACAATTGGTGGGTGCCGGCGGACATCAAGTGATCACACCAAAAGTGTCAGATCACATACTAGTAACGTGATCTGGCACAGAGCGGCAGCCCTGTTGCAGTATATCTATGGTGGGTGGTCCACAAGTGGTTAAAAAATACATTATATAGTATTAGGGATGAGCCCAATGTTTGAGTCGAATGTGAATTCGACTCTAACATCGGGTGTTTGCCTGTTCGCCGAACAGTGAACATTATGCGGTGTTGGTGGCAAAATCGAAAGATGCGGACACCGTTAAAGCCTATGGGACATTAACATAAAAAAACAAAAGTGCTCATGCTAAAGGCTTATATGCAATTTAATGCCATAAAAAGTGTTTGGGGACCTGGGTCCTGCCCCAGGGGACATGTATCAATGCAAAAAAAAGTTTTAAAAACTGATGTTTTTTCGGGAGCAGTGATTTTAATAATGCTTAAAGTGAAACAATAAAAATTAAATATCGTGCCTGGGGGGTGTCTATAGTATGCAAGTAAAGTGGCACAATTTTCCCATGTTTAGAACAGTACCACAGCAAAATGACATTTCTAAAGGAAAAAAGTAATTTAAAACTGATCGCGGCTATAATGAATTGTCGGGTCTCAGCAATATAGATCAAACTCATTGAAAAAAACGGCATGGGTCCCCCCCAGTCCATTACCATGCCCTTTGGGTCCGGTATGAATATTAAGGGGAACCCTGAACCAAAAATGTAAAAATTGCGTGGGAGTCCCCCCAAAATCCATACCAGACCCTTCAGTTCTGATATGGATATTAAGGGGAACCCTGCACCAATTTTTTTTTAAATGGCGTAGGAGCCCCCCAAAAATCCGTACCAGACCTAAAATGGTATGAATTTTAAGGGGAACCCTGCACCAATTTTTTTTTTTTTTAAATGGCATGGGGGTCCCCCAAAATCCATACCAGACCCTTATCTGAGCATGCAACCTGGCAGGCTGCAGGAAAAGAGGGGGGACGAGAGAGCACCCCCCCTCCTGAACCATTCCAGGCCACATGCCCTCAACATGGGGAGGGTGCTTTGGAGTTGACACCCAGATCCCGGCCTCCCCCCATGTGAATTGGTAACAGGTACATTGTACCCCTACCATTTCACAAAAAAGTGTCAAAAATAGTAAAAAAAGACAGGAGACACTTTGGTACAAGTCCTTTATTAAAAGAAAAAAAAAAGAAAAATGTCCCACGATGTAAATCCATCTCATGCTGCCCGATGAACCGAAAAAAAAAAAAAAAGCTGCAACAGCTCTGCCTCTATTGGTGGCTCCCACAGAGTAATGCTTCTTCTCGGTGACAGCTGTTATATAGCTGAGGGTGGGGCCACCTGGTGATGTAAACGGGTGACCCCACCCCCCCAACGCCACGTGACGGGGGTACAATGTACCCGTTACCAATTCACATAGGGGGAGGCCAGGTCTGGGGGTCCCCTTGTTAAAGGGGGCTTCCAGATTCTGATAAGCCCCTCGCCCACAGACCCCCACAACCAACAGACAAGGGTTGTGGGGATGAGGTCCTTGTCCCCATCAACATGGCAGTTTGAGCAGTTATGTAGTCTACATGATTAAATGCCCATGTTGGCTTTGTTGCATAGGAGAGACATCACAAAGAGCATTGCTAAACATAAATACTTTATCAAAAATAACCCTAAACAATTGCCTGTTGCAAGATATTTCATTGATGAATCCCATAGCATTACACAGCTGAAATATGTGGCAATTGGCAAATGACCATATTTCCAAATTGAGCAGAGGGAGACAATGGAAACTCAAATAAAAAGAAGTAGAATGGATTTATTGCTTGGATGCTATTTAACCAAAATGTCTTAATGTGGACCTAGATTTGTATCTAATTTTATTATGTAATCTTTGTTTTAGGATTCTAAAAAAGACAAAATTGTTGAACATATGATGAAATGTCTTCCAATTGTATTATTTGTATCTGCCTTTTTGCTTATAGTGTGCATATATTTAGGGCTGCAGTCCTGCGGTAATGCATGGGAACAATGTTCCTTTACTTTTTGCACAGCAGGAACATCGTTCCCATTAGCAGCTGCATCCTGGCTGGGAGTCAGGAGTGGCTGATGGACTCTGCCACCCACTGGCAGAAGTAGTGAAAGTGGCATCTGTCAGCTCAGCCCTGGGAGTGAGAAGAAGAGAGTCGGGAGGAAGGGCAGGCTGTGCATAGCTCTATGCAGTCCCACTTGTTTGCTGTTTGTCCCCTGGATGTTTCAGGTCGCCTCCCCCATTCACATCTGAGTGTAGCATTTTCAGGCAAAAAGCCATGCAATTTTACCATGATTTTGCCTCGATTTTTGCCTCATTTAACTCATTTAAAATTTTACGCGTTTTTACACGATTTTGACGCATTTTACCACAATTTTGTACAGGTCAAAAGGTCACCAATGTAAAAAGCAGAAAAACACCCAAATCTGCCTAAAAAAAGTTCCAGAACTTGTTTGAGCTTCAGGGGTTTTGGAGCTTCAGGCGTTTTGGAGTGGAGAAGTGAACCATCTCCATAGAGAATAATTCATTTTTTCCCCTCCAGCGTTTTGTAGCTTCAGGCTTTAAGCTACAAAACGCTCTGGTGTGAATGGGGCCTTAGTAAAATGAAGAGGCTCTTACAGCAGATAGCTTCTTTCCCCTACCTACCCTCTTCACCTCCATGCTTGCAGTGAGAGCTCTGCACAGAGGACACAGGTGCTGGGGGAGGGGCGGGGCATCTTTCCCAGCTAGAGAGAGAGAGAAAGAGGCACAGGCTGCCTGCATCGAGGGAAGAGCCAAGATGACTGCTGTCTGGGGCACACAGTGCAGAAGAATCCAGTCTGGTCACAGACATCTACAGGTCTGATTTTAAAATAGCAATGCAAAGCTTTTGTTTTCTTGTCAGCATTAAGTGAGGAAGGTTGCAGATATCCATGATTATCATTGTCACTGGGACATTAGGTTGCTGTTAGAGATGTTATACTGTCAATCTATCATGATAATGTGTATGAAGAAATGGAAAGTTGCTAAAGTGACCATATGGACTATAAATGTGCTTTGATATTTATTTATTTGTAATATGAACATGTAGATATTTATTTGGGTTTATTAATATAGTTTATAATAAATCCATATAGCCACATGTTCATTTTACCAATAAATAAATACAAAAGCACATTTACAGTCCATGTTGTCACTTTAGCAACTTTCCATTTCTTCATACACATTATCAGGGCTCAAGTCCTGCGGGAATGCATGGGAACAACGTTCCTGCACTTTTTTTTACAGCAGGAACGTTGTTCCCATTAGCAACCATGTCCTGCAGGACTGAGAGTATGGCAGGCAGTGTGGGTGTGCTGGAAGGGAGGGTGTCCATGCCAACGGGGGTCAGACCGCCCCCCGGGTGCCACACATTGGGGAGGGGGTGTCATCCCAGCACACCCATCCTCCCCTCCCTTGGTCCCCCTGTAACAAGGTCCCGCCATATAAAGTCCAGTGATAGGCTGAACAATGCCAGCGTGTATTATAGGAGGCGGGACCATGTTATAGGGGCTGCTGGAGGTGGAGGAGGAGGACTGAGGGAGGGAACGACGGGTGCGCTGGGATGGTACCCCCCTCCTCAATGTGTGCCACCCAGGGCAGACTGACCCACTGTTGGTGCTGGTAAGGCTACATTGCTGGGAACACTGATCAGGCTGCATTGCTGAGGACACTGATCAGGCTACATTGCTGTGGACACTGATCAGGCTGCATTGCTGGGCACTGATCAGGCTGAATTGCTGGGCACTGGTGATGCTGCATTGCTGGGCGCTGGTAAGGCTGCATTGCTGGGCACTGGTGAGGCCAACTGCTGGACACTGGTAAGGCTGCATTTCTGGGCGATGTAAAGGCTGCATTGCTGGGCACTGGTAAGGCTGCATTGCTGGGCACTGGTGAGGCCAACTGCTGGGCACTGGTAAGGCGGCATTGATGGGCACTGGTAAATTTGCATTTGATTGCCACTGATCAGGCTGCATTTGATGGGCACTGAGGAGTGAGCAGCCGGGGCCTGGACCCCACTTTGCACAATCAAAACAGGCAGCCTGAGGACATTGTGTTTGTGTGTGTGTATATATATATATATATATATATATATATATTACATACACACACACACACACACACACTTTTTTTATTTTTGAGGTGGGGGGACGGGAATCATGGGTGAGTCCCACGCTTTTTTTCCCAGGACTTGACCCCTGCATATTTTTCATATAGGTAATTAAAATGAAATACAGAAAGAAAATTGTATTGACTAACACGGTGCAAATAAAAGTACATGGAAAGATATTTTATATTCGATCTGTTTTTCACTGGCTAGAGATGGAATCAGAAGTTAGAAAGTGTCTCACTTATGAAAGTTTCTTAGTAGTGTTGCAACGCACAGTGTGGAATATATATATATATATATATACTGTATATACTGTAAATTTACAAGTATATATAGCAACAGGTGGGCAGAAAATAAATTGAATAGACAGGATGTTCTCAAGCCAACAGCTAATTCTGTCTTCTGCTGCTTTAGGTAAATGACCTTTTCAATGTTTTCTGAATATATTATATACAAAGTGCTGACAACAAGAGCAATTTAGAATTAGTATGCATGAGACTGTGAATGATGCCTAATTTCCTTATCACAATTAATGTTCTAATTAGAGCCAGGTGTTTTGCTTCTAAGTAAAAGTAAACAAAATTATAGGTAATGCTATAAGTAAAATTGTAAATGGGTCTCTGTAAGGTTTTTATGAGACCTCTTATGTCATTATTGTCAGAAAAAAGCTAAGAACACCACAAACACAGCTGCATAAACATATATTACAAGTATTGAAAACACAATTGGGATCTGATTGCTATGTATTACAATTAATTGAAAGGGGTTCATTTGGAAATGCAATTCATTTCCGGGGGTTGGTTTACTAAAGGCAAATAGGCTGTTCAATTTGCAAAGGAATTTGCTCCAGAGCTTAATGAATGGAGTGAAGCTCTGTTGACTGTTCCAATTACTTTCATCATCCAGTCATGTGTTAGCAAAAATGCTGTTTTTTTTTATTTTCCTTTACACATATTTACATAGTAGGTGAGGTTGAAAAAAGACACAAGTCCATCAAGTCCAACCTATGTGTGTGATTATGTGTCAGTATTACATTACATATCCCTGTATATTGCGGTCATTCAGGTGATTATCTAATAGTTTCTTGAAGCTATCAATGCTCCCCGCTGAGACCACCGCCTGTGGAAGGGAATTCCACATCCTTGCCACTCTTACAGTAAAGAACCCTCTACGTAGTTTAAGGTTAAACCTCTTTTCTTCTAATTGTAATGAGTGGCCACGAGTCTTATTAAACTCTCTTCTGCGAAAAAGTTTTATCCCTATTGTGGGGTCACCAGTACAGTATTTGTAAATTAAAATCATATCCCCTCTCAAGCGTCTCTTCTCCAGAGAGAATAAGTTCAGTGCTCGCAACCTTTCCTCATAACTAAGATCCTCCAGACCCTTTATTAGCTTTGTTGCCCTTCTTTGTACTCGCTCCATTTCCAGTACGTCCCTCCTGAGGACTGGTGCCCAGAACTGGACAGCATACTCCAGGTGCGGCCGGACCAGAGTCTTGTAGAGCGGGAGAATTATCGTTTTATCTCTGCATTTGATCCCCCTTTTAATGCATGCCAATATTCTGTTTGCTTTATTAGCAGCAGCTTGGCATTGCATGCCATTGCTAAGCCTATCATCTACTAGGACCCCCAGGTCCTTTTCCATCCTAGATTCCCCCAGAGGTTCTCCCCCCAGTGTATAGATTGCATTCATATTTTTGCCACCCAAATGCATTATTTTACATTTTTCTACATTGAACCTCATTTGCCATGTAGTTGCCCACCCCATTAATTTGTTCAGGTCTTTTTGCAAGATTTCCACATCCTGCGGAGAAGTTATTGCCCTGCTTAGCTTAGTATCATCTGCAAATACAGAGATTGAACTGTTTATCCCATCCTCCAGGTCGTTTATGAACAAATTAAATAGGATTGGTCCCAGCACAGAACCCTGGGGAACCCCACTACCCACCTCTGACCATTCTGAGTACTCCCCATTTATCACCACCCTCTGAACATGCCCTTGTAGCCAGTTTTCAATCCATGTACTCACCCTATGGTCCATGCCAACGCACCTTATTTTGTACAGTAAACGTTTATGGGGAACTGTGTCAAATGCCTTTGCAAAATCCAGATACACCACGTCTACGGGCCTTCCTGATTGGGTATTTTTTGCAAAAGGAAACTTTACATTTACTAAGCTCTGGGGAAAATTCCTTATGCAAAGTGCTACTTCCTTTGTAAAATAAACAGCCTATTTGCCTTTAGTAAATCAACCCCGCAGTGTTTGCAATTTTAATGACATACATTTGACAAAACCCTTGAATATTATGATACTAGGTCCTCCATTTCCTAGGGTTACATAGTATATAAATCTTATCCTATAAACAGCCTAATTTTCATTATTACAGAAGACTTATATAACTCAAAATGTACACATTTGTAATCAAAGTATATAAATGTGGCACAAACTTTTCTTTTTCTAAGTTTTGAGTAGGATCTTCTCTTCCTCTCTTTGTGATGCAACAGATAATGAGAGGACAGTTGTCACTGGAACGTTTGTCCCCATTGGAAATTTTCTCCCTTTCTCTTGCTCTCATGATAACCCTAACATTAAGGATTTTCAGTTACTTTCTATCTGAGTGGCCGTGGTCAAAATAGAGACTTGAATATCCCAATGGGAAAAAAGTCATATCAAAGGGTCTAACCCTTCTCTACTCTATTCAAAAACTAAAAAAAGTTTTGCCTTTACATACTGTACACTAGTCATACAGAGTTAACACTCTTTAATGTGCTAGTTAACACATATTTGCCCCGGGGACTGAATACAAATTTCTAAAATCAATGGCCATATAAACATACATAGTAGCACAATATGATTATATCTCATTCTCCATTTATTCAAAGCCTACTTTTCACACAAAAACTGTCATGTATTAAAAACGAATATACTGGACGTCATCAAAATGACAGCAATGTCCACCAACACAATGTGGTATCTGAGAGCTCAATAACCTTTTTTCACTTCTTTGTAACCATTTTCCTGTTTTTTTTTTCTGTATACACAATTTGTTGTAAACCTTCTTGAAATGGATAATGTAATGTATCATTGTAAAGCCAAGGTAAAAAGTAACAGTTGTCATTTTTCTAGGGAAGTATCGAGAACCAGAAATTGCTTAGTTGTTCGTTTTTTAGGTTGAACTGTAGGTTCCTTTTTTAGGATGAGCTTTCTAGAGATAAAGCATTTTCTTCAGGTCAAAAAGGTAAGGGAAATTTGTATATATATATATATATATATATATATATATATATATATATATATATATATATATATATATATATATATACAGTAAAACCTTGGTTTGCAAGTGTTTTGCAAGACAAGCAACATTTTTAAATAAATTTTGACTTGCTATACAAGTGATGTCTTGATATACAAGTAGCGTCAAGTCACAACGGAGTATAAAAGAGAAGAGAGGCGTCTCTAACTGTAGCAATATGGTTACAGTTAATGAAGGTACAACATTTAGCAACTCATATGGTTGATGATTAAAACAGGCACATCTAGGTATGCAGGCATCCAGGGTAAAGCTGCATAGACTATCCTCCTCACTGCCATCAACGTAATCTCTTCCACGCTGCACTCCAAGTGCTTCAAGTCTCGCTTTCAGATCACTCTACTGCAGGATAGTCTTCCCAGTCACGGTTGCAGACTGACAGCGGTGAGAGCCGGTTGTGCGGAGGATGGTCTATGTGGACAGCTTCACCCCGGATGCATGCATACTTAGATGTGCCTCTTTTAATCATCAACCATGTGAGTTGCTAAATGTTGAACCTTCATGAAATGTAACCATATTACTACACTTATGCCGCATACACACGATCAGACATTCCGACCACATAATCCTGGGATTTTTTTCCGCTCAAGCTTGTCTTGCATACACACGGTCGCACAAATGTTGTTGGAAATTCCAATCATCAAGAACGTGCTGACATACAACACGTACAACGGCACTATAAAGAGGAAGTTCAATAGCCAGTATGCCACCCTTTGGGCTCCTTCTGCTAATCTCGTGTTTATCTCGTGTTAATAGAAGTTTGGTGAGAGACTATTTTCAGCCTCGTGCTTTTCAGTTCGTTACTGCTCTTCAGTTTGTGCTTGTGGGTTCATATCTGGTTTTCAGTGCGTGTAGTCAGTTCGCATCTGGTTTTCAGTGCGTATTTTTATATTACGTATTTGATTTTTAGTGCGTTCTTGTCTGCTTGTTTCTGATTTTCAGCTCGCTCTTCTCAGGCCTTTCTGATTTTCAGTGCATTCTGTTAGTTCCTTCTGACCAGCCGACCATTTTTAAGCCATGTTGCGGGTACGTACTCATCGTAGAGTTCATGCTGTGCAGGGGCTTGGTGTTGGGGTTCTTACTTTGACCCAAGTCCAGTCCATGAACAGGGCGATGAGGAGTTCATGGACAAAGAATTGTTTGCTCCAGCATGACCAGTTCTCTCATATGCTTTTGTTGTGGGAGATCCGTGAGAATAATCCTGATGATTTCAGTTACATAGTTACATAGTTACATAGTAGGTGAGGTTGAAAAAAGACACAAGTTCATCAAGTCCAACCTATGTGTGTGATTATGTGTCAGTATTTCATTACATATCCCTGTATGTTGCGGTCATTCAGGTGATTATCTAATAGTTTCTTGAAGCTTTCAATGCTCCCCGCTGAGACCACCGCCTGTAGAAGGGAATTCCACATCCTTGCCACTCTTACAGTAAAGAACCCTCTACGTAGTTTAAGGTTAAACCTCTTTTCTTCTAATTGTAATGAGTGGCCACGAGTCTTATTAAACTCTCTTCTGCGAAAAAGTTTTATCCCTATTGTGGGGTCACCAGTACAGTATTTGTAAATTGAAATCATATCCCCTCTCAAGCGTCTCTTCTCCAGAGAGAATAAGTTCAGTGCTCGCAACCTTTCCTCATAACTAAGATCCTCCAGACCCTTTATTAGCTTTGTTGCCCTTCTTTGTACTCGCTCCATTTCCAGTACATCCCTCCTGAGGACTGGTGCCCAGAACTGGACAGCATACTCCAGATGCGGCCGGACCAGAGTCTTGTAGAGTGGAAGAATTATCGTTTTATCTCTGGAGTTGATCCCCTTTTAATGCATGCCAATATTCTGTTTGCTTTATTAGCAGCAGCTTGGCATTGCATGCCATTGCTGAGCCTATCATCTACTAGGACCCCCAGGTCCATTTCCATCCTAGATTCCCCCAGAGGTTCTCCCCCCAGTGTATAGATTGCATTCATATTTTTGCCACCCAAATGCATTATTTTACATTTTTCTACATTGAACCTCATTTGCCATGTAGTTGCCCACCCCATTAATTTGTTCAGGTCTTTTTGCAAGGTTTCCACATCCTGCGGAGAAGTTATTGCCCTGCTTAGCTTAGTATCGTCTGCAAATACAGAGATTGAACTGTTTAACCCATCCTCCAGGTTGTTTATAAAAAAATTAAATAGGATTGGTCCCAGCACAGAACCCTGGGGAACCCCACTACCCACCCCTGACCATTCTGAGTACTCCCCATTTATCACCAACCTCTGAACACGCCCTTGTAGCCAGTTTTCAATCCATGTACTCACCCTATGGTCCATGCCAACGGACCTTATTTTGTACAGTAAACGTTTATGGGGAACTGTGTCAAATGCTTTTGCAAAATCCAGATACACCACGTCTATGGGCCTTCCTTTATCTAGATGGCAACTCACCTCCTCATAGAAGGTTAATAGATTGGTTTGGCAAGAACGATTCTTCATGAATCCATGCTGATTACTGCTAATGATATCATTCTTATTACTAAAATCTTGTATATAGTCCCTTATCATCCCCTCCAAGAGTTTACATACTATTGATGTTAGGCTAACTGGTCTGTAATTCCCAGGGATGTTTTTTGGGCCCTTTTTAAATATTGGTGCTACATTGGCTTTTCTCCAATCAGCTGGTACCATTACAGTCAATAGACTGTCTGTAAAAATTAGGAACAACGGTCTGGCAATCACCTGACTGAGTTCCCTAAGTACATATGCTTTTGTTGTGGGAGATCCGTGAGAATAATCCTGATAATTATCTCCAGGTGACGGACCCCGTTTTTCACCGTCTGCTGGCTTTGCTGTCCCCTTATATTACAAAGCAGGACACCTGCATGTCGCAAGCCATCACTCCCGAGCAGAGGCTAGTCGCCACCTTGCGGTACTTGGCGATAGGGAGAAGTCTGCAGGACATCAAGTTCTCAACAGGCATCTCCCCCCAGGCTCTGGGGATCATTATTCCAGAGACCTGTTCTCCCATCATTCAGGTCATGCAAAATGACTATATTAGGGTAAGTTTTATCCTTTAACATCACATTATATGTAAAAAGTACAGTGTGGCGCTAAAGTGAACTTGTTCCTCATTTGGGCCAGACCCACTAAAATATCAATCAGAGGGCCAAACCTACCCAATGAGGTATTTAATCAAAATAGGATTTTCTCAAATCCCGTGTTAATAAAAAGAAAAAGTAAATACACCAAGTAATCTCCCCTATAGTCTACCTCATCAGGTATGTACTAAAGTGTATCCGATAAAATACAACCAGACGGAAAACTGATTGTATTACCCTAAAGGGGATATCTGTGTGGGGATTGGTAAATGTGCTGTTTATTAGTGAAAAAAATAAAAAATACAAAACGTGATATTTGTATTAGAATTTCGTGGATCAACATCTAATATGCCAAGACGTGGTTCAGCAGGCGTGTTTATCTATTTGTAACAGGTGTCGTACAGGGTACGTATGTTATATTGATATGTGTAAACATAAAAAATATCAAAAAATATATATCTCAATATAAATGCAATCGTATATATAATGATGTTCATAAACACACTCAATTAAAATCAGATGTGAGTCCCAATGCTGGACCTATGGAGGTACACCTATATACTTGGCCGCTTGGGCTTCCTTTGAACAGCCAGGATGGTTCCCGTATATTCAGATGGTAAGGCTGTGACTGTAAATATAGGTATGTAAAAATTACTCTTACCAAGAGTGGTGGACTCCCCGGCCAGCGGCTTCGGAGTCAGAGTAGGCTTGTGGTAAAACGAACTGCAATAATTGAAATGCTGCTTCATCCGTTAGTAGAAATGCTGGAAGGTGAGGATCTCCACAGGACAGTCCCCCACATTTGAATGCTCTATTCACCGTACAGCTCCTCTGGTGGAAAAATCAAAGGAGAAACTCCACATAGCGTGAAACTGCTTCAAAAGACTTTAATAAAAGCTTTGCAATAAAAGAATTACACTGGCTCATGGACAACAACAGAGACCAGGTATGGTAAAGGTATATTGGCCCATAGACAACAACAGAGGCCAAGGTGCCGAAACATATAAAATCAATAAAAAAAGCGCTTATTCGGTAGTGGCATAACAGGCATATCCAACCCAATGTATTTTTTAAATAAATTTGTATTTTAAACTGAAAAATATTTCCTTTGATTTACTGCTTGTGTTTCTTTTAGCTGTCTCCTAGGTTCTCCAGTGTGTTTTTTTGGCCATTTTCTTCAATAGTTTCAATGAAAATTTCTTTGATACATGAGGTGACAATCTCTTCTTCAGCTAACTATTATGTGCTACACACACACCTTCTTTTTGTTGTTAATGTATGTAATGCATTAATGATAATAATATTCATCATTTTCAGCACCCTGACTTAATTTTTTGGAGTGACGATAATGGCCTGATTGATGCAAATTATAAAGCACTGTGGGTGTTATTTACTAAAGGCAAATCCACTTTGCACTACAAGTGCACTGCAAAAGTGCACTGAAACTGCACTGAAAATGCACTGAAAGTGCACTTGTAGTGCAAAGTGGATTTGCCTTCAGGAAATAACTCCCATTGTCACTGTAAACACCAACTTAAGCAAAAAACTGCTATTGAGCATTAAAAGAAGAAGCCACACATTGTTGAGTAGAAAAAATTTTACTCTGTACACATTCACATGTGCATTTAGAAAAGGGTTTTTGAACAAACCAACATATTTTTTGGAATATATATTTTTTTTTTGGGACAGTAGAAATATCTTTTTTGTGGTAAACAGGCATGTTTTTCAAAACATAAAACAATACACAACTCAGGAACTTACAGTTCAGCTTTAATAAATTGAAGGCAATATCAGACATTAGTATGTCCAAACTGTGTTGATATTGCCTTCATCAGATGAGGTGATGTCACCCCTGTGAAAGCCAAATTTTGAAGATGCACACAAATTGGGAGTCAAAATGGGGATTTCACTCCTGATCCCATGCCTAAGGTCAACATGTGCTAGCTCCCATCATGGGGGATCAATGGACATGTTTCAAGGGTACAACCCCTTCCTCTCAGCTACTTGAGTTGCGAGGAAGGGGTTGCAACCACAAAATGCTTACCTTGATATCCCGTGATGGCAGATAGCACATGTTGACACACTGTGTGCTTCTTCAAAATTTGGCTTTCAACATTTTTAAGAAAAGTTCTAATAAAAATAAAACAATTCAAAAATTTTGGTGTGTTTTATATTCTGCCTAAAACATCAATGATGTTTCTGAGTCTTTTTTCAACATCATTGATGTCTTCTTTGATCTTCTGTAAATCCCTATTGCACACCATGATCTCCCCGATGAGGACGTGTGCACTTGTACTTGTGAAATTAGATTCTTCTTCCACAACATCCACATCACCTAAAATAAAAAAACACACCATGTATTATAAATATGCAGACATACATCTATTACCTGAAGCTGTGGTCTCAGACACTCACCAGTTGTGGTCACTATTTCACCCACTTCATAAACCTCTCCTTCCTCCACATCCTGAGGTTGTGGTGTGGTGACTTCCCCTTCTTTAGGAGGTTTGGGGTCCCTGATGTCCTCTGACTTCCTGATTCTTTTCTCCCCAAGAAAAAATAGTGAATAAAAAATAGGTATACTTAGCACACATAGCACACAGATATTTGAGGCAAGAAATAGGAATATGAAACATTGCTTGAAGTGTTGTACAATTGTCTATTTTGGCAGTTCCAAGCTGAAGACATGATTTTTACTCTTTCTTCAAGCTGGAATACTTCCTTTTTTGGGTAAAGTTTCACACATGGAGACACCCATAGTATCCACTGGAGCACCTGTGTGGGACACCCTAAAAAGTTTGTTCTGGTGTCCCACACTAGATCCTGCGTCCAGATGTGTAAACAGCTGCTGAATGTCCTCTCCTTACACTGAATCAAGTTTGCATTTCATTCTAGTTACAAACACATCTAGACAACAATGTCCTAAACTTCTTTTAATCCAAATAGGCATGAACAAATGTAGTTAACCTGCATCTGCCAAAAACATTGTATTAGTGGGCGAACGAACAATGTTTACTACAAACGATTTACTGTGCCCACGAATCTGAAACTTGCCATTTTAAACTGTACATCAGTAAAGAAAAGCACATGGAGTAGCATGAACGTAATAGGAAGAATAGGAACACACGACAAAATACTTACTTTTTTTTGCAGCACTCTCTTGATCCTTCTATACTGATCATGCTCCCTCAATTTGAGGTCTGACCATCATTTCCTCAGTTGGTCCTTGGATCGCCGTACCCCAAAATTCTTCTGCAGACTTTTCACAACTTTAGTCATGATCTTGGCCTTTCTCACATTTGGGTTTGGGTAAGGTCCATGTTTCCCATCATAGTCATCCCTCTTCATAGTCGTCCCTCCACCATCTCTACAAAAGACATATTAGAGGCCTTAAATCTCCTCCTGGATTGGGATGTTCATGGCTCCAGGGTTTTGTCGTTGCTGCTGCTGTCGTCATGCCCTTGTTCTATCTCCACCATGTGCTTTTCCACTGTGCCAAAAGAGAAGGGGCAGGAAATATACTATAAAGAAGGTCAGGGGCGGGCGGAGTTTCACGCATGCGCAGTGTATATAAAGCGTAACACGCGTGCATCGTACTTACGATCTGTGAACGAAGGATGGAGTAGCAGAAGCACCAATCATGCTAACAAAGGTACAATTTGAACTTGGGGCATCAGTGGCCTATACTGCTTAGAGATTGAGGCCTATATTGGGACAAGATTATGCCTGACATTAGGGTTTGTCTTGTGTTGTGTCTTGCAGATAAAATGGATCGATTCAACTATCATCATGATTTCCTCCCCCAATTCATTGATTTGTACAGAGAGCTGCCCTGTCTGTGGCAGACATAACACCCCTTTTATACAAATCGACTAAAGAGGAAGGCAGCACTGGATAAATTGCTGGAATTTGTGAAGCCGCAGATCCCCACGGCAAACATCAACTATTTGAAGTGCAAAATTGGTGGCCTGAGGAGCACATATAATAGGGAGCGCAAGAAGGTCCAGGATTTCCAAAGATCAGGAGCAGCAGCAGATGACATTTATGTCCCCAGGGTCTGGTACTATGACAGACTGCGATTTCTGTCAGACCAGACTGAAATCAAGCCATCACTCTCAACCCTTCCTTTCACTCTTCCTTCCACCCCAGCTGAGGCTTCCGACGTACAACCTGGGCCTTTCACCCAGGAAGAAGATTTGGAGGAGCCAGCTTGAGTCAGGTATAGCATTGTTCAACATATTTCTCAAAATTGTGTGTGATTGATGAACAATAAACTAAAACTATGTCCCTTTTTCATACACAGGAACTCCTCAGCCAGGAGGTGGCAGGAGAAAGTGGCAGCCAGGAGGTGGTGGGGGTAAGTGGCAGCCAGGAGGTGGCCAGGCCCTGTAGCCTGACTGAATCCCAGGTCCCTCCCCTCCGCCTTCAACAAAAAAGGCCCAGGAAGGGGAGGAGTGTGGAGGAGTCGGCACTTGGGTTAATTTGTCAGGCTTCTGCGGCCCTCAGAACCCCCCCAGTCTTCTTGAGGCCTATTCCTGCATGGCTGCCAACAAAATTCAGGAAATGGAGGTGAGCCAACGCCTCTTTTGTGAGGAAGTGATATGTATGGCTCTAAATAAGGGGTTGAGGTGCAAACTCACAAGCAAAACCCACCTGTGTGAGTTGGACCATCCTCCTCCTCCTCCACCTCCTGCCACAACTCAGCCTAGAGCCACAGCCTGGAAGCAAGCGTGGAAGGAAACATGTAAGGAAGACAAGAGAGTGATGGCCTGGGTTCAGTCTGGTCTGGCAAAAGACGCAAGCTGTTGTAAGCCCACAGCCTGGGGTCATATATGTCACCTGCTGCTGTTCCTGATCTCTCTGAGTCCTGGACTGGATTGTGCTCCCTATTAAATGGACTCCTCAGGCTCCCAATTTTGACTGTCAAATAGTTGATGTGTGCTCTGGGTACAAAGGCTTTGCCAATTTCATCAGTTTATCCAGCGTTGGCTTCCTCTTTATTTTGTTATGTCTCCTAATAAATGTCTATTTTTTGTCTAAAATCTTTGACTATGTGTTAAAATTAAAAAAGGACTATTTGTTTGTGAGTAGGCAGGTACATTTCAAAAAGACCATGTCAAATTAACAAGGGACACCAACACCAACCAATCTCCTTGAGGTTAAAAAATACAAGATAATAATGGTGTTGTGGTAACTTGACACACAAAACAAAAAAAAATATTATGGCGATCACTAGAAAAAAAAAATAAAAAACAGGAGATCTTGATTTAAAAGAAAAGGAGATTACTATAAACAAAAATTAAAAACATTATTCTGGAGATCTGGCGAAAAAAAAAAAATATTCATGAGATCACAAGAAATAATAAAGAAATCAGTTTGTCAGAAATCTATGTGAATATCAGCTGCAAAACAACTTCATAATGATAGCATTACAAAGAAGAAGAGAATGCGCTGCATTGAAAGATTTCAAAATTTGCAGTGTGATGAATGTGCTATCTCCATTACGAACGCTAGTTTTACCAGACCAAGCGCTTCCGTCTCGTACTAGATTCAGAGCATGCGTGGAATTTTGTGTGTCCGAATTGTGTACACACGCTCGGAATTTCCGACAACAGATTTTGTTGTCAGAAAATTTGAGATCCAGCTCTCAAATTTTTGTTGTCGGAAATTCCACACATGGTCGGGATTTCCGATAACAAGCTCCCATCGAACATTTGTTGTCGGAAAATCCGATTGTGTGTACGCAGCCTTAGAGGAGCCTCTCTTCTCTTTTATACTTGCTATAATCTTTATATATGGACTGTAAACTGAAAGACATATAAATAAATGGTTGTGGAAATATACTATTATATGTATAATAAAGCTCTCGAACATTGTCCACAGCTCCAAAGATTTCACTACCAAAGTAAAAAGAACTTGTACAGCATTTAAGAAGGTCATACAAAGTTTTTTAAATTACTTCTCTGTACTCCTGAAGGTACTTTAAGCCATCATATAGAAGCTTACAGTATAATAGCTCATAACTAAAGAAAAAAAGATGATTTAGACAGCTGCATATCCCGGAAATGTGTTGTATGGGTAGTAGCACTGACTTTTCTGTTTATATCCCGAAAATCACCTTTATTGTATTATTTCGTAAACAACAAACAGGCACAATAAAGATGGAGCTGCACAGAGGGCTAACGCATTTTTTGCTATCTCCAGCGCTTTATCATAGCCATAATGTTGCAGCACCTCTTTTCATCATTACATATGCATACTTGAAGCTAAAAATAAAGTGTGTGGATACTAGTGCTAGTTAACACATTTTAACCACTTGACCTCCGGAAGATTCCCCCCCCCTTCCCCTTCATGACCAGGCCAGGTATTTGATCACCTCTGGGGTTTTTTCACTATAAATGAAAAAAGACCAAAGATTTTGAAAAAAACAACAATATTTTTAAGTGCAAGTATGAGGGTAAATGGCGCTACCTATATAATGAAGGGTGACAGACCCTGTTACCTTGTTAGGTGCTATGTGCCTCTATAGTGACTATTGAATGTGCATACCAATAGTGCAATCCTAATGAATTACCAATGTGCATGTGCTATTGTTGCAAACCTCACTAGGTTGCTAAATAAACTAGATATAAATAAATGTTTAGAAGTGATACAAAAAAACGTGATGCTACAATGACAAAAATACAGGTACATGAAAATAAATAAAAAAGTCAAATAAAAATCAAAGTGTAAGACAAATATAAAATATTAAAAAATAGTTGAAATTATATGAAACAACCCAAAAAATTTAGCGTGCCAAGTCCAAAAAATACATAAAAAAATCAATCCAACCAAAGACTTATGTGATAGTTAAGTGCTTGGTGATGATACAGGAACACAATTTTAAGTGCTCCCCCTCTTGGGTCCCCACTCACCAGCTCCAGTAATTCCTACAGGGGTATCTTGCATAGCATATAGGCTTGATGCACCAATCATGCAGCCAGGCTCCAACTTTTCCAACCGGTATCCAGCTCCTACTGACCTTCCAAGGATATCCCGCAGCTAGATCGAATTGTGTGTGCAAAAGATCATTCTCCAAGCCCAAATCAACCAGCTGTACTCCTCTCCTAATGCTCTCTCCATTATCCAGTATAGGTAAGGTTTTCATGAAAGAAATGAGATATGGGCTCCCAAAGTGTAGTATTTAAATAAGGAAATGCTTTTATTCCAAAGTTAAAACAGTAAAAAAAGGAAGACAAAAAAAGTAAAAATAGGAAAAAAAAAATAAAAACATATGTTCCATACTATGGAAACTCCTCACAAAGTCCCACAACTACAGGAGAAATGACAGCTTCAGACCCATGGTGTGTCTCGCTTGCAGCGTGTGCTCCAGCTGAGTTCCACAGGCTCAATGACAGCTATCACACTGGGAAATGACGTCAGTGCATGACTCCGCTATACACACGTTTTGTTATCAAATGTCTTCTGAGGCAATCTTCACTGCCTCAGAAGACGTTTGATAACGAAACGTGCATAAGGCGGAGTCACACACTGATGTCATTTCCGGGTGTGATAGCGGTCAGTGATGTTTGATAACTTATACTGACAAATTGTGTTACTATGTTGCAAAGAAATTGTTTTGCTTTACGTCTTTAAGGTTGCTTTGCAGTAAAAACAAGAAAGCATAAAAACCTATGTAGTGTATATTAATTTGCTTTTCTAAACAAAATGGCTGTACTCACTTGTAGGAAAAACAATTCATGGCATACCAAATATCACAAAATATGCATGCAATATACAGATGAACAAACTACATTACATTGTCAAAAGTATTGGGACACCTGCCTTTACACGCACATGAACTTTAATGGAATTCCAGTCCTAGTCCATAGTAACAGCTTCAACTCTTTTGGGAAGGCTGTCCATAAGATTTAGGAGTGTGTCTATGGGAATGTTTGTCCATTCTTCCAGAAGCGTATTTGTGAGGTCAGGCACTGATGGTGGACAAGAAGGACTGGCTCACAGTCTCTGTTCTAAATTATCCAAAAGGTGTTCTATCGGGTTGAAGTCAGGACAAGAGTTCAGGCCAGTCAAGTTCCTCCCCCCAAACTCACTCATCCATGTCTTTATGGACCTTGTTTGTGCACTGGTCCAAATCATTTGGTGGAGGGGGTATTATAGTGTGGGGTTGTTTTTCAGGGGTTGAACTTGGCCCCTTAGTTCCAGTGAAGGGAACTCTTAAGCTGTCAGCATACTAAGACATTTTGGACAAATGTATGCTTCCGACTTTGTGGGAACAGTTTGGGGATGGCCCCTTCCTGTTCCAACATGACTACGCACCAGTGCGCAAACAAGGTCCATAAAGACATGGAAGAGTGAGCTTGGGGTAGAGGGACTTGACTGGCCTGCACACAGTCCTGATCTCAACCCAATAGTACACCTTTAGGATGAATTAGAGTGGAGACTGTGAGTCAGGCCTTCTAGTCCAACACAAGACCTCACAAATGTGCTGCTTCTGGAAGAATGGTCAAACATTCCCATGGACACACTCCTAAACCTTGTAGACAGCCTTCCCAGAAGAGTTGAAGCTGTTATAGCTGAAAAGGGTGGGCCAACTGAATATTGAACCCTACAGACTGAGACTGGGATGCCATTAAAGTTCAATGACATCCCAGTCTTTTTTGAGAATATAGTGTATCTATCCTTCCCAGAAAATTAGCATGGATAATGTATGTAAGACGAATACACTAAAAGTTACTTAACTTGGGTTGTAGATTTATTGTCCTCCCCAGGTTACATTCCTATTCATAGTCTTTCTTTATAATGGAGTCACCTTTCAGGATACAGGAATCCTCCAGACTTCTTCTTGCCCCTTGGAGTCCTGCAAAGCTTCTAGTTCCTTTATGTCTCTTTAAGGCCTCTTTCCCCTCCCCCTACTACCTGTAGTATCAATGTCTGTCCTGAGCTCATGAAGCAGCCCAACACGTGCATTAGCATATAAATAGGGGAAGCCTCACTTTTAAAAACAATACATGGTCTTAAATGTGTAATTCCATATTTATGCTATAAAAATCACTAAAATAGCCATAGCAATACATTCCACCTTTTGATTTTTGTAGCATAATATAGGGAAAATTGAAACAGCATTTCTCAGCAGCTCTATAAACCCTTTTCCATAAAAGGGCAAAACACCCCCCCTCCCCCATATTGTACATGGGAGGAAAAAACTCGCTTTTGACCCTCATATGTTCTGGACGATCAGACTGTTTCTGTCTTCTCGACCATAAGGGAAATGCTGAGATAAAAGTCCACTCAAGTTCAGCCATCATCAAGAAATAATCTGCATCTTACTCCTGTTCTCATCTCTTCTTCTAGTCTGCCTCATCTTATCTGGCTTGGTCATCTGCTCGGTCTGTTCCACCTGTCAAAGTTCATTACCTCAAAAGAGTAACAGACAAAGCAGATTATGTGTTCCTTCCAACTGTGCCAAAACACATAGTTCACTGCTCACATTTGTCTATCTGTCAATTTCTGCCTGCAAACCCATTGTAGGGTGCCCATTGTTGCCTTGTAACATTCTTAAAGAAAGGCATAGATTTCTAGAGAAAAAAATACTGCTTCTGTCTCCTTGCTGTCCTGGAAACACTGGTCTGCTGTCATTAAGTTTTCACAGCATGGCACACTCTAGCAATGTGGCCCAGTCTATGACAACAAAAACACCTAATGTGACTGAATTTAGTGTTCCCAGCCACTTGCTTCTAGCACTTAAGTAAAGCTGGTGTAGGAATCCCATCTATTTCCTGTATAGGAACTCCCACCTTAAATAGTTCAGTCCACATTTGTTTTCTACAGATCATAGGCCGGTTTTCCTTTTATCTGATTCATCTTAGGAATCTATATTTGAGTTGATCGGGTTCACAGCTTCCAGCTTGTGGGAAGTATTTGTGGCACATATCCCACTTCTACTTACAGTATTTGGGAATTTGTCCTTTGTTAGGACATAATTAAGCTTGATCATGAGGGCTGCACAACGCTGCACAATGCTCAGTACTCTACTCTCTAAATCCCTTGCCTTGCTTACAGTGCACTCGGTAGCCACAGCAAGCTGCTCTTTCAATACAAGGTAAATACTCTACTTCTATACGCTTACATACTATTACTGCATGTACATTAATAAGAGTTACTTTCTGACTCTGCTCATAACAAATAGAAGCATACTTACCATTACCTCTCCAACAGGCAATTGTCAGGGAATATACCAGCAGTAACCTCACTGCAATTGGGATGCCCTAGACTGATCCAGCTTATACCTGGATATATCTGATGATATTTTTATCCTTGGCATCAATTTATTGCCAACTTCCTGCCGTATTTGGCTGTTTTTGGACTTGCTGGGTGAGATTAATACTACTATAATTATCCAATTCACTTTTTTCCCATTCTTTTCTTTTTCCCTCCCTCCTCAATTATGGCACCTAATCTATATTACTTACCGTATTTATGCTATATATATATATAGATTGTACCATCCAAATCTGGGGACCCTCCTTTTGGACGTCTATTGAGGTTGAGGACAGCACAACCCAATCTATTTATCTTATTATTTTTTCCTTCATCTTTTCTTGATAGAAAATGTAAGTAAAGATCTGGCTATGTCTATTATCATCATTTTTTGACAAGTATATACTGACAAATAGGGATGAGCCGAACACCCCCCTGTACGGTTCGCACTAGAACATGCGAACAGGAAAAAAGTTTGTTCGAACACGCAAACACCGTTAAAGTCTATGTCCCCCAGGGGACATGGATCAATGCAAAAAAAACTTATAAAAACGGCCGTTTTTTCAGGAGCAGTGATTTTAATAATGCTTAAAGTCAAACAATAAAAGTGTAATATCCCTTTAAATTTCATAGCTGGGGGGTGTCTATAGTATGCCTGTAAAGGGGTGCATGTTTCCCGTTTTCAGAACAGTCTGACAGCAAAAGGACATTTCAAAAAAAAAAAGCCATTTAAAACTATTCGCGGCTATTGTATTGCCGGTCCGACAATACACATAAAAATTCATTGATAAAAACGGCATGGGAATTCCCCACAGGGGAACCCCGAACCATAATTAAAAAAAAAAAAATGACGTGGGGGTCCCTCTAAATTCCATACCAGGCTCTTCAGGTCTGGTATGGATATTAAGGGGAACCCCGGCCAAAATTTTAAAAAAATGACGTGGGGGTCCCCCTAAATTCCATACCAGACCCTTCAGGTCTGGTATGGATTTTAAGGGGAACCCCGTGCCAAAAAAACAAAAAAAACGGCGTGGGGTCCCCCCAAAAATCCATACCAGACCCTTATCCGAGCAAGCAACCTGGCAGGCCGCAGGAAAAAAGGGGGGATGAGAGAGTGCCCCCCCTCCTGAGCCGCACCAGGCCACATGCCCTCAACATTGGGAGGGTGCTTTGGGGTAGCCCCCCAAAACACCTTGTCCCCATGTTGATGAGGAGAAGGGCATCATCCCCACAACCCTGGCCAGTGGTTGTGGGGGTCTGCGGGCGGGGGGCTTATCGGAATCTGGAAGCCCCCTTTAACAAGGGGACCCCCAGATCCCGGCCCCCCCGTGTGAAATGGTAAGGGGTACAAAAGTACCCCTACCATTTCACTAAAAAAACTGTCAAAAATGTTAGAAATGACAAGAGTTTTTGACAATTCCATTATTTAAATGCTTCTTCTTTCTTCTATCTTCCTTCATCTTCTTCTTCTGGTTCTTCTGGCTCTTCTGGTTCTTCCTCCGGCATTCTCGTCCAGCATCTCCTCCGCGGCATCTTCTATCTTCTTCTCCTCGGGCCTCTCTGCACCCATGGCATGGGGGAGGCTCCCGCTCTTCTCTTCATTTTCTTCTCTTCTTCTTCTTCTCTGCTTCATCTTCTTCTCTTCTTCATTTTCTTCTCCGGGCCGCTCCGCATCCATGCTGACATGGAGGGAGGCTCCCGCTGTGTGACGGCATCTCCTTGTCTGATGGTTATTAAATAACAGGGGTGGGGCCACCCGGTGACCCCGCACCCTCTGACGCACGGTGGCTTGACGGGACTTCCCTGTGACGTCACTGGGAATGCCACAGGGAAACCCGTCATGTCCTGTGTGCCATTATTTAAGAACCATCAGAAGAGGAGACGCCATCACACAGCGGGAACCTCCCTCCATGCCAGCATGGATGCGGAGCGGCCCGGAGAAGAAGATGAAGAAGAGAAGAAGAGAAGAAAAGAAGAAGATGAAGAAGAAGATGAAGAAGAGAAGAAGATGAAGAGAAGAGCGAGAGCCTCCCCCCATGCCATGGGTGCGGAGAGGCCCGAGGAGAAGAAAATAGAAGACGCTGCGGAGGAGATGCTGGGCGAGAAAGCCGGAGGAAGATCCAGAAGAGCCAGAAGAAGAAGAAGATGAAGGAAGATAGAAGAAAGAAGAAGCATTTAAATAAAGGAATTGTCAAAAACTGTCTCTTGTCATTTTTAACATTTTTGACAGTTTTTTAGTGAAATGGTAGGCCCTTACCATTTCACACAGGGGGGGCCGGGATCTGGGGCTCCCCTTGTTAAAGGGGGCTTCCAGATTCCGATAAGCCCCCTGCCCGCAGACCCCCACAACCACCGGCCAGGGTTGTGGGGATGAGGCCCTTGTCCTCATCAACATGGGGACAAGGTGTTTTAGGGGGCTACCCCAAAGCACCCTCCCAATGTTGAGGGCATGTGGCCTGGTTCGGTTCGGGGGGCGCGCTCTCTCATACCCCCCTCTTTTCCTGTGTCCTGCCAGGTTGCGTGCTCGGATAAGGGTCTGGTATGGATTTTTGGGGGGACCCCACGCCGTTTTTTTTTTTTTTTTGGCACGGGGTTCCCCTTAAAATCCATACCAGACCTGAAGGATCTGGTATGGAATCTAGGGGGACCCCCACGTCATTTTTTTTTATTTTGGCCAGGGTTCCCCTTAATATCCATACCAGACCTGAAGGGCCTGGTATGAATTTAGGGGGACCCCCATGTCATTTTTTTTTTTAATTTTGGTTCGGGGTTCCCCTGTGAGGAATTCCCATGTCGTTTTTATCAACGAACTTCTATGTGTATTGTCGGACCTGCAATGCAATAGCCGCAAGTAGTTTTAAATGGCTTTTTTCCTTTGAAATGTCATTTTGCTGTCAGACTGTTCTAAACACGGGAAACATGCGCCCCTTTGCAGGCATACTATAGACACCCCCCAGCTACGAAATTTAAAGGAATATTACACTTTTATTGTTTGACTTTAAGCATTATTAAAATCACTGCTCCTGAAAAAACGTACGTTTTTAAAAGTTTTTTTTGCAGCATTGATCTATGTCCCCTGGGGCAGGACCCAGGTCCCCAAACACTTTTTATGACAATAACTTGCATATAAGCCTTTAAAATTAGCACTTTTGATTTCTCCCATAAACTTTTAAAGGGTGTTCCGCGGCATTCGAATTTGCCGCGAACACCCCAAATGGTTCGCTGTTCAGCGAACTTGCGAACAGCCAATGTTCGAGTCGAACATGAGTTCGACTCGAACTCGAAGCTCATCCCTACTGACAAACCGATTTTTATCAGTTTTAGCCACTAAATACATATCTGTCCCCACGTTGTATACTCTAGTTCCTTCCCCCTCACAATTTTTCCCTCCAAACCCCCCCTCTCTCCCTTCCCCCTTCTTCTTCCCAATCTCCTCCTTCTTCCCCCTTTTTTCTCCTTTCTTCTTTTTGTCCTTTTCCTC
Organism: Aquarana catesbeiana; assembly: GCF_042186555.1. Classification (NCBI taxonomy): domain Eukaryota; kingdom Metazoa; phylum Chordata; class Amphibia; order Anura; family Ranidae; genus Aquarana; species Aquarana catesbeiana. Next base: position 638,416,985 of record NC_133324.1, read on the forward strand.
TTTTCTTTTCCCTCTTCTCTATGTATTTGTCTTTCCGCATACTCTCCTTTTCTATCAATTTTCTTTCTATACCTTTGCCTACCACCAGAGGTTTGGAGCCACAGCACAGAGACAGTTCTCAATTCTGGCACTTCGCAGGGCTGGTGACATTATATGTTACATATAAATATTTGTTATATAAATCTTTTCCTTTTGTTTTAATGTAGAGTGCAATGTACTTATGTTTATTTTTCCATTCATAGAATATGCCAAAGCTCCTGAGGAAGCGTTACTGAATGCGTAACATGTAGAGCAACTTGAGCGATTTTTTACACTGTCTTCTTTGAAACCTGTTATGACTGAAACAAGTAAAATGATTGAATACGCTGTTTAAAGATATACTCATTATGTAGATAGTGTATGCAAATAGCTCTCAGGTATAAAAACTTTGTGAATCTATGTAAGTCATTGTACATTTTTTAACAAATTTTGTAATAAATATCGTTATTCTCTTTTGTGTTATGCCTATAAAGTCCATCATTCCAACCACCCTCTAATGCTCTTTCAATAGGTCTCATTCTACCTCTGCCTTTTTCCTCATTTCAGATTATGTATGTAGAGAATTAAGGAAGCGCCAACCAAACACAGCAACTGCCCGCATCTCACCCTTACCGAACCCAGAAACTTACTAATTTCTGAGGAAAAATCTTAAACTCTATTGCCCAAGCTCTGTTCAAAGGAGAAGCATCCCTAGCAAGGTCCTTTGCAACAGACATCCATTAGCTGTTCCTGGTACAGATTGCACACCTCCTCCTGGACACCAGAAACCCCGGCAGCCTTGCTTTTACTAAACAGTGTATACAACATTTCTCTTAGCACAAACAACAGAAAACACCAAACAAAACAAGTCTGCTTCAACTGAACTTCAGCAAAAATTCCAGACGAGCCACCGATTGTTTTTCTTTGCATCTTTTAAGGTTACTTTGCTGTTAAAGCAAGGAAAAATAAAAACTTTTGCAGTGTATATCAATTTACACTACTAGACAAAAAAATCAGTACTAACTTATAGGAAATACAATTCATGGCACACAATGTATCACAAACTATGCATACAGTATACACATATATAAGCTGTCTATCCTTCCCAGCAAATTAGCATGGATAATGTATACAATAGGGATACACTAAGTGTCGCTTAGCTTGAATTGTAGATGTAGTGTCATACCCAGGGAGTGTTGCTATTTTAAGTCTTTCTTAATGATGGAATCATCTTTCAGGATCCAGGAATCTTTCAGATTGCTTCTTGAAGCCCTGCAAACTTTCTTGTTTTTTTGTGTCCTCTTTTCCTTCCCCCTACTTCCTGGAGCATCACTTCCTGTCCTAAACTCATGAACCAGCCCAACACTTTCATTAGCCATGAATAGGGGAAGCATAGCTTTTAAAAACAATGCATGGTTTTTAAAAAGCATTGCATATGTATGCTAGTAAAACCACTAAAATAGCAATAGCAACACAGAAATACAAAAGTCTTTTCTGGCAGCAGTACATAATACTCTCAAAATGTTAATTACCATATCCTATTTTCAGATAATCTCAATGTCAATGACTAAGTCAATGACACAAAATCATTAGTCAATCATCAATCAGTTTGGGAATGGATCCTTGCTGCATATGCGTGTATTTGGAAAGATTCTGGCATATCACGTTTAGGCTACTTACTAGCACTACCAACCATCTCTTTAAAGAAAACTATCTGACATTTTCTTTTAAATAGTTTTTATTAAAGCTTAAACAGAGACATGTACAATTTATTGTCATCATACATAAAGAGAATATAGATGAAGCAAAATAATGTTACAAAATCCAGTAGTTATAGAATTAACATCCATCTGTTTTGCATAGTATTAGCTCGACAATCAATTATTATTATTATTGTCTTTTAAACAAAAATTGTATAGAAGTTTTATACAACAAGAATAGCAGTAATAACAAAGCACCAATCATATATAGGCAATTGGCTGCTGATCTACACCTCAAGAAATCTCACTACCTATACTCAAGGAACAACTTCAGGAAACATAAGGGACCATGTGTTTCTTTTGGCGTGAAATGTCTAAATAGTTTGGGTAGTGTGTGCAAAGTGTAAAAGAGTTTAAAATCCGCACTCGTGTAAATAAGGAAAAATAGCATCCACTTAAAAAACCGTGATACCAGTTGATAAATAATAAAGAGAAAATAAGCAGCGCTCCAAATAATGCAACAATATATAACACTCAGTTGTACAAAAAAACAATAAAAAAAGTGTTCATGTGCAAAAATAGAACTCAATCTTAACAATGTAACACCAAAAAATCATAAACAGTCCATAAGTGCAAAACAATCAAATAAAGGAATTAACCATGCAGAGTCAAAGTATCCATCACCAGCAACACCCTCACACTCTTACCAGATGTCCAAGGTCACAAATTATAATGGTCAAACAAGCAGCAAGAAGTTTATCCAGGAGGGTAACCATCACATGGATCACAGATTGTATAGAGGAGACTCACAATAAAAAACAAGGAAAACTCCCATAGTGAAGCCAATCGTGATGTAAAAGAGTTTAATTTAAGCACTTCAATACCAGGCACATTCGTCTCTTCCCGCCCAGGACAATTTTCAGCTTTAAGCGCTGTCGCAGTTTGAATGACAATTGCGCAGTCATGCTACACTGTATCCAAACAATTTTTTTATCATTGTGTTCCCACAAATAGAGCTTTCTTTTGGTGGTTTTGATCACCTCTGTGGTTTTTATTTTTTGCTAAACAAACTAAAAAAGACCAACATTTTTGAAAAAATAAAGTTTTTCTTTGTTTCTGGTATAAAATTTTGTTTCCTCCTTCACTGATGGGCACTGATGAGGCAGCACTGATGGGTTGGCACTGATAAAGTGGCACTGATGGGCACTGATGAGGAGGCACTGATATATAGAATTGATGGGCACTGATAGGCAGCACTGATGGGCACTGACAGGCGGATGTGATGGGCACTGACAGGCGGCTGTGATGGGCACTGACTGGCAGCTGTGATGGGCACTGACTGGCGGCTGTGATGGGCACTGATAGCACTGATTGACACTGACAGGTGGCACTGATGGGCAGCACTGATGATGAGGTACTGATGAGGTACTGACAGGTTTTACTGCTGGTAATGATTGGCAGTGTGATGGGCACTGACTGGCACTTTGGTGGGTACTAATTGTCACTGATCTGGGCACTGTCATGTTTTTTTTTATGGGGCACTGACTGGCAGCTTATGGGCACTGACTGGTAGCACATCTGATAGGGCTGTGCTGATTATCCTGCTGGACATCATATGACGCCCAGTCAGGATTACTGAACCACTTCCTCACCGTCATTCTGCTATAGGCTGGAAGTGGTTAAAAATAGCTATGATTACCTTCATACAAAACATAAACAGCATTTATTTTGTATAATAAAAGAGAAGCAGACAGTCGGCTTTGAACACTACCGGTGGTTAGAGGTCCGGCGTGCGTGATGTCGTCACTGGTAGGCCACTCCCTGATGCATCTCATCATCAACAAGACGTCTTCGGAGGATGGGCTGAGTGATGAACATCACGCATTGAGGAGAATATATAGTGCCTATGCCTGCTCTGAAACAAATGAACATTAATTACAAGTGAGCGCACCTAAAACATACAAGGTGCACCCAGCTGAAAGGCTAATGAAAGCCCTTCCAAAAGATAAAAAAATACATAAATACAACAGCGGCATCTTATGGAGAAGAAATGGAACTACTCATATAAAGCCGGCAACCTGCTATACCTAAAAAATGCCAAATAATACAAAAAATGTATTATAAATAGGGATGGGCTGAACGGACCCCTGTTTGGTTCAGACCAGAACTTCCGAACACCACGAACATTCGGACCCGAACACCGAACCCCATTAAAGTCAATTGCTAGTAATTAGGCATACAATGGTTATAGGGCTCTGGGTCCTGCCCTGGGGCACATGGATCAATAAAAAAAAGTTTGTGAAAAATGTCATTTTTAATTGAGCAGTGATTTTTTGATTTTTAAAATGAAAGCCTAAAAATTAAAAATTCCTTCCAGTATAGTGCCAGGGGGGTCCCCTTAGTCTAACTGTAAAGTGGCAGATCTGTACCATGTCTAGAACCTGCTGCAGCAATAACTGAATTTATAAAGCCAAAAAAACGACATTTTTCCTGCAAGCTGCCTTTATTTTTCCCAGCAACAGCTGGGGAGCCAGTGTGTATGATGAGGCCACAATGTAGTGCACTGGGAACAAGATTAGAGATTCATTCTGATGTCACTTTGACTTTGGATAGAAGTAACGGGTGCGTTAAAATTGGTCTTTGGGTGTCTGTGGTGCCTTCCCACCTTAACCCTATAGAGATAATCTTGATGAAAGCAAGAATGTGGGTGGCAGGGACTGTATTTTTTTTTTCCGCTGCAGAAGATGCGGCAGACAAATTTGCCGGCTACAGTCTACAGCTGGTGGTGTGCTGCTGGTAGATGATCTGCTAGGACCTTGGACACCCTGTGCTATACCATCATCCCTGTCAGTGGAGGCTGATGAAAGGTAATGACTCTGTATTGCAGGGGCAGACTGAAGTGGGTAAGGAGGAGGAGGGACAGATTTGTGCCCCTTTTGTGTGGCTTTTAGGTGCTCTTGCCAACGGGCTGAGTGATTGGACGGTAAATGCCTTGTTAGGCACGTGGTACCCAAATGGTTATTTTTTTTGCCACGTTTGATGTGCCGGTGACACAGTTTGCAGATAGCAACAGTGCGATCTGCTGCAGATGTGCTGAAAAAGGCCAGACAGCTAAGCTGTGGGGAGTGGGCCGGGAGATAACAGCTGCAGAATGTGATGGAATAGGGTGGCTGCTCTCTACTCTTTCTTGATGCCAACCTCCTTGGGGTTGTGCTGCCTCACCTTCAGTTTCCTCCTCTGCTCTATCTGGCACCCAGGCACCAAGTCACATCAGTAACCTCATCATCATCATCATCATCATCTCCATCTCCTCCAACTTCATCATTACCACTGGAGACAACTTGGCAATACACTGTGGCTTGGGTAACATGAATGCCAATTTATCTTCCAGTGTTCCTCCCTCTCTCTAGGCTCATGTTCCTGTCATCCTCAACCTAAAAACCAGCATCTGAATCCAGTAATGGCTGGGCATCATCAAGGCGCAAGTGGCTGATGCTGTGGTCAAATAACTCAGCTGACTCCTCAATGGCTGATGTTAGGGCTATGACAGGAATAGATGCGGACAAGGAGGCAGGTTTATCCACTCTGGCAACTACAGGGAACTGCACAGTTGTCTCTGCTTGTGTGACAGAGGATGAGGAGGATGAGGAAGGTTTAGTAAGCCAGTCCACCACCTCCTCTGCATGCTGTGGCTGGATAGCATGGGCAAACTCACTAAACAGAGGAAATGATGCCCTGCCTGAGGACTGACCACCATGTCCACCTTTGCCTTTGGACACATTTGTTGCTGGCCCCCTTACAGTGCCTCTCCTTGTTGTTCTCCTAGACATTATTGGGAGGGAGGGGGCGGTGCTTATAAGCAAATATAAAGGAGAAGTTGAAATCTGTACTTAGATACGATATGGCGTGAAATTTGCAGTAATGCACGCAATACAATATGGCGATAAACTGGCAGTAACGCACGCAAAACTATATGGCTTAAACTGGCAGTAACGCGCGCAAAACTATATGGCGTTAAACTGGCAGTAACGCACACATAACTATATGGCGTTAAACTGGCAGTAACGCACCCAAAACTATATGGCATTAAACTGGCAGTAACGCACACAATACAATATGGCGTTAAACTGGCAGTAACGCACGCAAAACCATATGGCGTTAAACTGGCAGTAATGCACGCAAAACCATATCGCGTTAAACTGGCAGTAATGGACGCAATACAATATGGCGTTAAACTGACAGGAACGCAATCAAATAGACGGTGTTCAACCATCACTACACTGAAGCTATCTGAGCTGTCCCTACTCTAGCTATATACTAATGTCGAGATTACTGACACAGTCTCACTACACTACACTAAAACTATCTGCGCTATCCCTAGTCTAGCTGCACACTATGAAAAGCTGAATGATGGTCCTCCTCACCACACTCACACTAGCCCTAGACTGACACTAAACTAATATTCTACACTGACAATTGAAGCAAAATAGCACAGTATAGCACACTAATAGCACTGAACAGAGCCCTGTTCTATCTCTCAACACACCAAAATCACGCTGAAAATGGCTGCCATTGAAAGAATACTTTTATACTGTGGGGCAGGAATGAGCCATGATTGGATAAAGTCATGATGACAGTGTCCAATCATAACTCTGACAGTGCTCTGTGCCCTGATTGGCTGAAGCTTTCACTGCTTCAGCCAATTAGGGCTTGAAATGCACTGTTCAAGGCCACAATGTATTGTGGTCGGTTCGGGGGGGGGGCGAACAAATGGTCAAACGTCCCGTTTGTTTGGCTGTTCTCCAAACGTCCGAACAACGAAAGTTGGGCCCGAACCTCCATCCCTAATCATAAATATAGTATGAACACAGACAGATTTAAAAAAAATGTCTTTGGTGTACCTGACATACACATTCAATAAAAAACACATAATCCCCAAAACAAAGGAAAATTGGAGAGGACAAAATCAAAAACAAAAAACTAATGAACATAGAAATGGAAAAAAATACCCGTTTAAGTAAGGAAAATCTAGCCTCTTGAAGAGTGGAGCAAAGTATCATTATTAATATTTACCAATTGTTAATAAAACAAATTATGTCCCACTCGACAATTAAGCCGAATGGGACATACGATTTTAAAGAGTAAATCCACTGGGTCTCAAGACTTTAAATTTCCCTTTTAGAGGAGCTGCCTCTCCAATGGGGTAAAAAATGGTCAATAGCCAGGAAAGTAGTATCATTGGGATAGGACACCTGTCATAGTGCTTAGAGACACCATGACCAGAAAAACCAGTCCTGATATTTTGAATGTGTTCTTTTAGTCTGGTCTGTATTTTCCTTCCAGTTCTCCCTATATATTTCTGCACGCATGGGCAAACAATCATGTACACTACACACTTGGTGTTACATGTCATAAGGGCGTCAATATTATATTCCCTTTTAGTTTGATTAGACATAAAGGAGGTCATTTTTCTGCCCTTAAAATGATTAATCCTACAAACTTCACAGTTTTTACATAGATACTGTAGAAGCCTTTACAATTCTGTAGAAGATGTAGTCTTTTAACTACAATAACAATATTAGGAATCACAATATTGCAAAGAGACGGAGCCCCCCTGAATAGTGTGTGCAAAGTACTTTTCATATATAAATTGTCATTGTGCTCTATGGTTTACTTCAGAAACATTTGGAGTATTGGTTGTTTTCAGACTAGAAGTAAGAGTAAAATGTGCCGCAATTAAAATATGTGTAATATTCTGAAATTGCAGTGGTAATATATGTAGCAATAACTCTCGGCGGAGCTGCTGGTTTAAGCGGGCTTGTTACCTTCACTCTCGACACCCCTGCTTCACCGCCACCGGGTCTAGGGTTCCGTTGAGTTTACCTCTGGACGATAAACGCACCAACACTTGAGTATGTTTTCAATGCTTTATTGAACTAAGTAACAAAGGAAGTAGCAGGAAAGAGGCAGGAGGGGAGCTACAGGGAAGCTCAAATACCTTTCTTTAGGATTCTTGAGAACGTCCTTTAAAGTTGAATATTGTAATCGGATGCGATCCCCTTGTGGGACACAATCTTTGCTCGTCTGGATAGGCCTCTCTCACTTGCCTAGCAGCCAGTACGTAGCATGAACAAAAGTCTCTGCCGCAGACTTGCTTGAAATAAATCCGTACAATCCTCTGCCACAGGATGTATTAAGCTTTGCGGTGAATGTCAGACACAGTACTTGGACCTCTAAGCCAACCCGACAGTACTATACTGTAAAACTACTTTAGGATATGTCCTCCAACCGAGTCACCAGGCCCCTCTCCAGACCAGCACTCTGCGTGATCCTTCCATGACGGGTCCTCCCCTGGGATCTTCTCGGTTGTCCAGCTTCTTCACTCTGGATAGACAGCTCAGGACCATTCCTCGGCTGCTGTGGTAGACCCCAGACATGCTTCTGGGCCCACCCACGCGCCGCAGTGGTGCTGGCCTCCGGAACGGAGGACCACGAGGTAGCACTCTAACGCATAGCTGTCGGCCAGGAGGGCCAGCAGGTGCCTGTAAAACGAACCCCAAAACATGGCGTCTGTCCCATAAATACCCTCTCCCAGAATGCAACTCAGAGGACCACCTCCACCGAGTTGTCTCCGGGACAGAGGAGCACCCATATGCTTCGATACGTTGCCTTTCCAACACTAGCCAGTGGAAACAGTGACACCCACCGGCTCAGTGTGGAACCATATACAACGTCAGCCAAGCTGGAACAGAGGCAAATCTAACTCCCCTAACGAGCAATTTATTAAATTTACCTATCAGTTGGTAGATCATAAAGCTACCAGCGCTACATACTCCCCCCCTACAATAGACGTTGTCCCCAACGTCTGTCCAAAAATAATGGTAATAACTCCCAAGCCTGGGAGTAGGTATTTGAGCTTAAAACTTGGATAGATAGAGAAGAAGGAAAGACAGTGGAAAGACATTATGAGATTAACATCTATAAAACAATATGTTCACGTCCGTAAACAAAGCCATCCTATGACTGTATACAACCTCACTATCTATCTAACTGAAAAGCCTCACAGCTTGATAGGAGATCAAATGGTTCCTGAAAAGGAAAACATGTTAAACACACACATATATACTGTACAACTTCAGGAGCAAACCCTCATTTAAAAATGAGACTCTCTTCCCATAATCTATTATCAAAAATAATCTTTAGGAGTCCATCCCTGTATACATTTTTTTTTTTTACATGAAAGAAATCCGCCTAGCAAAAAGAAGTCCTTGGATTCAAAACACTGAGATGAATATCCAGACCTTGACCACGAAGATCTCTTTATACTTACACTAACTAACTAACTTCAAAGTTCTGTTGTCCACAGTTACCAATAAAATCGGGGATCTGGCAAGGTCAGTGTCTTTCCCAGTTTATCCACTGTGGTAATAAAATATACAGCGTCATCTTTTCCGGGCCTGCAGATGACCACTTTGTCAGCATAGATGTGCCAACCGAAGTTCCAGTGCATAAAACATCCACTAAAACGTTCATCCATTTTAATAGAACATCCAGTCTTTCGGAAAGGCTTAGGCACAGACAAGTAGTGCCAAACAGCTTCACTGTACCAAAGTTCCCGGTTAACTTCAATCACTTGCATTACATCCTGAGGGACATAGGGGAACTCCAAGCCATACTCTGTAGCTACACGCGTGTTTAACATTCTCTGCAAATGTGCAAGCTTGGGCAAAGATCTGTTCTTTCCCATGCCGGGAGGCACACAGGAATCCAATGATTTGCTCACCATAGACCCAGCCAGTGTCTGTAGTGAATTAACAACTTTCGACAAAGTCTCATTTACAGTGCTGTGTGGCTCCACACAGGGTGATGTCTTCCCAGAACTCAGGGCTGTCCATTCAGGGAAAGTCATAGCAGAGGCAACATCCTCGCCTTGTGACCATAACAGTTCTTGTGACATAGTCTCAAACAAGTCATCATCACCGGAAAGATCCAACATGGATTCTATTTCCGAATCTCCCAACTCTTCCGCTGGCAGATATTTATTTACAGTCCCAGATACATTTCCCATCAGCTGCTTACCCATTCCTGTCGTGGACTTTTCTGGATCCGGTTTGGGTAACCTCGGGGGTAGGCCTCGGCCACAGCCACGGGAAGCCTTCACATATCCTACCTTCCTCTGTACAGGTATAACAGAGACAGGCGTGGTAGACTCAGAATTCAAAGCAATGTCCACTGATGAGACGGCAACAGCAGTGTCTCTCTCCGGAACATTCTCGGCAACAACAGGCAAAGTGATGGCCTGCCGCTCTCTCTCCGTAGTAATAGCAGCTTCTACTGTGGCGATACCTGTTGCCCAATCCATCCGATAAGCACGGGGCGACATGGTAGGTTGCTCCACCACAAACAAATACTCTCCACATTGTGGACATCGGCCAAATGGACGGAGATGTACGGCCAGTCCTTCACATTTATGGCAAATCATGCCCAGTCTCTCAATACCTACTGAGGTATACAGAACGAACCTCCCCTGTGGTTTCAGATGAACACCGGTATCTGTAAGCAGGGTTCCGGTCAGCACAGTATTCAACACAGTGCTTGCAGGGAACATTCCTGGTCCCATAATTGGCTGTATTACTGAAAAAGACATGGCCACACTCTGATCTTCTCAGCACGATCACGAGGCCTCTCTTCTTCTCTGGCACCAAACACATACACGTGTCCCATGCGATATTAAGTAGTGTAGAATCCTCCCACTTGTTCTTCTGATCACATAGCTCCCGGCTTTTACTGGCGCCCACTGCCTACGCACTCAGAAATAAAGTCCTGCAACTTTTAACCTCTTCTCTTCCTGAAAAAATGACAAAATCCAGCTCTCACCGTAAACTCCCGGTGAAACACCTCTCTGGGTTGCAAGAATTGATGGTCAACAAATCCCGGATGATGCCCCCACATGTAGCAATAACTCTCGGCAGAGTTGCTAGTTTAAGCGGGCTTGTTACCTTCACTCTCAACACCCCTGCTTCACCGGCACCGGGTCTAGGGTTCCGTTGAGTTTACCTCTGGACGATAAACGCACCAACACTTGAGTACGTTTTCAATGCTTTATTGAACTAAGTAACAAAGGAAGTAGCAGGAAAGAGGCAGGAGGGAAGCTACAGGGAAGCTCAAATACCTTTCTTTAGGATTCTTGAGAACGTCCTTTAAAGTTGAATATTATAATTGGATGCGATCCCCTTGTGGGACACAATCTTTCCTCGTCTGAATAGGCCTCTCTCACTTGCCTAGCAGCCAGTACGTAGCATGAACAAAAGTCTCTGCCGCAGACTTGCTTGAAATAAATCCATACAATCCTCTGCCACAGGATGTATTAAGCTTTGCAGTGAATGTCAGACACAGTACTTGGACCTCTAAGCCAACCCGGCAGTACTATGCTGTAAAACTACTTTAGGATACGTCCTCCAACCGAGTCACCAGGCCCCTCTCCAGACCAGCACTCTGCGTGATCCTCCATGAAGGGTCCTCCCCTGGGATCTTCTCGGTTGTCCAGCTTTTTCACTCTGGATAGACAGCTCAGGACCATTCCTCGGCTGATGTGGTAGACCCCAGACATGCTTCTGGGCCCACCCATGCACCGCAGCGGCGCGGGCCTCTGGAACGGAGGACCACGAGGTAGCACTCTAAGGCATACCTGTCGGCCAGGAGGGCCAGCAGGTGCCTGTAAAACGAACCCCAAAACATGGCGTCTGTCCCATAAATACCCTCTCCCAGAATGCAACTCGGAGGACCACCTCCACTGAGTTGTCTCCGGGACAGAGGAGCACCCATACGCTTCGACACGTTGCCTTTCCAACACTAGCCAGTGGTAACAGCGACACCCACCGGCTCAGTGTGGAACCACATGCAACATCAGCCAAGCTGGAACAGAGGCAAATCTAACTTCCCTAACGAGCAATTTACTAAATTTACCTATCAGTTGGTAGATCATAAATCTACCAGCGCTACATATAATAATTGAAAGGTTGATGATAGCCAGATGGGGAGATGGAGTAATAATGATGTCAGTAACTGAGGAGATAAGGGAGAATACAGAGTTACAAAAACCTTGAAGACACTTACACTCCCATAGGATATGAATTAAATGGCCTTTAAAGTCACACTTTCTCCAACAAAAAGCAGATGACTTTGGGTAGAGCTGAGAGTCTAAAGGGGATAAGGTAGCTTTTATGTTAGAGTTTCAAAGTTAATTCCTAATGGTTAACACAGTGGGCGTATTTAAGTCCTGATTGAATAACATGTTGCCACTCTGACAAAGAGAAGGTGATTCCCAAATACCATTCCCAATTTAGCATACTCAAGGCCTTGGTGATTTTCCCTCTATGTTGTAGGGCAGTATAGAACCAAGATATACCTTTAGGCCACAAATGCCCTGTGGTTAAATACCCCCAGATATCTGTGTTTACACTGTATTTGGAAATTTAGAGTGGATGTGGCATAGTTGGTTAAACATATAGGACATATCCGAGAAATATCTTGAAAGGATATCCATATAATTTGAAAAGTTTGTTGGAGCCATGTGGCTACCTTAGATAAGGGTATCAAAAATGTGTATGTTTGTAGTGAAATTTCCTTATGAGTTATAAAAGGCTCTGCAATGGCAGTGGTAGTTAAGACTGTCCAAGCCTGTAAAGTGGCATCTATAGAAGGAAAAGGTGGATAGTGCATAGCCTATTGTGCAAGTTTGGCTAACAATAGTGAAGGTAGATCCCTATTCTGGGCCACTGCTTTCTCAATAGTTACCCACAGTTTATCGGTATTCTGGTCGAACCAGGCTTTCATTTGATCTAAAACAATTTATAAGTTCTGGTAGTAGCATTTTTAAGGCTGCCACTCATCCCATCCAAGTAAGTCCATATTTCATTATGTGAGTTAAGTCTTCTTTAATTGTAGATATTAAATTATGATAATTGGACTTGTAAGTGGCTGAGGTAGGAAAAGCTAAGATTATCCCTAAGTATTGTAAAATTTTAGATTGCCATTGGTATGGAAATTGCTGCTGCAAGCTTTTAAAAGCAGAAGCAGCAACCCACATTGTCAGTATGGATGACATAGCTACATTAAGTTTATAATAAGAAAAAAAACACAACTGGGTTAGTTAGAGTAAGGACTACATAATCAGAAAATAAGCAGACTTTGTGTGTATAATCTGCCACTTTTTACCATACTGTTTATGTGTGGGTCAGAACGAATAGCCTATGCAAGGGGTTCCATTACTAAACACAATATAAAAGGTGACAGGTGGCAACCCTGGTGGGTTCTATTAGTAATGTAAAATTTGTTGGACATAGCGTTGGAAGTATACACACAAGCAGAAGGTTTTGTATACAGTACTGAGATAGCTAAGTGAATAAAGCCCAGAGATCCAAATTTGTTTACTGTTGCCCTAAGATATCCTCAGTGCACTCTATCAAAGGCTTTTTCAGCATCTAGGGTAAGGAACACTGAAGGCAATCTTAAACAATTTTAAGGAGATTGAACATGCGATGAGTACCCTCAGGGGCCTGTCTACTCTTAACAAATCCAACCTGATCCAATTTTACAAAAACAAGAGTTACATTAGCTAACCGGTTTCCAAAACCTTTGCATATATCTTTAAACTCATATTTAAAAGTGAAATGGGCCTAAAGTTCTGTGGTCTAGTCGCTTCCTTCTACTTTAATATAGAGTAACTATAATGGCATGGAGCAGTGGTTCTCAACCCTGTTCTCGAGTACCCCCAACAGGCCATGGTTGCAGGTTTTCCTTTATCTTGGACAGGTGCTTTATATCAGAGCCAATGGTTTGGTATTTTAGACAGTTACTTGAGGACAGGGTTGAGAACCACTGGCCTGGAGCATGCCCTCTGGAAAAAAGGCAGAAACAGCGGCTGAGTTGATTAGATTATTTAAATGAGGAAGTAGAACGTCTTTAAATGCCTTATGCCGCATACACACGAGCGGACTTTACGACAGACTTGGTCCAGCGTACTGGGTTTCGTCGGACAATTCAATCGTGTGTGGGCTCCAGCGGACTTTGTTTGCTTAAAAGTTGGACGGACTTAGATTTGCAACATGTTTTAAATCTATCCGACGGACTCTTCTTTCTACCGGAAAAACCGGTCGTCTGTGTGCTAGTCCGACGAACTCAAACTGACGCATGCTCTGAAGCAATTACAAGACGGAAGCGCTCGGTCTGGTAAAACTAGCCTTCCTATTAAAGCTAGCACATTCCTCTTCTGTGATCTTTTAATACAGCATTTTTTTTCCTTTATATTGCAAGAGGAATGAAGTTGTTTGGTTGCTTTTTATTCACACAGAGTTCTCACAAAGTACTTTCTTCATGATTTATCCTCATGCCATGACTAATATGATATTTTTTCAAAGCCAGATCTCCATAAATAAAGTATTAAATTAGATTTTATTTCTATTTTACAATGTGTGCTAAATTATAACAACATTTTTTTTTTTAATTTATTTTTGTAGTTTCAAGTTACCACAATAACCTTAATATTTTGTGTTGTTTTAATGAACCTTAATGAGGTTGGTGTCCCTTGTTAATTAGACATAGGGGGGTTTATTTTCCAAAGGCAAATTCATTTTTCACTACAAGTGCAAATTCTACTTGGAATTGCACAGAAAGAGCATTTTGAAGTGCCTTCGCTGTGGATCAGAGGGGCACATGCAAGGAACCCAAAAAAAATAAAACCTTTTTCTTGCACATGATTGTATGATAAAATCAGCAGAGCTTCCCCTAATTTCAGCTCTTCCCCTCAGATTTTCAGCCACTGCACTTCCAACAAGTGCACTTGCAGTGCAATTTCTAAAGTGCACTTTTCATTAGTACTCTGCACTTGATTTTAGAAATGATTTTGCCTTTTGGACAAAACACACATAGGGGTTGATTTACTAAAGGTAAAAAGACTGTGCACTTTGCAAAGTGCAGTTGCCCTCTGCAAGAGCAGTTGCTCCAGAGCTTAGTAAATGAGCAGAAGCTCTGCTGACTTCCATCATCCAATCATGTGCAAGCAAAAATGCTGATTTTTGAATTTTCCTTGCACAGGAGTGGGTACTCTTTGCAAAGTCAAGCCTTACCTCATTTCCTAAGCTCTGGAGCAATTGCACTTGCAGAGGGCAACTGCCCTCTGCAAAGTGCACAGTCTATTTGCTTTTATTAAATCAACCCCATAGTATTTTTGACCTGTACCTGCCTACTCCCAAACAAAATGTCGTTTTGGACTCAAAACACATAGTCAATAATGTAAGGTATCTAAAAAATCCATTTATTTGGATTAAACAAAAATTAGGAAGGCAACACTGGAGACACTTTTAGAATCTGTGAAGTCTTTCATCCCCCAGGACACACATCAAGTTTTGGGACAAGAAAATTGGTATCTTGCGACTAGGGAGCACAGTCAGACCAGACAGAAACCAGGCAATCACTTTCGAGTCTTCCGTGGAGCCTTCCCTGCACGCTTCTCTGCAGCCTTCCCTCCACGCTTCACTGCAGCCTTCCTCGGAGGCTGGGCTTCTGGTGGTGTACTTGAGGCAGGAGGAGGAGGAGGAGGAGGAGTGGCTTCATCTGCTAGATAGGTTGTAGCAGTAAGCTCCCCTCTCAAGTCCTTCTGATAGGCCTGAAAAATTAAACCCTCACAGAGGAGGCGTTGCCCCTTTTCCAATTCCAGTAATCTGGTGGCCATATATGTCCCATACGCCTCCTCTGCATTGGGTGGTGTGCTGAGGATTTGGCTGGCTTCACGAATGAGGGCTAGGGATTCCTCCTCAGTTTGGGTCATTCTTCTGGGCCTTTTGGTGAGAATGCGGAGGGGAGGCACTAGACACTCCGTGCGGCTTCTACTGGGCCCAGCCACAGCCTCCCCCTCTCTCCCACTGGGCAAGGCCTCCTCCTCTCTCCCACTGGTCAAGGCCTCCTCCTGGCTGAGGTCATCCTGTGTCAAAAAAAGGGACATAGTTGTAATTTTGGGTTACGCAATCACACACAATTTTCAGCTCATGACTTGCAAATATAATTCTCTACAAATGTTAAAGGCTAGCTATTTGAGCCCACCATTATTCCAGCTAATCAACAATATCTGAAGTACATAGGCGTGCGCACAGGGTGTGCCAGGTGTGCCTGGGCACACCCTACTCACCTTGTGTGGTGCATATTCCCCCCTGTTTATACCACTGATATTTCATCCACCAAAAAATTGTTACAAAATACAATAATTTATTTAAAAATAAAATAAAAATAATGACACTGTCCACTGCCCTACTGACACTATCAGTACATATACACATGCATATGTATTTGAGCTTTGGGGTGCACACCCTAATGCAAGAGGCTACGCACACCTATGCAGAAGTATATTTTTGGCCACTACTGTCTAGTGATATGTCTACATAAATATATTTGTGGTGAAGTCATTTTTTATGAAGCACTTACAAATTTGACACGTTAACATCATTAATAACATTTACACAATCACAAATTCCCCAAAAAAGGATGCCTGGCTGAAGCTGGGCGCATCCACTTCATCAAGGCTGAAAAGGCCCAGTCCTTCCTGGGACTCCTCAGCTGGGGTGGAGTTGGATGGAAGGCTGGAGGGAAGAGTGGGGGGAAGGCTGGAGGGAAGGGTTGGGGGAAGGCTGGAGGGAAGGGTGGGGGGAAGGGTCAAAAGTGATTGCCTGGCTTCTGTTTGATCATCCAGGAATCGCATTTTGTGGTAGTACCACAACTTGGGTACATAAACTTGGTCGGCCGCTGCTCCGGATCTGAGCGACTCCTGGATTTTATTGTGTTCCCGCTTATACATGTTTCGCAAGATACCAATTTTCTTGTCCAAAAACTTGAGGTCTGCCTGGGGGACTCGAGTCTTCACAAATTCTAAAAGTGTGCCCAGTGTTGCCTTCCTTACAGCTCGATTGAAATATAGTGGGTGTTTGTCCTCCCACAGGTTTTTGTTTCCCTGATATAAATCGATAAATCTCGACAAAAAATCAGCCTCTTTAAAGGGTTTCATTGTTGCTGAAAGACAAGACACAAGATCAAAACTGTAATGTCAATCAGAACTCCCAGGATTATTTTGTGAAGACTCTAGGGGACACATATACACCCACACACCCACACACCCCCACGTTTAATCTTACCTTCGTTTCTGACGCTCGCTACTTCCGCATGGACATACGTAGGCCATCGTAATAGCTTTATATACACTGCGCATGTGTCATGCTCCGCCTGCGTCGCCCGCCCCTGACGTTCTTTAGTACGATTTGTCCCCGCCCCTTCACTCTTCGTTGCGCAGTGGGAGTAGATAGAGAAAGATGGCGGAGAGAATCAGTGGAAGTAGCACGGAGGAAAGCCCGGAGCCACAACTATCCACATCCTGAAGGAGTTATAAGGCCACCAACATGGCTTTTGAAGAGATGGTGGAGATGGTGTCCATATTGAGAAGGGAGGACTACGATGGGAAAAAAGGACCGTACACACGCCCGAATATGCGTAAAGACAAAATAATGTCCTCAGTTGTCACCGCTCTAGAAGCTAAATTTGGCACTAAACATTCGAAAGAACAGTTGAGGAAGCGGTGGTCTGACATCAGAAGTAGGGAGCCAGAACAATATTGGCGAATAAAGAAGCTGCTTAAAAAAAGTAAGTACTTGTTGTGTTTTCCTATTGAGATACTTAACTTGCATGCTGATCCATATTTTTTTTGTTTATACAGCATCGTTCATAAAGACCGTTCTTTGTAAAAGACATATAATACTAAAGAAAATGACAAGTTTTTTTCGCCAAATACGATGGTACAGGGTTGGACATATACATTTAGGTCTTGATAATTTTTCGTATACCAAAAATTTGTTGATGTGGTGCAGATGTGTTGGAAAATATAATGCTTCTTCAAAAATGATTCAGTGTAATGTAAGGACAGGACACAGCAGCTGGTTCCACATCTGGACTCACGAGCACTAGTGTACTATGTGACCATAAAGACATTTTTGAGGGGTAATACACATAGGAGATCGTTGAGGTGTCTACATCTGTGAAACTTGCATGAAAATGTGTATTGTTTATAATTGTTGTTCATAGGTAATGTTTATCCTGTCTTCTAAATTTTTGAGGCCAAAAAAAGGCAATTGTCCACAACTCATAACCAACGTTTCAGATTATTTTTAAAAATATAAAATATCACTGTGTTTTAACTATACCTTTTTTTGAATTATCATAGGGGAGAAAAGACTCAGACAACAGTCCAAGGATCCCAGGACCCCCCAAGTCACCAGCCTGAGGCTGAAGATAGCCCAAGCCCAAGACCCCGCCCACCCGACGAGCTGAAGGAAGGAGAGGTGGAGGAAGTGTACGAGATTTCAACCCCACCAAGTGAGTGACTGACACCCCAGCTTAAGGTAATGTATTTAGGTGTGCATATTTTAACCCTTTTTTTTCACACATTTTAGGTAAGCTTCTGGTTGTGGAAGGCCAAGAGGCAGAGCCATTCACCACAGACAGTGCCCAAAGACTGATTGGCCAGATAATGTTGTGGAATGGCCAAATTGATCAAATGTGTGACCAAATTCACAGTATGCAACTTTGCCTGGACTCTATGCAACAGGAAATGAAGAACATGATTGATGTTTTGGGCAGAATATAATAACATTTTGCCTAAAAACATCAATCATGTTCTTCATTTCCTTGTGAATTTTGTTTCTTCTTGAAATATTTTGTTAAAGTTTTTTCATTAAACCAAATTTTTTATGGTGCACACGGTGTGTCATCATGTGCTATCTTCCATCATGGGATATCAATGCACATGTTTTGTGTTTGCAACCCCTTCATCCTCAAAATTATTTAGTGGTGAGAGGAACAAAGGGATTGCACACACAAAACACGTACATTGCTTACTCATGATGGGAGATAGCACATGTTGACTTGACCCTTTTGTAATGATCAATTTTGAAAAATTAACAATTTACATGGATGACTTCACCAGCACCGTTCTTAAAATGTTGAACTTTGTAAGTTCTTTTATTTTTTTGTATGTTTTTCAAAACACTGTTGTGAATTTTAAGATTTTAAACAAGGTCTATTTTTGGTTAAATATGCATTTAATAACGTAAAAAAAAAAAAAAACAAAAAAAAAAAAATGTTTCAAAAAATGCACCTTTCAATGTGCACACAGTAAAATGTTTTTACTACTACAATGTGTGTGGCTGGTTATTTCTCAATAATATGTTTTGCAAATTTTTGTGTGGTTACAGTGACAATGGGTCTTATTAACTAAAGATAAATGCACTTGCTACTACTACAAGTGCACTATGAGACAGACCAAACTAAATGCAAACAAGAAGAAAAACAAGATATTTTATCCAGAATTATTATTATTTTTTTTTTTTAAATTAAAGCTCTTGTTGAATAGCAATGGCCCCCGACCATTAAAATAATTCACATATCGCTCACGCACTTAATGTGCGGGTCGGGGGGCCAAGCCAATACGACCAGTTTCCAGGCCTGTCAGTGTTTGATCTTGTACAAGTCCGGCCTCAGGCCCAACAGAGGTAATATATGTAGCCGAATGTCTACATAAAAAGTTAAGTAGTATGCAGAAAGCAAGTATGACGTGATTAATTTTATAGTCCGCCAGATTTATGGCTGAAAGGAACAAACGGAACCGGCTGCCCAGAATCCCAAAGGCATTCTCCACAACTCTTCTTGCTCTGGCCAGCCGGTAATTAAATACCCTCCTCTCAGGGGTGAGGGTCCTTTGGGGGAACGGCCTCATCAAGTGCTCACTGAGAGCAAACACTTTATCAGCGATAAAAACTGAGGGGAGTCCATCCACATTCTGGTCATCAGGTGGAAATCCCAGGCCACCAGTCTGGAGATGCTGGCACAGCTCGGTCTGTGCAAACACTCCTCCGTCAGACATCCGGCCGTTCTTCCACACATTCACAAACAGAAAGTCCAAATGTGTTGAGACCACCGCCATCAAAACTACACTATGGAACCCCTTGTAGTTATAGAAATAAGACCCAGAATGCGGTGGTGGCACAATGCGGACATGCTTCCCGTCAATCGCCCCGACACAGTTGGGAAAGTCCCAACGGTCAGCGAACTGGGAGGCCACAGTCTGCCATTCCTGTGTACTTGAAGGAAACTGTGGAGTGAAAAAATAAAAAAATTAAGATAAGTACTTTTAAACATAACTTGGATCTCAGATTACACAAAAAATTAGTGAACAACAGCAGTCAAACATTATTAATATGTGTGTTTGTAATTTAAATTATAAAAAACATAAGGCCCACTTATAAGATTAATCACCCCCTCTGATGGCCCATTGATCAATTTGAATGTGGGGGGAGGGGTACTAATTAGGTTAATAAACACACCTGACAGTTTCAAACATTTGAGGGGGTGGGGGAGGGGTTCTAGTTAGGTTAATAAAAACACCTGACAGTTTCAAACATTTGTGGGGGTGGGGGAGGGGTTCTAATTAGGGTCAAAAACACACCTGACAGTTTCAAACATTTGTGGGGGTGGGGGAGGGGTAATAATTAGGTTAATAAAAACACCTGACAGTTTCAATCATTTGTGGGGTTGGGGGAGGGGTACTAATTAGGTTAATAAAAACACCTGACAGTTTCAAACATTTGTGGGGTGGGGGAGGGGTTCTAATTAGGGTCAAAAACACACCTGACAGTTTCAAACATTTGTGGGGGTGGGGGAGGGGTACTAATTAGGTTAATAAAAACACCTGATAGTTTCAAACATTTGTGGGGGTGGGGGAGGGGTACTAATTAGGTTAAGAAACACACCTGACAGTTTCAAACATTTGAGGGGGTGGGGGAGGGTCAAACAGTACAATGGAGCTGACAATATACATAGTTCAAGGGACTATAGGCTAGAGATATAAATGGACCCAGAATTGCATGGTGGGGAGGTTATTGAATGTAAATATGCATGTAGGGCAATAAATGATTAATGTGAAAAAACAGGCATGCATAAAGATAAAGGGGACATTCACAGCATATTCCAAGCATGGTAATTAGGTAAGGTGGACATTTAGACTATACATTAGCAAATATTTAATACATATCATGTAATGTTAAAGGATAAAACTTACCTTCATATAGTCCTTCTGCAGGACCTGAATGATGGCAGAACAAGTCTCTGGGATTATGATCCCCAGAGCCTGGGGGGAGATGCCTGTCGAGAACTTCAAGTCCTGAAGACTTCTCCCAGTCGCCAAGTAACGTAAAGTGGCAACTAGCCTCTGCTCCGCACTGATGGCTTGCCTCATGCAGGTATCCTGCCTGCTGATATAGGGGGTCAGCATAGCCAGCAGATGCTCAAAAACGGGGTCCGTCATCCAGGGTTAATTCCTGAAATCCTCAGGATTATTGTCACGGAGCTCACGGAGCAAAGGCATATGCGAGAATTGGTCACGCTGGCGCAACCAATTCTTCATCCATGAACTCCTCTTCGCCCTGTTCTTGGACTGGACTCGGGTCAAGGTATAAACCCCAACACCAAGTCCCCACGCAGCACAAACTCGAGAACGAGTACGTCCACGCGACATGGCTTCAAAACGGTCGGCTGGTCAAACAAACAAACTTATAACAAACGCACTGAAGAACAGCAAGGCCTATGAAGAACGACCTGAAAATCAGGAACGAGCAGACCAGAACGACCTGCTAGGCAGGTTATGAACTGACCAACATGCACTGAAAAGCAGATACAAACCTCACAAGCACAAATTGAACCACAGAAAACGATCGAAATAAGCTGAAGTGTGAAAAGCGCGAATCGTCTCTAACCAAACTTCTACTAACACGAGATAAACACGAGATTAGCAGAAGGAGCCCAAAGGGTGCCGTAGTGGGGCTTGAACTTCCTTTTTATAGTCCCGTCGTACATGCTGTACGTCACCACGTTCAAAACCAGCGGACTTTTGCAGTGATCGTGTGTGTCCAAGTCCGTCCCTTTTTAAGTCCGGCACAAGGAGCCGACAAAGTCCGGCATAAAGTCCGCCGAGCAAAGTCTACCGTAAAGTCCGCTCGTGTGTACGCGGCATTAGAGTATTCAGCGGAAAAGCAATCTGGACCTGGAGCTTTATGTGGTGGCAATAAATGGATTACTGTAACTATTTCCTTAATGGAAATAGGTGCATTCAAGGATGTTAAAGATTGGGCATCCATGAGGGAAAGGTTAGCAGAGTTTAGAAAACCAGTAATTAGGTTTTTGGTAGGTTGAAGAGTTTGCGGATCTTGGTTTAGTTTATAGAGTGTATTGTAGTATTTCTGAAAGGAAGTAGCAAAAGCATTCTAAGCATTAAGGTAAAAAAAAACTTCTGTGTTACAGACTCCACACTCACTTTGCAGATCGATAGCATCGGGAACCATTGGCTTCATGTCAAACAACTTCAGTGACAAGGGAGTGGAGGGGTCTGAGTCAACGGATGCAGCAGTGGGTCTCAGGAACAAGCCAGTACAAGTGCCCCCATGGGAATTGGCTTTCTATTGAGGGCTCCAGCAAGAAAGGAGATGCCAGGAGCATCAGCGGGGGTCCCGAGAAGAGGAGGATCAGGGCCGCTCCATGCAATTATATTGCACAGAGCAGGTAATTATAGATATGTTTGTTATTTAAAAAAATAAATGTTTTCCTTTACAACCACTTTAAGCTTCTGTAGAGCTTATTGATGTTCAGAGAAAAGAAGCAATTTCAAATCCTGTCTGCAAAGGAACAACAATGGAAGATGAAAGGGTGCTTTTATGTTGTTTTTTAAATACTTTCAATCTCGATCCCTCACTGTCATTTGAATCAAAAGCCCCCTGCTGTAGGCCTTATGAGAACACCATAAGGAGAAAATGTCAATATCCAGAGTTGCATCAAGATGAAAAAATTCCTGTAAGTGGTGTAGTAACCTTTCCTTATGAGGAGATCTGGTCAATAAAGTAACATTATTGTGCCACAGGTAAGAAAGGTTAACATTACATTTCTCTTCTAGGATAATGGACACTGGTACATGGTCCAACCAGGTTATAGAATGGATACACACTGATGGGGCTTTTGGAGTAAAGGTAGGTCAGAGAGAATCAAGTCTGTTCTGGAATATGGTTTGTGAGGTGCTGAGAAATACATATAGTCTCTTTCGGAGGAGTTCAGACATTGCCAGGTATCATACAAATCTGCAGAATGCTAGAAGGCTTTTAGTTTGTTGCGATTTGCCATAGAAGGAGAGGAGCAATCTAAGGATTTGTCAACATAACAGCAGAAATCCCTGCACATAAGGAAAGAACCCCTTTGAACCCTGCTAGACTGTTTCTTGAGGGAAAAAGTTATTTTTTTTTAATTGGGGTATATTAGTTGACAAGAGAGTAGGTAATATTGTTGACGTCGCATACCAGAATGATATATCGACCAGCGGTGTCATATATTACTTTGTGAAGGGAGAAGGGAATAGAGTTTTTAAAAGCAATAAGAACTCCTAATTTCTTAACATTTGTGAAAGCAGTGAAGATGTGGGGGAATAATTTGTTAGAGTGTTTAGGTTGTTTCTGCATTGTGAAGTGAGTTTCCTAGGTGCATAATACATCCCCTTGAAGCTTTTTTTACTGTATTTATCGGCGTATAACACGTACAGGAGTATAACACGCACATTCATTTTAAGAGGGAATTTTCAGGAAAAAAACGGAAATTTTATATAAGGAACTTTGAAGAAAAATAAGGGTCAGTTCCCATCTGTAGCCTCATCACTGCAGCCTGATCAATGCCCATCTGTTGCCTCACAAGTTCCATCAATGCAGCCTCATCAGTCCACATCAATGCAGTCTCACAAGTGCCATCAATGCAGCAGCCTCACCATTGCCTTCAATGCAGCAACCTCAACATTGCCATCAGTGCAGCCTGATCGATGCCCACCTGCAGCCTAGAGTGGACAGGGAGGAGGGGCGGGATGAGCGCTGACAGATTACATACGTGAGAATCTCCTATGATAGACAGAACAGTGGTCCAAGGGTGGCCCAGGAGACGGGACTTTCTATTACAGAGGCCGCCAAGTAGACAGGAGATATTCACTGTATGTAACCTGATGGCGCTCGTCCCGCCCCCCCCCCCCCCCTGTCCCCTCCGAGGCAGCTATAATCGAAGTATCGGTGTATAACACGCACACACTATTTGCACCCGATTTTCATGGTGAAAACGTGTGTGTTATACGCCAATAAATACAGTATTTTCTACTACATAGCTCTCCATTTCAAAGTACTGTTGAGGCCATGCACATTCATGGAAAGCACTCTAAGTACCATGGGGAGTTTGTATAGAGCTGAAAAGGAGTAGCGAAGAACTTATTACAGTCAAGAGCAATGAAATATCAGTACCTGTAGGTGGCAGTGGCGTAAAGGTGAAGGTGAGATCTTGGATGTTTGTGAGTTGCACTGAGAAGGTGAAGATATTCAGCTGGAGATCCACAAACAATGGTACTGGGTATGAAGGTGGTGCATAGACAAAATAAGTACACAAAATATACAGCCCTGTAATAAATTCAAATAAAGTGTCTATTAACTATGGAACTATGGCATATATGAGTGAAGCACTACCCTGAAAAGTGAGAGAGTTTCAGAAGGAGGTTTATGCTGATGCCTGCAGCTGGTGTCCACTGCACCAGTGTTGCCATAAAAGACTATTAGTGCATATTGCATTGGGATGAAGGTTGGTGATCGGTGATTGCACGCACATTTGCATGTAGTGATATCATACTTACTTGGGTGTGATCATTACTTGCATCACAACAATATTACACTATATGAGTTTTTTTATATATATACCTGGAGTTCTATAGTCTAAGATTGATAAGAAGAGATATCTACCCTCTAACATTGGCATAATATATGCGTGTTTGCTGCACTTGATTGAGCAGCCAATATTTCTGGTAAGCCTCTAACCCTAACTACTGGATGAATATCCTTATCATTCACATTCAACAATTTGGGTCACTGGAAGATATTATTTGTTTAGAGTGAGATATAGAAGGACTCTTTTCACTTTGGACTATTTGCTGCTAACACTTCATTTATAATCATAATTATTTGCAGTTTTTTTTTTGTTGTTCAAATGTTTAATTGGAAGATTCAGATTAAAGTCAAATTCAATATCAATATCATTTGTAATAAAGAGATGGTTACAGTAGGTGGTGTCACTTATGAATTTGCTGGGTGAGTGTGGTTGAGGGGTAGATTGACAAAGTAGGACATCACCCTGTAGAGAAAAGTCAGTCCATCGGATCTTCTGGGGCTGGTGAGGCGAATCGACCCTGTTTGTGGACACTGGACTGGGCCTGATGATCTGGAGAGGCCTGAAGCTTTTTGGGGGAGCATGATGCCATTCAGCCCTTGGATCCCTCTGAGGTGGCTTTAGGTGTTGATAGATGGAGGTCTCACAGTGTGGTTATGAGGTCTTCCGTGGACTTGTACGCATAGGAGGTACCTTTGTGAGAGAAGCGGATGGAAAAAAGCTCCAGTAATATGCAATGTGGTGGTGTTGTAGGATGAGCAAATGAAGTTTCATACAGTAGCTTTTCTTTTGGTGAGGGTCAGAAGGTCATTTGAGAGAGATACTGGAATATTTGGTAATGGTGGCCTTGGAATGTCACAGATTCTTTGTTGAGAGTTGCTTCCATTAAATTGTTTTATGACTATTAAACATTTATGACTATATCCCTGGGGGGGTCCATCTTCTTTACAGGGGCCAGGGATCCTGTGACACAGCAATGTCTACGCACAGGACATAGTGAATATGTGTCACAGAATTCAAGGAGGTAAATGTGTGGAATTCTTCACAAAACAAGTTTACAAACTTTAAGATTTGAAGTTAATAGGAGTAGACTAGAAATAATTGAAATACAATATGGCGGTGTATACAATATGATTTTAAATTTGGACCATAGATACACTTAAATTGATACTAAAGTCTTGTTTTTTTTTTGTTAAAAATAACAAACATGTTATACTTACCTGCTGTTTAGTGGTTTTGCACAGAGCAGCCCAGATCCTCCTCTTCTCAGGTCCCTCTTTGGCGCTCCTGGCCCCTTCCTCCTGCCGAGTGCCCCCACAGCAAACAGCTCACTATGGTGGGAACCTGAGATGAGCTTTAGCTCCGTGTGTCCATACAGACACGGAGCTACAGCCCAGCCCAGCCCCCTCTTTCTCCTCATTGCCTTTAATTGACAGCAGCGGGAGCCAATGGCGCTTTCATTGCTGTCTCAGCCAACAAGAAGGGAGAGTCCCAGACAGCTGAGTCTCTCAGGCAACATCGCTGGATCGAGATGGGCTCAGGTAAGTATTTGGGCGCTGACGGGTCTGCTGCACACAGAAGGCTTTTTTCTTACTTTCAATATTTTTATTGAAAAAAAAACAAGAAGAATTACAAAGTAAGACAATACAACAGGAATACTCACCATCCATATCAAGATAGGACTTAAACATTTATCTTTCAATATATTTATTGAGTTTTAACAGAAAAAAACAAATGTAAACAAAAGATAAATCAGCCCGCAAGGCTCAAGAGTGAAATTATACAATTATATAAACAGAATATAATAAACTGAAGGACATTGTAACCAGATCATAAATAGAGTACAAGGTTGAAAATGCAGAATATCTATAGGAAACAATAAAGCACCTCTATGTCCAAAATTTTCGCTCCCCTATGGCCCCGGACACAGAAGAGTCTGGTGGTGCACAGAAGCCAAATGGGATGACAAACCAGGTCACTCGTGCATGAAAAGACATCACCACACCACCCCTGTGGGATCAATATGTGGATGTGAAGATACCCCCACTGCAACATGGAGGCAAGTACCATAATCCCCCAAACACATCTAAGGATACAACAATTTGCTGGCCCGGGACAGAGGAGCGCCATCTTTATATTAACCAAAGGGACCCATAGGACATATTAGTCCAAACCTTGATCTGATTAAAGTGTGTTTTCTTACTGGTCTCAGCGTTTAACTGTTTACCACTTACAGGGGGAGTAAAAGCTACTCCCCCTGTAGGAGTAGACTGCCAAAAAGTGAGAAGAGAGAAGGAGATAGGGGGAAAGGAGATACCGAGATATCCCTGAGAGTGTGAATGTGTAAGGGCTTACCTAGGTTGGAGTCCATGGCGCAGAGATGTACGCTCACCCTTGCAAATACACATCCATAGTAACAAAGAGATAAGCTACCTGGGCTGTGAATCTGTTCATGGGGGGTTGACAGGAATAGCCAAGGGATAGTTGAGGTAAAGCCACAGTCAGGGATTCTAGAAGTCAGGATAATGATCAACAAAGCCAGCGTCTGAAGAATGGGTCAGTCTTGGAACACTGGAACACTGCAACAGAAGACAGGAACACTTGGCAAACATGAGAAAAATGAACTGACCAAGCCCTCAGAGTGAGACAGGGTTTTATACCCAGCTAATTAGGTAACTTGCCTCAGCTGATCCAGGAGTGACAGGTACAAACAGAGTATCGCCCACAGTACTTCATGCTAAACTAGGCATGGCTGGAAAGCAGGCTGAATAGAACTGAGGTATGGCCCAGAGGTAAAGAAACAGGATCACAGAGTGCGCATGTGCAGGATTCCCGGGCGGATGCCGTAGCCGAGAGCTCCGCACCGCTCCGGCCCTTCTCAGCCCCCCAAGCCGTCTGTTCGAGTGGGACCCACCTCACACAGACCCCCACACCTCCCAGAAGACCCAGGGCACAGCTTTACATGCCAGGCGACCCCCCCAAAAAGGACGTTAGCCACCAGCTGGACTTTGGCCTGGCAGCCCCTGCACTGTCCAAGATGGCAGCCACATTGCACACACAAAGAGGCCTGGAGGATCAGGAATCCATAGCCAACCCTCCTTCATCACTCCAGCAGCCTCCCCCTTGCTGGCAACCCCTGTAAGTAGCATGATCCCTCAAGTGATCTCCCCAGCTTCCACAGAATCCCTGCTGAGCAGGACAATGGGAGATCTCCTCCACACCCCCATGATGAACTCCCCCATAGGTCTCACAGGCCCACAGCAGACTTCCCCCACGCTGCCTGGCTATCCTCCTGACATGTCACAGCTGCTCCGCAGCTTCGCTGAGATGCTGGCTGCAGGCCTAGCTCAAAATGCTATACAAATCATAGCTACCATTAAGGCTGATTTGCAGAGCCTAGGAGCCCGCATGGATGCCATTGAGCAGTAGACAACACAGTTGCACACACCAACCAAAATACCACCTATATTCAAACGCTACAAGATCAACTTGAATCTGCACTAGCCAAATTGGAGGACTTAGAAAATAGGAGCAGGCGATACAATTTCCGTATATGGGAGATCCCTGAATCCGTCACGGATATACCAAGCACAGTTAAGCTTTTCATTAAGGACAATATACCTAACATCCAGGGCCACAGACTTGAGCTGGACAGAGCACATAGAGCCCTGCAACCCCCCGCCAAGATGGACTCCCGAGAGATATTGTGGTTAAACCCCACTATTATGGAGTAAAAGAAGACATAATGAGAAAACCCCTTCTTCCAGGGAAACAAAATTGGTACAGAGTTTTCCCCAGAGAGGGTGGGACTTTAAAGGTATAGTTTGTCAGACATATCATATAGTAAAAAAGAGATTTTATTTAAACAATATATTAAAAAAAATTTTCATCAAAAAGTTCATCACATAACATTAGTACAAATAATTAAAAAGTTGTTATCTGTGCAAATAGCTTTCGAGTGTATGATATCTCTGGTAAACCTCAGAGACCAAATGCACTCAAAAATGCGGACATGAAAATGTAAGCATAAGCATTCGATATATCCTATGCGTTGTGGAGTGTCCTACACTCCTTCTTCAGGGATGATCCAAAATGCAATAGTATTCTACATGTAACAATCTAAAATATAAAGAGATACATATTTTTAACAACAACATAGTTGAATCAGTGTTTGTATCCATCAAAGGCACCAGACGGTGCAAAAATGCATATATGTTGCTACTCTACTCATGCGTCCAAAATGCAACCAGAGCCTCACAGAATTGGCCAACTGAACCAAAGAAACAAGATTAAAAGATAGATGAGTTCCTGGTAGGTGGGAGAGATGGATGCAGAAAACAGCTGAGAGCAAACCGGGACCGCAAGCTTGCAGGAAGATGGGAATAAGAGAACAAAAGAAAAAAACTCTCACAGTGTATGGCTACCATTGAATATATTAACCCTCCATTGTTTACAAAAAAACCTCCCAGAGGAGGTTAGCCAGGAGGTCAAAAAGGGGCCAATCTAAATTTATTTTGCAGTGTTCAAAGAAAAATACATATGTATATATTAAAACAGTAATATATAGAAAATCAAAAAGTATATAGAAGTATACCTCAAAAGGGTGCTGTGTATATAGAGACATAAACAGCATAAGATGAAGGAACACACTGAGTCAGGAGGATACAATGTACATCCCTGGTCTCAAACAATGTGGGCTGATAAAATATATGTATCAGGGATAGATGTTTCGATTCGAGAGCTGGAAAAAGGATCAGAGCGGAGCTTCACAAGCATCCCATAGGTATAATCATCCAAAGACGATATAATCTATAAATCATAAGAGGGGTAAATTAAATACGACCAAAGTCAATGTAGCCAAACAACACTGAAACAGCCACAGTGTTGGAGCAGAAAGTGTATGGTGAAAGATAGCAT
Organism: Aquarana catesbeiana; assembly: GCF_042186555.1. Classification (NCBI taxonomy): domain Eukaryota; kingdom Metazoa; phylum Chordata; class Amphibia; order Anura; family Ranidae; genus Aquarana; species Aquarana catesbeiana. The sequence continues at coordinate 638,446,441 of NC_133324.1, forward strand.
TTACAGTGGGGCAAAAAAGTATTTAGTCAGCCACCAATTGTGCAAGTTCTCCCACTTAAAAAGATGAGAGAGGCCTGTAAATGTCATCATAGGTATAACTCAACTATGAGAGACAAAATGTGGAAACAAATCCAGACAATCATAAAAAACCAAGGGTTAACGCTGCGCTAAAAAAATAGAATGAGTAATGAAGTGTAAAAGCCGCCAGCACAAAAAAGTCTAATACTAAACTCCAAAGAATCAAAAAATAAAAATAAAAGTGCAGCGCTAAAACAATAATGTGAAAATAAACCATGAAAGTATGTGAAATAGGAGCCAGCACATCAAGAGTGACTAAAAGTGATAGCCCATCAAACATTAACACAGCAATAAATAAATAAAAATAGTATTTGTTAATAAGGTAATGGTGAAAACAAGTCTCACATGGAAGACTAAAGCAAATATCTCAAAAAGTGAAACACCTTAAAGACACAAGAAATATTCAAATTAGAAAATATAAAATAAAAAATGTGTGGAATTGCAGTAAAATATCAACCACAAGAAGGGAAAAAGAATCCCAAAAATTGTGCAAATAAAGTCCCAGTAGCAAATAGTGCAAAGATTTCCAAGCTGAGCAATCCATATACAATGTGAATTAAATCCAAAGGAAATGTGGAAAAGGTAAGTCCAACATCCAAGGTAGTTCACACCCAAGTGAGATATGAGGCTCCTTACCAGCTAGGAATGACCACCATAACAGTGGTCTCGCCAGGCATTTGGGAAATATCAGGTCTCCCACTAACCTATGCCGACATCCACAGTTGAGATCGTGCTACTCAGAAAACAAAAACAAGAAATGCTCCCATAGTGTCAAGGTAAGATTCTTACCTTGGCATACGATTACGCTCTTAACGGATGGATATTTTTGTAAGTGCAACCTAAATAGCTTATTAAATACATATTTTGAATTATTACACTATGGGAGCATTTTTTGTTTTTGCTCTGATATAGTCTGAATCTCTATCTTTGAACCCACTATTGAGTCTAATAAACCATGGTTTACAATCAGATAATCCAGCCTTGAATAGGTCTTGTGGACCGGTGAAAAGTAGGTGTATTTCCCTCTCCCTAGGGTGCTGCACCCTCCATACGTCGATCAAATGGTGATCGTGCAATTTTCTCCCTAGGCCCAGCAACCTATTTTTACCTGCCATCCCGGTTCCAACTAACCTATCCAAGGCCGGATCTAAACAGAAGTTGAAATCTCCCGCCAGGATCACTTCCCCCTCTTTAAATTCCTCTAAGCTATTCAAGGTCCGGGAGAGGTATTTTATTGGGTCTCTGTTTGGACAGTAAACGTTAGCCAATGTAAAAATCTTTTCACCCAGTTTTATTTTAATAAATAGTAAACGCCCCTCTATGTCCACCCTCTTATCTAGTAATGTGAATTCCATCTGTTTTGAGAAACCTATAACCACTCCCTTCGCCCTTTTAGTGGGGAAATCACTATAGATCCATTTCGGGAAACTTCTTGAGTCCAGCTTAATGCCTTCCTCAGACACCAGGTGTGTCTCCTGCAAAAAAACAATATCTGTGTCATACATCTGTAATTCTTTAGTTAGTTTATGCCTTTTCCCTGGAGAGTTTAGCCCTTTTACATTATATGACAGGCATCTAACTTCCATTTCCGCCCATCTTTAGGCATGCTCTTGTATCGCACAAATACCCCTCTATCTTTTCCCAGATTTGTCCTGGGATCGTTACCCAAGAGAAAAAAACATAAAAAACGATACAAAAAATCTGTGGGGACCCCTCCCACCCGCCCCTGCCAGTTCCTGACCTTGAGACCGTGGCCTCCAGTTTGTCTCCTCACTGCCTACGACCCTCCATGCCAGAGGGTGTAGCTCCCGCCGTGGGGCTAGGAGGTACTCCCTCCTTCCCCCCATATCATGGGAGAAAGAGGGTGGAGGACTTTTTACTCTGTTCAGCTACCCTTCCCATTTTTACCTTTAACCAATCCCTCCTCCCAACCCCCCCAGCCCCCCCCCCCCATCTCCTCCCCATCCAATCAAAAAATTTCCTCCCCTAAGATTGGTGGAACCGCTATATTCAGATTCGTGCAAAAGTCCTGTAAGTCCTCCATGTGTTTTAATCTGAAGCTTCTCCCCTCTTTCACTACGAATAGCGAAAGAGGGTGTCCCCAACTATACTTCAAATTAGCCCCCCTTAAAGCATCCAGCAGAGGTTTTAGTTGTCTTCTCCTTGCTAGGGTTCTAGCAGACAGATCTGTAAAGGTTTGAATGTCCCCGTTGTTGTATTTCACCGATTGGACACCTCTGAGGTTTCTCCAGATCTTTGCCTTTTCCTCATAATGGTGAAACCTTACAATAACATCCCTTGGTGTATCTTCTCTTATATTTAAGGGTTTTCTAGTCCTATGGACCCGCTCCAGTATTAGCTCGTCTTCTTTACCTCTTCCCAACAATGGGTTAAATATTTCTTTCATTATAGAAAACAGGTCTTTCCCTCTTTGCTCTGGGATGGATCTAATTCTTAGATTTTGCCTTCTGTTTTGGTTCTCTTGCTCTTCCAATTTGAGGAGCAACTCACGCTGGCCTGTCTGCAAATTTTTGACTTGTTTTTTTAAATCCTCAATCGCTTGCGTTTGCTGTTCCATTACCTCTTCGACTATTTCCACTCATTTCAAGAGGTGCCCCAGGTCTTCCCTAATGTTGAGGATCTCTGCCTTTAATACGTTCTCTAGTTTAGTGAACATATCTTGCATCTCTATTTTTGTTGGTAGTGCCTCCATATTTGCTTCTGTACTTAAGTCTAGTTCAGGCCTCGGGGAAATCGCACCTCTGGGGGTTCCCCCTGACGCTCCTTTATTTTTTAAGTTGTCTTTCTTTTTGTCCTTTACACTTTGTTGTTTATTGTCCATTTATTTATTGCTGTGTTAATGTTTGATGGGCTATCACTTTTAGTCACTCTTGATGTGCTGGCTCTTATTTCACATACTTTCATGGTTTATTTTCACATTATTGTTTTAGTGCTGCACTTTTATTTTTATTTTTTAAATCCAGACAATCACATTGTCTGATTTTTGAAAGAATTTATCTGCAAATTATGGTGGAAAATAAGTATTTGGTCACCTACAAACAAGCAAGCTTTCTGGCTCTCACAGACCTGTATCTTCTTCTTTAAGAGGCTCCTCTGTCCTCCACTCATTACTTGTATTAATGACACCTGTTTGAACTTGTTATCAGTATAAAAGACACTTGTCCACAACCTCAAACAGTCACACCCCAAACTCCACTATGGTGAAGATCAAAGAGCTGTCAAAGGACACCAGAAACAAAATTGTAGACCTGCACCAGGTTTGGAAGACTGAATCTGCAATAGGCAAGCAGCTTGGTGTGAAGAAATCAACTGTGGGAGCAATAATTAGAAAATGGAAGACATACAAGACCACTGATAATCTCCCTCGATCTGGGGCTCCACGCAAGATCTCACCCCATGGGATCAAAATGATCACAAGAACAGTGAGCAAAAATCCCAGAACCATACGGGGGGACCTAGTGAATGACCTGCAGAGAGCTGGCACCAACGTAACAAAGGCTACCATCAGTAACACACTACGCCGCCAGGGACTCAGATCCTGCAATGCCAGACGTGTCCCCCTGCTTAAGCCAGTACATGTCTGGGTCTGTCTGAGGCAGGAGCGGACTGATAACTCATGGGGCCCCCGGGCAATAGGAGATTATGGGGCCCCCAGGCAATCAGAGATTATGGGGCCACACAGTATACACCCACACAGTATACACTCACACAGTATACACATACATGTACACACAGTATACACAGACAGATGTAAAAAAAACACAGATTTATACACACTGTCCCTGGTTTTACTGAGGCTGGCAACCCTGATGGGGCCCCCTAGTGGCCCAGGGCCCTCGGGCAGTGCCCGAGTGGCTCAATGGTCAGTCCGCCCCTGGTCTGAGGTTTGCTAGAGAGCATTTGAATGATCCAGAAGAGGATTGGGAGAATGTCGTATGGTCAGATGAAACCAAAGTAGAACTGTTTGGCAGAAACACAACTCGTCGGGTTTGGAGGAGAGAGAATGCTGAGTTGCAACCAAAGAACACCATACCTACTGTGAAGCATGGGGGTGGCAACATCATGCTTTAGGGCTGTTTCTCTGCAAAGGGAACAGGACAACTGATCCGTGTACATGAAGGAATGAATGGGGCCATGTATTGTGAGATTTTGAGTGCAAATCTCCTCCCATCAGCAAGGGCATTGAAAATGAAACGTGGCTGGGTCTTCCAGCATGACAATGATCCCAAACACACCACCCGGGCAACGAAGGAGTGGCTTCGTAAAAAGCATTTCAAGGTCCTGGAGTGGCCTAGCCAGTCTCCAGATTTCAACCCCATAGAAAACCTTTGGAGAGAGTTGAAAGTCCGTGTTGCCCAGCGACAGCCCCAAAACATCACTGCTCTAGAGGAGATATGCATGGAGGAATGGGCCAACATACCAGCAACAGTGTGTGACAACCTTGTGAAGACAGAAAACGTTTGACCTCTGTCATTGCCAACAAAGGATATATAACAAAGTATTGAGATGAACTTTTGATATTGACCAAATACCTATTTTCCAGCATAATTTGCAAATAAATTCTTTCAAAAATCAGACAGACAATGTGATTGTCTGTATTTGTTTCCACATTTTGTCTCTCATAGTTGAGGTATACCTATGATGACAATTACAGGCCTCTTTCATCTATTTAAGTGGGAGAACTTGCACAATTGGTGGCTGACTAAGTACTTTTTTGCCCCACTGTACCTGAATAAGTGTTCCCCAGTGATATGCCGCTCTGTCAGAGACCACAGCACTAATGCACCATTGCTGGGGCTAGCTATAAATATAAAAGCTCAATGAGCCAACCTCACCTTCCTAGCATGTGTGGGTGGTATTGTCTGATGACAAACACCCACACATGCATGACTGCTGACACCGCGGTCCCCCAAGTGTGCGGCACACGGCATCACCCCCTGCCCACATCTAAGATGGCGATGCAGGAGGAGTGACGTTGTGCGCCACGCTCCCACCGACATGCAAGTGCGGTCGCCCAGGGAGCCACGCAACATAGAAAGGAGACAGGAAGATGTAGTGGACAATCTCCTAAACTGCAGTAGCGGCTGCGTAGAAAAGATGCAGTCGTGCTGACAGTTATATGACTGTGGGGGTGGGACGTGGATGGAAGGGGGGAAAAAAACATCAGCCCCAGTGTATTGGAGCCAATTATGCCCACTAAGAAGAGGAGATCGTGAGGGGAGGGCCGAGCGGGCAAATATGATTGGACCAGTAAATTAAAACACTTAGTCGCCCAGAACGGCCTGGGCGTGCCGGGATTGCAAACAGATGAATCGCATGATCCACCACATAACTCACCAGCAGGAGAAAACGAAAGATACATGGATGAAAAAAAATGTAAAAAAGAATTAATAAATAAAAATAAAAATAAAAAAATAAATATAAAAATTATAGAAATGAAATAAAAATAAAAAAAAACTAAAAAAAACCCCAAAAAACACAAGAAGGAGTAGATGTGAGAAAATAATGACAAATAGCAAGAGAGAGGAGGTGTCGTGAATTGGAAGGGGGCCCTGATTGCATGAAGGACATATAGGCACAGCAAACAACGCAGATACAGATGGTAAAGGAAGGGGGGGATCCAGAGCAGAACAAAAACAAAAACAAAGCAGGGTGCACATACCCAATACCAATACCTAGATTTGTCCTTCATGGGACAAACTGTCCATTTTGGGTCTCTACTCTATTTCCCATTTCCTGCCTCCATATACTCATATGCGACCCAGTTTTCTATACACTCAACATTTTGCTCATTTATTCTATGGAGATATTTTGGTATTGGGGTACGTGCACCCTGCTTTGTTTTTGTTCTGCTCTAGATCCCCCCTTTCATTTTCTCCTGCTGGTGAGTTATGTGGTGGATCATGCGATTCATCTATGTTTGCAATCCCGGCACGCCCAGGCCGTTCTGGGCAATTTTTGAGACTTATGCCACGTACACACGACCGGACCTTACGGCATACTTGGTCCGGCGAACTGGAGTCCGTTGGACAATTCGATCGTGTGTGGGCTCCAGCTGACTTTTTTTCCCCAAAAGTTTGACGGACCTAGAAATGAAACATGTCTCAAATCTTTTTGACGGACTCGAGTCCGGTCGAAAAGTCCGCTCATCTGTATGCTAGTCCGATGGACAAAAAACGACGCTAGGGCAGCTATTGGCTACTGGCTATGAACTTCATTGTTTTAGTCCGGTCGTACGTCATCATGTATGACTCCGTTGGACTTTGGTTGATCATGTGTAGGCAAGTCCGTTGTAAAGTCTGTCGAAAAGTCTGCACAGTCATACAACTGTCAGTACGACTGCATCTTTTCTAAGCAGCCGCTACTGCAGTTTAGGAGATTGTCCACTACATCTTCCAGTCTCCTTTCTATGTCTCGTGGCTCCCTGGGCGACCGCGCTTGCATGTCGTTGGGAGCGTGACGCACGATGTCACTCCTCCTGCATCGCCATCTTGGATGTGGGCAGGGGTGACGCAATGCGCCGCGCACTCGGGGGACTGCAGTGTCAGTAGACAAACACCCACACGTGCATGACATCAGACAATACCACCCACACCTGCTAGGAAGGTGAGGTTGGCTCATTGAGCTTTTATATTTATAGCTAGCCCCAGCAATGGCGCATTAGTGCTGTGGTCTCTGACAGAACGGCATATTACTGGGGAACACTGATTCAGGTAAATGCTATCTTTCATCATACACTTTCTGCTCCAACATTGTGGCTGTTTGAGTGTTGTTTGGCTACATTGACTTTGGTCATATTTAATTTACCCCTCTTATGATTTATAGATTGTATCGTCTTTGGATGATTATACCTATGGGATGCTTGCGAAGCTCCGCTCTGATCCTTTTTCCAGCTCTCGAATCGAAACATCTATCCCTGATACATATATTTTATAAGCCCACATTGTTTGAGACCAGGGATGTACATCCTATTCTCCTGACTCAGTGTGTTCATTCATCTTATGCTGCTTGTGTCTGTGTACATACAGCACCCTTTTGAGGTATACTTCTATATACTTTTTGATTTTCTATATACTGTATTACTGTTTTACTATATACATATGTATTTTTCTTTGAACACTGTAAAATAAATTTAGATTGGCCCCTTTTTGACCTCCTGGCTAACCTCCTCTGGAAGGTTTTTTGTAAACAATGGGGTATTAATATATTCAATGGTAGCCATACACTGTGAGAGTTTTTATTTTCTTCTCTTATTCCCATCTTCCTGCAAGCTTGCGGTCCCGGTTTGCTCTCAGCTGTTTTCTGCATCCATCTGTCCCACCTACCAGGAACTCATCTACCTTTTAATCTTGTTTCTTTGGTTCAGTTGGCCAATTCTGTGAGGCTCTGGTTGCATTTTGGACGTGTGAGTAGAGAAGCAACATATATGCATTTTTGCACCATCTGGTGCCTTTGATGGATACAAGCACTGATTCAACTATGCTGTTGTTAAAAATATGTATCTATATTTTAGACTGTTACATGTAGAATACTATTGCATATCGGAGCATCCCTGAAGAAGGAATGTAGGAAACTCTGCAATGCGTAGGATATATCGAATGCTTATGCTTACATGTTCATGTCCACATTTTTGAGTGCATTTGTTCTCTGAGGTTTACCAGAGATATCATACACTCGAAAGCTGTTTGCACAGATAAGAACTTTTTAATTATTTGTACCAATGTTATATGATTAACTTTTGATGGAAAAAAAAAATGTTTTAACATATTGTTTAAATAAAATCTCTTTTTTACTATATGATATGTTTGACAATCTATGCCTTTAAAGTCCCACCCTCTCTGGGGAAAACTTTGTACCATATCTAAGTTTGGGATGTTGGCTGATCAATAGCATATGAGTCTCTTCAAAAACCTCAATTTTTCTTCACATTTAGGGAAACAAAATTCAAATTTTTGCTGATATCTCCCCCACCACTATCCAAAAGCAGAGATCCCTCAAGCCTCTCCTTGAAATTCTGGCGCAAAAATCCATCAAATACCGCTGGTCATTCCCTTTCCGCCTCCAGTTTCAATTTATAGACAAATCAGATCGATTCTCCAACTTTCAAGAAGGCGATCGTTTGCTATTGCAACTAGGATTCATCACCCAAGAATTTCCACCTCAGCAACCTGTAGCCAAGCCAGGCTTCTCCAAGCGACCCCCTACGAACAGCCCACTGACTCCGCTGTGGAACAAGCAACTCTCAAAGAGGCACCGAGATGCTCACCCCCCAAGATGAGCAGCTTTACCCTGAATCCCTGATGGGATGTTTTACCTTCACTTCTGGAGCCGGATGGCTGACCTATACTTTTGTGTAGTGGTCTGCCCCACATTTGGTGACTGGTTGCCTCGTTAGACCTTTGGTCCCATTAGGTTGGATCCCGTTAGCCTTCTCAATGGCTAATTGGGATACCTTTCTCTCCTCCAGTCCCCTACCCGGGTGAGCCCCATTACCCACTTGCCAATGACTGTTTGCACATTGTTATGGTCCCGCTAGTTGTCCTTTCTCGGATGTATTTTGTCCTCCTCCCTCTCCCCCCCCACCATTCCTTCCCCTTCTCCCCCTCCCCTGGCAGTGCCCCCCATAACTTACCACTAACGAGCAACTTAATTTACTAATGTATTTTGTTGTTCTGCACCTGAATATTCCTCATTATTCCCTCCCTCAAGGGTCCCACAACACTATCCTCCCCTATAGGGGGACCTGACGGCCAGAGCGGCCCAACATGCCACTCCATCTGTTGTGACGCAGGGGAGCTTCCTCCTCTGGTGACACCAGGACAGCAACCTTTACCAGGATTGCCTCTGCACCGATCCCACCCCTATCGGGAGGTTCGGTCAAGGACTTGGCTTGCCAGTTCTGTTGCTACTTTGTTAGATGCTGTATTTGTCTGGACTCGTTGATTCTAATTTTTTCTTCTCATCCCTGCTTCTTATTCTTTCTATGCTCTGTCTCCCCTCCTCTAACCTTTTCAACTACTTCCTACAGGAACCTTCGCAGAGAATATCCCCCGATCTGTCCTCAGGACTTTCAGATACTCTCAGGGTCTTGAGGATCCATCCCTAATCTCCAGAGGCAGAGGTAAGCTCCCCTCACATGTACTCACTAACCCCCTCACACGCTCATGGCTGATTTGAACCCCCACTACATGTCTCTCAGGATTGCTTCACACAACACGCAGGGACTAAACTCCCAATCCAAACGTCAGAAGGCATTCCAAAGCTACCAAGCTAGAGGCCTTGATATTGTATTACTACAGGAGACCCATTTTCCCACTAGCTACACCCCATCCTTCCTCCACCGTAATTTCCCAACCTATTTGGCAAATGCCAACTCCAGAAAAAGGGGGTTGCCATCCTTTTAGCTAAGCGGATCCCATTTACACACTCACACACAGTTAGGGAAGATATATTTTGATCAAAGGGCTCATTGAAGTGGAGATGCATTCCATCATCTCATACTACACCCCTAACTAAGGCCAAGCACATTTTTTCTCCTCCATGTTGTCAACCCTCTCCCCCTTACTGGAAGGGAGAGTGATTATGGGAGGTGACTCCAACATCACATTTGATCTCTTGCTAGATAAGTCAACAGACCGCATCTCAAACAACCTCCTAAACAGAGTCTCCGTACAGCCCGACTATTGCACGACCTGGGCTTGATTGACACCTGGAGGGAACTGAACCCCACATCTAAAGACTATACACATTACTCGGCCCCACAAAAGATGTATGCCAGAATTGACCATATCTTCATCCCCAGCTCAGAGATCCACATGGCCACACATGCATCAATTCACAAAGTTCCCTGGTCTGACTACTCTTTGGTTATCCTGAGAACCACCAGCTCCCTTTTCCCTCCAGGACCCCATCAATGGCGCCTTAGCGAATGCCTCCTTTCCAACCCAGTTCAATATATTATGCTTGAAAAGGACATTCGGGAATTCTTTCCCATTAATGACAGTGGGGACACGACTCTAAGTACCCTATGGGGGGGCACATAAAGCTGTCTTAATGGGAAAAATGATCCAGCTTGCTTCCAAATTAAAAAGAGAAAGTAAAGTAGATATAGAAAAAATAGAAAAAAACTTCAATTCCCTCAGCCGCATACCCCAACTTCTGATACCTATGCAAATCTTAAATCTACTAGAGTGGCTCTGAATCTAGCTCTGACCTCTAATGCGGACAAACATCTTCGCTGGGTGAGTGTCAGATTCCATTTACAGGCTGACAAAATTGGCCCACACTTGGTGGCCAAACTCTCCCCCAGGATAAAACTTTCTCCCTCCCCAAAATCAAATCCCTTTCAGGTACCCTGACCCAGAACCCCAAAAGAATTCTGGTTACGTTTCACTCCTTTTACTCTAAACTTTACTCTGCACATGACCCGAATAACCCCAACTCTATTAACTCTTTCCTCAAGGACATAAACCTCCTCAAGCTCTCAGATTCACATAGCTCTATTCTGGAATATCCTTTCCAGGAAAATGAAGTCTTAGAGGTCATTCAAAATCTTAAAAAAGGCTCAGCCCCACGCCCTGATGTCTTTTCGGCTCTTTATTGCCAAAAATTTTCTGAAGTCCTCTCTCCTCGTCTGGTCTGTCTCTACAACTCCCTGCGTGAGGGCTCCCCCCTAGAACCGGCAGCCAATCTAGCTTATATCACCAATATTCCCAAACAGGGTAAAGACCACAGTGAAGTGGGGAATTATAGACCGATTTTGTTAATTAATAACGATTTAAAGATTATGACGAAAATCTTAGCTAATAGACTGTCTTCCTTCATCGATACCTATAGCCATAAGGATCAGGTGGGATTCATCCCTGGGAGGCAGGGGCCGGACCAGATTAGGAGAGCGGTGGACTTAATTTCCCTCATGAAATCCTCTTGGGATGGAGGCCCATCCCAGGAGGGATATATCCTTTCCATAGATCTTCAAAAGGCCTTTGACACGGTCACCTGGCCCTACCTCTTCACCATGTTACAAGAATGGGGTTTCAGCCCAAATCAAACTACAAGGTCACCTCTCAGACCACTTCCCCATCCTGAAAGGTACAAGGCAAGGATGCCCCCTTTCCCCCATCCTTTTCGCCATTGCGATAGAAACTTTGGCATTAGCCATCAGACAACACCCGGACATACATGGGGTAAAATGTGGTCAATGACCCACAAATGTGCCTTATTCGCTGACGATGTTCTTCTTTTTGTCACCTCCCCCCTCTTATCCACTCCCAATATTCTCAGACTCCTAAAAACATTTGGATCAGTCTCAGGCCTGCAGGTTAACATGACCAAATCAACAGCCCTAAACATCTCCACCCCCCAAGACCTAGTCGATAGATTAAAAAAAACTCCCCCTTTTCCTGGAGCCCATCCTTTCTCCCCTACCTGGGTGTTCAGCGCACTTCTAAAATTGAGCAACTACACCAATGCAATTACCCTCCTATATTCAAGAGACTGTCAGAAGACCTCTCTCAATGGTCCCTATATAAAATGTCCTGGCTGGGGAGAGTGAATGCGATCAAGATGACCTTGCTGCCCAGAATTTTGTACCTCTTCTGCTCCCTTCCCATACCCATAACAAAGTGTCCACTAGATAAACTGCAGTCAGCGATTATTCGCTTCATCTGGGGCAGTAAAGGACATTCTCTATCCAAGACGGTGCTATTTAGATCCAGTAAAAAAGGGGGACTAGGACTACCTATACTATAGTGGTATTATCAGGCTGCCCAACTCTGCCAATTCTCTGTCATTTTTTCCAAAGGCCCGAAACCAGACTGGGTAGACATAGAAAGACAGGCGACCCCCAACCATACCTTAGATTTCCTAGTTTGGAGCCCACAGAAAGATCAACCTCCAATTCTTTCCCCTACACTGGAACATTCTATGACCCTATGTGACTCCCTACACAAACAAAACTCCCTTACATTGGCCTGGTGTCTGCTCTTGCATATTTTTCACAACCCCTTGTTTCCCCTGGGTCTCAATATCAAGGCCTTTAGGTGGTGGCTTGACAAGGGCCTCTACAGAATAGGGCAATAGTTCTATGATAATGGCCCTATCTCACTAACTTATTGCATTTCTAAACTAGATATGCCACCTTCGGAAACATTCTGATACAACCAACTATTACATTTCTTGCGCCAGGTGTGGAAAAGTTCTGAGAACCCACTCTCTGTAACTCAATATGAGCTTTGGTGTTCCTCAGCCGTGAGTGTAAGAGGGGGAATCTCCCTGATCTATTCAGCCTTAGCTGAACCCTTGGAGAAAGCGACCTACATGCTGAAATGGGAGCGAGATCTCCAGTTTGAGTGGAACCTAGACAAATGGCACACTTTGCCCGCTCCTACAGGGGAATCCTCAATAGTGTCCTTGTGGAGGCGGACATCAAAGTAATTTCCCGCTGGTACCTGGTCCCCACACGTCTCACCAAATTTAATCCTCAGTCCTCTCCACATTGCTTCAGAGGATGTGGCCACATAGGTTCCCTCCTCCATACCTTATGGGAATGTACCAGAATTAGAGGGTACTGGAACAAAATCTTTTACCTCATCCGCAAATCCACTGGATACACGGTGAAACAGGATCCATAAATAACACTCTTTAATAGCCGAGTCCCTGATGTACCCAAACTGACCCAATCCCTAATCTACTTTGTCCTCCTGGGGGCCAAGATTACAATAGTCCAGGCATGGAAATCCCCCTCGGTCTCCTTTCACCTAACAAAAAATTTCCTGGATCATGTCTCAGGAAAAAATTTCATACACCATACTCGACACGTCAGAGAAATTTAGACTCACTTGGGAACCCTGGGCTAAATATATAGGAATCTCTCTACTTCCCTGAGGAACAGAAGCCCCCTTAAGCCTGAGCAAGTCATGCTGCTGGCCCGTATCCTCTACCCTTCGTGAAGGTTCCCCCCTCCCCCCTTTTTTTTCCTTCTTTCTCAATCCTCTTTCTTCCCACTCTCTCTTCTCCCCTTTCTTTTCCTCTTCCCGCTTCTTCCTCTCCTTCTACCCTATGATCAACCTTAGGTTGATCCAGCCCACTACGCGTTCTGGAGTTTGCCAATGCTCCGGAGTGGCTCTTCTGTCAAGTGTTCCAAATCATTTGAGAAAAGAGGAAACTCCTCTTGTACCCTTCATGATGATCTCCACTTGAACACCATAGGTTTCTGTTGTCAATACCATGTTTACCTAATTAACACGACTCTTATTGTGTTTGTTTATCATGATCAGGGGAGCGGCCTAGCCCTCTCCCTGCAGTACCTGGTCACACACCCGATTGCCCCTAGCACAGCAGGCTCCCATTTGGGGTGCGTGGGGCGATTGGGGGTGACCTTAAGCAGAGTCATTTAGGATTGTTTTACCTATCAAACCTTGTTCATTCCCTTGTTTTGCTTGTTTTGTACCCTCTATGTTTATGATGGAGATTCCCCTCATATTGCACTAGCTCCTCCTATGGTCTTTATCCATTTTCGTTCAACTGTTATATCTTTTTTTTTAATAAACATTTTAAATACGCTCACCCTTGCAAATACACACAGCCCATGATAACAAAGAGATAAGCTACCTGGGCTGTGAATCTGTGCACGGGGGCTTAACAGGAATAGCCAAGGGATAGTTGAGGTAAAGCCGCAGTCAGGGATTCCAGAAGTCAGGATAACGATAAACAAAGCCAGGGTCTGAAGCCGTGGTCAGGCTTGGAACACTGGAACACTGCAACAGAAGACAGGAGCACAGGAACACTTGGCAAACATGAGAAAATGAACTGACTAAGCCCTCAGAGTGAGACAGGGTTTTATACCCAGCTAATTAGGTAACCTGCCTCAGCTGATCCAGGAGTGACAGGTACAAACAGAGTATCACCCACATTACTTCATGCTAAACTAGGCATGGCTGGAAAGCAGGCTGATTAGAACTGAGGTGTAGCTCAGAGGTAAAGAAACAGGAGCAAGAACAGACAGTCATAAGTTCAAAACCACCCAGAGCCACTTGGGGTGTGACCACACCTGTCTGTCTGCAAGGCACAGTAGGGACTGTGACAGAATGGAGGAAAAGGGAAAACAGGAAAGGAGTGAGGTGCCAGGAAAGTCCTATTAGAAGGATGTGATACCTGGACAAAGGGGTATATTGATATAGGTTGTCAGGGTTCCCATATTAGCTCAAATTTCTGTGTTTTATCTTGAAGCTTAGCCACCATTTGTTCCTGAGTCATAATCCAGGAGATTTTTCTCTTTGTTGCCAGAAATGAGATTGAGGGTTTCTTCAATGCTCCAGTGAGTGTAATCTTAGCTCCCAGGAGCATGAAAAAGACCAAGGCTTGTGTATGTTTGGAGACCTTGTCGACCTTATGACTCAAGAGAGCTATTGTGGGGTCTTGAGGGATTGCTACCCCCGTAACTTTGGAAGACTTTGTTCCAGTATGTTCTAATGCGAGGACAGGACCACAACGTGTGGAGCATGGAACCTACTAGGTTACACCCTCTAAAACATAAGGGGGAAGTATCTGGATAACTCATTTCCAATCTAGAGGGAACATAGTACCACCTAGTAAGGAGTTTCAACATTAGCTTCAGGACTTCTGGTTCCGGCTAGCTGCCCTCCACATCAGCTCCCACAGCTAGACCCATAAATCAGCTTATAAAACCAACAAAACCTGCCACATTAACCGGCGGCACCTCCACATAGCACCCGGCCACGCTATGGACAGATCCGTGGAGAAAACCAGCCCGCGCTCGTACGCGGCCGAGACGGCCCACACGGCTCAGCCGCAAATCGAGGCCCCGGCTGCAGCCTACATGGCTTCCACTGTGGAGACGGCGCCTGCAATGGAGGTAAGCGGTGGCTCGGCCCCCTCTCTCCCACAAGCTGGCACTGCAACACAGCTCGCAGGGGACCACAACACAGACCTCATTGCACAGGCTGTGGCAGCCCTGCTTTCCCCAATGATAATGGCTTCTGTGGAGAAAGCTGTCAGTGCAGGCATGCAGCAGCTCCAGGCCCAGCTGGGGGAACATGCTTCCAGGCTTACTGATGCAGAACACCATATAGCCAGTATAGAGGAGGAACTGTATCAGGCACAAGCCACAGAACATGTCCAAGACAAACTAAACAAATATGTTCTAGAGAAATTGTACAATTTGGAAAATAGGTCCAGAAGGAGTAATCTGCGATTCGTGGGCGTCCCAGAATCATTATAGCCTTCAGCCCTCACGGACCTCTGCGCAAGATGCATACCCGAAGCGCTAGGCCTCCCCGGCCCCTGCACCACAGAGCGCGCCCACCGCATGGGAGCTTTCAACTCCGATAGCAAATTGCCCCAACCTATAATCGCCAAATGCCTCAATTACTCAGACAAAGCCCTTATCCTACAGAAATTCAGCCAATCCACATCCCTTCAGATCGACGGAATAAAAATCCTGATTTTCGCCGACTACTCCAGAGAGGTATCCAAGAAAAGGAAAGCATTCCAACAAATTTGCTCGGAGCTTCACCAGCAACAAATCAAGTTTACCTTGGCCTTCCCAGCCACTCTACGGCTCAAAGCCCCTAATGGTGACCAGCTCTCCTTCCATGATGCCTCCGAGGCGGAGGCCTTCCTAAGATCAATACGCTCAGGCCTGCACCTCAGCCCCTCTGCCAGAACACCTCCTATCAACCGTGCTCTAGACCAAAGGAGCCCACGCAAAGAACCTATGGCCCTGACCATCACCGTTCCACACCCCATTGAGAGAGCGCTTACACCATCAATGTTGATCTTAATTGCAACTGCTCTTCTAATGGCCAAGCTGGTTTCAACCCTAGACGAGATGACTCTCACAAGCTTTGTTATGATCTTTTCCTAACAGTTATGCACTTTCCTCCTCACCAGGTACTTCGGATGCTGTTAGGAAGAATTTTTTTTTTCTACTGTTTTCTTGTGTTTCACATACTACTAAAATGTTGAAATTGGTCTACCGTTTTATCTGATATCATAAGTTTCCCCCCTGGTATCCCTGTGTAGCTCGGATTACTCCTCTGGTGTATAACCCTAGCTGTCAGCATACACCACCCTCTATATTGTGGGTTTAATTGCTGCAGTCAAATGGGTCTGATACTGGGAGCTGACCTACTCAGTGGCTCCAAAGTGAAGTTTCTCGAATATGTTTTATGTTTTCTTCTTTTAACCCCCATCCTCCTGAACCCTCTTCTATCCCAACTACCCTCATCCTGGGTTACACTTGCACCAAATGACCCTCAGCTCACCCACTCAGACAGCCTAAGCTCCTTCAAATCTCCAAATTCACTTTCACCATACCACCGAATGCCATTACACTCAACCAATACAACACCAGCCCCTAAAAAAACTATGGGTAGGCACAGTTATAGGCTCTGACTCAAATGGACGCAAAGCAGGAGTCCTGATACTCATACATAAAAACCTCCCCTGCATGGTGCTATCTGTTGACTCAGACCCCCAGGGATGCTTTCTATCAGTCCATGTTCAAATAGGGACCAGGGATTTGATAATCTCAAACATCTATGCTCCTAATAGTCCCACTAAGCAGAGTTTTAGTGAACTTTCGACTTGGCTCCTACGTGACCCACACCTCCCACACATAATCGGCGGGGACTTCAATTCCACAATGCACCCAATTGACGATGGATCCTCTCCCAAACGCTCACGTACCCCACCGGACTCAAATACTCAGACACTACTAGCATCCACGATAGATTTGTTACATCTCCATGACATCTGGCGCCTCCGGCACCCAGCTGATAGAGAATTCACATTTTACTCAAACCCCCAAAATGTTTTCACCAGAATTGACTACTTCTTCTGCTCAGACGTTCTTGTCCCACTGATATCTGACGCTGACATTCAAGACATTGTTATATCAGACCACGCACCCATCTCAATAATGCTTGACAACCCTGATTTACATCCGAGCCCCAAAATATGGCGCTTCCCATCCTGCCTTCAAAATAACTCTGACTTCTGACAGTACATGGAGCATGCATGGTCTGAATATACTTCGACCAATGCAGTGCACTCTGATAACCTGAATCTATTCTGGGAAGAAGGCAAAGCCTTCCTCAGAGGTCGTATAATTTCATACGCAGCTTCTTTCAAAAGGAATACCCTCAAAAATTACAAAATGGCCAACTCATGTCCGCACCTAGCCCAACGATCCTTATACACGAACGACTCCCCTGACAATAGGAAGACATGGCTGTCAGCAAAGCAATCTTTTGATGCTTGGGCTGAAAATCTTAAACAAATCCAAAAAACACACATGGAGGCCACCCTTCACAAATTCAGGAACAAGGCAGGCAAATTACTTTCAAGACTCTGTAAGGGCCCTTACCGGCCGACCTATATCACTTCCCTTTGAGATGCATCGAGTAACATTCATTTGACTCAAAAAGGCATAAACGATGCCATGCTACACTACTACTCCTCTCTGTACGTGGCAGACCCAGTAGATGTACCAACAGCACTCTCCTTTCTTGAGAAAATACCTTTAACCCAGATCTCTCCCTCTCAACTAGATGCTCTAAACACATCCATCTCCCGCCCTGAAATTTCCAATGCTATCAGAAATCTAGCCCCATCTAAAGCCCCAGGCCCAGACGGTTTCATGGGTGAATTTTATAAATCCTTGCGAACACTCCTGGAACCCACCCTCCACGAAGTCTACCAACACATATGGTCAGGAGGCTCTTAGCTACCCACAGGTAACCAAGCCATTATTAAATTACTAGCACAAAAAGGTAAAGATCCACAAGAACCAGGCTCATATAGACCTATCTCACTCTTAAATCTTGATGTCAAGATCCTTTCCAAAATAATAGCAAATAGACTAGCCGCCATCATACCCTCTCTGATACACCCTGACCAATCAGGGTTCGTGAAAGGCAGGACAGCCACCATGAACATCAGAAAGGTGATGATGGCCCTGGAACACGCCAAAAGCAACCTTGAGGGGGATCACGCTATTATCACCTTAGATGCGGAAAAACCTTTTGATTGCATAAGCTTCGAATGGCTCTCCATGGTCATGTCCAAAATGGGATTCTCCGGCCCTTTTGCCCACCTTGTAAACACCATGTATGCCGCCCCTGCAGCTAGGCTGGTAGCGGCAGGTCTCTTATCAGATCAATTCCGTCTCCACAAAGGCACAAGACAGGGCTGTCCCTTATCCCCTCTCCTCTTCAATATTGCATTAGAACCTCTGTCTAGATATCTGTCACATATAGCCCCATTACATGGCATCAACGATGTCCTCATATTCTAAGAAAATCCCTCTTCCGACATGTCAACTATCAAATCAATATTTGAACAATTTAGACTATGTTCGGGGCTTCGCATTAATTATAACAAAAGTGAAATCCTTCCCTTAGGTACCATGTCTAACCCCCCGTGGACTCAAAAATCCATATTCTCAGTAGCGAAATCACACATCACTTATTTAGGAATAAAAATAGGGAAACTACCCTCCTCTCTGTATCACCTCAACTACCCCCCCTTGCTCTCAAAAATCTCTCAGGAACTTGATAACTGGATGGATCTGCCCCTTTCGCTCCTGGGTAGATGCCATCTAGTGAAAATGGTCAGTTTCGCCAGTTTACTTTACCCACTTCAAACCATTCCCTTGCTTCTACACCATAAAGACACAAAACTTCTCAATACTGCCATCTCCAAATTCCTTTGGGAAACAAAAGACCACGTATAGCCTTTGCAAAGCTATATCTTCCCAAACGCGAAGGGGATATTAGTCTCCCGAATGTCAGAACCTACAAACTGGCCTGCCTATTGAGGACAGGACTGGACTGGACTGCCCAAACATCTCGTTACTCCAACTTTCCCCTTGAAACAGCGAAGGTTCACCCATACTCTCTGGTGGCCCTACTCCACTGCAAGTGGAAGTCCATCCCACTGCCTCTCCAACATAACCTCCTGCTACGAGACACAGCCATTGCTTGGAGGGAAGTCCGGAAAAGCCTCAAACACTCACCCTTCATATCCAGCCACCTTCCAATACAAAGAAACCCGAGCTTCCTCCCAGGTCTGGAACATCAGACTTACGTCACCTGCCAGAGGAATGGCCTTACTAAATTCTCCTCCCTATGTGACATGGAGATTGGTCCCCCATCGCATTCCAATCTTTAGCTGAAAAATTCTCACTTCCTCAATCACATGCCTTCCATTACAGACAATGTATCAGCTTCATAAAGAGCGCATGTGCAGAAGAGCGCAAAAGATTCAAATCGTCTCTCATGGACTCCCTTCTCTCAGAGGGCTCATACAAAATATCAAAAATCTACAAACCTCTCCTCCTGAAAACTACTCCCTCTCTCACATCCTCATCAGCAGCCAACTGGGCAAAAGACTTTCTGGATACTGAGATAGTAGACAAAATTCTACAAGGTCTCAATACCTCTCACAGACTAGTTTCCAACGAATCCTGAAGGGAAACACAATTGAAAATTGCACACCAAGCTCACATCCCCTTCTTTTTGAACAAACAGACCCACATCGCCCCCAACTGCCCTCTCTGTCAGCACCCCAGGCCTACACTGACCCACCGCTTCTGGTCGTGAATGTTCATTTCCACCTTCTGGGATCAAGTCCTTGCATACATCTTTGAAGTAAATCTGCTGAAACTACCTAAAGACTCTACTTCTCATCTTTGATCACTGGGACCCCAAATTACTACCCTGGTCAACCAACTCTACCCCCCGGCAAAGACTGGACCTTGATGTGCCTCCTACTCTCCAGAAGATCCATCCTAAAAAATTGGGTCTCCAACGTTCACCCAAACACCTCACAGATCAAAAGAGACCTCCTACAACTACTCTACAAGGATAAGCTTAATACGGACTTAACACATGAAAAGACTAAAACACGTTTCTATCACAAATGGCATGCTTTCACGGCCTCAACACTCTCTCCTATGGACATGGCGAACTTTGAGAAACTCTCGTTTTCATATTATGGATCATCACCTACAACATGAGTGATGCTGCTCCCTTCAAACTAAAAGACCGACAAAATAAGGAACCCAGTTCCTGTCAAGGCATCAATCACCGTGCAAGATCACTTCTCGCTCACCGACTCCTTCTCTCCCTTCAAACACATCGACGGAAAATGCTATTTTTGAAATCGATGCCTCAACCTCACTGTCTACTAGCATTATACAACCACTCTAGGAACTTGGTGCTCTCCCCCCCCCTCCCCTACCCTCCCGTCAACTCCCTCTACCCTCCCACCTCTTTTAGGAATCGTCCAACAGTACCCTCTTGGTAACCCTAGGACTCTTCTCCTCCTTAGATCCATCCAGTTACCTTTTTTTGTTCAACTAGAAGGTTCATACTTTTGAATTGTTATTCTTTTACATGTTGCTACCCCTCCAATGGGGGCTAAAATTCACTACCCTTAGGGTACAAGATCCTCCGTTTTTGTTCTGTTTTTCTTTTGTTTTTTTGCTGTGGTATGTACTCTGCTACTTTTGTCATAACTGCCGTTGTGTACAAAAAAAAAAAAAAATTCTGACACTATTGATACTATTCCTTGTATGACGTATCCTTCAATAAATTCTATTTAAAAAAAAAATTAGCTTCAATTAGGGAAATGTTCTGGACTTGAAAATTTAGATCAACCTTACAACCAAGGGATGAAACCTTCTGCTAGTATGGTGACTGGAAGACATGTATACAGAGGTCAAGTGATAGTTCCCAGGAGTGGGGTAAACACTCCCCCCCCACTCCAACAAAGAAGGCATTCCTGCTAAGAGGAATTCTCTGTTACCTGACCAAATCTAAAAGTATCATAAATCATGTGATCACATCATAAGAGAGAAAAAGAAAGAAAAGAAAAATTGAAACCTAAAGAAAAGAGAGGAGAAGAAGAGATTCAAACAGAGTATTGATGATACAGGCATTAGGGGACATTGGATTCCATGTTCTATCAAACTGAGTCACAGGGGTTGATGTATGTAGACCTTCCACAGTTCCCATACCACCTCATATGCTTTGGAGGAGGCCATAAGGGTGCCAACCGCCTTCTCCTGGACCATTATGCAGGATATCTTTAGTTTTGCTGCAGCACAGGACACAGTCGGCTGTTTCCAAGCTTGGGCTATGGTGATTTTAGCACCCAGCAAAATAAAGTGAATGAATTTCTATAGGCTCATGGAGTATCCGACCAGCTTCCTGTTCAGCAAAGCAATTTTGGGAGTTTTAGGCACTGCCATACTGGTTACCCTGCACAGCAAATGAAAAATCCTGTTCCAAAAGCCCCTAATGCAGGGACATTCACCAAGTATGGAAGAGAGAGCCCACATGGCCACAACCTCATGGAGATGTGGAGATGTGCCCGGGAATATGTTGGCCAGTCGGGAGGGCACCCAATGCCATCTCGTAATTATTTTTACAATTTACTTAAATGCTCTTTGGAAAAGTCTGTACCAGGTGTCAGCCTCCCAACTGATCTCCACATTCCTCTGCCAAAGCAGCATAAATCATAGAGATGCCTCCCCTCTGGTCCATGATCTGCGATCACCACTGCTCATAGACCGTGAATCTTGGGTGATTGGTTTAGATCGCCAAAGAGGGAAGATATATGTGTCAGATTTGGTGTAGTCTAAATTCCTCAGATTGGGGCATTTCCAATTTACTAATACAATGGGTCGCCGTTAAGGGACCCAAAGAAGACATGAAATGACCAGTCCTGAAAAGGCCCTTATTTTTCCACCATTGAAAGGCTCAGATGTCCTGCCCAGGGGGAAATTGAGGATTATGGAAAATGCATAAGTTATGAAATGCATAAGGCCGAAGTTCGGAAATCAGCACAGGGGATTTGTATAGGGAATCACAAGGAGCCATAGGTTGGGAGAGTGTAGCTGCAAATATCAAGGGCCTAATTTTAGGAGGGATCCAAACCAAGTAATCAATGGTATGTCTAGGAATAGCCTGTCTCACCATGTCCACCCAGTCTGGTCTATGTCCTCATGAATAAACTATAGAGAACTGCGCTAGTTGGGCCACCTGATAGTATTTCTGGAGGATAGGAACCCCCAATCTTCCTTGATATCAACTTCTAAACAATACACTTTTGGGGCATCTAGGACTCATATAAAATGCAGACTGAGCCCCCATCTGTTTAACACTTCAAATAAGTAAGGCCATTTTACCATGTAAAATGTCTTTTGTAGATAGACCAAGAGCAAGAAACCTTCCTGATGTTTGCCCCCATCCCAATTAGCTCGCAAAAAAGAAATAACATCTACTGCTCTACATATTTGATCCAGACCCTGTCGTACCAGGATGAAACCCACCTGGTCTCTATGAACATGTCCACCTTTGAAGGCTGACAATCTGTTAGCCATGATTTTGGTTAGAATTTTAAGATCATTGCTGATCAGAGAAATGGGCCTATAGTTACTAACCTCTGAGTGGTCTGTAACCGGTACACTTTTGGGGCATCTATAGCCTTTGTTACCCCAAATAAAATGAACTACCAGTGATTGAAATTTTTGAAGGTGGGGTTTCTGAAGTGGAACCAGGAGGGAATGAAAGAGGTACAGTATCCTGGAAAGGAGGGTCTGTTTAACAGAATTACCCCTTCCCAGCCAGGGAATGTCCCCACATGACCAACTGGACAGGTCTGCTTCCATCTTTTTATATAGAGGGGGTAATTAACTTTATATAGCTGATCCACAGTAGCTGCCAAGTTGACCCCCAAATAAGGGATAGAGATGTTACTCCATGAAAATGAGGAGTTGCTTTTGAGTCGTTCGACCAGGGAGGCAGAGGTACGCAATTGACTTGGCCATATTAACATGCAGACCCAAGATCCTTCCAAAAGCCTTTAGGAGGCTAAAAACATTAGGGGTCGATATGAGAGGGAAAGTGAGAAGAAGCAGCAAATCGTCCGTGAATAGGGTGCATTTGTGGATGCTTTGACCACATCTTACTCCATGAATATCTGGGTCATTCCTAATGGCCAAAGCCAGGGATTCAATTGCTATGGCAAAAATTATGGGGACAAAGGACATCCCTGTCTAGTACCCTTGTGTATTGGGTAGGGATCTGAGTAATGATCTTGTAATTTTATCTGTGCACTGGGGTTTGATTATAACTCCCGTAGGACCAGTATAAAATGCAGACCGAATCCCCATCTTTCTAACACTTCAAATAAGTAAGGCCATTCTACCATGTCAAATGCCTTTTGTAGATCGAACAGGAGTAAGAAACCTTCCTGATGTTTTCCCCCACCCCAGTAAGCTCGCAAAAGAGAAATAACATCCACCGTTCTATGTATTTGATCCAGACCTTGTCTTCCCGGGATGAAACCCACCTGGTATTTATGAACATATCCACCTATGAGGGCTGACAATCTGTTGACAATATTTGTGGTTAGGATTTTAAGATCATTGTTGATGTGTGGTCCCTTTTCAATTATGGAAGTGGGTTGTCATCTAGGAATTCGGAGATGAGGAGAGGTCTGACCTCCTCATCTGCCCTGTAAAGCTTGGAGTAAAATTCAGGAAATGTTGCCATGATCCTTTGTGGGTTTTGCATGAGTGACCCCTTGGAGTCACGCAATTTGGGGAAGGAAAAGGAACGGGGGTGGGATGTCAACTTAGCAGCCAGCCTGGGGCCTATTTTATCTTTATGGGCATATAAACATACATTGGTTCACCTAAGGCTTTTTCAGCCCGGGTGGTCAGGGCCAGGTTGAGGGATAAGTGACTTGATTCCAATAGGGCGCGATATTTAGGAGTGGGTTTACATCTATGGTCTTTAGATAATTTGTGGAATTTCCATTCTAACTTGTTGATATCTGCTTTCCATTCACATTTGAGTTTGGTGGGAAATGTAATAATCTTTTCTCTGATGACTGCTTTATGGGCAGACCAGATTGTTGCAGGAGAGACTTCTCCATTGTCATTAACCCAAAAGTAATTGCCTATTTCTTTATCCAACATTGAGCATTGGACAGGATTAATTTAAGCGCCACTGGAACATGCCCTGGGGTTACAAAAGGAGCATGAATACCATTGAGTGGTCTGACAATGGGGAATCCCTAATAAACGACTTTGTAACAGATGAGATGGTGAAGACAGCAATAAAGATATGGTATATTCTAGCAAAGGTTTGGTGTGGTGTAGAAAAATGGGTGTAATCCTTTGAGGTTGGATTAAATTCCCTCCAAATATCCACCAACCCCTGGGAGTGTATCAGGGCTTAGCAATTTTCAAACTCTATCCGGAAGGATGCAGAAGGTGAGAACCACCTTGTCCTGATTTATCTAACATCTGATCCAGTGCCACATTGGAATCCCCTCCCATGATGACTGTGCCCACCAAGTGGGGAGAAAGGGTGGTCAACATGGAGGAGAATTGTGCTTGGCCTCTGTTAGGAGCATAATAGGAAATTAAGGTATATTGAGCCCCTTCTAAGGAGCCAAAAGTAGAATATATCTACCCTGAGATTCTCTGATTTCCTGTGAGGGGGAGAAGGTAGTCCTTTTAAAGAAAAAATCCCCACTACCTTAGTCTTATCCTCTGCATTGGCCAAATAGAATTGAGGGAATTTAGGGTGAATACATTTTGGATTGAACTGCTTAGGGAAGTGGGTCTCTTGAAGAAGAAGCACCTATATCTGTTGGGAGGGGTAATGTTGGAAGTACTCTCATGCCTTCTCTGGTGTAATGTTGGAAGTACTCTCATGTCTTCTCTGGAAGTGGGAGAGTCCCAGAGAAAGAGGGGGCCTGTGGAGTGCATAGAGGAAACTAACCATGAACCCCCCAGGTCCTGGGAGTTGGGAACAGGTCTGTCCATCCCCAAAGCACAAAATCATTTAAACATCTGCCCGAATGGCAAACAGACATCTGCCTCCATGTGAGAAATCATCTCCAGCGAAGAGGCAGAGGGAACCGCTCCGACCCAACCAGCACCCATTTTTACTTAACTTGTAAACCCCCCCTCCATTAAATGTAAGCATAAATTGATATATTAGGTCCCCCCATTAAATGTAAGCGTAAATTGATATATTAGGTCCCCCCTCCCTGCCACCCCTTAATGAGGACCTACCCCCAGAGACCCGGGGGAACCCTAGCCAGGATGCTCCCCTCCCATCCCCCGGTCCCCTTAACGGAGGTCCCATAGGCTGAAACTAAGGTAATAGACTTGGCAAATTATGAGGACTCTGGAGACCCAATATTCAATTACTCCCAGCGAAATTCAAATTAACAATGTTTCATATCCAGGAGAACCCAGGGGATAACCACTCCCTGGTCTCCCTGACACGGGCCTAAACTAACTAGCAAACAAGTACCCAACAAAACAAAACCTCCTTTTAAAGTCCTTTTCGCAGTTCAAAAAGTGGGACACTAATGGAAAAATAGTATCAAAACATTTAGGACCCATGGAAGAACAGTGGTTCCCTGAGGAACAATCATTCAGTTAGTCAAAGTCTTGTGATTCCTGGACATGGAATCAAAAAATTGACAGCTGATAGGAAAAATTTCCCCCTACACCTCTGGGGGTCATGGAGGGTGGGACTCCCTGGATCTCTTTGTCTATTGTTTTTGCCAGACGGAGGTGAGCAGGAGCCCGTCCAGCATTCAGTGGATGCTGGGGACAGTATTGTGGGGAGTAGTGTAGTCATTGGATTGATGTTACTCTGGGGAGCTACCTGCGGGGCTCCATCCTTGCTTTCCTCCATATCCTCTCCCCTGTCCTCTGAAGCACGATGGTGCTGAATGGGCCGGATGGGGACAAGCTCCGAGTCTATGCGGCCATACTCGGGAGCTCCGCGTATGTGCCTCCTAGGCTTTTTATCTTAATGCAGAAATTGCAGTAGGATAAAAAACCTTCTGCCTTTGCAACCACTTTAAAGCAGGGCTTTATTTGAGCTTCATACAATGAGTACCAAGAGTTAGCACAAAACAAAATGCATTTGATATATATTTAGAAATTCCTCTAATGAAAGTTGAGCTGGAGGTGTTCTGTAAGCAACTTAATGTGCCTTCTTTTTTATAGTAAAGGCCACTTTAAAAATACCTCTCAACCCAGGCTTACTATAATTTTTTTTTATAAAGATCATGTCAGCAGGTATGATCACTATTTCTATATTTTCTCTTTATATAAGATGTAGGTAAGGACACCATCCATATGTTCAAAATCAGATGTGGAATTGAAACTACTGTATACAGTATGACTTACTGTGGATGAGTTACTTGATTGTATTCCTAGACCATTAGTATAGTGTATTTCCAAAGCGTTAGCTAAGGTTTTGTTTGCTATTTTATATACCGTACTTATGGGAATACAATATTTACTTAAAAAAAAAAACAAATCTTCTAGTATTTCATATGCACTATAATTTACAGTGGGGCAAAAAAGTATTTAGTCAGCCACCAATTGTGCAAGTTCTCCCACTTAAAAAGATGAGAGAGGCCTGTAATTGTCATCATAGGTATACCTCAACTATGAGAGACAAAATGTGGAAACAAATCCAGACAATCACATTGTCTTATTTTTGAAAGAATTTATTTGCAAATTATGGTGGAAAATACGTATTTGGTCACCTACAAACAAGCAAGATTTCTGGCTCTCACAGACCTGTATCTTCTTCTTTAAGAGGCTCCTCTGTCCTCCACTCATTACCTGTATTAATGGCACCTGTTTGAACTTGTTATCAGTATAAAAGTCCACAACCTCAAACAGTCACACTCCAAACTCCACTATGGTGAAGACCAAAGAGCTGTCGAAGGACACCAGAAACAAAATTGTAGACCTGCACCAGGCTTGAAGACTGAATCTGCAATAGGCAAGCCGCTTGGTGTGAAGAAATCAACTGTGGGAGCAATAATTAGAAAATGGAAGACATACAAGACCACTGATAATCTCCTCGATCTGGGGCTCCACGCAAGATCTCACCCCGTGGGATCAAAATGATCACAAGAACAGTGAGCAAAAATCCCAGAACCACACGGGGGGACCTAGTGAATGACCTGCAGAGAGCTGGCACCAACGTAACAAAGGCTACCGTCAGTAACACACTACGCCGCCAGGGACTCAGATCCTGTAATGCCAGACGTGTCCCCCTGCTTAAGCCAGTACATGTCCAGGCCCGTCTGAGGTTTGCTAGAGAGCATTTGGATGATCCAGAAGAGGATTGGGAGAATGTCATATGGTCAAATGAAACCGAAGTAGAACTGTTTGGTAGAAACACAGCTTGTCGTGTTTGGAGGAGAGAGAATGCTGAGTTGCAACCAAAGAGCACCATACCTACTGTGAAGCATGGGGGTGGCAACATCATGCTTTAGGGCTGTTTCTCTGCAAAGGGAACAGGACGACTGATCCGTGTACATGAAAAAATGAATGGGGCCATGTATTGCGAGATTTTGAGTGAAAACCTCCCATCAGCAAGGGCATTGAAGATGAAACATAGCTGGGTCTTACAGCATAACAATGATCACAAACACACCGCTAGGGCAACGAAGGAGTGGGTTTGTAAGAAGCATTTCAAGGTCCTGGAGTGCCTAGCCAGTCACCAGATCTCAACCCCATAGAAAACCTTTGGAGGGAGTTGAAAGTCTGTGTTGCCCAGCAACAGCTCCAAAACATCACTGCTCTAGAGGAGATATGCATGGAGGAATGGGCCAACATACCAGCAACAGTGTGTGACAACCTTGTGAAGACTTATGCCGCGTACACACGGTCGGACTTTCTATCCTACTTGGTCCGGCACACTTTCCGACGGACTTTGTCCGCCAGGTGCGCCGGACTTTAAAACGGACGGACTTGCCCACACACGACCGGACTTTCCGGCGGGCTAAGTCCGCCCGTCTTTCCGACGGACTTTCGCCGGAGTTACGGCGGACTTTCAGAATGAACGGACTTGCCCACACACGGACAAGTCCGTTCATTTTGAACGTGACTCAGGTGCGACGGGACTAGAAAAGGATGTCAATCTTGCCGCTTTTATCGGCGAGATTGACACCTTGCGAGCCCCGTCGCGGGGCATACCAGGCCCTTAGGTCTGGTATGGATTATAAAGGGAACCCCCTACGCCGAAAAAACGGCGTGGGGTCCCCCCTAAAATCCATACCAGACCCCGATCCGAGCACGCAGCCTGGCCGGTCAGGAAAGGGGGTGGGGACGAGCGAGCGCCCCCCCCCTCCTGAACCGTACCAGGCCGCATGCCCTCAACATGGGGGGTGGGTGCTTTGGGGGAGGGGGGCGCCCTGCGGGGCCCCCCACCCCAAAGCACCTTGTCCCCATGTTGATGAGGACAAGGGCCTCTTCCCGACAACCCTGGCCGTTGGTTGTCGGGGTCTGCGGGCGGGGGCTTATCGGAATCTGGGAGCCCCCTTTAATAAGGGGGCCCCCAGATCCCGGCCCCCCACCCTATGTGAATGAGTATGGGGTACATGGTACCCCTACCCATTCACCTAGGGAAAAAGTGTAATAAAACACACTACACAGGTTTTTAAAATATTTTATTAAACAGCTCCGGGGGGGAGATCTTCCTCCGGCTTTGGGGGTCTTCTTCCAGCTTCGGGGGTCCCTGCGCTTCATCTTCTCCCGGCGTCCGGTTGGTTCTTCTCCCGGTGTTCCAGTTCTTCGGCCGGCTCCTCTGCTGTCTTCAGGTAGCTCTCTTGCCAGCAGAGGTCCGGACTCCTGGGCTTCTGGGCTTCTGGGCTTCTAGGCTTCTTCTCTTCTCTTCTCTTCTCCAGATGTTGACACGACGCTCTCTCCGGCTGGACTGCTCTCCGAGGGCTGCGTTGTGACTTATATAGGCGGAGACCCCGCCCCCTTTTGATGTCACAGTCCCTGGGCATGCTGGGACTGTGACGTTTTAGGGGGCGTGGTCACTGGGTGATGTTGACCACGCCCCCTAAAACGTCACAGTCCCAGCATGCCCAGGGACTGTGACATCAAAAGGGGGCGGGGTCTCCGCCTATATAAGTCACAACGCAGCCCTCGGAGAGCAGTCCAGCCGGAGAGAGCGTCGTGTCAACATCTGGAGAAGAGAAGAGAAGAGAAGAAGCCCAGAAGCCCAGAAGCTCAGAAGCCCAGGAGTCCGGACCTCTGCTGGCAAGAGAGCTACCTGAAGACAGCAGAGGAGCCGGCCGAAGAACTGGAACACCGGGAGAAGAACCAACCGGATGCCGGGAGAAGATGAAGCGCAGGGACCCCCGAAGCCGGAAGAAGACCCCCAAAGCCGGAGGAAGATCTCCCCCCCGGAGCTGTTTAATAAAATATTTTAAAAACCTGTGTAGTGTGTTTTATTACACTTTTTCCCTAGGTGAATGGGTAGGGGTACCATGTACCCCATACTCATTCACATAGGGTGGGGGGCCGGGATCTGGGGGCCCCATTATTAAAGGGGGCTCCCAGATTCCGATAAGCCCCCGCCCGCAGACCCCGACAACCAACGGCCAGGGTTGTCGGGAAGAGGCCCTTGTCCTCATCAACATGGGGACAAGGTGCTTTGGGGTGGGGGGCCCCGCAGGGCGCCCCCCTCCCCCAAAGCACCCACCCCCCCATGTTGAGGGCATGCGGCCTGGTACGGTTCAGGAGGGGGGGGCGCTCGCTCGTCCCCACCCCCTTTCCTGACCGGCCAGGCTGCGTGCTCGGATCGGGGTCTGGTATGGATTTTAGGGGGGACCCCACGCCGTTTTTTCGGCGTAGTGGGTTCCCTTTATAATCCATACCAGACCTAAGGGCCTGGTATGCCCTGCGCTCGCCGCAATAGGAAAATGTGTTTTTCCTATTGCAGCGAGCGCGAGATGCAATACCCTGCCCTCGTGTCGTATCTGGTCCGTCGGACCAGCATACACACGAGCGGGCTTTCCGTCGGACCAGCACACACACGAGCGGACTTTCCGCCCGAAACTGAGTCCGGCGGAAAGATTTAAAACTTTTTTCAAATCTAGGTCCGGCGGGCTTTTGGGAAAAAGTCCGCCGGCGCCTACACACGGGCGGATTGTCCGGCACACTCTGGTCCGCCGGACCAAGTATGCCGGAAAGTCCGACCGTGTGTACGCGGCATTACAGAAAATGTTTGACCTCTGTCATTGCCAACAAAGGATATATAACAAAGTATTGAGATGAACTTTTGATATTGACCAAATACTTATTTTCCACCATAATTTGCAAATAAATTCTTTCCAAAATCAGACAGACAATGTGATTGTCTGTATTTGTTTCCACATTTTGTCTCTCATAGTTGAGGTATACCTATGATGACAATTACAGACCTCTCTCATCTTTTTAAGTTGGAGAACTTGCACAATTGGTGGCTGACTAAATACTTTTTTGCCCCACTGTATATCCAGTGTAACATTGCAATTTCTCTTGTCTGCAGCTTTTACTTTTTTTTCTTGACTTTTTTTTACATTTTCAAGCCCTCTAGCATTTTTTTTCCTTAAATGTGTTATATATTCCCATTTATTTCTTGATTTTTTATTATTTAAGTCTCTAGATTTAACCAAATGTAGACAAATAAAGCAGTCATTTTTCTTCCTTTACAACATACTTGGCAAAATATCCTACGGCAGTAAAAGAAACTAATAAGCTGGTGTCATTTTTCTATAAGATTGGGTCATCTTATGGCACCAGGCACTTTTTCAAACAGTAACATTTTTCCGCTTTTTATTTATTTTTATAAATAGACCCAGGTGAACAATTAAAAAATATTTGCCTTCTTTCTTTGGTATGTCATATTAAAATATTATTGGAAAATACAAGATACAAAGTTCTTATAATGAAGATAAAGTTGGCTTAAGAAAAAAAGTGTGCTTGCTTGGATCCATAGTGTATTGATCAATTCAGCTGCTGTAACCTGGAAAATAGGCTGTATTACAAGACTCAACATCTAAATATAAACCTTTTTTTCAAAAGGAATATTTCCATTTACATATCTTTGTGAGTACTTTTTATTTGTGGGAATGTTTCAGAATGAACCTTTAGAGAAATAATGAGGTTACATTTTTTGTATAAGCCTTATCTAGAGGGACAAGTTAATATTTCTTCATTTTGTGGTTAAATCTAATATCTTTTTGTGCAGCCAGGTTTTTGGTTGTGTATAAAGTTGTGTTAGTATGAAACTGTGTAGTAGAAAATGTGCAAAATATAGGACGTTGATAAAACAGTGCAAACAATAAGTATATGCACAGCAAGCAAGAAACCAACAGGAAAATTCAGCTTACCTAGGCTTACCAAAACTGCTATCCAGAAAACACTGCAACTCTGCTACATTCAAATATATCACTCAAGTTCACTCAATTTACCTTATTGTTACTTCTCTTTAATCAGCTGCAGCTAGCCCCAGGACTGGCTCCAGAAAAGACAGACTAAGTAGCCACCTTAGGGCAACCGGATAGAGGGGGCTGTAAAATTTGAATCCTGAGCCACTTGCTGGGGATTCACATTTTTAAAGGGAATCCCTCTAGCAATCCCAAGATCCTGGTGCTGCAAGGCCTGTGCTCAGGCCTGGGATCAGCTGGGATCTGCTGAGTGATGTGATTGGAGCCTGGGTGATAGGTCGGAGTTGAGCTTGGCTGGGTGGAGGTGGTGGGACCCCAGTATGCATTTGCCTTGTCGGCAGCTGGAATGGAGATTTGGGGGATGGTGAACAGGCAGATCACCCTTCTCATCACTGGCTGCCTGCTGGTCTGGGCTGGTCAGAATGATGAGTGCTGAGCATAGGTATGCACAGCCTATTGCATTAGGGTGTGCACCCCAAATCTCTAATGTTTTTCTCTGCAGCCTCATTTGTACTGGACAGTGAATAAATGGGAAGTGCTCTGTGCTGAGTGGCTTCCTGTTCATTCATAAAACTGAAGCCTAGTAAACACAGTTTACTAGGCTTCAGCTATGAATGAACACAGTGAGTGAGTGTGTTCACTGTGTTCATTTAGAAAAGGAAAGGGCCGGTAAAAGACATATTTACTAGTCTCCTCCCTCACTCCCCATCCTGAAACATTCCCCCTCACAGCAGCTAGGGGGAGGTGAAACACTGTGGGGGGAAGCCTGGCCAGGAGGGGGAATTGACACTGCATATATTGCTTAGGGTGTGCCCAGGCACACCTGGCACACCCCCTACACATGCCTGTGGTGCTGGGCTTTGTATGGGATAGGGGTGATCACCGGCCCGGTACATACAGGGTACCGGGATTCTGCTGTTCTGACCTCCTCAACAGGATCTGGGATTCTTCTCTGTATCTTCCAGCAATGAATGATCAGACAGGGGGGGGGTGCAGGTTGCAGCTGAGGAGAGTGTGATCAGTTAAGTGATTACCAATGATGGGAGGCTATGTTTCACTGCTGCCACTGACCAACAATGGGGTTGGGCTGTTATAAAACACTGATTACCACTGAGGAAGGGGCATGTGGGGATGTTAAATAGCACTTCTACTGACCACTAGGGATGGGCAAATGGCTCAGCCTGAGCATAAGTTTGGGCCGAACATTTGCCTGTTCGGCCATTCGCTGAACACCTGAATTTGCAGGGTGTTCGTCCCACCTAACACCCTGCAATGCACTGTACTGACAATGTAAGCTGGTTGTTAAGGAGCGGAGTCGGGAAGTTGCTGACAAAGGAATGTAAAGATTTACTCTGCTATAGGCTGTGCGGTCAAGCCAATAAATGACATGATTATGAAATGATCAATGCACAACCTATTCAGGTGAAAAAAACAAGATGTGGATAGGAAGGTTTAAAATGCATTTAAAGTATAACTACTTAACCACTTCAGCCACAAAAGGATTTACCCCTTAATGACTAGAGCACTTTTTACAATTTGGCACTGCGCTTCTTTAACTGGTAATTACACGGTCATGCAATGCTGTACCCAAAAAAAATTTGTGTCCTGTTTTCCCACAAATAGAGCTTTCTTTTGGTGGTATTTGATCATCTCTGGGATTTTTATTTTTTGCAATATAAATAAAAAAAGACCGGAAATTTTATACTTTTTGTTATAAAAAAAATCCAATAAACTCAATTTTAGTCATACATTTAGGCCAAAATTTATTCAGCCATGTGTCTTGGGTAAAAAAAATTCAATAAGCGTATATTTATTGGTTTGCGCAAAACTTCAAGCGTCTATAAACTATGGTACATTTACTGGAATTTACGTAGCTTTTAGTTTATGATTGCCTATCTCATTTACTGAGGTGCTAAACCCCTCCAAATTACCCATTTTTGGAAAGTAGACACCCCAAGGAATTATCTGAGAGGCATGTTAAACCCATTGAATATTTTATTTTTTGTCACCAGTGATTCAAAAATGACAAAAAAAAAGTTACACAATGTTGTCACTAAATGATGTATTCCTTACACATGCTATGGGTATATGTGGAATTACATCCAAAAATACGTTCTGCTGCATCTCCTGAGTACGGGGATACCACATGTGTAAGACTTTTTGGGAGCCTAGCCACGTAAAGGACCCCAAAAACCAATCACCCCCTTCAGGATTTCTAAGGGCGTACATTTTTCATTTCACTCTTCACTACCTATCACAGTTTTAGAGGCCATGAAATGCCAAGATAGCACAACCCCCCCCCAAATGACCCCATTTTGGAAAGTAGACACCCCAAGATATTTGCATGTTGAGTCCATGAATATTTTATATTTTTCCACAAGTTTCAGGAAAATTACAACATTTTTGTTGATTGGCATGTTGTGTATTTTGCAGGTCTCGCTTTTTGTCATAAAGTTTTGCAAATTGAAAAAAGAAAAAAAAATACATTTTCTTTTCCTTTTTCATTTTCCAAAACAAATGAGAGCTGCAAAATACTCACATGCCTCTTAGCAAATACCTTGAGGTGTCTACTTTCCAAAATGGGGTCATTTGGGGGGAGGTTTGTGCTATCTTGACTTTTCAGGGCCTCCGAAACTGTGATAGGTAGTGAGGAGTAAAATCACTTTACGCCCTTAGAAAGCCCGAATGCGGTGATTGGTTTTCGGGGTTCTGTACACGGGTAGGCTCCCAAAAAGTGTTACACATGTGGTATCCCTGTACTCAGGAGAAGCAGCAGAATGTATTTTGGAGTGTAATTTCACATATACCCATGCCATGTGTGAGCAATATACCATTTAGTGACAACTTTGTGTAAAAAAATGTTTTTTTTTCTTTTTCCCGAAACTTGTGACAAAATATAAAATATTCCACGAACTCAACATGCCTCTCACAAAATAACTTGGGTTGTCTATTTCCAAAATGGGGTCATTTGGGTGGGATTTGTGCTATCTTGACATTTCAGGGCCACCGAACTGTGATAGGTACATAGTTACAGAGTTAGTCAGGTTGAAAAAAGTCAGTTTAGTTCAACCATAATAAATAAATAAATAAATAAATAAATAAATATCATCAACAGCTGAGTAACTGTTGAGAGATAGGAGCTGGCAATTAGCCGACACCTGAGCAGCCAGCTCAGAGAAGGAAAGGCTGAGCCCAGCCCTGACAGTACCCCCTCCTCAATGACCCCTCCCCCTCGGAGGACCACCAGGCTTGAGAGGAAAACATCTATGGAAATCACAGAGGAGGACAGGGGCATATACGTCCGAGGATGAGACCCAAGAGCGTTCCTCCGGACCATACCCTTTCCAATGCACCAGGTACTGTATGCGCCCACGAAACCTACGTGAGTCAAAAATGGACTGTACTTCATACTCCTAATGGTTCTTAACCTGTACAGGGTGAGGACGTGGCACGGAGGTGGTAAAGCGGTTGCAGACCAAAGGTTTCAATAGGTACACATGAAATACATTCAAAATACGCATACTAGAAGTAAGGTCTAATGCGTAAGTCGCTGGGTTAATCCTGCGAAGAATACGGAAAGGCACAATAAACCTGGTAGGAAGGTGCAGGCAGGTGTCTGCGGTCAGCATGGAGTCTGTACCTATCATTAGCATGTCGAAAAGCCTCCTGGACTTGTACCCAAGTGGAACAAAGACCACGGAGATGCTCCTCTAATGCAGGAATACTCTGTGGAACAAACGAGTGAGGCAACATGGAAGATTGGAAACCATAATTCACCATAAACAGGGACAATCGGGAAGTAGAATTTAAGGCACTGTTGTGAGCAAACTCTGCCCACGGTAAGAGGTCTGACCAGTTGTTATTATGGTCAGAAATATAGCAATGTAGGAATTGCTCCAATACTGATTGGCTCGTATAGCGCTCTCAGAAATAGGAAGTTGAGACAGAAGGGCGCCAGCACCAGTCTCAGAAGCATCAACCTCCAGGATAAAATGTAACATAGGACGAGGATGCACTAACACAGGAGCAGAAACAAGGGCAGCCTTGAGACTCTCAAAGGCCTTAATGGACTCCGGAGACCAACTCTGTGGATTACCGTCCTTTCTGGTCATATCAGTCAGGGGCTTGACCAGAGACGAGAAGTTACGAATAAACTTCCGATAATAGTTGTCAAAGCCCAGGAAACACTGAAGAGGATGTAAACCCATGGGTCGGGGCCAGAACTGCCGAAACGATTCTCTAGGTCCATCGAAAAACAAGCAGTGGAAATGACATAACCCAGGAATTTAACCTGTTCATGATAGAACTCGCACTTCTCCAGTTTACAATAGAGATTGTTTCTGAAGCAAACGACAGACATCTGTGTGGTGGCTCTCCAGGGACTTGGAAAATATGAGCATATCATTGAGACAAACCACCACACATAACTGCAACAAATCTTGGAGGACATCGCTAATAAATTCCTGGAAAACTGCTGGGGCGTTACAAAGGCCAAAAGGCATTACAAGCTACTCATAATGGCCTGTTCTGGTATTAAACACAGTTTTCCACTCGTTGCCCTCCTTAATCCTCACAAAATTGTATGTCCCTCTCAAATCAAGCTTCATGTTCCCTTAAGGCGGTCAAATAATTTAGTTATCAACGGAATCGGATAGGCATTCTTAATCGTGAAATGGTTGAGACCCGTATAATCAATACAAAGTCTCAGTTCACCACTCTTCTTCTTCACAAAGAAGAAACCAGCACCAGCACCAGCAAGAGACGAGGATTTGCGGATGAAACCTTGAGAAAGTGCATCTACAACATACCCCTCCATGGCCTTATCCTCCAAGACCGACAAAGCGTAAACCTGACCACGAGGGGGTATGGCACCAGGTTGAAGGTCAATTGCGCAATCATACAGCCGGTGTGGAGGCAAACTACCAGCTTGACCTTTGTCAAAGACATCGCTAAAATCGCAGTACTCCTCCGGCAGGGAGGAGGGTGAAGAAGTGCACAGGACCTTGGCTACCTTCTGGAAGCATGTCTCACTTCATTGCAATCAAAAGAGGGGTTGTGCCTCTGTAACCAAGGATAACCAATAACCAGCGGAAAGTTAGGTTAGGAAATTTGATTATCTCATGGTGAAGGGCCCCTACAGCCATGGACAATGGAACCGTCTCATGAGTCACATGGGCAGGCTGTAGAGGTCTCTCAAGAGCCTCATTGGCAAGTGGAGTGTCACGCAGCTGCAGCGGAATCGGGTGCTTTGATACAAAGGCAGCATCAATGAATAGGCCTGCAGCCCCAGAGTTGATTAGAGCCTGTATCTCAATGGACGACTGAGCCCAAGAAAGGGTGACCGAAACCAGGGGCTTATCCTTCTGGATAACTGGGGATGAAACAATGCCACCTAAGGTCTGTCTGTCACAGGACCTTAAGGTTCAGTGTTCCCTGGATGGGTAGGACAAGACTTCAAAAAGTGACCTGACTGGCCACAATAAAGGCACAATCTCTCCCTCCTCCTAAAGGTTCTCTCATCCGCAGAGAGACGTGTGAAGCCCAAGTGCATGGGTTCATCTTCACTGACCGACTCGGTACCAGGAGGCATGGGAGGTGAGGGAGGCATGGGTGGGACTGCAAAGCTCGGAGGCAAACGTACAGGAGGCTTGCACAAGCGCTCCTTAAAAGAGGGTCTTTCTCTGAGTCTGGAGTCAATGAGGATGGCAAGCGTTATCAACTTCTTCAGCTCAGTGGGTATATCTCAGGCTGCTATCTCATCCTTGATGGAATCCGAGAGACCATGAGAAAAAGCAGCCACGAGTGCCTCATTGTTCCAAGCAACCTCTGCTGCCTGAGTACAGAATTCAATGGCATAGTTGGCAACAGTTCTCGTACTCTGTTTGATGGACATGAGGCACTTGGCAGTAGAAGTGGAGAGTGCGGGAACGTCAAATACCCTTTTAAAGTAGGCCACAAACTCAGGGCAACTCAAGACAACAGGTTTTTGCATCTCCCATAGAGGGTTTGCCCAGGCCAAGGCTCTCTCAGAAAGCAAAGATATCACAAAACCTACTTTGCTTCTGTCCATGGGACATGCATGGGGCAGCATTTAAAAGTATATTTCAACCTGGTTGAGAAACCCTCTGCATTGGACTGGATCACCCCCAAATCGCTGGGGAAGCAGAGCTGAACCAGACATACCACTTATAGAGGTAATTCTTGAGGCAGGTGCCTGCACAGAGACTGGGGCAGTAGCAGGGCCTGCAACATAGATTGTACCGGGGCAGCCACAGTGGGAGATTCCAGGTGAGCCGTGCGACTCAGGAGTGTTTGTAACGACATGGCAAACTGATTCATGTGGTGATCCAGTTCATCCAATCTGGAAAAAATATTACCAACAAGTGGATTAATGGCATCTTCTGAATTCATGGCCTTCGCCTACCGTCAGAAACCATAAAATCAGGCCAAAACAGAAGTACAGTTAAATCACACTTGTTTCATAATAAAAGTAAAAAGAACAAACGTACTCAAAACATAGCCAAAGTTTAGTAACCAGAATAGATAGTCAGCCAAGCCAGAAGTCAGGGATCAATGTAGTGGAACAGCAAGCAGGATCTGGAGCCAGAAGGGATGTCAGCAAAGCAAGTCTTGAACAGGATCGCAGGAGAGCGTCTCAGTTTCTGTGTTGTTGACCAAGGCGAAGGCAGAGCTCCTCTGGACTGGACAGCTTAAGTAGGCAGGACTGATGAGCAGGATATCATCAACAGCTGAGTAACTGTGGAGAGATAGGAGCTGGCAATTAGCCGACAGCTGAGCAGCCAGCTCAGAGGAGGAAGGGCTGAGCCCAGCCCTGACATACATTAGCGTTCAGCAGAGCCAATTGGTATACAGACACTTTTTCATACCTGGCAATTAAGTATGAAGCCATCATCTGGTCGTTGAAGTCTCCCATGTTAAGGTTGTATTCGTGGACACAGAGGGGCTTCTCAACAACACCAGTCACAGTTGTAATTTTGGCAGTTGTATCTGCGTGAATAGAGGACAAAATGAAAACATTCCGTGTGTCCTTCCACTTCACTGCAAGCAATTTATTACACCTTAATCAGGCTCTCCTCGTCTAAGTTGGGCATCTACAAGCCGTTGGGGGAAGCCCCAGCGATTAGATCGCACAGGGTGCCACATGCGGCAATTCCAAAATCAAAAATTAAAAAGGTGACTGAAAAGTGGCACGCTTGTGCAATAATTGTCCACATACCAGTGGTACCCCTTTCCGAAAAAGGGTGACACCAAGTTCCAAACAATCTTACCGTTGCTCCCTATATACCTAAACTAATAGGTAAATCACAAGTTATAATATCAAAATCAAGCTTGGCCCCTTATCATCTCCTTAGCCTCCTTATTGGTTCTTCAGTGTTATGGACATTTTTACTGACCAATTGGGAGGTAGGGCTAAACTAAACTAAATTCTCTACATGAAAACTCTGCATGGCAATCTACTGATCATTTTGATATATAACTCCAGTACATACAGTAGAAGGAAATGATGTCTTGCAATACATTTGAGACGTTTTTCTGAGCGTGTGATTTAGATACAAGTTTGCTTTTGTTTATTAGCTTGGTGTTCAAATAGTGACTAATTTTTATTTAAACTGTGAAGTCTACCAATGTGTTAAGTATTAGAAATGCACATTTCATAAGAATGACAGTGAAAAGTAAAAAAAAATTAAATTAGATCGTTTGACTATATAGTTGAAGACAGTAGAATCTTTTTCTGTTTCAAAGAGAGGAATAAAGTATTCAGAATATGTAAACTGTGCTCAACTTTAAAAAGCATTAATCAATGATTATTAATAGTATATTTTTGCACTTTTTGTTTTATATGTAGGTTTTTCTATATAACAAAGACAACAGCCTGTTTTTAGGATTTAAGTGCGTTCTGAAGATGCAGAGCTCAGTGCACAATGCTTCAACTTGTGTTGCTGCATTCAACACTTTGTCCTTCACCTTGCTTCACAGACTTGCATGCATATGAAACAATACCTATATTAGCAGTGCAGTGCATTGAGCTGTGTCCCTGTATCTGTCCAAGTAGTACTGAACCCTGCTAGAAGCTCATTTAAAGTGACAGCGCTCCCGTTATGATCTGGTCTCTGAAAATGCTTAGTAAAACTTTCTTGTTCACACTGCTCTTATACAAGCTGAAGGCCACGTGCCTCTAAAGGGCACCTGTAGTGTTGGAAAAAAAAAATGCTGCAAAGGGGGATGATAAAGGAGTAGCATCACCCTGGTTTATTTACTAGAACTAGTATTGTATTTTCCAACCTTTTTCCCACATATCTTGAATTTTTAATATTATATTTAATAATCTTTTCATTGAAAATAAAATAAATCAACCAAAAAACAGAGAAAATTAAATGCTAAAGCATTCATACATGATGTAATCCTCCCAAGTTTCTCTCCCTCTCCCAGTAAAATACCTTCCCATCATATCCCAGGTCTCCTTCCTGTTCTGATAATATTTAAAATTACAAATATGAAAAAGTATAATTTTGCTGATCCACCATATATACAGTGGATAGAAAAAGTACACACACCCCTGTTTAAAAGTTTATAGGTGGAAAAAATTCTGAAATGATTTATTTTTGTCTCATTGTTTTACATCACAGAAACCTGAGATTTTAACAGGGGTGTATAGCCTTTTTATATCCACTGTATGTGTAAATGAACCCTTTTTCTTTCATATGTTAATACAAAATAGTATGCTTACAACTTGTTCTACCTGGCGTGTGGAATCATGCCAGGTTCGTTAAAAGCTGGCCCTGTTCCACCACACAAAAAATGGTGCTGTCTCCACCTCACCTGCAGCTTCCTGAGCCTGATCTAGACTGGGACCCACCCCTACCCTCCAGCAATAGGGTCCTTGATCCAAACACCCTGGAATAGCTATTATCACCTCCTGGCACTGTAGCAGTACAGGACACTGAAAGTATCCCTAAGCAAACACAGTCCACCTTACTCCAAATCATTGAGGTTGTAAGAATGTAAATGCAAACCTGGCATCTCAAGTGGGGTAATGATTGATGTTTCAGTGATAAAAAGGATGTCCAGAACTCACTGGACAGAATCGCGACAGAAGTGGATCCCCTTGTTATAGAGACCTGCTCTGCGATCTCTTAACAATAAACAAAATATAGGAAGAGAAGCAGAGTACTCTAATGGGACCTGGAGGGGAGGTCTCTCTAATAGACACAGAGAGGGCCACTGTTAGAGAGTCTGTTAGAAAGAGCCCCCAGACATACTGCAGACATACAACAGGAGATTGTCAGAGACTGCAGTCATAGTACAGGAGATGGTCAGAGACTGCAGACATAGTACAGGAGATGGTCAGAGACTGCAGACATACTACAGGAGATGGTCAGTGACTGCAGACATGATACAAGAGATGGTCAGAAACTGCGGGAATGATACAAAAGATCAATGCAGCCTCACCAGTGCCCATCAAATGCAGTCTACCAGTGCCCACCAATTACAGTCTACCAGTGCCCATCTATTGCAGCCTTATCAGTGCCCACCAAATGCAGCTTATCAATGCCCATTAAATGCAGCCTACCAGTGCCCACCAAATGCAGCCTACCAGTGCCCACCAAATGCAGACTTATCAGTGCCCACCAAATGCAGCTTATCCGTGCCCAGCAAATGCAGCCTCATCAAAGCCCATCAAACGAAGCATACCAGTGCCCACCAAATGCAGCCTACCAGTGCCCAACAAATGCAGCCTACCAGTGCCCATGAAATGCAGCCTACCAGTGCCCACCAAATTCAGCCTACCAGTACCCACCAAATTCAGCCTACCAGTGCCCCTGGATCACACAGAGTGGCAATCTCCTGCTGTCACGGAGCTTGTATTTGAATCGCCTGGGTGGCCAAATGTAACAATGTACCATCTCCTAGACCGGCTCACAGCTCCTATGGTACAAGTCACACTGATTCAATTTTGCGGCATTGGATCAATGTTCCGTCTATCACAGGAGCCAGTCTAGGAGGCAGGAATTTCTTACAGCACCGCTGGGCATTTCAGACCAAAGCTCATGCGGTTTGTGTGACATACACAAGGAGAGAAAGAGGGAGGGGGGCACTCTGGCACTCAGGGCCCGGTGCAAGGATTTTTGACTACATAGACGAAGATGCATTTTGCCGCCCCCCCAACCCATCCGCACCACCCTCTTGCTACTCCCTGCCTAAAATCGAGCTGGTAGCTCCTTCACAGTGTGCCTGTAATGTGATGGGGAGCAAGGTGAAGAACGTCACATACCACTGAAAATGGAGCTGTGTTGAACTTACACTAAACAGCAGTGTGTAATGAGGGAGTGGGATTATGCATTCCTCACTGACCATAGGCAGCTGAGGCCAACTAAAACTTCCAATGACTGGGTTCCCCCCCATAAGCAAACTCCCAGATCACACCCCCCAAATACTCCCTCTTTGATCACACCTCCCATGTAGTATATGGTATACACCCTGAAAGAGTCATGAAAAAAGCCCCCTCGTGTTTTGCAATCTAGTACATGACTGTTCATTTAAAAGTTATCATTTTGCTGATTAAGTAAAAATATATTGTTGTGTAAAGATGCGTCTTGTGTTGAAAACAAAACCAGACATAGGAAGTTACATATGTCATGAGACGTCTGCATTTAAATCTGTCTAGGTGACATAAAATAATGTGACATGATGTTGCTTAGATAAAAAGTTAATGACTATGATTGGTTGATTGTATGTTAAAAATGAAATGTGTCATTTGAATATGTACCCCTCATTGGTGGATGGTGGTCGTAACGCCTACCTTTTACCACTATTTAACACCATGCCGAAGTTAATAAAAGCGGAACGGTGTAGTGCAACCTGTCTTGTGTCAATCGTTGTGTCCCTATGCATAGAGAGATATATTTGGATACAAAGCAATGTAATCGGCCGATGGTAAGGTAATTATAATTAGATAATAAGATGATAGTTAGAACTAGATTTAAAGATACCCATATTGCAAGCCCAAATACCCCCCCAATCTTATCACACACACCCAGATACCCCTATACTGATTACACCCCAGGATACCCCCACTCTGATCACACCCCCAGGTGACCCACCCCACCCTGATCAAACCTCCCCAGATACCATTACCCTGATTAGACCCCTAAATACCCCTCTACACACTGCAGAGCACTCCATCTCTACTAAGAGAGGGTGGCTGAGAGGGGGGCTGAGAGAGAGCAGGGGGGCTGTGATAGAGGGGTTCAGAGAGAGGGTGGCTGAGAGAGAGGTAGGTGGACAGAGAAGTTGGCTGACAGAGAGAGAGCTAACAGAGAGGGGGGCTGACAGAGAGGGTGGTGGACAGAGAGGGGGCTGAGAGAGAGGGTGGTGGACAGAGAAGGGGGCTGACAAAGAGAGAGCTGACAGAGAGAGGGGCTGACAGAGAGGGTGGTGGACAGCAAGGGGGCTCAGAGAGAGGGTGGTGGACAGAGAAGGGGACTGACAGAGAGAGAGCTGACAGAGAGAGGGGCTGACATAGAGGGTGGTGGACAGCAAGGGGGCTCAGAGAGAGAGTGGTGGACAGAGAGGGGGCTGAGAGAGAGGGTGGTGGACA
The DNA here is from genome assembly GCF_042186555.1 of Aquarana catesbeiana. Taxonomy (NCBI): domain Eukaryota; kingdom Metazoa; phylum Chordata; class Amphibia; order Anura; family Ranidae; genus Aquarana; species Aquarana catesbeiana. The sequence goes on from NC_133324.1 coordinate 638,489,468, forward strand.
GAGAGGGGGGCTGACAGAGAGAGAGCTTAGAGAGAGGGGGGCTGACAGAGAGGGAGCTGAGAGATCTGACAGATAGGGGGCCTGACAGAGAGGGGGCTGATAAAGAGGGGGCTGACCGACAGAGAGAGCATGGGGCTGAGAGAGGGAGGCTGGTGGACAGAGAGTGGAGCTGAGAGAGCAGGCGGCTGAGAGAGAGAGAGGGGGATGACAGACAGGGGGAGGAGATGATAGAGGGGAACCCCTAGTCCTCTCCCTATCCACAGTCCCTCCTCTGCCCCCCATTCCAATCTGTATTTGCAGGTAGGTCTGTGTCAGTGTATGATGCCCACTATCTTCTTGATCTGGGAGGGGCTCTGCTGCTTCTTCCAGCAGCTCCCTGGCAGCTTGTGCCTCCCTTTCACCCTTGTCCTCCAGACCTCCCTGCTGATGCTGGAGCAGAGAGGAGGTTGGAGGAGACAGAGTCCAGGCTTTGAGACTCCGGGGATGCTTCTGAGCGCCACTTCGGGGGTTAAGGAGACTGTGAAGCTCTTCTCTCTCCTGGGCTCCCAGCTGCCCTCAGTGTTCACCTTCCACACAGATGCAGCCTCCTTTTGCGGGGCCACCCATTCACCATGTGGAGATGCCTGCACCCAGAGGAGGCTGCTGTTTCACGCTCCCGCCACCACCCACCTGACATTGCAACAGGCTGGTGCAAGGATTTTTGACTCCCTAAGCACTATGGCACATGGAAGGCAGGAAGGTTCTGTAACGAGCCCCTGCTCGCTCAGTTCCACTCTCCCGACACTTCTCTGCTGCTATAGAATCAGATTGCAGATCTCAACATCTGATTGTTCAGTCATCCGATGCTCCGGGATTAGAACTACAGCTATGTGCCGTTCTAACCCAGTTGTGATAGCTCAGAACAAACACCAGGCAGGCTGTATGTAAGTTCAAACAGGAATCTCTTTTATTGAAAGGAATACAGGCTTTTTTATACAGTAAAAGAGGAGGTGTATACCTCCTGCTCATATTACTTTGAACACCTGTGACCAGAAACCTAATTTACATGGGCTAATTAACTAATCCCGTTAGACAGCCTAGATGACTCAGTCATGACCTTTAGGCCAGACTGGACGTCTTGTAGCACAGAAAACCCAATCAACATTATCACAAATCAACACCGAACTCTTCTTCACACAATAGCAGAGTTAATTAACACAAACAACAATGGGGATCTAATGACTCTTAGATCCCATACTAGACTTATTTACAATACACATTCTAGCAGGCAACAGACAAGGCAGGTGGCTGGAATTGACATCAGCATCTCCTAACAGTATTTTTCCCAGCATTATGAATCAGTCTTATCAGCAGGGGGGCTGCTGGAGGAATCCCCCCTCCCTCTACAGGGACACACATCCCAAATGACCACAGCAAAGAGTCCACAATAGAATGAGACCACATACAATATATACATATATACACGATTGAGTCTGATTAGTACAGATCAGACTGGGTTTCTAATTCACCTTGCAGAGTATTGTTCCCTTAAAATCCAGGGCCCATAATCTGTTGGCAAGATTCTCACATTCAGTCCCCTCCAATAGCCTCTGTCCTGGGTGAGTCTGTCACAGGTTCGCGATGGTACATGGAAAGAAGGACCACTATGGCACATGGGAGGCAGGAAGGAGCACTATGGTGGATGGAAGGCAGGAAGACTATGGCACATGGAAGGCTGGAAGACTATGGCACGTGAAAGGCTGGAAGACTATGGCACATGGGAGGCTGGAAGACTGGCACATGGGAGGCTGGAAGACTATGGCACATGGAAGGCTGGCACATGGAAGGCTAGAAGACTATGGCACATTTAAGGCTGGAAGACTGGCACATGGGAGGCTGTAATACTATGGCACATGGAAGACTGGCACATGGAAGGCTGTAAGACTACGGCACATGGAAGACTGGCACATGGGAGGCTGAAAGACTATGTCACATGGAAGGCTGGAAGACTATGGCACATATAGTTACATAGTTACATAGTAGGTGAGGTTGAAAAAAGACACAAGTCCATCAAGTCCAACCTATGTGTGTGATTATATGTCAGTATTACATTGTATATCCCTGTATGCTGCGGTCATTCAGGTGATTATCTAATAGTTTCTTGAAGCTATCAATGCTCCCCGCTGAGACCACCGCCTGTGGAAGGGAATTCCACATCCTTGCCACTCTTACAGTAAAGAACCCTCTACGTAGTTTAAGGTTAAACCTCTTTTCTTCTAATTGTAATGAGTGGCCACAAGTCTTATTAAACTCTCTTCTGTGAAAAAGTTTTATCCTTATTGTGGGGTCACCAGTACAGTACTTGTAAATTGAAATCATATCCCCTCTCAAGCGTCTCTTCTCCAGAGAGAATAAGTTCAGTGCTCGCAACCTTTCCTCATAACTAAGATCCTCCAGACCCTTTATTAGCTTTGTTGCCCTTCTTTGTACTCGCTCCATTTCCAGTACATCCTTCCTGAGGACTGGTGCCCAGAACTGGACAGCATACTCCAGGTGCGGCCGGACCAGAGCCTTGTAGAGTGGGAGAATTATCGTTTTATCTCTGGAGTTGATCCCCCTTTTAATGCATGCCAATATTCTGTTTGCTTTGTTAGCAGCAGCTTGGCATTGCATGCCATTGCTGAGGCTATCATCTACTAGGACCCCCAGGTCCTTTTCCATCCTAGATTTCCCCAGAGGTTCTCCCCCCAGTGTATAGATTGCATTCATATTTTTGCCACCCAAATGCATTATTTTACATTTTTCTACATTGAACCTCATTTGTCATGTAGTCGCCCACCCCATAAATTTGTTCAGGTCTTTTTGTAAGGTTTCCACATCCTGCGGAGAAGTTATTGCCCTGCTTAGCTTAGTATTGTCTGCAAATACAGAGTTTGAACTGTTTATCCCATCCTCCAGGTCGTTTATGAACAAATTAAATAGGATTGGTCCCAGCACAGAACCCTGGGGAACCCCACTACCCACCCCTGACCATTCTGAGTACTCCCCATTTATCACCACCCTCTGAACTCGCCCTTGTAGCCAGTTTTCAATCCATGTACTCACCCTATGGTCCATGCCAACGGACTTTATTTTGTACAGTAAACGTTTATGGGGAACTGTGTCAAATGCTTTTGCAAAATCCAGATACACCACGTCTATGGGCCTTCCTTTATCTAGATGGCAACTCACCTCCTCATAGAAGGTTAATAGATTGGTTTGGCAAGAACGATTCTTCATGAATCCATGCTGATTACAGCTAATGATACTGTTCTTATTACTAAAATCTTGTATATAGTCCCTTATCATCCCCTCCAAGAGTTTACATACTATTGATGTTAGGCTAACTGGTCTGTAATTCCCAGGGATGTATTTTGGGCCCTTTTTAAATATTGGTGCTACATTGGCTTTTCTCTAATCAGCTGGTACCATTCCAGTCAGTAGACTATCTGTAAAAATTAGGAACAACGGTCTGGCAATCACTTGACTGAGTTCCCTAAGTACCCTCGGATGCAAGCCATCTGGTCCCGGTGACTCTTAATTGCACCCTTACATTTCTTGTTGCATTCTTTATAAAGTCTGAATGCTGAGGATGATCCCTCAAACTTGTATTTTTTGAAGGCCTTCTCCTTTGCTTTTATATGCATTTTTACATTGGAGTTAAGCCATCCAGGATTTTTGTTCGCTCTTTTAAATTTATTACCCAATGGGATACATTGGCTAATGCCCTTATTTAATATGCTCTTAAAGCAAACCCATCTCTCCTCCGTATTCTTTGTTCCTAATATTTTATCCCAATTTATGCCTTTTAGCAAGGTTTGTAGTTTAGGGAAGTTGGCTCTTTTGAAATTAGGGGTCTTTGTATTCCCTTTATGTTTCCTATTTGTGTAATTTATACTGAAACTAATTGACCTGTGACCTGTGACATGGAAGGCTGGAAGACTATGGCACATGGAAAACTGGAAGACGCACACACGGGAGGCTGGAAGACTATGGCACATGGAAGGCTGGCACATGGAAGGCTGGAAGACTATGGCTGGTGGTAGGCTGGAAGAATATGGCACATGGGAGGCTGGAAGACTATGGCACAGGGGAGGCTGGCACATGGAAGGCTGAAGGACTATAGTACATTTATGGCTGGAAGACTGGCACATGGGAGTCTGGAAGACTATGGCACATGGAAGTCTGGAAGTCTGGCACATGAAAGGCTGGAAGACTGGCACATGGGAGGCTGGAAGACTATGGCACATGGGAGGCTGGAAGACTATGGCACATTGAAGGTTGGAAGGCTAGCACATGGAAGGCTGGAAGACTGGCACATGGGAGGCTGGAAGACTGGCACATGGAAGGCTAGAAGTCTATGGCACATGGGAGGCTGGCACATGGAAGGCTGGAAGACTATGGCATGTGGCATGCTGGAAGACTATGGCATGTGGAAGGCTGGAAGACTATGGCACATGGGAGGCTGGAAGACTATGACACATGGAGGGCTGGAAAACTATGGCACATGGGAGGCTGGAAAACTGCCACATGGGAGGCTGGAAGACTGGCACATGAAAGACTGGCAGACTATGGCACATTTAGGGAAGAGAGAGAGGGGAGAGATCACTCACTCAGGACTGCATTGTCTTCAGAGGCACAGGCAGTGACATCAGGACAGGAGCACTGGCTGCTTTGAAATCTCCCTTCCACAACCCCTTGCAGGCACAGATTGGCTGCACAAAGGGGTTGTGTGCGGACACAGTAGGGACATGGGGAGGAGGTGGAACAGACCTAGCCTACCTCCTCTTCCCTCCTCATACGGACTATACAGCGGGGCGGGGGGATGTGCACACTGCAGCGGTGGATGTTTAGCAGATGAGAAAGGGTTGTGCACACTGCAGTAGGCGCACAGGAGGGCAGATGAGATGTTTAGCAGATGAGAAAGGGATGTGCACACTGCAGTAGGCGCACCCTCTGCACCCGCTCAGGATCGGCCCTGAATACTATACTATGGAGACTTCATCTGGCTCCCAGTGAGCTTTATTTACTACAGCTACATCTGGATGGTGCGAGTTGCTGAACAGCTTTCCCCACAACAGATGGCGGTTCTACACTGATTGCGTGTTTGCTGCTGTAATGGCAGCCAGCTTTTCCGGTGAGTGTCCATTTCACAGGGGTGCAGTGGATGATTCTGGGGCACTGTACTGGATCACCTCTTCACTTTTCAAGTCACCACCAATTTTTTGTGCACTTCTTTGCACTGACCTATTGTGTTTTCACCAACAAGTTTATATTGCTGATCCTATCATGGGACTGTGCATTTAAATCTATATTTTTCACTATATTGTTTTTTTATTGTTGACTTCCATTCAAGATTGGACTTATATATATATATATATTTTTTTTCACTTTTGCATTTTCTTACTTTACACTTTTTTTGGACTTTATTTCAATGTGATGTCCATTTATGACACAGTATTCACATTTCATCGCTGTTCATTTACATTTGGTGCTACACACCTGAAGCATTCAGCAGCCTGTCTCCTTCATGCTACAACTAGTCAGCAAGGCTCCATAATGTCTCTCTGTGAGGAACCACTGCTCCCAGCAACACATAGTGCAAGCCAGCAACAGGACACTGCTGTATTATCAAAGCGCACTGTAAAGCCCACCTGGAAGGTTAACTACTTACCAACTGGCTCACACCGATATATGTCAGCAAAGTGGAAGTGCCACTCGCAGTCACGGGCACGAGAGCCAGAATGGGGATTTGTGTGTGTAAACGACGCAGTGCCGTATTGCAAAAATGGCCTTGTCATTAAGCAGGAAAATCTTCTGGTCTGTAAGTGGTTAAGGAGAACTATCAATCTGACAGACACGAACTATCAGCTAGCTTAAAACATCTCTGGGACAAAGTTCTCTCCATTGTGTCTAAAACCACCTCTCTGGATTATGAGGTACTGCAACTAGAGGGTGCCATTAAGGAATTGTCTGCCCCATACGTCTCATATCAAACTACAGGCAAAAAAAATGAAAACATCAAAGTAAAGCAAAGGCAGACGCAAGACTCACACACTTACATGATGGTGCATCCCACATCTCCGCATCTACTAGACATTCTAAAAAGATCTCAACATTCAAGGTACTCTACGCTTAGCGAGCAACAAATCAGTGCCCGTGCAGAAGCTGAAACTACCAAAGTACAGGCTGCCTTTGCGCAAAAGAGAGCAGAGATGCAGGCAGAGGGCAGGCAGAGGCAGCAGCAGGGGAAGCTCAAGCCCAGGCAGAGGCAGCAGCAAGGGAAGCTCAAGCCCAAGCAGAAGCAGCACTCAAAAGGGCAGAAATAGAAGCTTTAAATAAACAGTGTACTATGCTACAGCCATGGCGAGGCTAAAGGTCTTAGAAAAAGAGAGAAAGACAGCATCAGCTCAAGCTTTGCACAAGTGGAAAATCCTCTTAAGCACACAAAAGACCATATCCTAAGCCAAAGCAGTGTACGTTCAATTGTCTCCTATGCTCCTGATAACCCAGAGACTCCAAAGTACCAAGCCAAAGATGTTCCTGCTGCTTCTTTCACGCAAGACTGCATGCTTCCTGGTCACTATCCTAACTCTTCTGCATGCATCATAGAGCATCAGACCAAATTGCAAGCAAGTCACCAAACTCCTGTCAACTTCACAGTTCCAGATCAATGTGTCATCGAGACATCAAACTCTAAATCAACTCCACAGCTGAATGCCTTTGCTGCACCATATTTCCCTGCATCTCTTAACAACAATGTTAGTGACAATGTGAACAGTACCATCCAGCCAACAGCTTCCTTCGCAAAGCCAGAGACTACAGATACAACAGAGTTTGCAAAGTACATACTCAGCTGTGAACTTACTAAGACAAGTCTTACAAGCTTTGATGACCAACCTGGGAGCTACAGAAGTTGGAAATGTGCCTTCAGAACTGCAGTCAACGAACTGCTGCTGAAGAACTAGATTTGCTCATCAGGTGGCTTGGCCCAAAATCTGCAGAGAGAGTCAAGAGACTTAGGTCAGTCTACATTGACAGCCCAACCACAGGCCTCACTGCTGCTTGGGAAAGACTAGAACAAAGCTTTGGAAGTCCAGAAGCCATAGAGAATGCTCTATTTATACGACTGCAAGGTTTTCCAAAGATATCTCGTAAGGACAATCAAGAGTTTCAGAGACTGATCTCCTTGAGCTCCAGCTGGCCAAGGCGGACCCCAAACTACCTGGCCTCAGCTACCTGGACACTTCTCATAGGGTTATCAATTGTCTCCAAGCTGCCATATAGTCTACAAGAAAGATGGTCTACACCTGGATCCAAGTATTGTGACTTTGTTAGGAACATCGCAGAGACCAAAAACGACCCAGGTTTCTCTCATGGCGAGTTCTATTCTGCTTCACCTCTCCCTAGTGGTGGCAGCCCTCATCCCAGCTACAGAAACTGTATAGGTCCAGTGTCTGTGAAAAAGACCCATGTTCTCCCCTCTGCCACCTCAGTTCCAGTTGCAAACAACCAGAGTGTCAGTGTACTCACCAAGGCCGAGATGCTGAGTGTGGCTCCCCTTGCAGCTGAGCACACTCTACCCCTGAAAGTGGTACAGAGGGTAAAGGGCATAGAGAGGCATGGGTTACCAGCAGATCCATAAGTAGAGACTGTGGAAAAGTCTTAGGAGGCTGGGGGTCAAACACAGAAAGTCCAGCAGAATCAAATATTTAATACAAGCCGGAGTCACACACAGGAAGGCAGGTAAGTAGAGGAATCCTTTAAACAAGCCGGGGGTCATACACAGGAAGCAGGTGTAGTAGAGAAGTCCTTAGGCAAGCCGGGGTCAAAGTACTGGAGAAGATCAGAGCAAGTCAGGGTCAATCCAGGTCACAACAGGTAAACACAGGTTAGCAGAACTTGGGACAGGAACAAAGGAAGAGACAAACCAGTAATTAGACAAGGGACTGGGCAGCCTTTTATAGGCCAGCAAGGGGGTATCTCGTTATGCGCACTTCATTGTGCATTTGCCTGTGCCCGCGCCCTAATGCTGTATCTAGAGCTTACAGCAGCACCATCTTGAATTTAAATGCATTGTATGGTGTGCCCCCCAAATATGTTCTTGTATGTTGTAATAGGCCCTGACCAGGTTTTTGGGCTGGAGCACCCCTCCCCCTCCTCATTACCTCCTATTTAGTGGCCACCAGTGATTAGGATGTATCCCTTTCAGTTCTCCCACATAGAGGAGTTCAGCTCCCATGGTTGAGACAGAGGATCTTCCATTCTATTACTAGTGTAGGACCCACTAATTCGGGGTACTTTGTCGCAGTAAGTGGGCTTAGCACTATATGACCATATAGTGTGACCAAACCCCTGTATTTTTTGAATATGTTCAGGTGTTCAGGTGTTTTTAACTAGCCCTGCAGGAAATGTAATTCTTGTATGTGTGCGCTGTAAAATACTTTGTACTGTTTATAGGTCTTACAGCAGCACCATCTTGAATTTAATTTCAATAGATTTTTATTAAGTTTTTCAATAGTAAATAGTACAGAAAGGAAGAAAATAGCCGTATACATAGGAAGCTTATATATAATACTTTGTTGTTATTGCTCTATCATGAAAACGTTATTTCGAGAACATCATTTTTATGAATATATATACTTGTAGAAGATAACAAGACGTATATAATATCGTTATATTTCCAAGTGTGCGTCTGTCTTCCGGCACCCCTATGGGAACTTTCTGTGCCTCGGTCAACAGACGCACACCTAATATTTTTATTCTGTCTCTATTACTTATAAACTAAGATTGTGTTTCAGGGTAGTATTACATTTCGCCTTCATGTAGGACATTATTTATATAAAGATATAGTAAATAGGAGGTTATACTTAAAGGAACTGCCGTAAAAATTGTGAAATAAGTGAACCGAGTAAGAGGGTAAAGGGATATCTAGTGTAGTTCTGTGAGGTAGACACATCTTCATTTGGTATGTAATGTATGGTGCCAATCTGTCCATGTTTTCCAAATCAGACCTTTAGTTGTGTAATTGCCTTGAGAAGCGGCAAACATAAGTTTGTATGATATATGGAGATTAGTGGTTTTGATTACATCATTAATAGATGGTATTTCGGTTTTTAACCATCGTCTCGTTATTTCGAGGCGAGCGCTAGTAAGAATCTGGGTAACTATTTGTCTCATGGAGTGGGGTACCACATCTATTCCCAAGGACAGGATAGCCATATTGGGCGTATTATATATTTGGGTTTTAGTGACCTGTTTTATGAGATGGAATATATTGGTCCAGTAGGTTTTCAATCGTGAGCATGACCAGAAAATATGGGTGATAGATCCTCTTTGACCACAATTTCTCCAACAAAGTGGCGATATTTGTGGGTTGAACCCTGCTAATCGTGTGGGAGTTAGGTACCATCTCAAGAGTAGTTTTTGGTATAATTCCCGCAGATTAACACTTCTAGAGGCCTTGTATATGGATGATATTGCTTGTTTCCATTGTTCTAAGGTATAGGATGTATTAAAATCAATTTCCCAAGTTCTCATAGAGGGTGTCTTGTTAAATATTGATTTCTGGTTTAAAAGGTTATAAAATAGCGAGATACCTTTGATAGAGGTAGTGGGGTTTGAGAAATATAAGTATGCCTTCCAAATAATGTTTATATGAGTGTTGTTAATCGATAATAGTAAATGGGATACTTGTAAGTACGTGTAGTATTCTTTAGAGACTAAGTTATGCTCTATTTGAAGTGCTCGGAAGGTCTTTATTGTGGGTCCTATATAGAAATCTTCGACTGTTTTTAGGCCTTTGGATTCCCAATGTTTAATGTTGATATTAGGTATCAACAGTTGTAAACTGGTAATGGGGAGGGCAATGGATTTGGAAGAATAGTCATTGATGGGAGTGTTTAGGAATGCTTTCCATGTGTTTATAGATGCCTTCATTGTGGGCGAAAGTTTGGTGGAGGAATGTGGCAACATAGTGCAGGTCAATAGGAGGTCGTATAAGCTATGGTTAGGGGATTGGAAAGATTCCAATTCTTGCCATCTTGGGGTACAATTCCCCGGAAACCAATATTTAAGTTGGGACAAAATTGCCGCAAGATAGTAGTCCTTCAGCAGGACATGTCCCACTCCCCCTGTTCCTCTGGATTTAATAAGCTTATGGAATGCGCATTTAGGCTTCTTTCCCTGCCAGAGGAATCCATTAATCATGGACTGTGCTCTGACAAAGAAACTGTCTGGAATTGGTATGGGTATGGCTCTAAATATATATATAAATTGAGGGAGTATCATCATTTTAAAGGCCGCGAGGCCACCTGACCATGTAAATTCTGTTTTGTTTATTGTTTGTAATTTTTGATGTAAACTAAGTAAAAATTGGGTATAGTTTGTTTCCACCATTTTTCTGGTATCATCTGTGAGTGTTATACCTAGATATTTTATCCCTTCTGTAGTCCATTTATATGGAAATTGTGATTTAAGTTTGGTACTAGTGGTACTGTCTATCCCCAAGCCTAAGATATATGATTTATTTTCATTAACTTTATAATAAGAGATTGTGTTAAATAAACGTAATGCTTCATGTGCCGCTGTAAGAGAAGAGCCTACCTCGGTTAAAATCATAATAATGTCATCTGCGAACAGACTTATAGAATGAGTATCCTTACCAACCGGAAATCCTTTTATTTTTGGGTGATTTCTTATATATATGGCCAAGGGTTCTATTAGTAAATTAAAAATTAGAGGGGACAATGGGCACCCTTGCCTTGTACCGTTGGATATGTTAAAGGGTTTTGATATAGTTCCAGAAATATAGACTTTGGCAGATGGGCTAGAGTACAGGGCTAAGATGGCAGATAGAATAGGTCCTACAAAACCGAATGATTCTAGTACTTTGGTTAGATATAGCCAATGAATACGTTCAAAGGCCTTCTCCGCATCCAACGTGAGGAGCAGAGAAGGCCTTCGAGATACCCCCGCCATATGGATGATATTAATCATGCGTCTCGTTGCGTCTGAGGTTTGTCTGTATTTTGTAAATCCTGCTTGATCAGGATGGATAAGGTTGGGCATTATGTCAACAAGGCGTAGTGCTATAATTTTGGCATACAATTTAAGATCGATGTTTAATAAAGATATCGGTCTAAAATTTGAAGGAGAGGTGGGCTCTTTTCCTGGTTTTGGTAAAGCCACAACTAAAGCTTCCAACATTTCTGGTGGAAAAGAGGCAGAGGCAGCTGCTGAACTGAATATGTGTGTCAAGAAGGGGGTCAGTAGGGTCTTAAATTCTTTGTAGTATTCACCACTAAAACCGTCTGGTCCCGGGGATTTATTTGTAGGGAGTGTATCAATAGCTTTATGAATTTCTGCATCGGTGAATGGTTGATTAAGAGTTTGAATTTGGTGAGGAGATAATTTAGGTATGGATAGTTTACTTAGAAAGTCATTAATTGCGTCAGGGGTAGGTTGGATAGTTGAAGGGTCATCCTTTAAATTATAAAGGGATCTGTAGTAGTGGCTAAAAGCGTCGGCAATTTTTTGTGGGTGGTATTCTTTTTGATTGGTAGATGGATGTATGATAAATGGTATTCTTGATTTATATCTATGGCCTTGGATATTCTGTGCTAAAAGTTTTCCTGCCTTGTTTCCATTCGCATAATAATTCATTTTAAGTCTTTTTGTGGCTTTCTCAAAATTTTCTAGTAGGTAAATTCTTAGTTCAGATCTTATTTGTGTCAATTTTTGAGTAGTTTTTTGGGAATGTTTTTGTTTATTTTTGATTTCTAAGTCAGAAATTTGTTTTAGTAGTTCAGACAGTCGTTGCTGCCTCTGCCTCCTCACCCTTGCACTCATTTGAATAAAAATGCCACGTATAAATGCCTTATGGGCATTCCATAATGTAAAAGGGCTTTGTACTGAGTCCTTATTATCATCAAAGAAATTTGTTAGGTGGTTGTTGATTTGTTGCTTGAAGTCTTGTTGCTGTAGTAAGTAGGTGTTGATTCTCCAAATTGGGCTGGGTCTCGGGGAAGCTGAGTCTGATAGTGTTAGTACTACAGATGCGTGGTCTGACCACGTTATTGTGTTGATGGATACAGCTTTAGTTCCCAATAGTATAGGTTGGTCTACCATGAATAGGTCAATTCTTGTATATACTTTATGTGCTGCAGAAAAAAAAGTAAAGTCTCTTTCGTTGGTGTGGAAGCAGCGCCACGCATCATAGAGATTATATTTGTTGAGGGAGGATGATAATGTAGGAGAGTGGCGTGTGGATTTAGATGTAGAGTCTAATAATGGATCCGGAATAACATTAAAATCTCCGCAGAGTATCAACGGTCCTCTTTGCCATTTTCTGATTTTTCTCATTAGCTTATTAAAGAAATGTATTTGATGTTTATTAGGAGAGTAAGCTGTCACTAGCGTATATTTTGAGGAGTTCAGTTCGCATATCAAAATCAGGTATCTGCCCTGTGGATCACGGATTTCCTGGTGGAGAGTGAAAGCTATAGAGTCTTTTATGGCTATTAATACTCCTTTTGTTTTTGAATCTGCGTTGGCAGTAAAAACATATGGGAAGTTTTTGTGGGTACATTTTGGCGGTGCTTGGTTACAAAAATGAGTTTCCTGAGCGCAAATTATGTCTCCTTGGTGTGTCAATGCTTCTTGCCACAATGATTTGCGTTTCATGGGGTGATTGAGCCCCTTAGCGTTTATGGAGATTATGTTAATAGGCATGGAGTTTGAATGAGATAAGCTTTACAATTAAGACTTTTATCTTAATTCTAGTGCTTAGTCCATCTGTGGTTGGTACGGTTATAATTTTGTGTGATAGTGTGGACTTACTTGTACGGGTCAGAGGATAGGTTGTCATTTGGTGCAAACGAGGTTGATTGTTCTTGAAGGTCCAAGTCGAGTTGAATCTTGTTGGAGTAGTTTCTGTTGTTTTTCCTTGTGTGGAAGAGGTGTAGTCTAGGTTAAAGCGTTGCTGTGCATATCCCAGAGGTAACGGCAGGAGTATAGAAAAGATAGAAAAAATAAGTAGAAAAAAAAACAAAAAGTCGTTAACTTTCAACTTTGACATAGCACAATAGGTGCAACATGAATGGGGGGTATAGAATACCCAGGAACAGCATTTTGCTGTTAAATGTAACTGGGGGAAAAGTTCAATCTTGCGAGCTTCATTAGTCAGGGACTAAAAGGAGTGATTGGAGAACATCCTTAATTATTCAAGAGTGAGATGTGGCATTTTTTGCAGTAACTTTTTTCCATTCTTGTGATAAATGGCGTGGAGTGCTAGTGTCCGCATTTTCTTCTGGGGGGTCAGAAAGGATACCCCATTCTTTCAGGAGATTGATGCCATTCTCCAAAGATGTCACTGTATAGGTGCGGTTGCCCTTAGTGATATTTATCTTTGTGAGATACCCCCATCTGTACACAATTTTATGGTTGCGTAGAACCTTTGTCACTGTGTTCAGGTTTTTGCGTTTTTGCAGGGTAAACTGTGACAAATCTGCAAAAAATTGCAGATTATGGTATTGTGGTGGGATCTGCTCTTGTTTTCTCATTGTGGACATTAGTTGTTCCTTTACGTGAAAGAAATGCAGCCTGAGTATCACATCTCTAGGAATCAAATCTGGCAGATGGGGCGGTTTGGGTAGGCGGTGAATTCTATCGATGGTTATGTCTAAGTCTGTAAGGCTTGGTACGAGCGCTTTAAACAAAGTGGCAGCATAGAGGCCCAGATCTTGTTGTTGCACCGATTCAGGGATCCCCCTGATTTTTAAATTGTTCCTTCTAGATCTATCCTCCATGTCTGCCAGCTTTGCCTTGATCCATTCGTTGTCTGCCTCAGTGTCCTCCTGGGCGTCAACTAGGTCATTGATAGTGGAAGCATATTCCCCCATTTTGGTCTCTATATGGCTCACCCTGTTTCCCACATCTTGTATGTCTTTATTCATGCGGTGCATATAACCTGCCATGTCCGATTGTAGTGTGCTTCTCAGAGATAGCAGCATCTCTTTCAATACTGTGTCTATCACAGGCTGGTTTTGTGTGGGGAAGGATTCGATCGATTCTGGGAGTTCTCTGGTGTCCTCCCCAAAATCTGAGACCGGGCTCCCTGTGTCACGGAATCCGCCAGCATCCATCCTGGGTTTCGTTTTGGCTGGGCTACAAGTGGATGGGGTAGGTGGACTCTGCATTTTGTCTTTTGGGGAGCTATTATTGTGAGATCGATTACCTTGGGATGATCTTTGTTGTGCGGGAGCCGTTGTTGTGGAGTAGGCCTCGGCGCCATCTTGCTCCTCTGTTCTGCCGTTTGGGGAATAAAAGTCCGTGAGTCGTTGGACCTTTCCTTCCTTTCTCCGCTTCCCAGGCATAGTCGTAGGGTCACCCAGCCTTGCCCTCTGCCAGATTTGGTGTCAGTTTGCTTCTGATGGTCGTTTTGAGCCGCTATTGTCCCTTATTTCGCCGGAGCTCCGGGCTCACACATCCATTCGGCTTGCGCGCTAGACCACGCCCCCACCATCTTGAATTTAAATGCATTGTATGGTGTGCCCCCCAAATATGTTCTTGTATGTTGTAATAGGCCCTGACCAGGTTTTTGGGCTGGAGCACCCCTCCCCCTCCTCATTACCTCCTATTTAGTGGCCACCAGTGATTAGGATGTATCCCTTTCAGTTCTCCCACATAGAGGAGTTCAGCTCCCATGGTTGAGACAGAGGATCTTCCATTCTATTACTAGTGTAGGACCCACTAATTCGGGGTACTTTGTCGCAGTAAGTGGGCTTAGCACTATATGACCATATAGTGTGACCAAACCCCCATATTTTTTGAATATGTTCATGTGTTTTTAACTAGCCCTGCAGGAAATGTCATTCTTGTATGTGTGCGCTGTAAAATATTTTGTACTGTTTATAGGTCTTACAGCAGCACCATCTTGAATTTAAATGCATTGTATGGTGTGCCCCCAAATATGTTCTTGTATGTTGTAATAGGCCCTGACCAGGTTTTTGGGCTGGAGCACCCCTCCCCCTCCTCATTACCTCCTATTTAGTGGCCACCAGTGATTAGGATGTATCCCTTTCAGTTCTCCCACATAGAGGAGTTCAGCTCCCATGGTTGAGACAGAGGATCTTCCATTCTATTACTAGTGTAGGACCCACTAATTCGGGGTACTTTGTCGCAGTAAGTGGGCTTAGCACTATATGACCATATAGTGTGACCAAACCCCCGTATTTTTTGAATATGTTCAGGTGTTCAGGTGTTTTTAACTAGCCCTGCAGGAAATGTCATTCTTGTATGTGTGCGCTGTAAAATATTTTGTACTGTTTATAGGTCTTACAGCAGCACCATCTTGAATTTAAATGCATTGTATGGTGTGCCCCCAAAATATGTTCTTGTATGTTGAAATAGGCCCTGACCAGGTTTTTGGGCTGGAGCACCCCTCCCCCTCCTCATTACCTCCTATTTAGTGGCCACCAGTGATTAGGATGTATCCCTTTCAGTTCTCCCACATAGAGGAGTTCAGCTCCCATGGTTGAGACAGAGGATCTTCCATTCTATTACTAGTGTAGGACCCACTAATTCGGGGTACTTTGTCGCAGTAAGTGGGCTTAGCACTATATGACCATATAGTGTGACAAAACCCCCGTATTTTTTGAATATGTTCAGGTGTTCAGGTGTTTTTAACTAGCCCTGCAAGAAATGTCATTCTTGTATGTGTGCGCTGTAAAATATTTTGTACTGTTTATAGGTCTTACAGCAGCACCATCTTGAATTTAAATGCATTGTATGGTGTGCCCCCCAAATATGTTCTTCTAATGCTGTATCTAGCACCCGTATGCACCATCCCACTGTATCGCACACCCGCATGCGCAGGAGGCATATTCTACCGCGCATGGGAAAGTGCCGATACTGGCAAGTCAGGCTTCTGCTATTTCTCTGACAGTGTTCCCCCCCAAGGGGCAGCCTCCGGATATAGAAAAAAGAGAGAAAAACTGCGCTATATGGTATTGGGATATGACAAAAAATTTGTGAATAAAGCAGCAATTCTAACAATAAAACACTGATTGTTAATAAAAATGAAAAAGAAAAGAGAATCGCGCTAAATAAGTGAAAAATGTTACATAAATTAAGCAGTGGCAAAATTTGAAAAAACACAATTCGTGCTCAGAATAAGGTGTCCGTTTATGAAGCAGTGAAATCTATTCACTGCTTCGTTCTCCGGCCTTCACAGTGAAGATTTTTCTCCTCTGTGTGCCTGTTTATGAAGCTTTGTAGATCGCTTCACCTTTGGAGGAGTGAAGAGATCTACAAATGCTTTCAACAGTGGAGAACGGCTCCTGATACTGGAAACTCGTGAGACTTTAGGAGATTACAGCACCAGAAATACAGAGATGTCAGTTTATTAAGCAGTGATAAATTATCACCGCTCAATACACGGACAGACGGCATGAATTACTGTTAATAAAATAATGAGTCCCCCTACATTATATACATATGTATACACACACACACACACACACATTATATATACATGTATATACACATACATTATATATATATACATATACACATTATATGTATATATGTATATATATGTATACACATAAATATGACAGGGGGACATGCTTACAGTGTTGGGGGGTCTGAACGAGGCATAAGGAAGTTAAAAATCTTCCTCCTTCCCCCTCAGATCCCCCCAGATTTCCTCTTCACTCCCCGATTCACCACCTCTGAGCTGGTGAACCTGGGAGTGTGAATTCTGACTCCGATCGCCAGTGAAGCGGTGAGATCACCGCTTCATAAACTGGCCCTTTCTGTGTCATTCAATGAGGATTCTCCGTGTGTAGAGATAATCGGCGGGAGAACAAGTTCAAACATGTTCTCCCCCGATTATCACTGTTTCATAAACTGTTTATGGACTGTGATCAGCGGCGATCCTCGGGATCACCGCTGATCACTGCTTCATAAACGGACACCTAAATGTGAATGGAGATAAATAAACCCTCGTGAGAGCTACCTAATAGTCCAAAAAATTATATCTTAGACTGCAGTGAAAGAGGTGGCCCTAAACCACCAATATAAAAACAAAAATGAAAATCCAAGTGATTGACAAATGTTCATCTGTGAAAAACGGGAAGGAATCCACCACCAAGAACAGAAGGGGTCACTCCTTACCGAAAAGCCATGATCCCCCACTACAGAGGATCATAGCTCGCAGATACACATTAGCACTGGCAACAGGAACCCACATCAGCATCCACTAGGGGTCATCACAAAGTCAGCAGTGAACTCGTGGAGGAGGCATACCCGCAGATCCTGTCAGCTGTATAAGGACAGAAAGCAGCAGCAGGCAAAGCCGGGGCAGTCCGAAGAGGGTAGCCACAGACATGGCCTATCAATCTATGCCCATCACATCACTAACAGTGGCTCACTTGGCTTACTCTTCATCACTGTCTTTAGAGCTCTAGGTAGGGAGATCGAGCTCTAAAGACAGCGACGAAGAGGAAGCCAAGTGAGCCACTGCTAGTGATATGATGGGCATAGATTGATAGGCCATGTCTGTGGCTACCCTCTCTGGACTGCCCCAGCTTTGTCTGCTGCTGCTTTCTGTCCTTATACAGCTGACAGGATCTGCGGGTACGCCCCCTCCACGAGTTCACTGCTGACGTTGCGATGACCCCTAGTGGATGCTGATGTGGGTTCCTGTTGCCAGTGCTAATGTGTATCTGCGAGCTATGATCCTCTGTAGTGGGGGATCGTGGCTTTTCAGTAAGGAGTGACCCCTTCTGTTCTTGGTGGTGGATTCCTTCCCGTTTTTCACAGATGAACATTTGTCAATCACTTGGATTTTCATTTTCGTTTTTATATTGGTGGTTTAGGGCCACCTCTTTCACTGCAGTCTAAGATATAATTTTTTGGACTATTAAGTAGCTCTCACAAGGGTTTATTTATCTCCATTCACATTTATTCTGAGCACGAATTGTGTTTTTTTAAATTTCGGCAGCCTCCGGATGCCCAACTTGGCCAGTACTCCTGGTATCTTTTGTGGAAGGCTTGTACCAACCTTGGGGAATGTATGTTATTTGAAGGTTCCCAAGAGTTGTCTTCTGGAGTGTACCCCTTCCACTTAATAAGATACTGGATTTGTCCACCCCTTTTGCCTTTTCCTACAGTCCATTATTGCCTCCACCTCGAACTCATTTTCACCTTCAATTTTAACTGGAGATATTGGTATTTCTTCTCTTCGCGAAAAAAGGCTGGGGACCACTGGTTTCAGCAATGATGTGTGTAAAACAGGATGTACTTTATAGGAGCTAGGTAGGGCTAATTCAAAAGCCACAGGATTCACCACTCTCTTTACCTTGAAGTGACCGATGAATTTTGGGCCCAATTTCAGTGATGGACACGGTAGCTTGATGATAGCCAAACTTTGTCTCCTATTTTGAAGGTCGGGTTACACCTTCTCCCCCGTCATAATATTTTAAGTAGCTGTCCTGAACCTTCTGCATAGCTTCCTGGATCTGCTGAAAATTAATTTGAATAAAACTTATTCGGTCCTGCACTGCAGGGACTGAAACTTCAGGAATGGAATCAGGCAGGAAGGAGGGGTGAAACCCGTAATTGGCCCGAAAAGGAGTTTGATTGGTAGCTGTGTGTATAGAATGATTGTAGGCAAACTCTGCGCAAAGAAGAAGAGAAGTCTAGTTGTTCTGGGAACAGGAACAGAAGCAGTGAAGGTATTGTTTTAAAGTCTGATTCGTCCTTTCTGTTTGGCCATTACTTTGGGGGTGGTATGCTGAAGAAAGGCTGATTTTGATTTCCAAAGACTTGCAGAGGTCCTTCCAGAATTTGGAGGTAAATTGAACTCCCCTATCCGACACAATGTTGTTAGGCACTCCGTGAAGCCTTACCACTTCCTTAATAAATATGTTTGCCATATCCAAGGCAGAAGGAGTGCCCAGCATGGGCAAAAATTGTGCCATTTTTGAAAGGTGATCGAATACTACCAGAATGGTGGTGAACCCTTCAGAGGGAGGCAGGTCAACGATAAAGTCCATAGAGACTTCCCTCCAGGGTTGTTCTGGGATGGGTAAAGGTTTTAGCAGGCCTCAGGCTTTAGTGTTGGACCCTTTGCTGCGTTGGCAGATAATGCAAGATTTAACATAGTTCTTACAGTCCTTTCTCCAATCCGGCCACCAGAAAGAACAATGTATTAATTCAGAGGTTTTTCGTACTCCAAAATGTCCTGCCATCTTGTGATCGTGAAAAGTCTTTAAGATTAGGAGTCTTACTTGTTGTGGGATAAATATTTTATTCTGAGCCCATAACAGACCATCCTGTATTCTTCAGGAGAATACCGCTGGTTCTGTACACTGGCCGGAGGCCTGTGTAATGGAAGTCTTTAGATCAGGCTGAATGAGACAGAACATTTTGTGGAGACAGGATGGTACTAGGTTCTGCTGTCTAGATGGTCTCTGGGAACATCCGGGAGAGTACGTCCGCTCTTCCATTCTTGGAGCTAGGTTGGTATGAGATGTGAAAGTTGAATCTGGAGAAAAATAATGCTTATCGAGGTCTTAGACGTTTTGCTGTCCTGTGGTACTCCAGGTTCTTATGATCCGTGAAGATCATGATAGGATGGGGCGCACCCTCCAATAGATATCTCCACTCCTCCAGGGTGAATTTGATGGTCAGCAGCTCACGGTCATCTACATCATAGTTCTTTTCAGGTGGGGTTAACTTCCGAGAAGTGAAAGCCACAGGGTGAAGAAGAGCCTTATGATCTCGTCTTTGGGACAAAATTGCTCCTGTAGCTGACTCTGAGACATCCACTTCCAACACATAGGGTAAGGCTGGGTATGGGTGTTGCAGTATTGGAGTGGAAATTAATAGATCTTTTAGTTTATTGAACAAGAAAAAACAAGAAAAAAATGTAGCGCTAACAGAATATATGCCCTGTGATTCAGTGCAAAAAAAAAATAATAGAACAAATCAAACCCAAAAAATATGAAAAATGGGCAATAGTATGACTATAATTCTCCAAGCAAAAGTCCAAGGTGAATAAAGTGGGTAAAAGTTAAAAAAAAATACAAGGATCAAGTGTGGGTCTTCTATTTGTGCAAACGACCAAGTGAAACTTCAACAGTGATGGATCCAAAAAAGTGAGATAAGATGGGGTACTCTTACCAGAGTTGATGGACCCTGATGTCAGCAACACCGGGTCATAAAGGCTTGGATAATCGGATCAGTGGTTCTCTCTGATGAAAGTGGAAGTCTGGGATCTCCATGGATGTCTCCAAACGACCTTATGGAACTCTACCAGACTGGAATTGTGATGTATCCAAAACGGAACGCTGCAATAACTCTTCTCACAATCAATGTATGTGAAAAGAAGAGAGAGGAGGCTCCAATGGTGCAGGTCAAAAAGGGTAGGTTTATTAAAACCAATGGTACATAAAAAGTGATCACGGTGTTAAAAGCAATGTGGGGAACGGTAAGCGTAGCCCGACGTGTTTCGTCCAAATAGGACATCTAGAGGGGCATATTTTTTTCACATTCCTTGTTCAATTTGTCACATTTGTGTAGCAGCTGTTGTATTTAGTTACATATTTGCACAGTATTATTTCACCTTCCTCTTTTAGTTTATTGAGGGCTTCCTGAGCTTCTTGAGATCACTGGAACTGATTTTGCTGAAGGGTCAATTGAGTGATGGGTGTAATGATTGATGAGAATCCCTTTTCTAAATCTGAGGTAAAAATTGGCAGAGCCCAAGAACCACTGGACTCCCTTTTTATCCAAGGGGGCTGGCCACTCCTGGATTGCTCTTACTTTTTGCGGGTCCATTGCGACCCCCTCTGTGGAAATGATAAATCCAAGGAACTGGACAACTGTCTTTTGAAACTCACATTTCTCCCCTTTTACATAAAGTCTGTGTTTTCTGAGAACTGTGAGTACTTTCTTCACATGAATTCAGTGCAGCTCTACAGTAGTGGAAAAGATGAGGATGTAGTCAAGGTAAACGATTACAAAGTTGTCCAGGTATTCTCAGAAAATGTCATTTACCAGATGCTAAAATGTGGCTGGGGCATTGCTTAAATGGCATCACCAAGTATTCAAAGTGTCCAAACCTGGACCTGAAAGCTGTCTTCCATTCATCACCTGCACGCACTTGAACAAGATTGTATGCGCCTCGTAGGTCAAGTTTGGTGAAGATTCGGGCAGTTCAGAAACTTTGCAACAGTTCTGGGATGAGAGGGAGCGGGTAGCGGTTTTTGATGGTAATTTTGTTGAGTTATCTATAGTCCACACAAGGTCTTAAGGTGCCATCTTTTTTTTTCAACAAAGAAAATACCCCCTCCGGCCAGGGAAGAGGAAGGGCAAATGAAGCCCTTTTTCGAGAATTTCATCAATGTAGAACGAGAGGGCTTCCAACTCAGTCTCAGATAATGGAAATATACGGGCAAAATATACCTGGTGGAAGGTCAATAGGACAGTCATAAGGCTGATGAGGAGGTAAACTGTTGGCTTTCTTTTTATCAAAGATGTCCATGAATTCATGGTAAACCAAGGGAACGTGCTGAAGGTGGTCAGACACAGGCTGAATGGTCAGGCAGAAAGCAGTGTTACCATGAACTGGGACAAAGCAGTGTTGTGAGCAGTAGGCAGAGGAGAAGGAGATTTCTTTATTATTACAATTAATCTGAGGGTCATGAGTTTGTAACCATGGAAGTCCCAAGATGATGGGGAACATGGGTGAGCATATGATGTCAAAGCAAAGAAACTCCTCATGGCCGGAATCTGTGGTGGTGAGAGTGTGTCTAGTTTCTTGGATAATGGGTCCCGAGCAGGGTAGAGATCCATCAGCCAAGTTTATCTGGAGGCTTTGCTTCTTGTCTTGAAGAGGGATAGGCAGTTTTCAGGCCAGGGATGCATCCAGGACACAACTGCATGCCCCAGAATCAATGATGGCCAATAGCCGGATCTCCTCTTCCGCCACCTGTAAAGAGACAGGGAGGGCAAGATGAGAATGAGCTGAACCAGCAACCTGAAAGTTTATGGCATACCGCGGATGTGACTTACTGGGTCTCACGGGACAGTTGCGCAAGAAGTGGCTTGCTCCTCAACAGTAAAGGCACAGGTTGGCTTGACGCCGGCATTGTCTTTCGTCAGGAGTGAGTGGAGACTGGACCAGACCCAGTTGCATAGGTTCACTTTCAGAGGAGGAAGAAGAAGGAACCGGAGAAGGTGAGTGAAATAGAGGGATCCTGAGTAGCATCCAGGTAGGCCGTGAGGACTGGAAACGTTCAGAGCGCCATTCCCGCAAGCGTCTGTCCAATTTTATGGCCAGTTGAATCAAGTCTTCCAGGGAGGTAGGAGTTTCAACTCGTGCCAGCTCATCTTTAAGTGTTTCTGAAAGGCCCTGATGGTACTGATATTTGAGAGCGGCCTCATTCCATCCTGTATGAACACAAGTATAGGCGCATCAACACAGAGATCATAAAAGTCCCAATGCAAATCTGCTAGTAATTGACAATATCGTCCATCTGGCATACACAGGCAAATCAGCTATGTAGTCGTATTGGGAGAGGGAAAAAAACGTCCACAGGAAGCACACAAGGCTGCCATCAATTTAGGGAAGAAACCATATTCCAAAGAGCTGAAAAAAAGCACAAGTGGAGAGGTGCTTCTGGGTGCAGTCGTTTTTTAAAAATCAATTTAATATACAACGTAAGATCAACTCACATGTAGTATAAAAATGAAAAGCATGGTATCAGAAAGTCTAAATGACGTTCCCACATCTTGTGACAAGATCCGTGCTGTGTAAGATGATCAGGGATCTTCCGAATGATGTAAACGCCAGCTCCGGAAGAGTGGCCTCAGAACGAGGCTTGGAACGCAGTGGATGGCTGGCAGCAGGGGGACGACGTCATAAAAAATGGAAGCGTTTCATGAGCGTGTGCACTTGGATGCTCTGCAAGTTGCATTCCTTCCTCAGCAGACAAAGTCTGAATACCATAGAGAGGGATTAAATAAAGAAAAAAGACACAAGGGCGGAGCTGGATGAGGCAATGAGGGGGAGGTTGGAAGTGATAATGAAATTAGTAGACTAACCAAATAAGATGTAAATACTATAATACTATAATATGCAAATAAAAAATATGGATATACAGTTGCAATAAAAAGTATGTGAACCCTTTTGGAATGATATGGATTTCTGCACAAATTGGTCATAAAATGTGATCTGATCTTCATCTAAGTCACAACAATAGACAATCGCAGTCTGCTTAAACTAATAACACACAAAGAATTAAATGTTACCATGTTTTTATTGAACACACCATGTAAACATTCACAGTGCAGGTGGAAAAAGTATGTGAACCCCTAGACTAATGAGATCTTCAAGAGCTAATTGGAGTGAGGTGTCAGCCAGCTGGAGTCCAATCAATGAGATGAGATTGGAGGTGTTGGTTACAGCTGCCCTGCCCTATAAAAAACACACACCAGTTCTGGGTTTGCTTTTCACAAGAAGCTTTGCCTGATGTGAATGATGCCTCGCACAAAAGAGCTCTCAGAAGACCTATGATTAAGAATTGTTGACTTGCATAGCAATATAGCATAAGCTGGAAAGGGTTATAAAAGTATCTCCAAAAGCCTTGCTGTTCATCAGTCCACGGTAAGACAAATTGTCTATAAATGGAGAAAGTTCAGCACTGCTGCTACTCTCCCTAGGAGTGGGCATCCTGTAAAGATGACTGCAAGAGCACAGCACAGACTACTCAGTGAGGTGAAGAAGAATCCTAGAGTGTCAGCTAAAGACTTACAAAAGTCTCTGGCATATGCTAACATCCCTGTTTGCGAATCTACGATACATAAAACACTAAACAAGAATGGATTTCATGGGAGGATACCACAGAGGAAGCCACTGCTGTCCAAAAAAAACATTGCTGCACGTCAGTTTGCACAAGAGCACCTGGATGTTCCATGGCAGTACTGGCAAAATATTCTGTGGACAGATGAAACCAAAGTTGATTTGTTTGGAAGAAACACACAAATGTGGTAATAAAACGCATATGTATATGCGTTTACACACATATAAAATGCATACAAATGCACATACCAAATGTATTAATGTTTTTATGGTACTAATTTCCATATCAATACATTTGGTATGTGTGTGCATCTGTGTGCATTTTATATGCGTTTACACGTTTTATTACCACATTTTATCCCAGCATATTGTGAGCTATTATATTATCCCACTTAATTATTTATATCATATATGTTTTGTATGTAGACCCATTCTGTCTTATATATTTATCATTTTCAGCATGCGTACCACCTGCTAATTTATGTACGTCTATGTTTAATAATGTTATCGCTTTATTTATATATCCCTACATATGTTCTATACTTTTCATTGTATTTATGGATACTTCCCATGCGTGCACATTGGTGCTCTGTGGGTTTAGCTTGTCCTCCTCTTTCCATTTTTCATATCCAGCATATATAATAACAGTTTTTATTTTACTACTTTATATATGTCCATTAGTTCATTTAGACGATATACATATTTTTCTCCCCTACCAGTATTATATATACCCAGTCCTGACCAGCATACTATATCCGTATTTTTTCATTGCATATTATAGTATTTACATCTTCATTTGGTTAGTCTACTAATTTCATTATCAATTCCAACCTCCCCCTCATTGCCTCATCCAGCTCCGCCCTTGTGTCTTTTTTCTTTATTTAATCCCTCTCTATGGTATTCAGACTTTGTCTGCTGAGGAAGGAGCGCGACTTGCAGAGCATCCAAGTGCGCACGCTCTTGAAACGCGTCCATTTTTGATGACGTCGTCCCCCTGCTGCCAGCCATCCACTGTGTTCCAAGCCTCGTTCTGAGGCAGCTCTTCTGGAGCCAGCGTTTACATCATTCGGAAGATCCCCGGTCATCGTACACAGCACAGATCTTGTCACAGGATGTGGTAATGTCATCTCGACTTTCTGATACCATGCTTTTCATTTTTATACTACATGTGAGTTGATCCTACATTGTCTATTAAATTGATTTTTAAAAAAACAACTGCACCCAGAGGCGCCTCTCCACTTGTGCTTTCATTCCATCCTGTATCTGCAGACCATTTTAGGAACCCGACAGTGTAGTCTTCCACTGGTCTTTTTCCTTGAGGCAGGGTGTGCAGGATGGTTTTGCAGTGGCCGCGCACTGGGGATCGTTGTACAGTTGTGCCATAGATTCGAAGAAAGTTTCCACAGAGTTTATTAGGGGGCTTTTCTGTTCCAAGAGATTATGAGACCATGATTGGGGTTCTTCAGACAGTAAAGAGATAATGAACCCCACTTTTACTGTTTCAGTACAAAAAGTCTTAGGCTGGAGGGTCAGATATAACAGACAGGCATTTTTAAATGCCCTGAACTTCTTCCGGTTTCCCGAGAATCGCTCTGGTGTGGGGACCCTTGGTACGGGAATAGTGATTACTACTGCAGGAGCTGCATTGGCCCGATCCTGTGAAGAAGACACCCCACTGGAGGATGCCGGAACTGCATCTGCAGGAGCAAGAGACACTGTCAGGTGCTGGAGACGGTTTTCGATTTGGAAATAGCCCTCTTGTAGCCTCTGGACTGCCTGCGTGAGAGCTATTTCTCTGACACAGAGTGGTAAGATTGAAAACATAAATCGCTTATGTCCTATCCACAAGAAACCTCATCCTCTCAAAAAATTTATTGGCTTCAGGATGAAAACACTTCAGGAATGTAAATAACTTCTAAAGACATTTGGGATATGTTTTAGATGTTGTGCTTCCACTAAATATCTCACTAAAATCTGTAAATTTAAATGAATCTGTAAATCTATCAAGTGCATAGAGTGCGGCCGTGATGACCATGTGCAAGCACTTCATCCATCTGAGCTCTTCACCACACCCACTTAAGGGCTATAGCTGACAAAATATCGCTAATTGACAACCATGCAGGGATCCTGCTTTTGCTGGGAAGAGACATTCTAAGAGTCCATAAAGTACAACAGAAAATAGATGGATCTCCAGACGCTCCATTTTGCCAACTCCTTGCCCTTGGCTGGGTCATCATCGGCAAAGTCTGCATAGGTAAGATGAAACCGCCTACCAACATTTCTTCATGCAAGACAAATGTACTGTCAAATGGTTGCAATACCTACTTTAAACCATGTTCACACCACTACTGGGTGAAAGAGAAGATAAGCGATTGCAAGTGGCAACACAACCAAGGCAACACATGAATTCTTTCAGGATGATTCCAACAGCTGAGTAGCACCTTTACCCTTTCACTGTCCAAGAGAAAGACTGCCACACAATCTACAACAAGCTGTTGGTAGATGTGCCTCCGTAAAGTGGAGTTCCACCCAAAAATGGAACTTCCTCTTTAAGTGATGGTGACAACCTAACATGCCACATTTGGCATGTAATTTTTTGGGGGATGAGTGGATATCCTCTTTTTAGAGGCATCCAGCTCCCACTTCCTCCGGGGGGCTCTGTGGCGCCGGAAGGAAGTTCACCTCTCCCCCCTCCCTCCCTGCAATCTTGTGGGACACGTCACAGGTCCAAGAGGATTGCCCGGCCCTTCACAGCATGCAGCGCGGCTCACGCATGCGCGTGCTGTGAAGCCACAGCTGGACACCCACAGTAAGAATGCCGGCACCGTGGAGAGAAGGGGGAGAAGAGCGGGGCTTTGTATGCCCGCATTGCTGGACCATGGGACAGACGAGTGTCTGATTATTAAAAGTCAGCAGCTACACTTTTTGTAGTAGCTGCTGAATTTTTTTTTCAGTGGAATTCCGCTTTAAAGGGCACTTTGAACAGGAAACCCAATATGGAAAAACACTTTGTTGACTTCTTGCAGAACTTCTTTGACAGGGACCACGCTGAGCCTGCACTTTCACTAAAGGAAGGAGAAGAATGCTGGTACCTCCCATCCTTTGGCATGTATCAGCCTCACAAGCCAGACCAAATTAGGGTTGTTTTAGATTCCAGGGCTCAACATGAAGGCGTCTCCCTCAACAACCTGCTCCTTATGGGACCCAATCTGAACAACAATCTGATTGGAGTCTTGATCCGATTTAGACAAGAACCTGTAGCAGTGATGGCTGACATCGAACAAATGTTCCACTGCTTCATCATCAAATGAGACAACAGAAATTACCTCAGATTCCTGTGGCACAAAGACAACGACATCACTAAAGAGGTAATAGATTTCCGAATGAAGGTGCATGTCTTCAGCAACAGTCCCTCCCCTGCCGTGGTAACGTATGGGTTAAGGAGGACAGCCCAGAAGGGAGAAGATGAATATGGATCCGATGCTCGTCAATTTGTGGAACAGAACTTCTATGTGGATGATGGATTGAAATCCTTCCCCACGGCCGAAAAAGCCGTTGATCTACTTACCAGAATACAGGAGATGCTGTCTTTGGCAAACCTTAGACTTCACAAGATCATATCTAATAACCGTGAGCTAATGAACGCCTTTCATTCTGAGGACTAAGCAGCCAGTCTTAAGAACCTTAATCTTGGATCAGATACACTTCTTATGCAAAGGAGCTTAGGTCTGCTTTGGAACATAAAACTGGACACTTTTACTTTCAAAGTGTCAACCTGTAATAAACCCTTCACCAAGAGAGGAGTTTTGTCTGTGGTGAACAGCATCTATGATCCACTGGGATTCATAGCCCCAGTCACCATCCAAGGTAAGATGCTTCTGAGACAGCTTTCCACCGAAAACCTAGACTGGGACACTTCTTTGCCTAGTGAGAAACAACAAAGGTGGGAAAAATGGAAGTATTCTCTGCTGTCATTAGAGAAACTTCAAATCCCACGCTGTTATGCCCCTGTTTCCATTTCAACTGCTGATCGGAGAGAGAGATTCAGATTTTCTCTGGTGGTTCTGTTGAAGCCATAGCTGTAGTGGCCTATTTGAAGACCTCTGGTATCAACAGAGGCCCATACTGCAGTTTCGTTCTGGGCAAGATGAAACTCACACCTAAACCTTCATATACCATTCCAAGACTTGAAGTTTGTGCAGCTCTGTTAGCAGTGGAAATTGCCGAAGTCATAAAAAGTGAAATGGACATTAGGATTGAGTCCTTTACATTTTGCACGGACAGTAAGATAGTACTTGGTTACATTTCCAACCAGACAAGACAATTTCACATGTACGTCAGCAACAGGGTAGAACGTATCCAGAAGTTCTCATTGCCAGAACAATGGCATTACCTCTCTACTGAATTGAACCCGGCTGATTGTGGGACCAGAGCCGTTCCTTCAGCAGCTCTTCAGGATAGTTTGTGTCTGTTGTCTCCAGCATTCCTATATGAGGAATCACACTTAAGATGCCTACGAACTGATCAATCCTGAAGGCGACAAAGAAATCAAGACTGTGAGTATTACGCTTCATACCACTGTGGGGTTCAAAACTAAAACTAAAGTCACACCGCTTCTAACGTTTTTCAAGCTGGGTATCTGCAAATAGAGCCATCACTCATTTGATGCATATTGCCAGTTGTTTCAAAGGAAACTCATCCTTAAAGTGTCATGGCTGGCTTATCTGTTCAGAATGCCTTACAGTTGCAGATATTGCATACGCTGAAGAGGTCATCATCTGCTGTGTGCAACAAGAAGTGTACCCACAAGAAACTGACAAGATCAAGAATGGAGTAAACCTGCCTAAGAATAGTCCACTCCTCAATCTAAACCCTGTGATTGATGCCAGCAAACTTCTCAGAGTTGGAGGTCATATAGGGAGATCTGATGTGTGCAGTAAACAACAGAATCCTATTATCATACCAAGTCAACATCACATCACCACCCTGCTGGTTCGCTATCATCACAAGCGAGTACAACACCAAGGTCGACACTTCACAGAAGGTGCCATCAGCTCAACTGGCCTCTGGATTATTGGGATGAAAAGATGTGTTTCTTCCATACTCTATAAATGCATCAAATGCCACAAATTAAGGGGAAGACATCAGCAGCAACAGATGGCCAATTTACCAGTTGATCAGCTAAGTACCGATCCACCTTTCTCTTACATTAGAATCAATGTTTTTGGGCCATGGTCTGTCATTACTTGGAGGACTTATGGTGGAGCCGCTAACAGCAAAAAGTGGGCCGTGTTGTTTAACTGTCTTAGCATCAGAGCAATACATATCAAGGTAATCGAGTCCATGGATTCCTCTTGTTTGATGAATGCCTTACAAAGATTCTTCTCCATCAGAGGGCCAGTTAAGCAACTAAGGTCCGACTGTGGTACCAACTTCGTTGGCGCATGTAAGGAACTAGAGTTAGACAACTTCCTATCTCACAATGGGTGTACTTGGGTATTCAACCCTCCACATTCATCGCACATGGGAGGACCATGGGAGCGAATGATTGGCATTGCACAGAGAATTCTTGATTCCATGTTACTGGACCATACATCTGTGCTGCTTAACCATGCGACCTTGACCACCTTTCTAGCAGAAGTTTCGGCAATAGTTAATGCAAAACCACTAGTCCCAGCGTCTTCAGATCCAGATTATACGGTAATTCTTTCTCCAGCCTCACTCCTAACACAAAAGATTGAGACCTTCACAGCCTCTTCAGAAGAGATTGACCCAAAAGACATTTACAGGCATCAATGGAAACAGGTACAACACTTATCCAATGTGTTTTGGAGGAAAGAGTACCTGCATGTTCTCCAAGGCTGTCGCAAATGGCAAATACCCAGACCAAACCTTAATGAAGGAGACCTCGTTCTTCTAAGGGACAAGAAAGCATGTCGCAATGAATGGCCTATGGATCTTATTACCAAGATCTTGCACAGAAATGATGGGAAGGTTTGGAAGTAAAGGTGACCAAAGGGGGTACAGCACGGACTTTCTTCCAACCAGTCACAGAACTGGTACTTCTCCTGCCTAATGAGTGACAAGTCATGGTGGGGCACAAAAAGGCTTTGCATGTCTGTGGCCCCCTGCAAGCTCGGTGGACTATGCGCCCACCCAGAGGATGCGGGGGAGATGTGTGGCAGCGATGGGATCTTTGGACAACTACAATCCTGCAATGCTAGTTTGTGCGATACATCTTCATGTCTTCATTTACCCATTGGTAACTATACCTCTATGTGTATGGAGATATAATTTTGCTCAATTCGAAATGTTATACTTACACATTTTTTATATTGTCCAATGACTTTAATTAGATACTTTGATATTTTCCTAGAATATAAATCCCCCTGAAGAGACTGAAAAATCGCAAGGGTCAAAATGCATCGGGGTTTTTCATGTGGATACATACGTCATAAATACAATTGGCAAACCATGCTTGTACATAGGGTGTTCCTTGCTATGAGTGATGTTCCGTGTTTGTTTTTGTGTCGCACTACCTATATGGATGATTTATTATTGTTCATTTGAAATTATTATTGTCTGTTAAATAAATGATTTTTTACATCTACTACTTTTTGTACAAATTCTCTGCTGCTAAAAAACCCCTGGGGAAAATTCCTATTTTTTGTATACATTTGGGTTATGCAGCTTTGGGGGCTCTCATATTGTGTTTTTCCCTTCTATGTGGTGGGGAGAATATTGCCATGAACTGCAAAGTACGCTGGAACCCTACATCTTTCAAATGTCCAATGGGTATGGACAATGTTTTTAACCAAAAGTTGGGACTCTTGTTATATTGTTGGTTTTGCATGTTTTCTCGTTTTAGGTTTGAACCAGCCACTTACAATTACTTGGACTTATTATTTTATTGTTGTTTGGGTTATGAAATCTAAAGATTTCAGGCTGGGAGTGTAATGTTGATGACTTCACCCACTTTCATGTATTTGTAGTTGCCACTTTAAATGTTGTTTCCTCTTTAAGACCCTTTTCCCTCCCAGCTTGTTGTTCTGTAACCCCACCTACTCTCCCCTTGCTAGGAGTTATTTTGCGTAATATCTCCTATGTAACAACACTGCTTCTTGAATGCTGTCAAAACTATTGCTTTTTTCCTGCCTCAACTCTGCATTAAACAGTTCTGTGAGAAAACATACATCTCTGGATCTTAAGTTATGGCTGAGTAAAAACTCTTTTGAATGAGCCAGGGTGAAATTACCTCATCTGCCATAGATACCACATTTCAAACCTGTGTGCTGGACAGAATATGCATCAAATACCCCTCCTCCGGATCACCCAGTATCCAATACTGATTTTGACTTTCAGAACTTCTGCCTCATCTACGATATGAGCACATTAGATACACTTGGATATTTTGGGAATTTATCAATGATAAAATTAAACCACCTGATCGTTTTACCATCTGATCACGTTCCAAATCTGATTT
The DNA here is from genome assembly GCF_042186555.1 of Aquarana catesbeiana. NCBI lineage: Eukaryota > Metazoa > Chordata > Amphibia > Anura > Ranidae > Aquarana > Aquarana catesbeiana. The sequence goes on from NC_133324.1 coordinate 638,520,841, forward strand.
TTCAGACTTCAACTTCATAATTTTCAAAAATCGGTGGAACATGACCTGGTAAATCTTGCTAAATCAAACAAAAACGCATCTCAACATCGACAGAATCTTACGAAGAAAGAAAAAGAGCTCTTGAAGAACCTACAAGATGACTTGAGCATGGTCATAAAAAATTCAGATGGGGGGGGTGGCAGTTGTTATATTGAATTCTCAAGACTACCGCAACAAAGCAATCAGACAACTTACTGATATAAATACCTATGACCGTTTATCCTCCAACCCCACCCAGTCATATAAACAACGTCTAGAATTCATAGTGAATGAGGCAGTGCCTATTGGAATCTTGAGACCCACATAAGCTAAGAAACAAATCCCTTCTCATCCAGGGGTACCCATATTCCCTCACTTAACCAAAACGCACAAAAATGATATCCCCATCCACGGTAGACCCATTGTTACCAATATTGGCTCTCTGGGAGAGTCATTGGGAAATTTGGTAGACACTTTATTATAGCCCCTGGTTACCAGAATACCATCTCATCTATGTCAGTGGTTCTCAACCCTGTCCTGAAGTACCCCCAACAGGCCATATTTGCAGGTATTCCTTTATCTTGCACAGATGATTTAAAGCAGAGTCAATGGCTTGGTATTTTGGACAGCTATTTTATCTAAGAGAAATTCCCAAAACATGGCCTGTTGGGGGTACTTCAGGACAGGGTTGAGAACCAATGATCTACGTGATACCAAACAAACTATACAGGCAACATCCATGGAATGAAAACAATAAATAGATCGTATGTGACGTCAAGTCTTTATATTTATGCATACCTCAATACAAACAACCCACATAGAGATCACATTGTCTCATATTTCCGTTATATAGATGACCTGATTTTTATTACTACACATGAATTGTCAATCACTGCGTTTACCTCACTAATGATAAACTAAACTTAAGATTTACTACCGAAGAACACCAAAATGAGACAAAGTTCTTGGATCTCACTTTGATTGAATCCACTCAAGATAATGTGGTAACACTACTATTGTATAGGAAATCCACCTCCAAAAACACCTTCTTACATGTATCAAGCTGCCATGTTCCTCACCCCATTAAAGCGATACGCTGCGGACAATTTATCCGCATAAGACAGAATTGCTCTAACTTAATAGATTATGACAAAGAAGCTTGCCTTTTGGAACAATGACTCTGTGCACAGGGTTACCACAAATCTTTAGTAAAAAAAAAAAAAACATCTCCAAGTTGGGAAACTGAACAGAGTCAATCTTTTGACTAGTCATCATTCCAAGAAGTCTGAGCCAAATGATCATTTAGTATTCTCCATGAATTATAGTTCTCAATTCCAAAACATTAAAAATATAATTTTTAAACATCTCCCGGCTCTAGATAGCGATAACAGCTACAACAACACTTTGAAAGGAGGAATCAGATATCTGGCAAGAAAAGTATGCACCATAGGAAATTTCATCTCCTCTAGTGTATACACCTCCAATTCCATCACATGAACCTGGTTAAACACCACCGGACTCTTCAAATGTGGTGCCGTGAGATGTTTCACCTGCAATGTTCTAGAAGATCCTCACATCATTACTTCTTGCTCCAATGGCCTATCTACGACTATTAAACAACTTGTAAACTGTCACACTAAGTATGTACTCTATGCAATTGAACAGAATGTAATATTCAATACATCGGAAGGACAACAAGACGACACAGTGATAGAACAACAGACCACCTTTCAGACATCAGAACTAATAAAAACACAAATGTACTTAATCATTTTAATCAATGTCATCAACAGAATATAGAAGCCTTTAAAGTACAAATCAATGAAACAATCAATCACCCGGCATGTGGTGGTGACAGTTTTTCTCTTTTATGCAAAAGAGAAGTCTACTGGATTTTCAAAATGGATACCAGAATCTCTAGAGGCCTTAAAGCGGAGGTCCGCCGACCACTGCAAAAATGAAAAGCCAACTGTCGGGTGCATGCCGCCTTCATTGCGAGTAAGGGAAATCAGCAGTGTAGCCTTTCAGCTCCACGAAGGGGAACCCTACTCCGCTCCTCTCTCCTACTGGCCCAGCAATAGGAGCCCCAGCCGTGATGTCAATACCCACAGCTGAGGCTCCTGGAAGTGGGGAAAGCATACCTGTGAAAGACAGGTATGCTGTCCCCCCTCCCCCTGAAAGGTGCCAAATGTGGCACCGGAGGGGGGGAGGAGTACAATGAGCGGAAGTTCCAATTTTGGGTGGAACTCCATTTTAAAGCGTTTGTTAACCCAAAAATTTGGCCCCCTGTATACCCTAAAAAACCTGGCTTATCCCCTCTGTAGCATTAGAACATCTGTCCCTGTGCCTGTGTAATGTAAAAACTTAGCTGATCTGTACCTGTATAAATGGCTCCCGCCGCTCAGCTGATTGTCAGCTCTCTCTCCTCTCTCCCCCTTCTCCACCGGCTGACATCAGCAGGACGGCTCGGCCCCGCCCACTTCAGCTCTGAGCTGGAGAAACAAGGAAGCTGACATGTCAGCTAAGTGCTTGGAGTGCAGCTTATACAGGTACAGGTCGGCAGTTTTTTTACATTACTCAGACACAGGGACAAATGTTATTATGATACAGAGGGGATAACACTATTTTAGTACAGTGGGTTAACAACCACTTTAACTATGAATGGGACATAATCCACTACTATGAATAGGTAGTGCTAATATTCATTTCCATGTTATATTTTTTTCTTAAAGATCACAAACAACATCTCACTTTCCTTTTCTGATAGTAGTGCATGTGTATATGTGTGTATGTGTTATAATACACTTTTGCATCCATTAACATTGCTATGGAGTCCAATGTGAATTCACTTATTAAATAGCATATATTCTCACTATGCCTGTGGATGGATATGCCATATTTAGGAGAGAAGAAATGTGTCCCTTTTTTTTCTCTTCTACAGGGTTTTGTTCTGGGACCAATCCTATTTAATTTGTTCATAAACGACCTGGAGGATTGGGTAAACAGTTCAATCTCTGTATTTGCAGACGATACTAAGCTAGGCAGGGCAATAACTTCTCCGCAGGATGTGGAAACTTTGCAAAAAGATCTGAACAAATGAATGGGGTGGGCAACTACATGGCAAATGAGGTTCAATGTAGAAAAATGTAAAATAATTCATTTGGGTGGCAAAAATATGAATGCAATCTATACATTGGGGGGATAACCTCTGGGGGAATCTAATGGATGGGTCCTAGATGGGTCCTAGTAGATGATAGGCTCAGCAATGGCATGCGATGCCAAGCTGCTGCTAACAAAGCAAACAAAATGTTGGCATGCATTAAAAAGGGGATCAACTCAAAAGATAAAATAATAATTCTCCCGCTCTACAAGACTCTGGTCCAGCCGCACCTAGAGTATGCTGTCCAGTTCTGGGCACCAGTCCTCAGGAAGGATGTACTGGAAATGGAGCTAGTACAAAGAAGTGCAACAAAGCTAATAAAGGGTCCGGAGGATATTAGTTATAAAGAAAGGTTGCGAGAACTGAACTTATTCTCTCTGGAGAAGAGACACTTGAGAGGGGATATGATTTTAATTTACAAATACCATACTGGTGACCCCACAATAGGGATAAAACTTTTTCACAGAAGGGAGTTTAACAAGACTCGTGGCCACTCACTAAAATGAAACCTTAAACTACGTAGAGGGTTCTTTACTGTAAGAGCAGCAAGGAGGTGGAATTCCCTTCCACAAGCGGTGCACTCAGCGGAGGGCATTGATAGTTTCAAGAAACTATTAGATAAGCACCTGAATGACCGCAATATACAGGGATATACAATGTAATACTGACATAAAATCACACACATGGGTTGGACTTGATGGACTTGTGTCTTTTTTCAACCTCACCTACTATGTAACTATGTAACTATGTACATGATATTTTTTTTAAAGAATTTCATACATTTTTGTCACTGGATCATTTCATCTCACCTCCTACATACACATCATTTTGCCATTTGTTTCCATCCCTACTCCCCCATTTTCTTCTCTTCTCTCTTTTTTTTCCCCCTCACTATATATATATTTTCACCCCTTTTTCTTTTCACACATCTTCCTTTTTAGTTCCAATATTTCTCTTCTCCTGGTTAGCACTCACATTTCCCATTCCCTCTTCTTCATGCTACATTTACCAATGTCATTCATCACTAGGGATGAGCCCAATGTTCGCCTGTTCGCCGAACAGCGAACATTATGCGGTGTTCGCCTCAAATTCGAAAGCCACGGAAGACCGTTAAAGTCTGTGGGACATTAACATGAAAAACTAAAAGTGCTCATTCTAAAGACTTATATGCAATCTTTTGCCATAAAAAGTGTATGGGGACCTGGGTCCTGCCCCAGGGGACATGTATCAATGCAAAAAAAAAAGATATCGTGTCTGGGGGGTGTCTATAGTATGCCTGTAAAGTGGCGCAGTTTTCCCGTGTTTAGAATGTTACCAAAGCAAAATGACATTTCTAAAGGAAAAAAGTAATTTAAAACTACCACCTCATTCATACAACTTACCATGTAATTTTCATTCATACAGATCTTTCTCACTTTCCATTTTCATTCATTTATTATACTTACCTCACCCTTATGTTTCTCATGTTTTCTTACTGATTTCCTTTTCTCACTCCCTCCTTCTCCTCTTCTCATCAGCCTTCACCATCCATATTTCACACACCTGTCAGTTCTCATTAGTGACTGCTGATGATGCACTTATACCCCCCCATGCATGCGGGTTTTCCATCCCTATGATTAAGTTCTGAGGGGCGGAGTGAAACACATTGGAGGCATGGCCTGGTGAGAGCCCAGGCTGAGGTTGTCATTTTACCACTGAACATACACGTGGATGTACGACATCTGGGATTTTCTCCTCTCTCTATCCAGCTACCACAGGAGCTAGGACAAGCTCCACTCCCCCTGCCAGCACTACCATAGCAGCGGATGCTTTTATCTCCTACGCCACTCCCCGAACCAGCTAAGTCTGAGCAGCACACTACTCCGTCCAAGGGTCACATTATAAACTGAGCCATCAGGGAGCAATTTTTAGTTTTTGTATTAATAAACGTATTATTTTCATGGCATATCAAATGTGTTATCAATGGGTACCAAGATAGTCCATTTATCCTGCTTTGGGGTAATTTCCCCTCATTCTTCCATGGTAGCAAAAGTGTCCATCTCCTGTTTTGTGGACAGAAAGAGTAAAATAGCAGACTTCTTTACAGGAGAGAGTGCAGAGTTGATGGCCTGTCTGAGGAGAGTCTTTTCTGTGGCAACTTTCAAGAATAAAACATATGATCCTGGGATATGGTGGTTTGTCAGGGATGGCTGTGATGTCTGTCTCTAGGAGCTCACTGTGAGTGCCATGTTGCTGTGACTGGAGACATGATCTTTTGGCAGCTGGAGATTTTGGGAAGTGGAGGTTCAACACAGCTGATAATGTAGTACCCTTGTGTGATTTCCCCTTCTGCAGTATTCATCTGGAGGGCCTGCTGCATCACAATCTGCAGCAAGAGTGGTGGTGAGTGCAGAACTCTGCATAGATACTTCTTCAAAATGCCATGACTTGTCACAAGCACGCAATGTGATGGACCCAGTACATAAATAACTCATAATTATGGACTACAAACAATATGTCCAAGACACTTGGAATACAATCTGGGTTAATGAACAAGAATATCATGGGATAATTCATATCAGCAATAATATGACTTTTAATGTGATTGACTAAATATGTTGTTGAAGGGCACTGACATCACCAGCATCCTGCCCTTTGTTTGAGTGTGCTGCAGGGCGGCGAATGACCCAGGCTGCAGCTCATTGTAGTAAAAAAAAGAGCAGTGAGTTCAGAGGACAAGTTCCTTCTCTAAAGCTTATCTTCTTACTTGACCTTGCCTACATATTTCTGTCAATATAACCTGTAAATTGACATGCTCAAACATTTTAATAGGGAAGATGGCAATCAGATTTTAGCATGTTTGGTGTGGATAAGCCACCTACAAAATGACAAACGTCCTGTTTCTCTTCCTAGGTAGCATGTAAAACTCATCTCCACACACCTTTTCAGATAGTGCTAATACCAGAGAGCTCAGTATATGAAAACACAACCTACAGCTTGTAAGATCAAGTTTGGAACCACCCCATTGCATTTATAATGTGGTTGCATATCAGACCAATAGAGGATATTGGTATATAGCAGGGGCAGACACAAGATGAACTTAAGACACTTGGTACTGATAATTTTGAGCTTCTCAGGTTTCACAACTACTGTACAGCATCTGACAACATTCCCCCTATAGATTCCAGGCATTAACTATCCATTTACAAAGCAGCTCCATCAAACAATAAGCCAAGCTCATCCAATAATGCCTCAGATAGAAATAAATCCTTGTTTGAAGGAAATAAACTTGTAATATAGAGAGTACAACCTGCTACATCCCACAATCAAGAAACATAAAATATAAATTTTGTTCAGATATAAACTACTTATAACTAAACCCTTAGTAATGAATATATTTAAATGTTTCACAGTTTACATGTTATGTGCATCTTTTAAAATATTCACGAATACTACTATAATAATACTTCAAGAACTGCTATTTATGAGCTGAGTAATAAAATATGTATTAAATGCATTTATTAGCTTCCTATTATACTCTCATAACTATACAAATAGTCTGGCTGTATTCCAAATACACAAAATACATAATCTGCCATAAAGAAAGGTGATTCAAGAATGATTTACCATACAGTTAACTTTTGGTGAACTTTAAATCTAGTTCAACATGAAAGTGTGGAAAAATAAATGATAAGAAAACCATTTATACAATAAATAAACATGTTTTACAGAAATTCAAGGGGGACAAAGGGTTCCACAGTTTTAACTGACATTTTGAATGATATCAGTGAGCAAAAGTTCATCCATTGGCATATATATTTCAGAAATCTCTTTTTCTCACTGACTGGTTCATTAAGGGTACCAAGAGATATATATATTTTGAAAAAAAAATTAATATCAGCTCCAAAAATAGTAATTTTTAGGGATAGAGAGAGCCTGCTTTTCTACACTGAATCCTGGGGTGCTGATATTACCAAAGCTGCATTAAAAGGCCAGTCCATTTAAAGCTTACCTCTACTTACCCTACAAACACATAGGGCAATGTACAGAGGGAACAATCTGTCTGTTTCTGCTCGCTACAAAGCAGCAAGAAGGAACAAATAGATTTTTAGTAAAAAGCAGCACATATTATACACATTAACACTTTTTAGGCACACACTTAACCCCTTGATTACCCCGAGATGTTGACCTCTTTCCAGCCAGTGTCATATGTACAATGACAGTATATAGTATTATCACTGATCACTGTAATAGTGTCACTGGTGATGTCAGTGTCAGTTAGTCAGTTTATCTACCTTCCTCACAGTGTCAGTTAGTGTCAGATTGTCTGTTGCACAATCACAATCCCACTAAAAGTTGCTGATCACTGACATTACTAGTATTAAAATATTTTTTAAAAAATTACAGTATATATACCATAGTTTGTAGACACTATAACTTGTACACAAACCAATCAATATACATTATTGGGATTTTATTTTACCAAAGATATGTAGAAGAATACATTTTGGCCCAAATGTATGAAGAAATTTGATTTATTTATTTTAAACATTTTAAAAAGTGGGGGCGTGGTCAAGATGGCGACCTAGCAGGACGTGAGGGACAAGAGCTCCGCACCTAATAGGCTCTATTATCCGCTGCATCGGGACACACGAAAGCCCTGCTGGTCCTCCTGAGCTGCCGCTGCACACAGGCTCTCCTGAGAAGTAACTTGGGAGGAAGTGCCGTCGGGACCGGATGAGCAAACGCCGCTGCCGGCGGGACCGCGTGGAGCGCCCTGGTGTGCAGGGGAGACAGGGGCTTCACGCTGCACAGGCCTCACGCTCCGGTCCCCTGCTACAGGCATAGACCGCTCTGGCTGTTCTGTACTTGCCTGGTTAAGAGACTGAGCCATCCTCCCTACCCCACTGAAAAGGGGATTTCTCACAGGCTTGAGAGAGACATAATCTGGGGCACACAGACAGCGGCTTCCTGCTTCATAGATCCCCTCCATCACCAGGCAGACACATGTGCAGCGTCCATGGGAAGAGTGATAGTCAGGCACTGCATGCTGTACAGCCACTTCACTCTGGCTCCTTGTGATATAATCATACACTGCTCTGCCTGTTACATACTAATAACCATACACTGCTCTGCCTGTTGCATACTAATAATTATACACTGTTCTGCCTGAAGCTGACATTTGCCTCTAAGGACCTACAGTCACCCTCCTTATCCCACTACAATAATCTGGGGCATACAGACAGTGTCATCCGACATTGCAAACGCTGCCACTGCAGAGAATACATACGTGGCACATCCTGCTGTGAGGCGAGGGACAGGGGCTCTACATTGCACAGCTGCCTCAATTTGGCCCCTTGAGATACATAACCATACTATCCTACCTGCCGGGCTAGGTCTGGAACTGGGCATGCGTAAGAGGACCTCCGGTGCACAGAGGAAAGGGCAGTCTGCCCCCCAAAAAACTCCACCGCCGGCTAGAGAAACACGTGCAGCGGTGCGACTAAACATGGCGTCCCAAACGGAACACACAGAACCATGTGCAGAAACATCTCAACTGGCCACAGACCAATTCCAAGCACTAATGCAGGCGATAACAGGATGCCAAACCACCCTTACCACGAAAATAGAACAGATGCAATCCGAAATGGGACTTATAAGACGTGATATGGACAAATACCGCGATAGGCTGACGGAGGCTGAACGGAGAGTAGGAGATAATGAGGATGTCATCCGTGATCATAGTGCCTCAATCCATACACTGCAAGTTAAGATGAAAACGTTGGAATCCCATGCTGAAGACCAGGAAAACAGAAATCGCAGAAACAACCTGCGACTGGTGGGACTTCCGGAAGGAGTGGAGGGAAGAGATCCGGAGGCTTATGCAGAACATCTGCTCCGTACCCTGCTTCCGCAGGCTCCATTCTCTGCCCATTTTGCGGTGGAGCGTGCCCATAGGATGCCATCGGCCCGGGGTCCACCGGGAGCACCGCCACAAACTTTCATATTCCGCATGCTAAACTTCAGGGACTGTGATTTAATCCTTAGAGAAGCCAGGAAAGCTGGGGAACTGAGATCTGAAAACGCGAAGATTATGCTGTTCCCTGATTATTCGGTCGAGACGCAAAGACAGCGCAGGACATTCGATCAAGTCAAAGCCCAAATGCGCACCAGGGGGCTCAAATACAGCATGCTATTCCCAGCGCAGCTTAGAGTGGTGGACGGTGAGACTACAAAATTCTTCACTTCCCCGGAAGAGGCGTCTAGATGGCTCGACTCCTTGCCACGCAATCATTGATTTGTAAAACGGAGACCACCAAGAATACCCCCTTTGCTCTACCCGAGATGTTTGGGGGTAAGGAAAGTAGTTTTTCATTTTTGCAACCTCCTCTTTATTTGAACCTGGCAGACCATAGGGAGTGATGCATCTATCTTTCTTGGAGACAAGATCTAGAAGGTGACCTGGATGTAATGTCTGGTGTTGACATGGGAGGTGACCGATATTTCGCTGGACGGTCTGGTGCTAGGGGTTGGGGGGAGACTGCCACCTTTGACTCACCTGTGGCGTTTGACCCTCTTTGCCGCTGGTTCCCCCCCCTCCCTCCTGGGACCCCCCCTCTGGATGCCGATCCTACTGGAGTCCATAATCTTAATTTTTACCCCCTTTTCCAGTGCTAACAAGTGAGGGATGGATCTTACATCTGGGCGGTTGAGATGAGTGGGGGGCTGAAGTTGTTTTCATCTGATTAAACGGGACTTAGGTATCTCCACCAGAACTGCGATCCGCCTATGGAACTGCCGACCAGATCGAGAGGTTAGGGGTGGAAAGCTTATCCCCCTTGGTTTAGTCTCAATTGAGAAGCATAATTGTTTAATATATACTGTTTAACCTTGTTTCTTTTCTACAGGCTGAGCGAATAGCTCGTGTAACTAAGATTGTACCCTTAGAGTGATCTAAGTGTGAGTTGTTCTGTAGACGCTGAAGGGTTTCTTTGTTCCCCTACCATGTTTTTACTTTTTATCAGCAATGGCCTACAGGTAATGCGTGTAGTGGAGTCCCTGCGCTCCATTAGGTCCTAGGTGTGCCGATTGCTACACACCGCCCCCATAGGAGCTTTCTCCTACATTTAAGTTGGTTTTTCCTTTTAGGTTGTTATGGGTACTCGAACACCCCGAGGTTCAATTAAAGGGGTGTGGGGTGGGCTGGGAGGGAAGTTTGTTTTTTTTTGTTTGTTTTGTTTTATATTTGTTCTTGGTTTTCTTATACCTACATGCTTGAATACATTTCATTACAAATGGTTCTATAACATTAGAGGATTAGGTTGCGCTAGGAAGCCTCCTATCCTAATACCTTCCTGCGGACTCCCTGCTTGCCCACTGACAGAGGTGGGGTGGAGTGGGGGGGTTATCCCGTGAGCCTCCGAGGTATGTGGTTCCCCGTTCAATTTATCTGTCCTTCCGGGATATGGCTCCATTAAAGATCTTATCCTGGAATGTCAGAGGTCTTAACCATAAAATCAAGCAATCTCTAGTATTTGACTACCTTAAAAAGTATACTCCACATATCTGCATTCTCCAGGAGACACACTTGGTGGGAGGTAGAGTAATGGGACTGAAGAGGCCATGGGTGGGACATCATTACCATGCTACGCACACTAGTTATGCCAGGGGTGTCAGTATCTTGATCCATAGATCCCTTAACTTTGAACCCCTAGATGTACTCATAGATCCAGAAGGCAGATATGTGCTGTTACATGCTGTTATTGATACAATAGCCGTGGTGGGCGTTTATCTGCCGCCTCCGGCTAATATTTCCCTCTTACAGAAAATAGTCACCCTGATTGCCCAGTTCCCCACGGATAACGTGATCCTAACGGGGGATTTCAATATCCCTCCGAACCCCTCTCTAGATAACTTGTCCCCGGACCCCGCCACTGATTCGGCGCTGTCCCGTTGGTCCCAGACACTGGGATTGGAAGACGTGTGGCGATGGAAACACCCATCGGATCGTATGTACACATGTCACTCCTCCTCCTATAACACATTATCTCGTATTGACCTTTTCTATGCCAGCTTACCCATGCTTCCCAAAATTATAGACATTGAGATACTCCCGAGAGGGATATCTGACCACTCCCCACTGCTGTGTACGCTGCAGTCTGTTACCCCACAGACGGATAGAATCTGGCGTCTGTCTCGGTTCTGGATTGAGCATCCTACTATAGAAGTGGAGATGGTCAAAGAGATCAAACAATTCTGGTTATCGAATGCCAATTCCGCCACACCAGGGACTGTATGGGACGCCTTTAAAGCCTACATTAGAGGTTGCTATATGTCATCCATAGCCAGGGAACGTAGAAACGACGCAATGTTATTGGAGGAAGCGGAGGCTAAGGCCCAAGAGTTAGAGACTAGGTTTGCCCTTACCTCTAACCCAATTATAGCACAGGATATGAGGGTGGCCTATCGGGAGATTATGCTACTTAGAGTGGCCAAGGCAGATAAACGCCAATTGGCTCAGACACAGAGAATATTCGAACAAGGGGACAAAACAGGCAGGCTTTTAGCCTGGCTGGCTAAGGAACAATCCTCGATCTCCACCATAGCCCGTATTCGAAAGAGCGACGGGACTCTAGTATCCGACCCGGTAAATATTAATGCTTGCTTTGCTGACTACTATTCGACTCTGTACTCTTCTAAGACGCACTATTCTCTCGACGAGCTCTCAGACTTTTTAGACAGGGTAACGCTTCCGGTCCTCACAGATGCGGCAAGGGAAAGTTTAGATGCCCCAATAGCTTTGGAGGAGGTTCAACAGGCCCTGGGTTCCATGCAGACGGGGAAGACCCCGGGAATAGATGGTCTCCCTCCCGAATTCTATAAACTATACACTGGCGAGGTAGCACATAAGATGCATGCAATGCTTACAGAGACCCTACGAACTGGGGAGCTCCCACTGTCTATGGCACAAGCCATTATAGTGGTTATACCCAAACCAGGAAAGGACCCCCAACTGTGCTCTTCATACCGACCCATATTCCTGCTTAATGCCGATGCAAAAATACTTACTAAAATTCTAGCCAGACGCCTGAACGAAGTAATACTTACTCTTATTCACGAAGACCAGTCAGGCTTTATGCCGGGGAAGGGCACAGATATAAACATCCGTAGGTTGTATGCGGTCTTGGCCTCTGGAGAGGAGGGTGAGGAGGACGGGATTGTGGCCTCTTTAGATGCAGAGAAGGCCTTTGACTCTGTTGAGTGGGGCTATCTCTGGGAGGTACTTCGCAGGTTCGGTTTCGGTCCGGTCTTCCTCTCCTGGGTCAAGATGGTCTACAGGGCCCCGACGGCTAGGGTACGCACGGGTACGGTGCTCTCTCCGGCATTCCCCCTGAGTAGGGGGACCAGGCAGGGGTGCCCTCTTTCGCCGGGACTTTTCGCCCTGGCGATTGAGCCCATGGCTGCCCTCCTCCGTGCTGCACCGGAAATTCGAGGGATCACAAGGGGTTCAGTACAGGAAAAGGTGTCGTTATATGCCGATGACACTTTGCTGTATCTTAAGGACGATGGTACTTCCCTACAAGCAGCCCTTTCGGTAATTAACAACTTTGGCAAATTCTCGGGCATATGCATAAATTGGGGGAAGTCGGTCCTATTCCCTCTCCATGCTGGCTCTGCCCCCTCGCAGGCAGATGGGCAGCTTAGTAGAGTCTCTCAGTTTAAATATTTAGGTGTAGAAATACATCGGGATCTAAAAAAATATATAACCCTTAACCTAAACCCAGTGGTTAGTCACCTTTCCCAAAGATGCGCCACATGGAAATCCTTACCTCTAACTCCAGTTGGCCGCGTTAACTTAATCAAGATGTCGGTATTACCCAAGTTTACCTATTTATTCCGTCAAACTCCAATCTCTATACCGCTAACCTTCTTTAAACACTTGGACAGTATTGTTACCTCATTTATTTGGAATGGGAAGGCCCCTAGAATAGCTAGATCAACTCTGCAGTTGCCAGGTGTGCTGGGGGGATTGGCTTTGCCTGTTTTCTGAAAAACTATTGGGCGGCGGTCCTGGTGACTGTTAAGTGGTGGTTCTCGGAGGACCCGACTAATCCCGCTTCCGCCACAGAGGCGGCATTGATTGGTTCGTTTGCGGAGTTGGGGAATTTGGTTTATAGAGGCCCCAGATCCAATCTTCGGGTGACTCTTCCCATGAAGACGACCCTTAGGGTTTGGGATACGGTCCAAAAACAACTTATGGGACCCAATGACTGGTCCCCTGCGACTCCCTTGTGGGGCAACCCTCGTCTGCCTCACTTTCGCTCTATTCCTGACCCGGTCGTGTGGGCTAGATATGAGGTCAAAACTTTGGGAGACATAGTAGCACAGGGCCGACTAGTCTCTTTTGATGCCTTAAAAAGAGATAAGGAACTCCTGAATCATATGTTCTTCAGATTCCTTCAGTTGCGACATGCATTCCGGTCCCAATTCCCTGGCCCGCTAAATTTGGAGGGGTCGCCTGTCGAAAATACACTTAAACCCCCAGATACAGGGAAAACGTTGTCCACACTGTATAACATAATTGCGTCCCACGACACATCTGGAGTGTCCCGGCTGTGTGAGTTATGGCGGGGGGATATCCCGGAACTGACAGATGAGGACTGGGAGGAGGGGATACAGCAATATCTACCTCTTACAATCTCAGCTAGAGATAGGTTCATGCAACTGAAGTTTATTCACCATGCATATTACTCTCCAGTACGTTTAGCGAGAATTTACCCTGATAGGTCGGCGAGGTGCGCTAGGTGTGGTTCGGATGACGCTGACTTCTTCCATATAGTCTGGTCCTGCCCTGGTGTGAAGGAATTCTGGGAAAATATACTTGCCGATATTAATTCTATTGGGAGAGTGGTGGTTCCATACAGCCCGATCCCTCTTTTGTTAGGTATTTGCGACTTCCTGGAGGTCTCAGGGGGGAAGAAATTATTTATCTTCTACGCCACAATGTATGCTAGAAAGGCTATCCTATTACAGTGGAATCAGTCCCAGCCACCCACCAGACAGCTTTGGCAGTCCTTGATAAATAGGGCATTACCATTATATAAAATGACATATATGGGAAGAAACTGCCCCAAGAAGTTTGGGAAGATTTGGGCAGCATGGGTGAAGGCAAAACATCTAACTACTGATTGAGGCCCCCGGGTCGAGGCTCACGATGGTTGATATAAGCTGGTCCCCATAAATAGATTTTTGTGTCTGTGAGAGTGTGGGGTTAAAAAATACGAACTAAAGGTAATCAATCTGACCTCCTATACCTCTACCTGAGATGGGAGCAATGTTCTTGTAAACATATTGTTGATTTGACTACTACTCCTCCATTTGTTAGAAAATGTAAGGAAACTTTGTTAGATGTCTTTATTTATGTCTAATTCATTTTAAACTATTTGTTTTGGAAAACCTAAATAAACTTTTTTGTTAAAAAAAAAAAAACATTTTAAAAAGTAAAATAAAAAAAAAAGTTATGTTTTGGTTCAAAATTATCCTCAACATGTAGTAGTATTCTACATTAGGGACTAGTAGTTCTCCTGATTCCTTAAAGTAGAACTATAGGCAAAACTTTTTTTTTTCTTCTAGGGGAGCTTGTCAGCGGGTCTGGTGAACTCGATGTCCGCTGGCCACCTGCAATTGCTCCACAGAGAGGCAGAACGGGGATCTGCCAGTGTAAACAAATAGATCCCCATTCTGTCAGGGGAGTAGAGTGAGATTGTCTGTTCCTAATGATTAGGAACAGTGATCTCTCTCTACTCCCTGTCATTCCACTCCCCCCACAGTTAGAAAGCACCTCCCTAGGGAACATTTAATCCTTTGATCACCCCTGGTGTTAACCCTTTCCTTGCCAGTGTCATTTAGACAGTAAACAGTAGACATGTGCATTCGTTTTCATCCGAATGCATTTTCGTCCGAATTTCGGGTATTTTCGTTATTGTTTTAACAAATGATAACGAACGTGCAGAATCCAAAAACCGAAGGATCCGACATAAACAAATGCTTCATTTTCGTTGCGACAACAGTTCGATATAGATAGGAGATTCGACATGACACTGACAATAGCGATCTGTGACCATCAAACCTGTGGTCGAATGTGCCTAACCTTAGCTCTATTAGTCCAAGATTATTCTACACAGAGAGAAAAGATTCGACATAGAGAGAAAAGATTCGACATAGAGAGAAAAGATTTGACATTATAGAGACAATAGCAAAAAAGGTCAAATGTGCCTAACCTAACTCTATTAGTCCAAGATTACTCGACATAGAGAGAAAAGATTCGACATGAAGATTCGACGAAGCAGTCGCTGCGAGCGGACATTTATGGTCAAATAGGCTATAGAAGAATTCTAATGTTGGTTGACCAGTAATAATAATTAATAAATATAATTATTACTAGTGTCATACAACATTAGAATTCTACTATAGCTTGTAGGTGAAGCATTGCGGCGTTGTACAGTTTAGCTGCTCCGTCGAATCTTCTTAGAACATTCGACAGACACCATAAGCCTTCAATGACAGATTCGACCTTAATTATTTCGGATTTTCAGACTAATGCATTTTTTAACAAAATGTAATAAATAAAAACAAATTTCGGGAGAAACTAAATAAATTTATTTTTCGGACGAGAACAAATTCTGAAACAAAATATTTCAGTGTGCACATGTCTAGTAAACAGTGCATTTTTATAGCACTGATCGTTGTATAAATGTCACTGGTCCCAAAAACATGTCAAAAGTGTCCGATCTGTCCGCTGCAATGTTGCAGTCCCGCTAAAAATTGCTGATCACTAGTAAAAAAAAAATAATAATAATAATAAAAATGCCATAAATGCTAATTGGGATTTTTTTACCAAAATATGTAGAAGAATACATGATATTGGCTTAAACTGAGGAAAAAATTAGTTTTTTTACATTTTTTGGGGTATATTTATTATAGCAAAAAGTAAAAAATATTGTTATTTTTTTCAAAATTGTGGCTCTTTTTTTTGTTTATAGCGCAAAAAAATAAAAAATGCAGAGGTGATCAAATACCACCAAAAGAAAGCTCTATTTGTGGAAAAAAAAAGGACATCAATGTTGTTTGGGTACAGCGTCGCACGCCCGTGCAAGCGACGTCCGTTAAAGCAACGCAATGCCGTATCACAAAAAATGGCCTAGTCAGGAAGTGGGTAAATCCTTCCGGGGCTAAAGTGGTTAACTTTTATGACTATTTTTTTTTCAAAGTCAAGTCTCTATGCAGAGTGTCATTTTGTTTTCAATATTTTTAGTGCTATTCAGATCAAGACATTTTGTAATACAAAAAGTAATTGTGGGAACATATTCATTTTGATAAGGCTTAATCTGCCTGTTAATGGTGAGTGGCAGTTTACACTAATTATTACATTTTTTACATTTTTGCAGTCATGGTATAATGTTCAGCTCTGTATATTTTGAGATGTCCAATATGATTTGGGTGCCCAAATAGGGGATCCCCAATATTTACATCTGAGAGAAACTATAGAGAGAATATCTGGCACAGGATCTACTGGGAATAGTGTGCATTTATCAAAATTGATTGTAAATGTAAGTGTGAACCAAATTTCTGTATCAAGTTCATAATTGTTTGAAGGTAGAAATTGGTGTCCCCCAGAAACAACAAAGAGTTTAAGCATATAAAGTTGCTGGCTCTGATTTAGCAATCACAGATAGTAAATGATCAGTATTTTCCCTTGCCTCCTCTTTTTGGGCCATTAAAAATCTTTTATTTTCTGCTACATCTAGGTAGCAGTAAAGTATAATTGTTGGGTATCACAACTGTTTATTCTCAAAAGTTTAATTTGTAAAATAAGTTTGTTCCACAGCCTCAAAGCTTTGCATGATATACAGTGGGGACGGAAAGTATTCAGACCCCCTTAAATTTTTCACTCTTTGTTATATTGCAGCCATTTGCTAAAATCATTTAAGTTCATTTTTTCTTCATTAATGTACACACAGCACCCTATATTGACAGAAAAACACAGAATTGTTGACATTTTTGCAGATTTATTAAAAAAGAAAAACTGAAATATCATGTGGTGCTAAGTATTCAGACCCTTTGCTGTGACACTCATATATTTAACTCAGGTGCTGTCCATTGCTTCTGATCATCCTTGAGATGGTTCTACACCTTCATTTGAGTCCAGCTGTGTTTGATTATACTGATTGGACTTGATTAGGAAAGCCACACACCTGTCTATATAAGACCTTACAGCTCACAGTGCATGTCAGAGCAAATGAGAATCATGAGGTCAAAGGAACTTACCATCCAACCTGACAGAACTGGAGAGGATCTGCAAGGAGGAATGGCAAAGGATCCCGTGAATTAATTAGGAAAAAATGATTTTAGCAAACGGCTGCAATATAACAAAGAGTGAAACATTTAAGGGGGGTCTGAATACTTTCCGTCCCCACTGTATATCTTCAAGTTCCTGGTTGCAGTTTTAATCTTGAAGATTTCTTTATGCATACGCTTCTTAGAAAGGCCATGTGATGCAACAAGGTGCTGAATGCCTGCTTACAAGAAGTAAGACTTTGAGTTGACCTAAAACATGAAATGGAACTTGTGAAAATTTTCAACCAAAATGAGCCTAGTTTTCCCAGGCCTCTAGATGAATGTCACAGCAGTATTGACAATTGGTCCAATAGCCCCCAAGGGGCATAACAGTCTTGGGAAGTGTACAGTGCTGAAAGACCGTTACCCAGTCCAGGGTCAATCCTTGAATGGGTCAAATGTGTATGACAAAAACAGGAGAACAGTTTTTAGTGTGCTGGTATTGTCTTCATATATCATAACGACTAGCTAAGGAAAAATATTTAGCATCTCACTAAATATATTTGAGGTCCCTGTTGATCTACTACTGTGAAGCCATGTGTTGGTGTAGATGTCCCTACACCATACACTGTATTATACAGCCCTGCAGTAATTATCTAACATAATGATCACAAAAGGAAGTGATCATTGGTCAGCACAACCAGTGCATTCAAATGCTTCTCACTGGTCATTGCAGTCACATGGTCACACTGACCAAGCAATTAGCATTTACTATTGTGAGAATGATGATGAATGCTCACTCCAGGGCTGTATATTGTGGTATATAGTGTTGGGACCACTACGTCGGCACCACTGGGCATCATGGCCACTATGTGCAGCAGGGTCTGGAGGGGTGGCTGGGATATTTAATGTTAGCTTAACTTTTGATTTATCATGAAAAAGAAAAAAACTTATTCTTCAAGAAATAATTGACAGGAACAGCACAGATTAGGGTGTGCTTTCTGGAATCATGTATTAGAGCAAAAATAGGAATATCCTAAGGTCTGAAACCACCAGGTCCAACCAGTCCATAAGAAATAAAACAGAACTGTCGGTCATCTTATACTCATGAATCAATACAGGGTAAATACTAAGGCTTTAGCCATAGAAACTATCGCTCCTTGGAAGGTCAGCATCACAAAAACTCGAACAGTTTTCAATCAGAAATAGTTAACCAGCTCAGGTACCTCCAGACATACATACACTCACACCTGCCTGCCAAGTTAAATACTAAGACTTTAGCCATAGAAACTATGGCTCCTTGGAAGGTCAGCATCACAAAAACTTGAACAGTTTTCAATCAGAAATAGTTAATCAGCTCAAGTACTTCCAGACATACATACACTCACACCTGCCTGCCAAGTTTAAATCTAAGTTCATTACGGTCTAGCCAAGCAGATGCTGAAGCTGGTAGCTCTGAAAAGTGTGTCTTGTCATCAGCAATGATTTATAATTTTGCCAGATACAGTATACTGTAGCATAGCATTTAGGATATTACGTTACGCAGGCAGGGCTTGATATACAAATATGTAGCATACTGAGGCTGTATTTCAGCTGAACAATGCAGAAATATGGGGATTCTAGAGCTCTCTATTTCCAGCAATAGTTTGTTTCTGCCCACCATAAGAATAATGTCCTTATCCATGTAATGAAGCAATTTGGCAGGAATGGTCCAGGCCAGAGTCCTGGTGGAGATGGGTGGGATGGTAGTTTGTAAACTCTCTCTCCACATGAAATATGGCGTGAGATGATCTTTTCCATATTTTGTAGACAAAAAATTTGGAACCCCAATAAGGCAGAGGCTTTTTTTCTTTTTTTTTTGGATAAACATTTTATTAACATTTAGAGAAGTACAATAAGAAAATTCCAAGTACAGTATGCGTTCGAAAAACAGGGAAGAAGGAATACATGTAATAACATCAATATTTACTATAAAAAAAGTGAAGGTGATTGACTATAATCACCAAACAGAAAAGGAAATGTACAGCGCTGTGAAAAAGTATTTTCCCCTTCCTGATTTTTTTTTTGTCATATTTCTCACACTTAAATGATTCAGATCATCAAACAAATTTTAATATTACAAAAAGATAACCCCAGGAAATCCAAGACGCAGTTTTTAAATGATTATTTCATTTATTAAAGGAAAAAAAGCTGTTCAAACCTGCCTGTGAAAAAGTAATTGCCCCCTCCCATGCTGAATCATGAATGAACTGTGATTAACCACAATTTTTTGGAGTTAAATTTCACTTGCCACACCCAGGCCTGATTAATGCCAGACCTGTTGAATCAAGAAATCACATAAATAGAAGCTGTCTGACAAAGTGAAGCACGCTAACAGATCACAAAAAGCCACACATCATGCCACAATCTAAAAAAAAATTCAAGAACAGATTACAAACAAAGTAATGTACATGTATCGGTCTAGGAAGGGTTTCAAAGCCATTTCTAAGGCTTTGGAACTCCAGTGAACTACGGGGAGAGCCATTATCTGCAAATGGAGATAACTTGGAACAGTGGTGAACCTTCCCAGGATTGGCCGGCCTACAAAAATTACTCCAAGAGCATGACGATGACTCATCCAGGAGGTCAAAAAAGAACCCAGAACAACAGCTAAAGAACTACAGGCCTCACTTGCCTCAGGTAAGATCAGTATTCATGATTTAACAATAATGCCCCGTACACACGGTTGGATTTTCCGACAGAAAATGTGCGATCGGAGCGTGTTGTCGGAAATTCCGACCGTGTGTGGGCTCCATCGGATTTTTTCCATCGGATTTTCCGACACACAAAGTTTGAGAGCAGGCTATAAAATTTTCCGTATATATCCAGATATTATGAGAACTGCCCTACCCACCAATAATATCTCCACCGCGCCTGCTAGAAACAAATAATGAAAATCATAAAACCCTATAAGTGAATAATAAACAGTGATATTTTGTGGTGAACTGACTCCCCACAATTAGTGCAAAGCTGCCCCTTTAAATTAAATCTGTCTAAAAAATATATTTAATCTAGTGTGCCTATACTACCACAAATTTCCTCCAGGCACCCAAAGAAAAAATAAGAGGCGCTAAAAATCAATAAAAAATGTTAATGTGTTTGAAACCAGTGATGGTGTGACCCCCCAAAGGTGTCCTAATAGCTTAGTGTATACAAAGAAAAAACTGAGCAAAAATATAAAATGCAACAAACGAAAAAAATTAATTTTTTCATTAAACCATACTCAATGTGTTTCAAGTGTAGTATCAACACAGCGATGGTGTGACCCTCTCAATATGTGATACTTCCAATCAATGCATCTCCAGTGATAAAAGTGATATATATTCATGCCAAGCATGCATTAACATAGATCAAATGTAATGACATCACTTTAAAAAAATCAGTCCAAAAAAAAGACATGACATCACACGTGAAAAAAATGTCCTGGAAAAGTGATCAATCTTGATGCAACAAAGTGATAATGTGAATCTTCCACCTCTCCCTTGGTGCACGGTGCTTCCACTCCCTCAAGAATAACACTCACCGACTAATATTGCCAGCACTCTCATGCACGGCAAAAATCACTTATTTACCACACACGGGTAATAGGATCAATTGAAGTTCCCACGGTGATTGTTTAGGCAAGAGGTCCACATGAAAGAAATAAATGAGTGCTCCAATAGTGTAAACCAGTTTCACTCTTTTAATAAAGCCACTGCAATCTTCTAACATCACACTTACATTTAAAACGATAAAATCAATCAAAGTAAAGTGCAGATCACATCAAACTGTAAATGGTGGAACCAGATGCAACAAATGGTCACGGCGGACCCGAGGTGTGTCGGCGCAAAGCTTTCAATCTCACCACCTCCCTGGATACTCCTCCGTGCTTCCGTGTAATAGCAACTCCTCTCCTTCAGTATGGATAGTAACGCTGTGTGTCACATCTCACAGCCACGCCCCCGACATGTTTCGTCACCAATTGACTTATTCATGGGATAGGCCGTGCTCCCTGTCACTCATCCCTTATATGCATATCCCTCCTACGTCTATTCCGCCGCGCTTAGCGCATGCGCACATCTCGGGTCCCCGCTATATGAGTCAGATTAAGAACTACATAGCGGTGCACAGCAGGGATCGATTAATTCAATGACATGGACTGACATTACCAACGAAAAATACAATCTCTAAGGAAACATTACACATATGGTTCAGGTTAAATCACATTATGTAAACATAGATAAGGAAACGTATTGACAATCTCTGTCTGTGCCGCTCTCATATCCTTTACTAGGTCACCTATGACTCACATAAAAAACATAAACACATGTGAATGCATATAGCTAAATATCCACACAGTGAATACTATCCTAGTAAGTCACTTATGAGACCTAGATACTATGTTGTGTACATTTGCCTTCCTATTTCATATGCATACATCCATTATGAGTGTCAATCACCCGCATGCATAGATATAGACCAGATGATGGATTGCTCCACAGGAGTAATAAAATATTAAATTATTAAAATATTAAAATATTAAAATCAATCTTCTTAAAAAATTCCTCAAACCACATGTGTGATTGCTAACTAATATGCATGTTGAATGAATATAAAAATTTAAATAAAATTGCTAACTAATATGCATGTTGAGTAAATATAAACTTCGATAAAAGATCCAGAACCCACTACATCTATTACAGTGTATATTGGGTGATATAAGGAAAATCACTGATTCGATGAAAAATTCCCCGTTAAAACTCAGGGGAATCTACTCATAAATTCAACTCCACCTCAGCTTAATATTTCGGGCTAGATGACTCATTACTTATACATACTATTTCTTATCTCAGCTGTTATATCCTTCCCCTAAGCGTTTGCATCATACGGGTATACAACAGCTAATATAGAGGATAATATCCCTGCAAAGGACTCCCTACACAGTACCGCTAAAAATCCTAAATAAAACAGTATACGCTAAAAATCATTAATAAAACAATTTACATCTAGCTCGATATTCAATCCCCTAGGGGCCAAGCTCTTCAATAAAAATATCCACCTAGTTTCCCTTTGGGACAAATTCCTGACTCTATTGGACCCCCTCCATGATGGATGAACCACATCTATCCCACAAAACTGCAATAGGGAGGGGTCCTGTTGGTGTTTTTCTTTAAAATGCAGAGAAACGCTATGGTAAGAACGGTTACAAGTACCATAGCGTTTCTCTGCATTTTAAAGAAAAACACCAACAGGACCCCTCCCTATTGCAGTTTTGTGGGATAGATGTGGTTCATCCATCATGGAGGGGGTCCAATAGAGTCAGGAATTTGTCCCAAAGGGAAACTAGGTGGATATTTTTATTGAAGAGCTTGGCCCCTAGGGGATTGAATATCGAGCTAGATGTAAATTGTTTTATTAATGATTTTTAGCGTATACTGTTTTATTTAGGATTTTTAGCGGTACTGTGTAGGGAGTCCTTTGCAGGGATATTATCCTCTATATTAGCTGTTGTATACCCGTATGATGCAAACGCTTAGGGGAAGGATATAACAGCTGAGATAAGAAATAGTATGTATAAGTAATGAGTCATCTAGCCCGAAATATTAAGCTGAGGTGGAGTTGAATTTATGCGTAGATTCCCCTGAGTTTTAACGGGGATTTTTTCATCGAATCAGTGATTTTCCTTATATCACCCAATATACACTGTAATAGATGTAGTGGGTTCTGGATCTTTTATCGAAGTTTATATTTACTCAACATGCATATTAGTTAGCAATTTTATTTAAATTTTTATATTCATTCAACATGCATATTAGTTAGCAATCACACATGTGGTTTGAGGAATTTTTTAAGAAGATTGATTTTAATATTTTAATATTTTAATAATTTAATATTTTATTACTCCTGTGGAGCAATCCATCATCTGGTCTATATCTATGCATGCGGGTGATTGACACTCATAATGGATGTATGCATATGAAATAGGAAGGCAAATGTACACAACATAGTATCTAGGTCTCATAAGTGACTTACTAGGATAGTATTCACTGTGTGGATATTTAGCTATATGCATTCACATGTGTTTATGTTTTTTATGTGAGTCATAGGTGACCTAGTAAAGGATATGAGAGCGGCACAGACAGAGATTGTCAATACGTTTCCTTATCTATGTTTACATAATGTGATTTAACCTGAACCATATGTGTAATGTTTCCTTAGAGATTGTATTTTTCGTTGGTAATGTCAGTCCATGTCATTGAATTAATCGATCCCTGCTGTGCACCGCTATGTAGTTCTTAATCTGACTCATATAGCGGGGACCCGAGATGTGCGCATGCGCTAAGCGCGGCGGAATAGACGTAGGAGGGATATGCATATAAGGGATGAGTGACAGGGAGCACGGCCTATCCCATGAATAAGTCAATTGGTGACGAAACATGTCGGGGGCGTGGCTGTGAGATGTGACACACAGCGTTACTATCCATACTGAAGGAGAGGAGTTGCTATTACACGGAAGCACGGAGGAGTATCCAGGGAGGTGGTGAGATTGAAAGCTTTGCGCCGACACACCTCGGGTCCGCCGTGACCATTTGTTGCATCTGGTTCCACCATTTACAGTTTGATGTGATCTGCACTTTACTTTGATTGATTTTATCGTTTTAAATGTAAGTGTGATGTTAGAAGATTGCAGTGGCTTTATTAAAAGAGTGAAACTGGTTTACACTATTGGAGCACTCATTTATTTCTTTCATGTGGACCTCTTGCCTAAACAATCACCGTGGGAACTTCAATTGATCCTATTACCCGTGTGTGGTAAATAAGTGATTTTTGCCGTGCATGAGAGTGCTGGCAATATTAGTCGGTGAGTGTTATTCTTGAGGGAGTGGAAGCACCGTGCACCAAGGGAGAGGTGGAAGATTCACATTATCACTTTGTTGCATCAAGATTGATCACTTTTCCAGGACATTTTTTTCACGTGTGATGTCATGTCTTTTTTTTGGACTGATTTTTTGAAAGTGATGTCATTACATTTGATCTATGTTAATGCATGCTTGGCATGAATATATATCACTTTTATCACTGGAGATGCATTGATTGGAAGTATCACATATTGAGAGGGTCACACCATCGCTGTGTTGATACTACACTTGAAACACATTGAGTATGGTTTAATGAAAAAATTAATTTTTTTCGTTTGTTGCATTTTATATTTTTGCTCAGTTTTTTCTTTGTATACACTAAGCTATTAGGACACCTTTGGGGGGTCACACCATCACTGGTTTCAAACACATTAACATTTTTTATTGATTTTTAGCGCCTCTTATTTTTTCTTTGGGTGCCTGGAGGAAATTTGTGGTAGTATAGGCACACTAGATTAAATATATTTTTTATAGGGGCGTGGCCTGGACCGGCATGGTGTGAGGAGCACAGCACGAGAGCTCCGCTCGAGGGAATATCCGTAGCCATAAAATCCTGCACTTATCAGTAGCCTTTCTACCCCTGCAAGGCTAGATATTCTCCTACTGACCCCCCGCTACTATGTCGCCGCCAAAAAAAACGGCAGAATCAATTGCTAAACTCGACAAATACCGCCTGAAAGAGAAGGGGAATTCAGGAGAAAATGGCGCCGATGCTTCTTCCTCCTCTGAATCCACGACGGATGACACGGCCCGGGTCCTAGAGGCAATATCGGATTGTAAGAGCTCCCTGACCTGCAAGATTGAGGAGGTAAAGATCGATGTGTCCCTCATAAGGCAGGATCTACAAAAGCTCAGGGAGCGTGTCACGGAAACGGAGACTCGAATCAGCAGAGTGGAGGACGACATGCCGCCATTACAACAGGCCACGGAACATATACAGCAGCAACTCCATTCTATCCTCTCCAAGCAGGACGACATGGAGAACCGCTTGCGGAGGTGTAACCTTCGCTTTGTGGGATTACCGGAGGGTGCGGAGGGCTCAGATCCCCCCGAATTTTTGGAAAATCTCCTTATTTCTACCTTCGGGCGAACGGAATTCTCAACGTCCTTCGTGGTGGAAAGAGCACACCGCTTAGCGGTGAAACCTCCACCGCAAGGCGCACCTCCCAGGACATTTATAGCTAAATTCCTGAACTTTAGGGACCGGGACGCTATCCTCCGCCTCACAAGGCTGAAAGGCAACATCCCCTATAAGAACTCTGAAATAAAAGTATTCCCGGATTTTTCAGCGGAGGTGCAGAAGAGGAGAGCGCACTTTACTGAAGCTAAGCGCCAACTCAGGATTCGACACTACACCTACGCCATGCTGTTTCCCGCCAGGCTCCGTGTGGTGGGAGATGATCGCACTCACTTTTTCGATACCCCGGAGGCGGTGTTCGAGTGGCTGGAGGGACGCGCGGCCCCTCGCCGCCCACCACCGGGAGACTAACCACTTCACTCAACTATCCTACCGCGATCAAGGCACGGATATGGAACCTTCTCCTACCCAACAGAGCACTTCGTCTAACTTCCAGATAAGGTACCTATGACCTCCTTTGCAATATCCATCTGTATGTCGCGGTATACTCTCAGTGGCTTGTGATGCTGAGGGATTCTGACTTGCCTACACTCACTCCTCTATGAACAATACGGCCGAGCAGCTATTTTGTGTTAAGGCCTATTATAAGCATCACACACCTTGGTGATATTCTCGGAGCGGCTGTGCCGTGGGATATAGAACTTTTCTTCGTGAGCCCAGAAGAGGATCCCCCGAGACACTCTCTACTACCAGCCCACTTATCCAGATTTCTCTCCCCTTCTTCTCCCATGCTCCTAGTTTAGACATATTATTTCTATCTCTACTGACCCTTACTTACCCTGAAGCCATCTACTGTGCTTGTCGATTGTTTGGAACAACCTCGAGCTATCTCACACCCGAAAGCTTTGTGATTGGGCATACAATGACTGTTTTATGTTTTTTTATTTTTTTCCTTTTTATTCTACCACCTTTCTTGTTTGACCCGATCCTGAGGAAAGCTTTCCTCGCACGGATGCTGGCTTTTCAGCGGATGTTCGCCCCACTAGTTGCGGGTACTATGTTAGACCCCGCTGTTTCAATACAGGATCATACTGTAAATGTTACACAAGCTAAGTTTCCCCGGTCCGTCTGGGAGCACGCCCTCTGCGAATACTTGCGCGGGAGGTGTGAGGAGCCCAGCCGGATCGGTGCAATGGTTCACAACACTGTTTTGTTTAATTATAAGTTTATTGTTCTTATCATTATTTCTGTCGTTATACATGGTATTATACAAAGGCACGCAAACCCTGCGAAAAAATGTGAAATGCATATGATAAACCTGTCTGCATGCCTCCGGGTCGTTTGTTGGGCACCTCCCAGCGGCATCGGGCGAGTAAGCCCTGTTGCTGGGACGGGTCGGCGCGAGCTGGGGGCTATGCACGTACTTTGATTGCAAGACTATGTTGTCTTTAAAGTGTTTAGTATGGAATGTTCGGGGACTTAGAGACAAATCCAAGAGGAATGCTGTTATGACATACCTTAAGGCACAACGAGCACAGGTGATGGTCTTGGTAGAAACACACCTAACTGGTCAGTTAATGCTATCCCTTAAAAAACCTTGGCTGGGATGGGTGTACCAGGCCCCATACTCGGCCTATTCTAGAGGGGTGGCGATATTAGTAACCAAAACAACACAGTTTGTTATGCTGACACTGCGGTCTGATCCCCAGGGTAAATTTTTATTTATACACTGTAGACTAAATGGACTGGAAATACTTATACTGGCAATATATATACCTCCCCCTTTTCAGTTTCAGGTCATTAATGAGGGACTGGACTTTATGGCACAATTTCCCACAATCCCAGCCCTGTGGATGGGAGATTTTAATGCGGTGTTGGACAGCCACATAGACAGGACCTCCCTGACATCCCCGATTGACAACACTCCCTCTCCCACACGCCTCGGAAAATTATTAGGTGAGATGGGACTGATAGACACATGGAGATCCCTCCACCCCATAACAAAAGCATTTACATGCTTCTCTGCGACACATAACACCATGTCGAGAATCGACTTAATCCTTATCTCCAACACTTTAGCACCAAACCTCAAAAAAGCGGGGATGTCCCCTCGCATTCTTTCTGATCACACCCCTTACTGGATAGAACTTGAGATGGGCCCCCCTCCTCTTCTTATGCATGGAGACTCAACCCCTTCTGGCTGTCAGTTGTCCCTGGATTGGAGGTTATGGGAGAGGAATGGAAGTTTTTCTTCCACGTCAACACTGGCACAGCCCCCCCTGACATAGTTTGGGACACGTTTAAAAATCACGCCCGTATGCTTTTAGCACAAAAAATCTCCAGACACAAACGAACGTCAAATGACATCATCCGGCAGGCAGAACTAGCAATGGCAGATGCGGATAAAGCCTTCTCAGACCATCCCTCTAATGAAACAGCGAATCGGGTAAAACTACAAATGCGTATAGTGAACGGGCTCCACTTTGAAAGAGCAGAAAGAAAGATATTTTACACCAGGCAAAAAGTGTACGAATGTGGAGAGCGAGCGGGACGTTTATTGGCATATTTGGCCCATATGGAGCACAGGCCACCCACTGTTGTTGCCCTAAGAGACCATATGGGGGATCTGATACAAGATCCTGACAGGGTGGTGGATGTGTTCCGCGCCTTCTACGCCTCTCTATATTCGTCCAAGACCAACAAATCTAAGCAAGAGATAACAGACTTCCTATCCAACATAACCTTCACGCAATTAACCAGTTCCCAAATAGAGACATTGGAGGCGCCCATCTCTAAAGATGATGTTGCGGAGGCCATGTCCCACCTTGCCTCTTCAAAAGCTCCTGGATCAGACGGCCTCCCACTGGAATTCTATGATACCTATAGTGAGATTTTGACCCCCAAACTCCACGAGTTATTTAACTATATGTTTGATTCTGGCTCCATTCCCAAATCAATGAATGAGGCATTCATTGTACTCATACTAAAGCCGGGTAAAGACCCTGCGCTCCCCGAGTCTTACCGCCCCATCTCGCTATTGCAATTGGACATAAAAATATTGGCCAAGGTCCTGGCGCTACGCATGAATAGGGTGATCTTGAACCTTATACACCCTGACCAGACCGGATTCATGCCGACAAAAAATACAGCGTTCAATCTTCGGAGGCTGTACATGAACCTACAAGCCAGACACGACCAAATGGGTACAAGAGTGGTGGTGTCCCTAGACGCTGCCAAAGCATTCGATTCTGTTGAATGGGACTACCTTTGGGAGTGTCTGGCCAGGTTTGGGTTTGGTCCTAAATTCATCCGTTGGATCCAGCTTCTGTACCAGGCTCCAAGCGCCAGGATCTTGGTCAACGGTAAAACGTCTCAGGCATTCCCATTGACTAGAGGTACGCGGCAGGGCTGCCCCCTCTCCCCTTTATTATACGCCCTGGCGGTAGAACCCTTGGCAACAGCACTGAGGGAACATCCCGGGGTTAGAGGGCTGGAACGCGGTCCGTTGGTTGAGAAGATTAGTCTATATGCGGACGATATGCTTTTATACCTAGAAGATTCAGGCGACTCCCTGCTAACGGCCCTCGATATTATTAAACAATTTGGAACCTACTCAGGTCTAAATATTAATTGGGAAAAGTCTCAGATACTCCCCGTGGACCTTGGTGTCCCAACCGAGATACAGGTATCCTCACCGTTACTGCGAGTCAGCGAAATTACATATCTAGGCATAAAAATTACACGCTCCCCAATAGATTATATCAGACTTAATTTGGAACCCCTATTTCAAATACTAAAATCCAAAACACAACTATGGTCCAGACTGCCACTGGGTATCATGGGACGAGTAAATTTGACAAAAATGATCCTGTTACCTAAATTCCTATATGTATTCTGGCATGCTCCTGTCCATATACCCCTGAGATTTTTCAAATCTATAGAAGTGATCTTAAACACATTTGTGTGGGGAAAGTCACGGCACAAGTTGTCCTGGCGGGTGCTGAAAAACCCCACTGATTTGGGGGGCACGGCACTGCCAGATTACAACTTGTACTACCTGGCAGCACAACTGTCCCACTTCTTTCATATCGACAAAGGTGACAAGGAGCGGTTCATGCTTCTAATAGGCTCTCAGGCTGCAAAAATGCATATTCACCCCTTTCAGCTCATTCTTAGAGAGAATAGAGGACGAGGTGGGACAGAGGGAGGTGTAGACAGGGGGTTACTGTATACCTACCGTAAGATATGGGAGACTGTTGGACGCAAACTTA
Organism: Aquarana catesbeiana; assembly: GCF_042186555.1. NCBI lineage: Eukaryota > Metazoa > Chordata > Amphibia > Anura > Ranidae > Aquarana > Aquarana catesbeiana. Next base: position 638,550,622 of record NC_133324.1, read on the forward strand.
AAATTCCCCCAACACATAGTCAGACACCAATGTGGGACAATCCAGGCCTACCTGAACTATTACACTTACCTGACAATGAGCTGTGGATCTCTAGAGGGGTTGTATTTCTAGCAGACATGTACACTGGGACGATACTGAAATCATTCCAGCAATTGAAAGACCAGTTCGGGCTTCCAAACTCTATGCATTTCCGATACCTCCAGCTTCGCCACGCTCTAATGACCCAATTTCAGAACTCTCCACCCAACCTAGAACAACTGGACGTTCTGGCTGTGATAAACGGCCCAGATCAACAAAAATTAATATCTATATTGTACTCGCATTTAACACGTCCTGATGCGATAACAATCGCTTATAAACTAAAGGAGTGTTGGCAGGGAGATGTGGGTGAGATGGAGGACGAGGAATGGGAAGAGGCTCTGGACGCTTGCAAAAAAGTCTCACACAAACTATCAGACCGCCTCACGCAGTTATTTATTCTACATCGCTCATATCTGACCCCCACACGACTAGCCAAATTTAAACTTAACTATAGCCCACTCTGCCCTAGATGTGCAAGCCCTCAAGGAACATTCTTTCATCTCTTTTGGCTCTGTCCCATAATACATAATTACTGGGCCCAAATTGTTAAATTTATCCATGATACTATGGGTTCCCCTTTAACTCTATGCCCGAAACAGTGCCTATTGGGAATATTCCCAGACCCTGAATCAGACAAATTTCATCATATTTTTCTCCAAGAAACATTGTTCTTGGCCAGAGTGCTTATTGCAAAGAAATGGCTCAGGGCAATACCACCTTCTGTTAAGGAATGGGTTACACTGGTAAATGCTGTCCTGCCATACAAAAAAGAAATATATGCTCATAGGGGCTGCCCCGCTAAATATAACAAGATATGGGATACTTGGCTAAATGAAGCCTCCACATGTGATGAACTAGATGATACAGCACCTGTCTAAATAAAACTAGAAAACTAACCATGTTAGTAAATTACAACAACTGAGAGTATTGATATGCAATGAACAAACCTATATACTGATCTATACCTCGTGTATTTCCATCAATATGCCTGTTCTCAACAAATGTAAGATCTTGATGTACTCCTCACTAGTCATGTACTGCCTGTGCCTGCCACATGTACTGTAAAATTATTGAATTGTACACCTGTATACTACTTCAATAAAGAACGTAAGTTTGTAAAAAAAAATATATTTTTTATAAAATTTTCCGACAACAAAATCCGATTGCGTCAATTCCGACCGTGTGTGGACAATTCCAACGCACAAAGTGCCACGCATGCTCAGAAGAAATTCCGAGACGAAACAGCTTGGTCTGGTAAAATTAGCGCTCGGAATGGATAGAGCACTTTCGTCACTCTGCAATGTTTAAAATTGTTTAATACAGCGCACTCTCTTCTTCTTTATAATGCAGGAAGAATGAAGTAGTTTTGCTGCTGATATTCACACAGACTTCTCACAAACTTCTTTCTTTCTTATTTATCGTGATTCCCTCAATATATTATGATTTGTCACATCTGACCATACTTGATTTGATTGTAGCCGTATTAGTGCAATTGTGACAGAGAAAATTGAGTACTGTCCGTGTAAATAAAAAAAGTATCACGGACAGTACTCAATTTTCTCTGTCACATCTGACCAAAAATCTATATAATTTCTTTTTTTGTATTTTTTTTGTTTTTTTCAAGCCTGATGTGATTTTTTTTAGGTTTGTATTTTTTCAAGGCTGATCTTGTTTTTTTTTTTTTTTAGTTATTTAACATCCATGATATTTTTGTGTGTGTTTTGTGTGTCAAGTTACCACAATACCATTATTATCTTGTATTATTTAATCTCAAGGAGATTGCTTGGTGTTGGTGTCTCTTGTTAATTTCACATTGTATTTTGAAATGTACCTGCCTCCTCACCAACAAACTGTCCTTTTTGAAGGAAAACACACATAGGCGAGTATAACTGAAACCAAAAAACCTTTATTAAGGGCTCACAACCAAACAAAGAGGGAAGCAACGCTGGAGAAACAGCAGAAATTGGTGAAGCCTTTGACCCCCAGGGCACACATCAATTATTTTACTGCAAAATTGGTGGCCTGAGGAGTCCATATGTAAGGGAGTGCAGTCTGGTCCAGAAGTCCCAGAGATTCTGAAAGCAGCAGATGACATGTATGTCCCCAGGCTGTGGTCATACAAGAGCCTGCATCTTTTGTCAGACCAGACTGAACCCAGGGCCTTCACTCTCTTGTCTTCCTTCCACGCTTCCTTCCACACTGTGGCTTGGTGGTGTAGTTGTGGCAGGAGGAGGAGGAGGAGGGGGAGGAGGAGGATGTTCCAACTCAATCACGTGGGTATCGGGTGTGATTTTGCCCCTCACCCCCTTAGTTAAGACTTTATAAATAAGGTCCTCACACAGGAGGCGTTGGCCCTCCTGCATGCCCTGCACTTTGGTGGCAGCCATGCAGGCAAAGGCCTCTTCAGGAGTGGGGGTGGCTCTGAGGGACACAGAAGCCTCCTGAATCAGCCTGAGTGCTGAATCCTGCACGTGACTTCCCTTCCTGGGTCTTTTGTTTGGAAGGCAGAGGGGAGGGACCTGCGATTCGGTCAGGCTCCTACTGGTCCCAGGCTTCTCCTGGCTGCCACTTAGCCCCGCCTCCTCCTGGCTGCCACTAACCCCCACCTCCTCCTGGCTGCCACATTCCACAGCCTCCTCCTGTGTGCCACATTCCAGAGCCTCGTCCTGGCTGAGGTCTTCCTGTGTATGAAAAAGGGACATAGCATTTTTCATTCTTGTCCCAATTATTTGTGCCCACTACTGTCTATTGATATGTAAAACACTTTATTAAATAAGCAATTAGTGATCAATAATAACATCTAGTAAACATCATTTATTTATTGATCAGAAATCTGTCGAAGAATGCTATACCTGGCTCAAGCTGGGCTCCTCAACTTCTTCCTGGCTGGAAGTCCCAGGATGGGCATCAGAAGCCTCAGCTGGGGTGGAAGGAAGTGTGGAAGGAAGAGTGGAAGGAAGGGTTGAAAGGGATTCCCTGACTCCAGTCTGGTTTGACAGAAATCGCAGTCTCTCATAGTACCACAGCCTGGGGACATAAATGTCATCTGCTGCAGCTCCTGATCTCTGGGAATCTGTGACCTTCTTGCGCTCCCTAAGATAAGTGCTCCTCAGGCCACCAATTTTGGCTTTTAAATAGGGGATGGTTGTCGTGGGGACCACCGGCTTCACCAACTCCAGCAGTTTCTCCAGCGCTGCCTGCCTCTTTTGTTTATGATTATAATGCGGGTGTTTGACCTGCCACAGACAGGGCTGCTCCCTGTATTTGTCTATGAACAGGGGGAGGAAGTTGTGGTCATTGAAGCCATCCATTTTATCTGCAAGACACAACACAAGACAAACCCTAATGTCAGGCAAAACTCTCCCAATCTTATTAAAATATAGGCCTCAATCTAGAAGCAGTATAGGCCCAAGTTTAGATCTTACCTTCGTTATCACGATCGGCCCTGCCGATACTCCTTCCTCCGCTCACAGAATGTACGTACTACGCACGCATGTTACGCTTTATACACACTGCGCATGCGTGAAACTCCACCCGCCCCTGACGTTCTTTCTATTCCATTCCCCGCCCCATCTCGTTCGGAGCAGTGGGGGAAGAGCACATGGCGGAGACACAGCAGGTGCATGCTAATTACAGCAATGAGGAGGAGGAGGAAAGCCCGGAGCCAGAAACGTCACGATCCAGAAGGAGACGATTTAAGGCATCAAATATGTCCTTTGGGGAGATGTTGGAGATGGTCGACATCCTAAAGAAGGCCGACTATGACAGGAAGTATGGACCTTACCCCAACCCCAATGTCAGAAAGGCCAAGATAATGGCGGGGTACGACAATCGAAAGATCAGCTCAGGAAGCGGTGGTCGGACCTCAAATTAATAGAGCATGAGCAGTACAGAAGAATCCGGAGAGTGCTGCAAAAAAGTAAGTAGTTGTACTGTGTTCCTATTCTTTATGTTTATTACATTCGTGCTGCCCCATGTGCTTTTCTTAACTGTTATCCAGTTTAAAATGGCAACTTTCATGTTCATGGGCACATTATTCGTTCGTAGAAAACATTGTTCATTCAGCCTAGAAAACACCATTGTTTTGGCCATATGCATTTGCCCACATTTTTTAGGGCCTACTTGTCTGAAATTAATTTGGTTGTGTAGATGGGTTTCTAACTAGAATGAAATGCTAACTAGATTCTGTGTAAGGAGAGGACACTCAGCAGTTTTCACATCTGGACTCTGTAGCACTAGTGTGGGACACCAGAACACCCTTTTTATTAGGGGGTCCCACACAGGTGCTCCAGTGTATACTATAGGGGTGTCTTCATCTGTGAAGCTTGTACAAAACAGGTAAAGTATTGAAGCTTGACAAAGGACAATAAAAATTCTACATCTTGGAACTCAGCCAAAATTGACAATTGTACCCCACTTCCAAGCAATGTTTCATATTTATAGTTCTGCCATCAAATATCTGAGTGCTAAGTATACCTATTTTTTTTACATAGGAGAGAAAAGACTCGGAGGACACCCCTCATCCGAGGAGACCACAGACCCCCCACCTCTGGAAGAAGGTGAAATCCACCCAAGCCAAGCAGAGCAGGAGGAGGAAGACGTGGTGGAAATTGTCACCACAACAGGTGAGTGTCTGCGACCACAGGCTCAGGTAAGAGATGGATGCCGGCAGATTTATAATACATGGTGTTTTTTTGTTTCTATCTTTTTATGTGATTATGATGTTGTGGATCCAGGGCATTTCACCTCGGAAAGTGCACAGATCCTGATTGGGGAGATCATGGGGTGTAATAGGGACTTGGAAAACATCCTGAAAAACATCAATGATGTTCAACAAAAAATGAAGAACATCATTGATGTTTTAGGGAGAGTTTAAAACCCCTCAACATCCCTTATTTTTTGGCGCTTTTTGTGAGCTAAAAATTTTTACCATTTTTGGACATATTTGCGAAAAGTCACATTTTGAAGAGGCACACAGTGTGTCAACATGTGCTATCTGCCATCATGGGAGATCAATGGACGCGTTTTTGGGGGTGCAACCCCTTCCTCAATAATAAAGTAGCTGTGAGGAAGGGGTTGCACCCACAAAACACATCCCTTGATCCCCCGTGATGGCAGCTAGCACATGTTGACATTCGGCAATTGGTGTGCATCTTCACAATTTGGCTTTTCTAGGGGTGACTTCACCCCACCTGAACGCAATATCAAACACAGTTTGTAAATACTCATGTCTGATATTGCCTTCAAGTTCTACCAAATGTGAACTTTGTAAGTTCAAGATTTGTGTCTTTCTTGTTGGTTTTAAACATGCCTGTTTTATCTTAAATGGACATTTCTACTTTTTCTAATGTGACCCCAAAAATTGTTATACAACAAACATGTTGGTTTGTTTTAAAAACCTTTTCTAAATGCACATGTGATTGTGCTGGTATTAAAAAGATTGTTAATCAAGAATGTGTGGATTATTGTTTCAACGCTCCAAAACTTTTGTTGTTCTCTAATTGGTGTTTTCTGTGACAATGGGGATTATTTCCTAAGGGAAAATCCACTTTGCACTACGAGTGCAGTTTCAGTGCAGTTTCAAGTGCATTTGTAGTGCAAAGTGTCTTTGCCTTTAGTAAATAACACCCAACAGTGCTTTGTAATGTTACACAATCATGCCATTTTCAGGACTCACCACATTTCTGTCAGGGTCAGCTAAAAGAAACACAAGCAGTAAATGTCACCAAAGATTTTATATAAAAATGGGTAATCTGAATAATAAGCCGCCCTTAATTCAAAACTACCCCCACTGCGCCAGTAGATAGAGCATAAAACAATCAGGAATGAGGTCCAGTGAATGGCCCACTCAATGTGCAACAAAATATATTTAAACAACTTAATAAAAAGTAAAAGAGAGCTGCCCCTTTAAATGACTATAAAACATGAATATTATCTGATCTCATATATCCTTTTAACCCAACGAACCTTCTCCTAGATACATAAGAGCAAATAAGAGGCGCTCATATCCCTAGTGTTAGAAATCACATGTGCTGCAATTCCATCAAATAATATCGACATATAAGTGTACAAATTCATACATAAGCTTAATGTTGTGTACCAACTCTAATTAAACCATGCAAAAAAACATCCTATGTGCAAGTGAAAAAAGCTGTGACAGCAGAATAATTTTTAGATGGCCCAAAAACCCCAATTAATGTGATTCACAAAATAAATAATTGAAAGTGCAAAAAAATGTGAAAAAAATTTGAAGCATGAAAAAATCAGTCCTTGAAAATCTTGTGACAAAAAATACGTGATTTAATTTGTGACAAAAGAAATATTCACACAAATCTTCTATGGTGCAGTGATCTTGATCATGCCGAACTCCACGTGTCTTTCACCTCACCCACGTGAAACGTGAATCCACTCCCAAAAGAATCTCACTCACCGAATAATTTTGCCAGCACTCTCATGCACGGCAAAAAACGCTTAGTAGCCACACTCCAGAGTGATCCAATAAGCAGTAATTCCACAGTGTTTAGAATCATTCCACATGTAAAAGAATTTGAAGAACTCACATAGCGTAAACCAGCACGGCACGTTTATTTAAAACCACTACAATCTTCAATGGAAACACTCACATTTTAAAAGATATAAACCAGCAGTAAAACCAATGCAATTCACAGCAACTTCAAATTCAGTGGATACACTCAAAACAACAAGTGGTCACGGCGGACCCGAGGTGTGTTGATGCTAGGACTCACGGTCTCTCTCACCCCCCTCCGTAGCGCGCCATACAATAACAAACTCTCCTTCCTATAGTACAGCTCTCAGCGTTGCTCGTCACATCTCATAGCCACGCCCCCGACATGTTTCGTCATAGATTAGACTTATTCATGGGATTGGCTGACCAGGCTGCCCCTCATCCCTTATATATCCTCCTCCCTGGCTTCCCATAGGTTGGTGGGTCCGCATGCGCACATCTCGTGTCCCCGCTCCGATAATAGAATAGAGACTGCGGCGCGCCACTGTACAGGGATGCGGTTTGCCTTTACTTAACTGTGGACTGATTACAACATATATCTTATATGGATGGCTCAACCTTAGTAAATTCTGCATAACAGTGTAAGTGATCACAGCATTACTGTTATGGCCACATCTGAAGTATACCTAATTTACATATACCCAACGATATCTCATAACAAATATGCCGGTCTATAATTTTCTAAATCAAGAGTTTGCACTCCGATTACTGGAATAGCACACCACTGGATGAATATATACCCACAATAAATCACATGTTAAATAAAATTCCAATAAAGTGTGAATGTGCTAAAATTAAATAAAAAATCATTAAAAATCCTACGAATGTCCCCTCATTCACAGTTAACCTAGAGTTTAATAACATGGTAAGAATCTATTTAATTAAATAAACTTCATTAAAACTCCGTGTCATATAATACATGGATTGATAAACTGTACCATCTCTATATCTACACATATATGACGAAGCTAATGCTAATGATAACCTATTGAGCTCCTATAAACTTCTCCCCTTCAGCAAGGATATTGTTTAGTAATGAAACTCAAACCTGGGTCATCACTCTCCCCCACTATTCAGGACTGCTTCGCCAATGAGTACTTAAAATAACCAAGATAAAACCTGTATGTAAATCACTTAAAAAATTTTTTTTTGATCTTTATTTAAAAAATATATATATAAAATATATCACATATCAATCCTCCTGCCCCATAACCCAGGGTCTCTACACTCTGGGTTGCCAAACTAGAAGAAACTACCAGATAGTCACAACAAAGTAACATACCTCTGAACCTACTGCTAAAGTGTTCAACCAAGACGCGGCACATCAAATTTAACTACCTTGAATTAAAAATTATTTATGAAACAGTTTAAATCTAGTTCTATGTTTAACCCCCTAGGGGTTAAACTTTTCAATAAAAAGATCCATCGAGTTTCCCTCTGCGAAAGATCTCTAACCCTGTTGGAACCTCTCCAAGACGGATGGACCACATCGATTCCACAGAATTGTAAGAGCGAGGGATCCTTTTGATGTTTTTCTTTGAAATGCAAGGAGACACTATGATATTTGTAACCATTCTTAATATTGGTTAAATGCTCCGAGATTCTGATCCTTAGCAATCTTTTTGTTCTGCCCACATAAAGTAGGCCACAAGGGCACCACATCAAGTATACAACATAAGAGGAGTTGCAAGTGCTGAATTCCTTAATTTCAAAGGATTCCCCTTCTCTATTCGTTACACTTGTCACCCCTCTGTGGCTCACTTTTACGGTCCTGCAGCATATACATCTTCTGCAACAGTAAAAGCCCTTAAGGTTGAGTCTCAGATCATTATGCCCAGGTGGATCAAGGATTTTCCTTACTACATGATCGCCAAAGCTTGGAGCCCTCCTGTAAATGAATCTCGGTTGATTCGGTAGGATTTGCCCCAAGTGTCTGTCTTTACATAAAATGTGCCAATGCTTTTTGAATATTCCTTCAATGTCTTTATATTGACAATGATACCCTGATATGAACCCCAACTGGTGTTGGCCCTCAATCGTCTGGGGAACATTCCTTTTCTCAAAGCATTTCTCCCTCGGGGTTTGTGCCACTTCCTGAATAACCTTATTTAATACATCAGTGTCATATCCTTTTTGTATAAATTTCTTTTTGAGGATTCCTGCCTGTTCATAAAAATCATCTAACTGTGTGCAGTTGCGTCGAACTCGTAACATCTGTCCCTTTGGAATATTTTTTATCCATGCGGGATGATGGCCGCTTCTTATAGACAAATAGCTGTTACGATCTGTCGGTTTAAAAAACACTTTAGTCCTTAATGTGTTCATATATCTTTCAATCGTCACATCTAGGAAGTTGACCCTATCACTGCTGATCTGGTATTCCAATCTAATGTTATTGGTATTATTGTTAAGTTCCTGTAAGAGCTCAACTGCCGAATCCTCCGTGCCTTCCCAAATAAAAAGGAGGTCATCAATAAATCTCCGATAAAATAAAAGCTGGGGTCTTCTAACATTAAATACCTTCCTGTCCTCCCACTCCGCCATAAACAGGTTGGTGAGCCTGGGAGCAAGTTTCGCTCCCATTGCCACGCCAACCTGCTGGGAGTAAAAGTCACCATTGCACCAAAAATAATTATGGGACATGCAAAAATCCAGTACATGCCCCAAAAAACGCTTTTGTATACCTGGGATGTCATCGCTCCTACTTAGTGCCCAGTTCAAGGCTAAGGATGCGTCTTCATGTTGTATGATAGTATACAAAGAGGCTACATCAGCCGTTACCAGGTATACTGGAGATGTAGCATCCAATCTTACATCCTTAAGCGAAGTCAACAAGTATCCCGTATCTTTCAAATATGCCCTTGTGACCTTCACACTGGGCTGGAGGAATTTATCCAAGTACTCCCCCAGTCTGGCTGTGACAGACCCAATGCCATTGACAATAGGGCGAGGCGGTGGGCATTGTGTGCTTTTGTGTATTTTTGGCAGAGTGTAGATCACAGGGATTCTACACGCACTGGGAATTAGATACCTCTTCTCCTTAAGGTTTAAAGCATCCATTCTAAACCCCCATTCTACCAAAATCGACAACTGGGTTTTATATGCATCCGTGGGGTCAGATGATAATTTTTTATAAGTGGATCCATCTCCGACTAGTTCCAAGAGCTGGTTAAGATAAAATGATTTATCTAACAATACCACTCCTCCCCCTTTATCAGCGGATTATAAGATCCTTCTTCTCTTCCAACGATCGAATCCCTTCTTTGATATAATACGGGTTGACCCCCTTGCGTGGGGTGAGTTCCTCAATATCATTGAGCACCAAACTCTTGAACACTTCTATAAAGTGGTTGCTCGGGTTCTGGGGGTTAAAAATGGATTTATTTTTGAGTCCTGTGTCCATTCTAGTGTCAGGCACTCTCGATTTAATAGTGGATTCTACTGGATGGCTAAGAAAATACTTTTTGTGTGAATATTTCTTTTGTCACAAATTAAATCACGTATTTTTTGTCACAAGATTTTCAAGGACTGATTTTTTCATGCTTCAAATTTTTTTTACATTTTTTTGCACTTTCAATTATTTATTTTGTGAATCACATTAATTGGGGTTTTTGGGCCATCTAAAAATTATTCTGCTGTCACAGCTTTTTTCACTTGCACATAGGATGTTTTTTTGCATGGTTTAATTAGAGTTGGTACACAACATTAAGCTTATGTATGAATTTGTACACTTATATGTCGATATTATTTGATGGAATTGCAGCACATGTGATTTCTAACACTAGGGATATGAGCGCCTCTTATTTGCTCTTATGTATCTAGGAGAAGGTTCGTTGGGTTAAAAGGATATATGAGATCAGATAATATTCACACCAAAGATTTTAGTAGTAAAATATTTTTTTATATTTAAAAAAGGTTTCAGACATTGTCTGGCATATTGATAGCCCCCCTACCCACAAAGTATTCAAGGTATCTTAGACGGACATCACGGCACTCAGGGGGGGCAAGCCAGGACGGCCACTTTCAAGCGCCGTCAGGGTTGGTTCATTTTGAATTCCAGCCTCAGGCCCAACTGAGCCAGCATAGTTGGCAGAATGTTGCCGTAAAAAGTTGTGTAGAACACAGCACGCCAGGATGATATGATTCAGTTTGTACTCCGCCAGGTGTATGGGTGTAAGAAATAGGCGGACGGAACCGGCTGGCCATGATTCCAAACGTGTTCTCCACCACTCTTCTGGCTCTGGCCAGCCGGTAATTAAAAATCCTCTGGTCCGGGGTGAGGGTCCTCATCGGGAATGGCCGCATAAGATGGTCCCCCAGCGTAAACGCTTTATCTGCAACGAAGACGAATGGGAATCCTTCCACAATGTCTTCTGGAGGTGGCAAGTCCAAGCTGCCATTCTGGAGACATCTGTAGAACTCCGTTTGGGCGATGACTCCACCATCGAACATCCAGCCATTCTTCCCCACGTCCACATGCAGGAACTCTTAAGTAGCCTACACCACCGCCAACATCACAATTCTATTGAACCCCTTATAGTTGAAATAGTATGACCCCGAGTTGGGTGGTGGGATGATGTGGACGTGTTTCCCATCAATTGTCCCTCCGCAGTTAGGAAAGTCCCACCGCTGGGCAAAGTGGGAGGCCACAGTCTGCCATTCCTGTGGCGTGGAAGGAAACTGTGGAGTCAAACAAGAAAAACAAATTAGCCATTTTGCACATAAACAGGGAAAGCAGATTAGACACAAACATTCTTGGCCAACATCAAGATAACATTTATTTGAGGGAGTTTTTAAAGACCAAAGTATAAGGTACACCTATCAGATCCCCCCTTTCATGGGCCATTTCTAACATTTTAGGGGGGGGGCTCTTGGACAGGTAACCCTCTCCACTTTATTGAGAGATGAATGTCTAAATAATGGGTATTACTTTGGCCAGCCCCTCCTTAGTTACACTATTGGCAGCCCACTGGACAGGTAAGAAGTGTCATAATACAAAGATATAAATACACATTATACACATTTAAGCACATTTGGACATTCTGCTATTACCTATCAATATAATAATAGGATACAAAAACTTTAAACAGTACCATTTGAAAGTATACAGGCAGGCCCTTGCACTACATGCTTTTGGGAATTCATCCATAAATCTGACCACAAAAGAGATGGCTATAGTGTGTATGGGTTTGGCAAAGTCAGCAGATAGATGATTGAGGATAGATAGAGAATTGTTATCAGCTGACTTAGCAGTTGGGGGAGGGAGGGTTCCAAATGATTTGGGGACCCCCAAAAAAGCCTCTGGCACTCTGCCTGAATTTAAAGCACAAATCACATTTAAAAACATTTTAGGGGGTGTTTGAGGTAAAACACTACTATGGAGCTGATAAAATACATTGTTAAGTGACTACATGAGGTGAATATAGGGCCAGGAGACCATGCTGGGGAGGTAAGTGAAGGCAAATATGTATGAAGGACAAAAAAAAATAATTACATAAAAATCCAGCATGCATGAGGACAAAGGGGACATTCACAGAATATTCCAATCATGGTAATTAGGGAATGAGGAAAGAAATACAATATATTATCAAACATTAAATACAATAAAATGTGATATTAAAGGATAAATTTTACCTTAATATACTCCTTCTGCAGGACCTGGATGATGGCAGAACAGGTCTCTGGGATAATGATCCCCAGAGCCTGGGGGGAAAAGCCTGTTGAGAACTTGAGGTCTCCCCGTCGCCAAGTACCGCAGGGTGACGACTAGCCTCTGTTCCGGAGTGATGGCTTGCCTCATGCAGGTATCCTGCCTGCTAATATAAGGGGTCAGCAAAGCCAACAAACGGTGAAGTACGGGGTCCGTCATCCGGAGAAAGTTCCTGAAATCATCAGGATTATTCTCACAAATCTCATGGAGCAAAGGCATGTGACAGAACTGGTCACACTGAAGCAACCAATTCTTGGTCCATGAACTCCTCCCCACCCTGTTCATGGACTGGACTTGTGACCCCAACACCAAGTCCCCGCACAGCACGAACTCTACGAGGAGTACGTATACGCAACATGGCTAGAAAACGGTCGGCTGCTCAGAACGAAGTAACAGAACGCACTGAAGAACAGCAAGGCCTGTGAAGAGCGACCTGAAAAACAGTAATGAACGAACAAGAACAATGAAAAATCAATGGTACTCGCTGCACGCACTGAAGAGCAGATACAAACCCACAAGCACAAACTGAACAGTAGAAAACTATCTGAAAACCACGAGTCTGAAAAAGCGCGAATCGTCTCTCACCAAACTTTTACTAACACGAGATTAGCAAAAGGAGCCCAAAGGGTGCCGCGCTTGGTTCTGAACTGGCCTTTTCTAGTCTCGTCGTACGTGGTGTACGTCACCGCATTCTTGGCGATCGGAAATTCCGACAACTTTGTGCGACCGTGTGTATGCAAAACAAGTTTGAGCCAACATCCGTCAGAAAAAATCCATGGATTTTGTTGTCGGAATGTCTGATCAATGTCCGATCGTTTGTACAGGGCATAAGAAAGAGACTGGGCAAAAATGCCATCCATGGGAGAGTTCCAAGGCCAAAGCCACTGCTTACCAAAAAGAACACAAAGGCTCATCTCACATTTATCAAAAAACATCTTGATTATCCCAAAGACTTTTAGGCAAATTTTCTGTGGACTGATGAGACAAAAATGTTACTTTTTGGAAGGTGTGTGTCCAGTTACATCTGGCAAAACAAATACAGCATTTCATAACAAGAACATCATACCAACAGTTAGACATGGTGGTGGTAGCGTGATGGTCTGGGGCTGCTTTGCAGCTTCAGGGCCTGGACGACTTACCATAATTGATGGAACCATGAATTCTGAGCTCTACCAGAAAATCCTAAAGGGTCCATTTTGGTGCCCATATTGGTAAGTGATTATCTGGATGATATACAATCCTACTTTTGTCTGGCATCAGAAATGTAGCAGATTATATTTTATTTGGCTTGGATTTTTCCAGATAAGATCTGAGTGACCGTAAATATAAAACTTTGGAGGTAATTTTGCAGGACATCTGTAGGTTTGGATAGCAGCGTGCAGAGGATGATTGGACACCTTAAGTGTTAAAATGAATATCTTAACTTTTATATAACTGAATAACTTTGAGATTTGAGAAATAGCCATGCTGGTCGAAGTGCTGTCAGGAAGCTGTAGCCCAGGAACCAAAACGTAGAAACCTGTATTTATTGCTGTACTCCAGGTGAGAAGACTCTTAGTTTTATTTCCCAACTAAGAAACTGATATACTGTCTCTTTCACTTTAGCAAACAGAGAAATTATATTTTGAGTTTCCTGATACTCAATGGGGGACAAGCTGGATTATGTTTCACATTGATCATGAGTAATCCTGTCACATAATAACATTAAAAGAGAAGTAAAGGATTTTTTTTCAAAAAACATACTTACTTAGGTGGATGCAGCATTGGTCTCATGCTGCATCTGTACCCCGGCGCCTCTACAATGAGAACCAAGCAATCGAACACCGCCAATGGCGCGGTTCACACAGCTTCATGAGCAGAGAGCTGTAGACTGTCACAGCTCTCTGCTCTGCTCCCTCCTCGCTAAATGGAGCACTGGGCTGTGGAGGGAGTGGAGCAGCCATCTCAGGTTCTCAGCGGCTTGCTGAGAGACTGAGATAAGTGTCAGTCTAGGCATTTGGCAGATTTCAGACACCATGGTCAGGATAACGCGGTGCCTGGACTGACATTGGTGATGTCAGCAGAGAGCGGGCTTCTTTCCATTCTCTGATGAAAACGGATCACAGGAGTGCAAAACGAATTGCTCTCCTGTGATCCATAGGAGAAGTACAGCCAAACAAGCTTCGGCTGGACTTCTCCTTTAAGGAGGAGTCATGTGCACAAACAACAGAGTGTTATCCTGCTTTATAACAAATAAGAAAACATACATTTTAACAATAGACACAAATGGCATTGGAGTCTTTGAAAACTTGGTTTGAGAACATGTTGCATCTGTACTCAACTATTGCCACATCAGCTCACAGACATGAATAAATTCTTTATTAAACAATGCCATACAAAAAATAGCTATGACAGGATCCTCTAAGGGATTAATATCAGAGATATATGAGGGATGGGAAGAGGACCTGGGTGAAAAAATAACAGGAGAACAGTGGAGAAGGATATTGGACCTGAGCTCCCAGGTGTCAGTTTCCCCATCACAGAAAACTGCATAGCAATTTTCTAAGTGAATGTGCATGTTGATTCATTCTGTGCAAATGGAGAAAAAAATAATGACAGTAATCTATTTACTGTGCTGAACAGATGTTTTTCATTGATTTAAAATAGCAAATACCACATTTGGCCACTAGATGGTGCTAGGTATCATATGAATAATACTTAGCACCATCCAGCACCATGTAATATTTTCCTCTTTAAATTAAAAGCATTCATTAATCAAATGATATACCCTAATAACATTTGTTTTTTCACCATTCACTCATGACAAATGTGCACACACTTTCACTTGCCAAATTGATATGCTATTTTTTTTACACCCCTTAGTATTAATGTATGGAAAAAATAGGTGGAAAAAATAGTTATCAAAATTATCACCATTTTATACCATACATGATTTTGGATGTATAGTAGTTTTTTAATAATAATTTTCATCACAATTTCGTGACACGTTTTTACATGCCACACCATTTTATACACATTAATAATCAAAAGCTTAACTTTATAAGCAGGAAGAATTCAGAGAAACACAGGCACAGTAAGTATGCAGTTTTATTCGTTAAAAAGAATGGATTTTTGCCAAATGATTACTACAACTACAAAAAGGCACTATGAAAGAAAACAATTATCTATTGTCACAGTTTTTAATTTCTTTGCTCAAAAACACCTGTTCTCTGATTACCTGGTGGAAAATATCTACACTCACTTTATTGCTTTTTTTTCTGAGTCAGCTTTAATCCCATCTGGGATTTGTTCACAGTCGAAAGTAGGCTTATTATGTTCTGTTTACTTGTCAATTATTGATCCGGTCATAGAGTTCTCTGCATAAAACATTATTCAAGCTGTTTTGGACCATTTTGTGTTGACAGGGAATAAAAAGGCAGTAAAGTTTAAAAAATAAGACAATAGCAATAATGTACAACTGTAATTTCCCTTTAAACATAACCAGTATACAACATAGAAAGTCCTACATTTTTAAGTGCAGAAAAAAAAAATGGACTAAACCCCCTAATGAAGTGTACTTTGCTGCTTCAATATGTTGACTTGCACTAAGACCCTTGAATGTTTATGTGTTGACTCCTTCTAACAACAGGGGGAAACAAGAGTCGATGAGCTCAGCTGAAGCAGGCCAGGTTACTCTGGGCTCTCTAAAACTCCCAGTCTGTTTAGGGATAATGCTCCGCTCTGGAGTACCGGTTCACTCTATGCAGTGCTGGAACCGCATTTAATTTTGAACAGGAATCGCACAACATTCGTGTTCAAATCACATGCCATTCTTCAGCAGTGCGATTTGAGCCATTATTCTGTATGGCTCAAATTGCAATGAATCCTCACCAAAAATGCGCAGGACCCTTTTTTTGGCTGCACCAGAATCAGAACACCCATTCAATCAGATTCTGCAAATTGGACAGCGTTTTGCAAACCATTTTCAGGGTGTGGTTAACTTACCATACACACCCACAGTGTTTTGCATGAACGGGGTGTGATTTGGATGCAGTGCAGAATCCGTAAAGAATTCTCTGTGAATTTGCACCACATCAGTGTACACCAGCACTGAATACAGTACTCTCTGCTTGTCAGACTGGGGAGCAGAAAACAACATGTGTGATGAGAACCAAATCCTGTGTGGTTAGGGTGGCTTTTCTGTCTTGCTGACAGTTAGATGTCTGGTCAGCAGTAATTTAATCCAGGACTGTTAGTCAAGACCCCGTGCAATAGTAAGGGTATATTTTCTGGTTTTGTTTTTGTTTTGCACATCCAGGGAAACACATAGCCTTCTGGGCTAATCCCCTTAGCGTCTGGGCTAATCCCTCACATATGGTGGAGACAGCATGCATGTAAACAGGAGTCATTACAGCAGACCTATACACACCTAGAATCCAGTGATGCACCATCCCTGGAACTCACCGCCAGCCACTGACATCTTCGGGTGGCTGGCTTCTGGGTCTCCATCGCCGGCTGCTGTCATTGGCCAGGCCGAGATGTAGTCACTCCCACGTATGCATGGGAATTCCATCAGATTTGGCATTGCTGAATTTGTGTAGTAAGATGGAAATTTTCTGAGAAATGTGGAGAAAGTGAGAGTTCATCTCGAAAAAGATAGAATTGTAAAATGTTGCATTTGGCTCAAGCCCAGTTGGCTCAGCAAAGGATTTACAATTGTGGGGCCAAGGCCTTTTTTTTTTACCTGGTGACAAGGTGTTGATATTGTTCTCCATGCTGAAAAATAAATTCCTAGCCATATGGCAGGGTCCCTATTAAAGGACAAGTGCACCTTGTGTAATATGTTACATGCTATACCCATATTCAAGGTGTAATATGTAACGTGTTACAATTGCACTGACCCCCGAACCCCCAAGCCCCTGTTTTGAGAGTGAGTTGGAGATCTTCTTCCCCCACTTGCTGCCACTATCTAGAGAAAACAGGGCCATGCAGGACTCCGTCCGCCTGGCCACATAATTTATTCACAGTGTTCTGTGAATTGGAAAACTACAAGTTTCGACAGCCTTTGCAGCTGACAGCTTGTAGTTACTTAATGAACTACCACGGTGCTGTTGAGCTGTGGTTGTTCATTCTCTTTTCCTTTCAGTGTGTATCTGCCTGCCCATACGAGATACAAGCTGACAGATACACTGACAAGTCTGCAGGAGTTCTGCGTGGCACCCACGATCTGATCAGAGGTGCAATGCTTTAAGGCTCCAAGTAAAAAAATAAATAAATGCACATTTTTTTTTGTATGCTATCCTAGCTTTCCTTCACTGCGCTGTTTTTAGTTCAATTGAACAATATTTTTACCGCCCCTTTTTTCATCACATATTGGAATTTTTTATCATATGTTGGAAGAATTTTATGCCAATAAATTTTCCATGTTTATCTCATTTACACCATGTGGAGGCCTTTTCTTCTTCTTTTTTTGTTTGGTCCTTGCCATGCTTTGAGGATTTCCGCTGCTTGAGTGGAATTTGGTGGAAGATTTAAGCAGGCTCCCAGGAAACCAGATCAGCAGGAAGGTTGGGTCCATTCCATCTTCTCCGGAGGCAAACGAGCTGTGAGGCTTCCCTCTCCCATCAAGCACTTCTCCTGATTGAAACCGGATTCAACCATACCGTCTGACGGTACAAGCCTATCTGACTCACCGCCAAAGGCCTGTGAGTCCACCTTTTCCGGGAAGGGCATTTCATTTCCCTTTGCTTGTATTTATGTATGGAGAAGACCTGGCTTTACATGCTGGCAGGCCCCCGATTTCGTTGTGAGGAGCATCTTTAAATGTTTGGAACATTCCACACCCTCATCATTTTTTATTTTTATTTTATATGGACTTTTCAAGTCACTTTTATATATATTACTATTTATAGACACGTGATACTGTTTTTTTCAGCTATATTTGTACCATTAGTCTAAGGAGATTCTTGAGACCATTCATTGTGTTGCCGATTACATATTGTGGTTGCTTTTCCCTTTTGCACTTTTTTTGTTTTGGCTAGATATACAAATTACCAATTACAGGGGTTATACACTGTATGCATGTTATTCACACACCGTCTTCACTTAGTATATCACCTCTACCACTAGGAGTCTACATTTATATATGCAGATTTCAACTCTTCCTAGCGCCACACATATTGTTTTTTTCTGCACATTTTTTTACCTACAAAAAGATGTGCATTTATTAAAAAGGTGAACTTACATGATGGAAAATGTAAGTGAAGTAAATTAGCCAACAAGAGAGATGGAAATCAGAGCAAATATATCACTTGAATTTGATAAAACTGTGGAAGAATAGGGATACCCTTAGTCATTGAGACAACCAAGCTTTGCGCTCAGTGATTCCTGAAGTCAGATTAACAGAAACTGTCAAAAACTCAACAACTCAGATATGATTCACAATAGAAAGGTGTTCTCAGAATTGCTTGGTCAGTATCTGTGACTTAATATAACGTTATTACACCAAGGGGAAAGAGTTAGATTGTAACCCTATCGGATTCCAGAAGCCAGATGAGAGGCAATACACCAGGAAGTAAAAAAAAAAAAATTTGAACTGCAAATTATAGAGGAGTCCAATAATATTGGTCCAGCCCTATTGTGTGTTTGCCCAAACCAAATGGAGGCTGGCAATTTGCAGTGATTTCACCAGTTGAAAAAGATCACTAAGTTGGGCACTTATCCCATGCCTCACATAAACAAAATAATTGATCACCTTGGGACAGCCTGGTATTTGATGACATTAGACTTGACCGAACGGTGTTGGCAGAATCCCTTCTCTAAATCAGCTAAGAAAAAAACAGCATTCGTAATTCTGAGGGCCTTTCAGTACTTGAGAATGCTTTTTGGATGGCAGAATGCTTTTGAAACATTTTAGTGAGTAATGAATAATAAACTTTGTCCCCATCAAGTCTATGCTTCTGCTTACCTAGACAACATGATTATCCATAGTGAAGATTAGGGCTCACATTTATCAAAGGTTTAAGCTAGCTATATTAGCCACTTGATCTCTGGAAGGTTTTACCCCCTTGATGACCAGAACATTTTTTGATATTCAGCAGCTCTGAGCTACTTTAACTACCAATTGTATGGTCATGCAACACTGTACTCAAATGATATTTTTATCATTTTTGTTTCACACAAATAGAACTTTTTTTGATGGTATTTGATCACCACTGTATTTTCTTTTTGTGATATAATCAAAAAATACTTTTTCTAATTTTAATGTATTCTAATTTCAGTAGTTCTTTATTGACATTTACAAAGAAACATGGTGTACATATGTGACAACAGGTCAGATGTTCCGACTGGAGTATGATGAATAAGGAGTAAGACAATACAGGTCAGTCATTAAATTGGTTAAACATGAGCAAGCAGAACATAAACAAGCTTTAAATGTTAACAATATTGACTCCATACAAGGGAAGATGAGGGGAAGGATTAATGGAAGGGCAGATAGGGTATGGGGGGATAGGGTGGGATGTAAAATGGAAAAGAAGGAATAATATTGATCAAGCAAAGGAACAGGTTGGATCAGCACTTCATTGGATAAAAGAGGTGAGGGATACATCATTTAGTCAGAGTGCTTTTTGGATGTGTTAACCAAGATGACCATTTTGAAAAAAAAGTTGCCAAACATAAATTCTTTCCAGCAACTATTCTCTCCATCTCACACTGAAGGTTTATGTCTGTGATTGTATTGGAAATGTTAGGAGGCTCAGAAGTTTCCAAAACATTGTGATATTTGCCGCAAACAATAATTGTATTATTACTACTCTAGAGCTAGGAGAACATTTTTCTATGCTAAAATGTAGTAATGCTAGTGAGGGGTTGGGGGCTGAGGGGGTATGTGATATTGAACAAATCAAAGAAAATATTTGTCTCCAGTAGTTGACGGCACTATATAAGTACCTGAAATAGTAGGAGCTTATAGATCTACAAAACCACGGGATATGTGCAATAGTGCCAATACTTCCACAGGATCTCCAACAGGTCGCAGAATGTCCCGGGTAGATTTTTTTAAAGCCAGTAAGGAGTGTGGTACCATCTGTGTAGGATTTTCTGATAGGATTCCCAATTAGCATTTAATTCCTCAATCCATTTTGAGAGGGTAGGAATTGGAGTAAGCCAAAATGTATTGATGTATCCTGCCTTTGGTAAAAAAAAAATCCAATAAGTGTTTATTAATTGTTTTTTGCATATATATGATATAGATGCTATATATATATATATATATATATATATATATATATATATATATATATATATATATATATATATATTACAAAATATACAAAAATATCCACGCTAAGCAGTGATGAGATCAAAGAAATTCACAAATTAAAAGCAGCCAGCATACATTTGTTGATAGCAAATAAAATACAAGTAAAGTCTCTATGCAACGCTATAAAAAGTAACAGCAGTCCATATAACAAATGGAAGATCTGACAATGTCCTATTGGATGAAACGTGTTAGGCGGGTGCCTACAGACACAAGCACGCTGTGAGCCACAGCATTTGACTTTTACTGCTCGTTTTTCATATTACAATTTTAATAAAGCTTTCTACGTGGTTTACGGTCTTCACTATGTATTGCTTTATTCCATTCTTGTGACATTATACACGTGAACCTATTAATTAGAGTCCTATGTGGAGATTGAGGATTGTGGCAAGTTCTTCCAGGCGTGGTTTGTTCCTAGGATACACCTGTCCATCTGCTGTTGGAACCTAATGCCTGTGGATCCTGTTTGTTGCCCGCTTTATTACTTCATCTGGTAAGGATATTGAAGTGTCACTGTGGTATGGTGTGTTTCCTACTCACACTGAAGCTGGTATATATATATATATATATATATATATATATATATATATATATATATATATATATATATATATATATATATTATATATATATATATATCATACTGGAATTTACGCAGCTATAGACACTATACTAGTAATGGCGGTGATCAGTAACTTACAGTGGGACTGTGATAGTGTGGCATGCAATCTGGTGCTGGCTGACGCTGGCTGGGAGGTACACTAACTGACTAACTGACACTGACATCAATAGTGTCACTAATACAGTGATTAGTGCTAATACTGTACACTGTCACTATACCAATGACACTGGCTGGAAAGATGTTAACATCTAGGTGCAATCAAAGGGTTAACTTTGTACCTAACAATGTGTAATCTGTGCTGTTTTTACCTAACTACCTGGCTGTTCTTCCTACTTTGCAGATTGCTGTTCACAGTACACAGAGTTTTGTGTTTTTGTAAATACAGAACTCTGCATGTGATTGGCCACAGCTAATCAGCTGACTTTTGCTAAAATTATCCAATCACAACATGGGTCGGCAGGGGGCCCCCAGAACCTAGAAGAAAGGCCGCAAAGTACCTGCAGCTGCCACCCCCTGCAGTACAGCTACTGTGGGTAGGCAGGAAGTAGTTAAACTCTGTCTGGAAAGCTGGGTTTACAGCCAATCCAAAAAAGTGTACCATTGGTCTAGAAGAGGGATATCTGGTATATTTCATTAGAATATAATAAAACCCCAGATAAACAAAGTTGACACTATTCAATATTGGCCTGCCTTCGCCAACAAGAAGCATGATTCAGCAGTATTAAGGATCATTGGCTTTTACTAGAATTTTAGTCCCTGTTTTGCTTCACAGGCTGCTCCCCAGACTGCTTTAACAAAAGAAAAAGAGTCTATCATGATTAGGTGGTCCACTGATGCAGAAGCAGCTTTCAAGTCATTTAAGCAAGCCTTGTATGGTCAGCCAGTGTTGTACTCTCCGGACTTCTCGACTTAGTGGTCCAGATGAATGCATCAGATCTTGGGTGTCCTCTCATTTATCTCAGCAAGAAACTTAAGTCCCATGAAGTAAATTATGCAATTATTCATAAAGAATGCTTAGCAGTAAAGTAGGCTTTAGATTCCCTCTGATACTACCTCTTGGGTAGACATTTTGAGCTGATTATGGATCAGGTGGCAAACAAGATTGCTGTTTAAGAACAAAATGGCTTCATTATAAGAATGTTAATATGTGCTTTTTTGTTTCTTTTTTTTCATGTATACTTGACATTTTGCAAAAGTAAATTCTTATGACTTACCAACACTTATCAGTTATGTTTGGAGAACCTGTGGCAAAGAAGTTCTTTGAAATTAGCATCTGCTATTTTTTTAACACATTCTAACACATCAAGCCACAAGAAATAAACATCCCCGTATGATAACTTTTTGGTGAACTATGATCACAAGACAATTGACTCAATGGGGTTGATTTACTAAAACTACAGAGTGCAAAATCTAGTGTAGCTCTACATATAAATCCGCTTACAGTTTTTTTTTGTCAAAGCTTAATTGAACAAGCTAAAGTTAGAAGCTGGTTTCCATGTAGAGCTGCACCATATTTTACACTCCCCAGTTTTAGTAAATCAACCCCAATGCTTGCTCTAATCATATTATTCTTTGATTTGTCAATTTTTTACCTTGACACAACTTACATGACATATGCCAACCTGTACACCTAATCACTGTGTACAGTAGCTACATATTTCCTCTTGAATTGAGTATCACTGGCTAACAGAAGTCTGGTAGCTGTACTTGAGTTGAAAAATCCCAGAACATGGATCAGATTCCATTACAGTGGATGGCCCAAAACAAGTGACCAATACAAGGTCCACTAAGTGATTTCTGGCCCTTCAAGAGTTTAACCTTTCAGGAAAATGCATCCCTGATGATAGGATGGGGATACATATGCCTTGTCCTAGGTTCACACATGCCTGCCAACCTGTGTTCCAACCTGAGGATTGAAACAAGAGAGAAGTGTGTGACAGGAGGCCATAGAAAACTGATGGCTGTGTCCAGGATGGGAAATATTTTTGTCTCGGGTTCAGGCTGTATACAGACAGACTGTTTTTCTATTTCTGCTGTGTGGTGACCTTTTTGGGCTGGCTGAAGAGTTAACGAGCCCAGCTAAAGCAGGCCAGGCTTCTCTGGGTTCTAGAAAATGCTAGAAAACGAATTTCTGTGGGGTGAGGCCAAACCTGTGTGGCTAGAACTGTTTTTTTCCTTGCTGGGAGTTAGATTCCTCTAAAATGGTAAGTCAGGGCCTAGTGTGCTAGTAAGTTGCCCAAAGTAGTTTCTGGTTTTGTTTTTGTTTTCCTATTTTGATGAATAATAATAAACTGCACATGTGTTTTCATCAAGACCTGGTGTCTGCCTCTTAACTGTGCTGTAGACTTATCTAGTAGGGAGTCATGCACACCCTGCTCTTGGTCTAATCCCTCACTATATATGCTAATGAACTGGGAAAAATCCAAAAACCTACACCTACCCAGCATTACTTTATCAATTTTAATAAATATTCTGGCCAGTCAGCAAACAAACAAGCATACAATGACCCAGCGGTCATTCCTCAGTTTAAAATATAACTAGTCAGTCTTTTACAAAGCAGCCAAGTCAACCCTTAATCAAGTATCTTATATACTGGTCATACTGGAAACAAAAGGTGTCATTTGACAACAGCAGAAATTGTATCTGTACAAATTGTAAGTAGAAGAAAAATAACATTTTAAATCCATGAGTATTCATTTGAATGAGTATTCCATTGCAAAGTATATACAAAAAGGCAGCATTTCGACTAAGTAATGAACAACAGTGCTTGAGGTGACTGTAGCCATATTAGTGCACTTGTGACAGAAACAGTTGAGTACTGTCCATGATATTTTTATTATTTGCACTAACACATACAATTTTTAAGGGGGTGTGTCCTAGCTGCCGCTCTGAATGGCTGCCTGACCCAGAGCTCTCCGCCGCCGAGGGTGATTACAGCAGCCCGCAGCAACTTAGCCCACCGTCATTACATCCACTAGCAAGACCGGGACACAGGGAACCAGGCTGGATATGTCCCTCAAGAAGAATCATCTTGTAAAACCATGCCACCTCAGGGACTTCTTTACTATGCAGCCGGCACATAGGGGAATCCAAGATGGCGCTGAGAAGCTGCGCTTTTCTTCTCTCACACTGCAGCCTCGCGGGGACCCAGATCCGGAAGCACTCTCTGACATGGAGGACAACTCCACGGACCTCTCTCCCCCTGCAACATCTGATAGAGGTAAGAGGGTGGCTAACTCACCTGCGCACTCTTCCCTCAAGGCCCCCTCTGCTAAAAAAACTTCACTGGGCTGACACTAACAACGCCCCAGCAGAACAGCAGGCTGATTACACTGAGCCATTAGCCAACTTCCCAGCAAATGACACTCCAGCAACTGAATCCACATTAAAAGCAATGCTGTTATTTCTATAGGCTGGCCTTCATGCTGAACTGCGCTCCTCTATCTCACAACTATCTATCAGGATAAACCATATAGAAGATAGCATGGCACATTTAGAATCACAGATGTCTGAAATCGCTAAGGCACATGACGAATTAGTGGACACACATGAGTCACAAAATGAAATGATCCACAAACTCCAGCTGAAAGTCACCAATCTGGAAGATTGCTCCAGACGCAATAATATCAAGCTGAGAGGCATACCAGAAATTGTCAAACCGAGAGAGTTGGTCCCTTATATACACCAATTATACACCACAGTTCTTTTTCCCTAAGATGGTTGGCTTTTTATTTACCCATTATAGTTGTTTGTTAATGTTGATCGCCCAGGCGGTGGAGCTCTTAAAGCCCACCTGTGGACTCCTTCTTTTGGCACTACTTTGGTGCACACCCCCAAGCACATAGTGTGCTAAGCACACACCAATTAACTTTTGTGAATTTAACTCTTTGTTATAGGGTTATCTGTAACTGCTCTTTTTTTAAATTTTTATTTTCCAATATTATCATCTCCGGGTACCGTTTCACTCTTTCTCCTTTCCTTTCCCAGCAAGGGTCACTTTCCTCTTGTCAGGATTTCTCTCCACGCTTGTGACACCAACAAGTTTACTCCCTGATGGCTCTCAGAATATCCACATTAAATGCTAATTAGCTTAATAGCCCTTTCAAAAAATTGAACCTCTGGAAGGAAGCCCAAGTCTTAAAATCCTATGTCCTGTGCGTTCGAGAGACACACTTTAAGCAAGGTGAGACTCCCCCCTGCTCTCATCACCTTTTTCCACACTTTTTTTTTCAAATTCAGGCGGGGCCACACAATGACATTGTCCAGTGGCCCCGGCCCCCTCTGACGCACGGGGACATCCCTATGGCTTTCCTGTAGCCATGCCCCCTCTGATGCTACAGGGAAGCCATAGGGATGTCCCCGTGCATCAGAGGGGGGCGTACCGGGTGGTCCCGCCCCACCCTCTGACGCTACAGGGAAGCCATAGGAATGTCCCCATGTGTCAGAGGGGGGCGAGGTCACCCAGCAACGTCATTGTGTGGCCCTGCCCTCAGTTATAAAAGAGCTTTTACCAGAGAGGCTGGTCATTACGGCAGGTGCCTCCCATGGAGGTAGATCGCAGGTGGCGTGCGGCTTTTTTTTTTTCTTTTTCGGTCCGTCAGAGCGAGAGAAGAAGAAGCGAAGAAGAAGACTTCATGGGATTATTTTTAATTTTTTTAATGAAGGACTTGTCCCAAGGCGTGTATTGTCATTTTTTTTACCATTTTCGCACATTTTTTGTGAAATGGTAGGGGTACATTTGTACCCCGTTACCATTTCAAATGGGGGGGTGGGCTCTGGGGGTCCCCTTGTTAAGGTATTGAATTTAATATCCATACCAGACCTGAAGGGCCTGGTATGGAACTTGGGGGGACCCCCACGCATTTTTTAAAAAAATTTTGGTTTGGGGTTCTCCTGTGGGGGAATCCCATGCCATTTTTATCAATGAACTTTTATGTGTATTGCCGGACCGACAATTCATTATAGCCGCGAGTACTTTTAAATTACTTTTTTTTCTTTAGAAATGTCATTTTTACAGGCATACTATAGACACCCCCCAGGTATGAAATTTAAAGGAATATTACACTTTTATTGTTTCATTGTATGCATTATTAAATGCACTGCTCCCGAAAAAACGGCCGTTTTAAAACTTTTTTTTGCATTGATACATGTCCCCAGGGGCAGGACCCAGGTCCCCAAACACTTTTTAAGACAATAATTTGCATATTAACCTTTAAAATTAGCACTTTTGATTTCTCCCATAGACTTTTAAAGGGTGTTCCGCGGCTTTCGAATTTGCCGCAAACACCCCAAATTGTTCGCTATTTGGCGATGTTCAAGTTGAACTCACGGTCGACCCGAACATAAAGCCCATCCCTACTCACAAACGTCCTCTCATATTACCCAATTTCTAGAATCGATCAGGCTTCCCTCTCTTACCGAGGAACAACTTGATTACCTCATTTCGCCCTTTTCCGAGACGGAAATAATGATAGCAATACACTCCCTTCCCCTTCACAAAGCACCCGGTCTGGATGGTTACTGTAATGAGTATTTTAAAATTTATGCAGACGTCTTCACTCCCCACCTCTGTAAGGCTTTCAATATTGTTATTAACACTGGCGACATCCCTAAGGAGTCATTGGAAGCCCACATAGTCACCATACCAAAGCCAGGCAAGCCTCATGATAACCCTGCTAACTACAGACCCATCTCACTCCTCAACACTGACCTTAAACTCTACTCCAAAATTCTAGCTTCACGAATATCACTGCATATTTCCTCACTGATTCACCCGGACCAAGTGGGATTCATTCCCAAACATCAAGTCTCTAATGGCACCAGGAGGTTCCTTAACCTCATTCAATGGGCTGAGCACCACAGAGCGCATTCTCTGCTTCTCTCTTTAGATGCAGAGAAGGTGTTTGATAGAGTGGATTAGTCCTACTTAGCAAAAGTATTGCTGAAATTTGGCTTTACCAGGCCCATTAACAAAGCTATCCTCACATTATACTCCTGCCCATCAGCTAGAGTTGTAACCTCAGGGATGATATCGGACCCTTTCCCTATAAGCAACGGCAATCCTTAGTCACTCTCCGATCTCAGGCCTGCAGGTAGGTCCCTCCAGGTCTCTCCCAGCTCTTCATGATTTGCTGCAGGTGTTCGGCCAAGTCTCCCTATACAAGATGAACTGTCCCAAGTCCTCCATGTTGGACATTTGCATAGACCATACCACAAAGCAAGATCCATAATGCATTTCCCCTTTTCCTTAGGCCCCAGCTTCCCCTCTCCCTTATTTGGGTATTCAGCTCACAACTCCCTCCACCAATACTCTCCGTATTAATTTGGAGAACCTCCTCAGGAAACTAAAAGATCTCTGCTCCACCTTGGCAGTAATCAAAACATTCCCTCTAAAATGTACCTCATGCCACATATTACCTACCTCCTTCACGCCCTACCAGCATGCCTTTCTGGTCACCCAACTAAATACAATTTAACAAACTCTTAATACCTTCATCTGAAATAGTTAGCATTCCATAGGGAAACACTCTATTATGTGCACACCAACAAAATATGCAGGAATGGGAGTACCAAACATTAAAAACTACTACAAGGCCACATTACTGACTCATACTGCCCATTGGTGGTCATCCGACTCCTGACTAGCATGGGTACAAATTGACGAAACAGCCATCCAACTCCCAACCAAAGTCTGTGCTAAATTCCATATGGCTTCAAGGCAATACTCCTCTCTCATTTCTCAGATCAGTAAATGAGACTATAAAAATCTGGAGATCCAACAAGCAAATGGCATTCCTAGGCACATCCTATCCTCCCTCTCTATCTCAGCTCTAGGTCTCTTAAGTGCAGGTTTATTCCACAATAAAAGCAAAGGAGAGGGACTTAAAAAAAATACAAGGTTGAGGGATCATCATCAGCATTCAGACTTTATAAAGAATGCAACAAGAAATGTAAGGGTACAATTAGGGCAGCTAAGATAGGACATGAGAGACACATAGCGGAGGAGTGCAAAAAAATCCCAAGAAATTCTTTAAGTATGTAAACAGTAAAAAAGGGAGAACAGACCATGTTGGCCCCATAAAGAATGGAAGGACATCTGGTTACTAAAGATGTGGAGATGGGGAAGGTATTGAATTTATTCTTCTCCTCAGTCTTCACGAGGGAATCGGGGGCTTGAGTAACCAAAACTGCAGTGTTTATCCTTATGACACATCACAGGAAGCACCTCTATTGTTAACAGAGGATAGAATTAAAATTAGACTTGGGAAACTTAACATAATAAATCACCAGTACCAGATGGCTTGCGCCCGAGGGTACTTAGGAAAATCAGTCAAGTAATTGCCAGACCATTATTCCTAATTTTTACTGACAGTATACTACTGTAACTGGAATGGTACCAGCTGATTGGAGAAAAGCCAATGTAGCACCATTATTTAAAAAGGGCCCAAAATACATCCCTGGGAATCACAGACCAGTTAGCCTAACACCAATAGTATGCAAGCTCTTGGAGGGGATGATAAGGGACTATAAACAAAATTTTAGTAATGAGAATGGTATCATTAGCAGTAATCAGCATGGATTTATGAAGAATCATTCTTGCCAAACCTTCTATGAGGAGGTGAGTTGCCATCTAGATAAAGGATGGCCCGTAGAGGTGGTGTATCTGGAATTTGCAAAAGCACTTGACACAATTCCCCATAAACTTTTACTGTGCAAAAGAAGGTCCGTTGGCATGGACCATCGGGTGAGTACATGGATTGAAAACTGGCTACAAGGGCGAGTTCAGAGGGTGGTAAAAAATTGGAATGGACCATACTTGGAATGGTCAGCGGTGGGAAGTGGGGTCCCCCAGGGTTCTGTGCTTGGACCAATCCTATGTAATTTGTTCATAAACGACCTGGAGGATAGGGTAAACAGTTCAATCTCTGTATTTGCAGACGATACTATGCTAGGCAGGGCTATAATATCCAGGATGTGGAAACCTTGCAAAAAGATCTGAACAAATTAATGGGGTAGGCAACAACATGGCAAATGAGGTTTAATGTAGAAAAATGTAAAATAATGCTTTTGGGTGGCAAAAATATGAATGCAATCTATACACTGGGGGGAGAACCTCTGGGGGAATCTAGGATGGAAAAGGACCCGAGGGTCCTAGTAGATGATAGGCTCAGCAATGGCATGCAATGCCAAGCTGCTGCTAACAAAGAAAACAGAATATCGGCATGCATCAAAAAGGGGATCAACTCCAGAGATAAAATGATAATTCTCCCACTCTACACGACTCTGGTCCGGCTGCACCTAGAGTAAGCTGTTCGGATCTGGGCACCAGTCCTCAGGATGGATGTGCTGGAAATGGAGCGAGTACAAAGAAGGGCAACAAAGCTAATAAAGGGTCTGGAGGATATTAGTTATGAGGAAAGGTTGCAAGCACTGAACGTATTCTCTCTGGAGAAGAGACGCATGAGAGTGGATATGATTTCAATTTACAAATACCGTACTGGTATGATCCCACAATAGGGATAAAATAGAAAGATTAACAATATATGTGGCCACTCATTAAAATTAGAAGAATAAGGGTTTAACCTTAAACTACATAGAGTGTTCTATACTATAATAGCAGCAAGGATGTGGAAGGCGGTGGTCTCAGTGGGGAGCATCAATAGTTTCAAAAAAGTATTAGATAAGCACCTGAACGACCACAACATACAGGGATATACAAGCTGTATGCCTGGGGACCCTGGAGGTGGTGTTACTGTAGATTCAGGTCCATGTCCCCCAAGACACACAGACTCTGCGGACACTGGATATGCCATTGTGACATGAGTCACTAATAGGGGCACAAGGTGAATGAGAACCCCACTATGATCTGTGCTAGTCAGACTCAATGCTGTATATATGTATATATAATGTGTGCTGTCTCATTGTGTTGAGTACTATTTGCTGTGCTAGTTTGGGGTGTGGCTGTATTCCAATGTTCTATTGTGTCTGTTTGCCTTGGATTATGGGATGTTTATCTCTATGGATGGAGGGAGGATTCCTCCAGCAGCCCCCTCTGCTAAGACTGTTTACTGATGAGAAGTTAAACACACCTGACCTGTGTGTCCATTGTCATTGGACAGTTTAACCCACCCTGTTTTCCAAGGGTGGGGGAAGTGTTTTGAAGTGGGATCTGTATAACATGTGTTTGAATAAAGATTCATTCCTGCTTGAACCTCAAGACAGAGCCTTGTCTCGTATTTGGGGGAGAATTATTTGTATGGGTTCCTTGTTCGGCTGATTGAAGGGCTTGGTAGCTGCCTTTGTGTTTGGGTATGGAATGTCCTAAATGACTTTAACCCCTTTCATACTCGGGGTGTCGTTACAGACACATTCTAAAGAAATCACTGTGGTCATCCAATACTCTCCCATCAGACATTCTCCGCCACTTACTGACTGGAGCAGCGCCTCAACAAAAGCTTTTGTACATGGTGAAATGGGAACAAAACCTCCACTTCTCCACAGACTTGAACCAATGGTACTCTGCATCTCACACCACACTGAAATACTTCAAATGTCTTTCCCACTGGGAATTAGTGCAGAAACTCCATTATCAGTGGTATCATACCCCGCAGAATTTCGCAAAGTTTTTTACAGCAACTTCACCTCTTTGCTGGCGGAACTGTGGTGGACACACATATGGTGGACCTGCCCAGGTCTCACACAATTCTGGACTGACATTCAGTCTTTGATGAATGATATCACTAGTACAAGAGAAATGTTGCTGCCGCAGTTGGCCTTGCTAGGCTTGGGTATAGAGGATTGGCCCAGACACTCCCATCCTATCCTGACACACATCCTCATTGCTGCCCGTCTAACCTTAGCCTGTAATTGGAAAAGCAATACCATTCTAACCCTCCAACAAGCGATAGCCGCTCTCAACCAACACATGCACCTGGCACATATGTTCGCCAAAGCCAATATAACCATGTCAAAGTTCCTCCTATACTGGTCCCCCTGGCTTGCTGATGCTAGGGCAGAGAACATTGCCCCCTAACAGAACTTTGCCTCTCCCACTTTATACTAGGCTTCCCTGACACAATATAAGATGTGATACCAAGCTCAGCAGGGTTGACTGCACTTGTATCTTGAATTCAGAGAGTCTCTATCACTTATCTGGTGGAGATCAAGCTGTAGAGAGGGCTTCTCTTGCACCTCCTTCCAATGCCCCTGGTAGAGATGACAGGGAGTGAAGGACACAGAGTGGCATGAGGACCGATGTAGCGTTGCTGGAACATAAGCCAGGGGGTCATCAACAGCTGGGCAGAGCAGGTACAGGAAAGTGAGGCAGAAGCTAAGACAGGATACAGGCCGGGTTTGGTACACAGTCGGGCAGCGAGGTACAGGAACATGAGACAGGAGCAGATTCAAACACAAGCCAAGGTCACAGGTAGGCAGGCGGAAGTCCAAAGGAAGGTACAGGTGAAGCCGGGTCAAACACAGGTAACTGGAACAGATCAAGGCACAGGTTAGCAGGAATAAGCTGAAAGACCACTCAGCAATGTGTATGTGTCATTGCTCAGTTTAAATAGAGGCTGTCTGGTGCCAGTACGTGCACATGTGCGTGTGCGTGCATGTGCCTGCTCACGCCCATGCGTGTGCCTGCTCACGCATGTGCCAATACGTTATTTTCTTTGTACCTACGTTGGCGTGCCTGCGCCTGCACGCCAATGCACGTCTGTTAACCAGACTTCCCTTACAGTCTCCTATATTGTAGTTACAAACTTATTATTAGGCTTCTTCCCCTCCAATAGACCCCTGCCTTTCCTCTCCCTCTTTCTTTCTGTTTCCTTTTCCTTCTCCTCTTTTACCCAATACCCGGATGAGTAAAGCAAGCTGCTTATTCATTATAGATCACATTCATATTTGTACGTGCTCTTTGTTAAAAAAAATCTAATAAAAATTTAAAGAAAAAAATAAATAAATACAATTTTTCAGGACAAGCTTTCAGGGTGTACCCACTTCTTCAAGGTCCAAGCAGTACTCAATGAACAATAGATAATTCATATCAAAACATCCCCTGCCACTGGGGAACTGACCGCCCCCTGTTTCTGGTTTACCAGGTAAATACACAAATTCAGAAAAGATGACAATCCTTAAAACCCTTATGCCGTGTACACACGAGCAGACTTTTTGACGGACTAGGTCCGGTGGACGAGACTCCGTCGGACAATTCGACCATGTGTGGGCTCCAGCGGACTTTTTTTTCCCAGAAGTCCGATGGACCTAGAAATAAAACATGTTTCAAATCTTTCTGATGGACTCGAGTCCGGTCAAAAAGTCTGCTCGGCTGTATGCTAGTCAGACGGACACAAACCGATGCTAGGGCAGCTATTGGCTACTGGCTATGAACTTTCTTATTTTAGTCCGGTCGTACATCATCACGTATGAATCCGTTAGACTTTGGTTGATCGTGTGTAGGCAAGTCCGTTCATTCGAAAGTCCTTTGGAAAGTCCGTCGAAAAGTCCGCCGGACCTAGTCCATCGAAAAGTCCACCCGTGTGTACGAGGCATTACACAGATTTGCCAAATTCTAGGTAATTTATTCAGAGTTAAAGTTTCATTTATTAAAATTTTTGTTTTATAAATATACATACAATACATATGATATATTTTTAATATAATATAAACATTTTAACAACGTATAATAATTAAATACTTAAAAATCCATACTCCTGAACACTCCTGAATACGCCTAAAAAAAAAAAAAAAAAAAAAGCGTAGCTTTCACTGCAATAATCACCTTTAATCTGGATCTCCAACCTGCAGTATTTCCTCTCTGTCATTAACAGTCTCCTAAGTCAATTGTGAGGGCCAGAATCCCACAACACACTTCCTCTGTAATAAACCTGTTCCAAGGAGGAGGGTCAATACTCTGGGTTCACAGTACTATAGCTCAAAACAGCACTTACATGTCATTAGGTGAATAACACTCTGTGCTGCAATAATGATCATAGTAATAATCCTTGATGCTACTAGACTGTCCAGAAGATTCCTGGAAAAAAGTTACTACAGGTATTTATACTGACTGCAGGGTAGTCCCTGAATGCAGGGGGGGGGGGGGAATGAATGATCTCTCATACTGGAGTTCTGCATTAGGCAAATGGTTTACTGCTGGTCATCAAGCGAGAAGGTATTGTGACAGTATAATAAAATGAACAGCAGTTGCTTAATCACATTATAATTATTATGGGTAACGTAAAAGCGGTATAAATCCATTAAGTGTAAAATGCACTTCACACATCACAAGCCAGTAAAAAGTACTAAACTAAAATAGTTAAATATCAATTAAATACACTCTTACTTGGAAGAAACATACAAAATACAAAGGTTTCCCAGATTTATTGTAATGGTTCCACATCAGTTAAAAATGACAGCCTAAGGGGGACGTGGCTACCACGCTGCTGCATGGACGCCTGAATCCTCTGCTCCGCTCCAGCGATGGGAATCCACATGATCTGGGGTAGCTCCGACTGCGTACACATCCACCATCACCTGCCTGAGAGATCTACCTCCCTCCCGGGATGACCCACAAGCACAAAAAGTCCCAGCCAAAGAAACTACAAAATTTCTTCCTGCCGGCGGCCCCGATACTAGCCAAAATGGCACCGGCACCAGAGACGGATCTCCGCTATCATCATCTCTCTCTCAGCCTCACTGTGCCCGGAATCACAAGGCGGATCCATCCAACAGTCTCCTGGTGCCTCCACTCTCCTGTAGCCTGGCAAAGTCCAAACCACACATGGCTGTGGACACCCAGCAGGTGAGCACATGTCAGGACTCCATGAAGGACACGAGGGAGGTTGTAGATCCCATCAATGAGTTCCCTACTAGCAATAAGCCTGCATGCGGACATGATGCAACATTTGAGGCATTCTAAAGGGAGATCTGGGAGGGCGGATAGATCATATAGAAAAGTAAATGGGCGACTTTGCATCTTCCTATAATACACAATGCCCACAAAGATCAGTCTGATGACATAACTTGGCTTAAAGCTAAGGTGGTTGATCTGGAGGACAGGCAGAACAACAAGAAGGAACAACGTAAAAATCCGTGGGGTCCCAGAGGCTATACAACCTGCACAACTACAGCAGTAAGCTTGAGACCTCATGAAAGTGTTCCTACCTTCAAAACCTGAATCAGATTTGGTCATTGATCGAATCCATCGACTACCTAAGCCATCCCACCTTCCAGACAACATCCCTAGGGATGTTCTGATGCGAGTATATTTTTATCATGAAAAGGAACAACTCATGATGGCCTTTCATAAAATTTGCAACCTCCCGGAAGATTCTCAAACATCCAGCTATATGTAGACCTTTCACAATACACAATGCAAAAATGCAAATCGCTACTACCTGTGACGAAAGCATTATGCAACCATAGTATTCCTTACCGCTGGAGATACTCAATAAAACTAACAATCACCCATGATGGAAACACCACAGTAATTACATGTTTGGAAGAAGGTCTAGCATTACTCCGCTCTTTAGACCATACCTGAACAAACCGCCAAAAGCTCATCTCCCTCTGCAAGGCTGAACACCTAGAGTGATTGGCAAATGGTGTCACATAAAAAGAAAAACAAAAAGCATAACACTTAAATACCCCACTTACAAAATAAACAACATCCTACCAGATTCCTGAAGCACTATGGAGCACATAGTGTGCAAACTTTCCCCTCCTGAGTACTGGGCATCTTTTCTGCCTCCAGATTCCTGTTTGAATCCACCTTTTTACTGAACTGTTTATTTTCACGTTGCTTGATTTTATTTTCCCTTTTTATCCTATTTTGTCTTCTTTCTTACTGGTCTGACCTACATGAGATGAACTTCACCACCACCAGAATCTGCCTGCACAATCTTCCATCCACTCTCCACCTCCTGGATTTCACCACACAAGGACCTATTGAAGCCTTCATAAGGTACGATCAGCATCTTAACTTTTCCTCTACCTATGATACTTAAAATAGTACCCTTTAACGTACACGGCCTAAACCACCCGGCTAAGAGGGCCTTAGTTTGGAGAGAAGTGCTCAAGCTCCCGGCTGATGTTCTCTGTATACAGGAGACCCATTTCTCAAACTGTAATACTCCTTACTTTTATCACAAAAAGTTTCCCCGCATCTTTTTGGCCTCTGCACCTACGAAACAAAAGGACGCTTTCATTGTCATTAAAGACTCCGTAGCTTTTACCCTACAAGAGACCCAGATCGATCCGGGAGGACGATATACAATCCTAATAGGAGAACTTAAAGCGTAGTTCCACCCATATAAAAGTCAGCAGCTACAAAAAGTATAGCTGCTGACTTTTATTAATCGGACACTCACCTGTCCCACGGTCCAGTGATGCGGGCGAAAAAGCCCTGCCCCTCTCCCCCTCCTCTCTGCAGCGCCACCATTTTAACTGTGGGCGCCCGGCTGTGGCTTCACAGCTGGGCACACACTTTGCATGTGCAAGCCATGCTGCGCACTGTGACTGGCCCAGATGATTGCCGAGAGGGAGGGGGGAGAGGTGAATTTCCTTCCAGTGGCGCGGTGCCCCGGGAGGAAGTGGGAGCTGGATCCCTATAAAAAGAGGGTATCCGCGCCCCCCCCCCAAAAAAATGACATGCCAAATGTGGCATGTCAGGAGGTCACCTTCACTTAAAGCGGAAATTCCATTTTTGGGTGGAACTCCACTTTAACAACAAACCCTACACTATTGTGAACCTTTATGCACCTAATTCCCATCAAATCCGCTTTCTGAAGAAAATGTTTTGTAGAATTGCTACAATCCAAAAAGGTTCCCTGGTAATGTGTGAAGACTACAATCTTACGGCAGAATACACAATAGACACTACCTCTAAATCCAAATGTCCCCTACCCATGCTACAACCTCTGCTACACACCAAGGATGTTTACGATGTCTGAAGATGCCAAAATTCAAATGAACGGTACTACACCCTCCACTCATCCAGACATAACTCATACTCAAGAATCGATTTAATATTAGTTGATAAAATGCTGTTGCAGGCAGTGTCCTCCTCCACTATACATGACATTTCGTGGTCCGACCACGCACCTGTCTCTATAACAGTGGTGGAGGGGCACACTCCAAGCCCTGCATATGTTTGGCATGCTAACTCCCTTATACTTCAAAAGCCTTCTCATGCTGCCACCATTGCCAAAAACATAACTGATTTTTTTTCATTGAACACTCACGTTGTGGCATGCACATAAAGCTTTTATTAGAGGGATTATTTTACAACTCTGTTCACGAGAAAAGAAACAGAGGACACAGAAAATATACCGACTCCTTGGTGAAATTATGACTCTAGAGTCCCTGAAAAAAAAAGCTGCTGAAACACACATAGCAAATAAACTCTTCCAACATCGCTCTGATCTCAGGCTCCTGCTCATTGAGCAGTATGACAAGCACATTCCCCCTCAAACTATCCCACTACTCATCTGGCAACCAAGCAGGAAAATTTCTTGCTCAAAGACTCAAAGAATGTAGAAATAAAGTAAAGTAAAGCAAAGATCCCATACTTAATCCATTCATCAGATAATAAAAAAATATTCAACCCAAAAGACATAGCAAATTAATTTGCTGAATACTACTCTTTATTGTACAATCTTGAGAAAGACCCTAATACGCCATGACCTAGAGATAAAAATATACAAGCTTTCTTGACAAGTATCAACCTCCCTGCTCTCTCACAGGTACAACTAGCATCTCTCAACACCCTCATTACGGAGCCTGAGATCTTAAAAGCGATAAAAACTCTACCATCTGGCAAATCACCAGGACCTGACAGATTAACAAATTATTATTATAAAATTTTCCAAAACACTCTATCCCCAACACTACAGTTGGTCTATGCTGATACAATGTCCTCTGCCTCATTTCCCTCTGAAATGCTCAAGGCCTATGTTATTACCATTCCTAAACTGGGTAAAGAACCCACCACCCCTTCGAATTTTAGACCCGTCTCATTATTTAATACGGATGTCAAACTGTACGCCAAAATCTTGGCCCATAGACTTCTTCCCATCTTACCCACTCTCATCAAACCTGACCAAACAGGTTTCACCTCAGGTAGACAAGCATGTAATGCTATGAGGAGAGTCATCACCATCATACAATATGCTGGATGCCTTCTCTGCTCCTCTCTCTGGACGCGGAGAAGGCATTCAACAGGATACATCGGGGCTACATGACACAGACCCTTCAAAAATTCGGCTTCACAGGACCCATCCTCTCCACCATCCTGGCCCTTTACTCATCCCCCTGTGCACAGGTCTACACATCAAATATGCTTTCAACAACCCCTTTGCCATATCCAATGGTACAAGACAGGGATGCTCCCTATCCCCCTCGATTTTTAAACTTCTTATAGAGCCACTGGCTGAGAGGATTAGATCCCATCCAAATATAACAGGTTTCCCCCTTCAAGACAGACCCTACGACATAAACGTATTCGCAGATGACATCATTTTGTTCCTAACTTTCCCAGCTACATCACTACCTCATGCTCATACTATCCTCAATGAGTTTAGTCAGATCTCCTTCTACAAAGTCAACTTTACAAAATTACTCATTTTGGAGTTAGGTATCTCACCTCCCCTCCGTTCTCAACTACAATCAGATTTTCCCTACACATGCAGTAAGTCAAACATATCATATTTGGGACTACAACTAACGGCAGATCCCCAGAAGTTTGCAGATGACAACTACTTACCCTTGATAGATACAATAACTAAAGAAACAAAATGGTTAGCCAGAGTAGAAATGTCTTGGTCTGGTCATTTGGCCTCATTTAAAATGCTCCTACTGCCTCAAATATTGTGTGTTTTCCGAACACTCCCCATCCCACTGCGTAGTAACCATCTTAAATCTTTAAACTCCCTTCTTACACAATTTATCTGGTGCTCAAAATGACCACAATGCTCTAAAAGCTCTCTTGGTCAAACACAGGCTTGCGGGGGGCATGGGATTAATAGATATCCAGGATTATTTCTGAGCCTCCAGTCTCACTCAACTTAAAAATTGGTTTAATCCCTCCCCTGATATTCTTTGGAGCAGCATTGAACAGGCTCTAAGCCCAACTAAAGACTCTCTTTCTTCTGGATGCATGGCAGCCATTCCCCATAGAACACCTCCCACCCACTATGCAAGCATCCCTGTTGGCTTGGAGGGACCTTCACAAACTACCACTTTCAACCTCTAGCAAGACAGATATCCCCATACCCTTCACTATCCTTGCACATGTGATTCTGAACTTCACAACCACTTTTTGGCAGAATAAAGCTATAAAGTGGATTGCAAATCTCTACACACTTAAACCTATCACTGCACTCCAAAAACAATTTACCTTAATACCCGCAGATTGCTGTGAATATAACCACATCTCCCATCTCCTGAGATCCATCAAAACACACCATATATATCTCCCAGAAGTGATATGGCAGTTCTACATTACAGCCCCCACACTTCTTAAGGGTACATCCTTCTTTTACATTCTCTTCCAACAAAAACTCAACTTTACCAAATCCCACCCTTAACGAAAATGGGAATACGACCCAGGCATACCCATCACAGCCTCACAATGGCGATACACACCTAAACCAACCTACAAAGCCTCTAAATGTGTAAACCACTGGGAACTATCGTAAAAAATAGCCCTTAAGTGGTATCTTACGCCTTACAGTCTGTCCAAATTCTGCCAAACCAACTCCCCATTATGCTGGAGAAATTGTGGCTCATAGGGCAACCTCCTCCATATGTTCTGGACTTGCAAATATTTGACTAAATTTTGGAATAGCATATTTTGCTCCATCTCGAGCATTACAGGGATCCTGATACCCCCCAATCCAAGCTTGGCAGTACTGAACATAGTCATTGAAAATTTCCCCCCTGACTTTCGTGTTGTGACTACACACATTCTTCTGGTCGCTAGAACATTGATAGTGAAACATTGGAAATCTGATATAAGGCACCAAATGCTTCTGAAGTATTAGAGATGACTCAATCCCACTATGTTTATGAATCCTTACTGGCTAGCAGATGCAGTACTAGTAAACAGTTTGATACAGAATGAAAAATATGGAAAAACTGGTTTAAAGTAAATTGTTGACTCATCTTTTGATGATAATATTTCTCATCTACTTCTTTCCGCTCATAAAAAGGTCAGATCAATGTCTAGTTCCTTTTTTTAACTTTGTTTATATCTCACCCTATGATTTATTTTCTATAAATTTATTTTTCTTATATACATTCGATCCCTAAAATATACTCAGTCATTAACACGCTGAGATTTTCATTTTTTTTAGTATAGATTCTCTTTTGACCATTGATCTCCTACTCTCAGGTTAATGTATCTTCCACAACTATTTGGTTCTAAAAATAGGTAATCCAAAAGCTATTGCATATCCATATAATTGTGCCTTATGAGGATACCTTTACTATTACATACAGCTGAACGTATATCTTTATACTTTTGTACTACTTTTGTACTACTTGTACTCTATGTTGTATTATGAAAATGTTTCAGTAAAAAACAATAAAAAAATGACAGCCTAATAAAATATGTCTACAATATTTATTTGAAAATAGGCCTCTAATTATATGTGTGCAAAAATATATGGGGAATCCACATGCCATCATTAAGGCAACACCTAAGAGTTGTGGCCACTTCAGAATACATATAAATGTGGATAAATTGAGAGCAAACTTTTAGGAAGCTAACTTTTTCCCTCCTTAAAAGTATACCAAAACCAAAAGGATGAGACCGCAGCTTAAGGCCTTTCATAATCATGCACCAATTCAATATAATTAAAATAAGGAAAATAAAGAAATATAAAATATCAGCTGCTAAGGTAGTTTACAATTAGCACAGGTGGTGCACAGTGAGAAATTCAAAACCTTTTAGATCCTTTCCATGTTCAATAGGTCTGAGTGCTAGGACAGTTTGCAATGTGTCATTCAAAAAATATATTGGCATTCATTTTCTTTTTTATGTAGATGGCCATAAAATATCTTCATATATAGTACATATTCCACATGTATTTTATTTCTAAAAGAAATCTGAAACACATCTATCTAGTTTCTAATTACAATTTTACATGGGCTGCTAAATTTTATTTAAAAGAGTTCAGGACATTGCTTAGAGAGGGAGACTGATTTATTTAAGTCTGTCAAATATTTAATACTCAGTATCTGTTATTATTACTGCAGTCTAAAATAGAATCATCAGATCCATCCATTGAGTCTGAATGTTGTGGAAAACATACATGCAGGATGTATACTGTATACAAAATTATTTAGTATATTTATTGAGAGATAATAATTAATATGTAAAAGTCAATTATAATTGCATGATAATACATTTGGTTGTGGTGTCCTGGTGTATTATCCATTACTGGCTTAGTAATGAACATTTCATACACTTTAAACAATTACATATATTTTAAAGAAAAATTACAATTTAAATTTGAACTCCAAGGAGATAAATATCAAATAATGCAGGTATGTCTCCAAAAGATTGTTTGCATAAAACAACTAGTGTAAGTACCAGAAGAGCTCAGACTGGGAGAAGGAAATGCAGTAAAAAGAGACAATCCATTGTTCTACAGGGCTCAGGTGCTACAAATATCATGGAGATAAAAGGAGAGCAGTGTGAAAGAGATGGACTAATTCATTTTCTTCTTCTCCTTCTCCATCCAGTCACAGACTGGAGGGTAGGGAGAAAACCTGTAAGTGCTACTTACTACAGTAGAGAAAGGTCTGGGTACCATTCTGTTTCTTCTGTGTAGCATAGCTGTGTAAACAAGAATAAATGGACAGAAATACAGCACAAATCCTTTGTAAAATATATGTATTTCATCTGTGTATTTAGATATTTGTCTGAAGTTCAGCTTTAATGAATGTACACAGAGTTATTTAAACAGAGAGAAAATGTAGCTTGTAATGGGTCCCCTAAAATGGGGGGTCACCTATATGTCACAAAGAAACAAAACATACATTTTTTGTTAATTGTTGGTTTTAAAAACTATTACTAATATAGTAGAGTCTGGTTTTTAAAAGATTCTCAGAGATCCTAATAAAAATTAGGGATGAACCCACCACTGTACTTGCATTCAGTTTAAGGGAGATTCAACTGAAGTTCAGAGCTGAATACAAACCCAATTGAAGTCAATGGGAGCTGAATGTTGACAATCAATAATGAAAATTTTCTAGGCTAATAAGCAAGGGAATGTAAAAAAAATGACATTGGGGGCTGGGCACTGCCCTAGGAATATGTAGCAAAGCAAAAATATGTATTTTTGAATGTAGTTTGGCAGAGAGTAGGGATGAGCTGAACACCCCCCGGTTCGGTTCGCACCAGAACATGTGAACAGACAAAAAATTTGTGCGAACACCGTTTAACCACTTGCCGACCGGGCCATAGTCGAAAGACGTCTGCAGCGTGGTCGGCTAGTTCTGGGTGGACGTCCATGGACGTCCTCCCAGAATACTGCTCTCGCGCGCCCCCTGGGGCGCGCACCCGAGAACTTCCGTGACCGCCGGGTCCATAGGACCCGGCGCATCACGGATCAAGGTAAACGGCCGCTAATCGCGGCCGTTTACCATGTGATCGCTCCGTCAAATGACGGAGCGATCAGATGTCAACAGACCGGCGTCATGTCATGACGCCGGTTCATCCCTCCCCTCTGTGTACCGATCGGTACAGTGTGAGAGGAGAGGGGGAGGGATCGGATGGCAGCACCGCTGTGGGCTGCATGTGTAGTGCCCACAGCGGTGCTCAGTGACAATTGCTGTCACATCCATCCATCCCTCCATGCTCAGCCATCCCTGCAATACTCTGCATAATACTCTGCATAATACTCTGCATAATACCCTGCAATACTCTGCATAATACCCTGCATAATACCCTGCAATACTCTGCATAATACCCTGCAATACTCTGCATAATACCCTGCAATACTCTGCATAATACCCTGCATAATACCCTGCAATACTCTGCATAATACCCTGCAATACTCTGCATAATACCCTGCAATACTCTGCATAATACTCTGCATAATACTCTGCATAATAGCCTGCAATACTCTGCATAATAGCCTGCAATACTCTGCATAATACCCTGCAATACTCTGCATAATACCCTGCAATACTCTGCATAATACCCCGCACTACTCTGCAATATACCCGGCACTACTCTGCAATATACCCGGCACTACCCTGCAATATACCCTGCAATACTCTGCAATACTCTGCAATTTTTAACCAGTTCCCGCCCACAGTCATATGACGTCCTTGACTTTGAGCGGGGATATCTGAATGATGGTTGCAGCTACAGGCATCATTCAGATATCAGCTTTTTCAGCCAGCGATTTCCTACACCATAAGAATGATCATAGCAGCTGTTCTACTGCTTGAT
Organism: Aquarana catesbeiana; assembly: GCF_042186555.1. Classification (NCBI taxonomy): domain Eukaryota; kingdom Metazoa; phylum Chordata; class Amphibia; order Anura; family Ranidae; genus Aquarana; species Aquarana catesbeiana. Next base: position 638,593,320 of record NC_133324.1, read on the forward strand.
CGTTCTTATGGGAGGCGAGAGGGGACGCCCCCCCCCTTCCCGCCACCCTCCGGTGCTTCTACCGACTCACCGCTAGATCGAAGCCAAGATCGTTTTTTTTTTTGTTTTTTTTTCAGGCTTCCCAGCCTAGAGGTGAGATGTGGGGTCTTATTGACCCCATATCTCACTGTAAAGAGGACCTGTCATGCCATATTCCTATTACAAGGATGTTTACATTCCTTGTAATAGAAATAAAAGTGATCAAAAAATTTTTTTGGGGGGAAAAAGTGTCAAACTAAAATAAATAAAGTAAAATAAACAATAAAAAAAAAAAAAAAAATTTTAAAGTGCCCCTGTCCGTGTGCTCACATGCAGAAGTGAACACTTATGTAAGTCCCGCCCACATATGAAAACAGTGTTCAAACCACACATATGAGGTATCACTGCGAACGTTGGAGCGAGAGCAATAATTTTGGCCCTAGACCTCCTCTGTAACTTAAAACATGTAACCAGTAAAAAATTTTAAAGCGTCACCTATGGAGATTTTTAAGTAGCGACGTTTGGCACCATTCCACGAGTGTGTGCAATTTTGAAGGGTGACATGTTAGGTATCTATTTACTCGGCGTAACTTCATCTTTCACATTATGCAAAAACATTGGGCTAACTTTACTGTTTTTTTTTTTTTTAAAGCACAAAACTGTTTTTTTTCCCCAAAAAACGCGTTCGAAAAATTGCTGCGCAAATACCGTGTGAGATAAAAAGTTGCAACAACCGCCATTGTATTCTCTAGGGTCTTTGCTAAAAAAATATATATAATGTTTTGGGGTTCTATGTAATTTTCTAGCAAATAAATGATGATTTTTACATGTAGGAGAGAAATGTCAGAATTGGCCTGGGTGCTCCAGAACGCCTGAAGGTGCTCCCCTGCATGTTGGGCCTCTGTATGTGGCCACGCTGTGTAAAAGTCTCACACATGTGGTATCGCCATACTCTGGAGTAATAGCAGAATGTGTTTTGGGGTGTCATTTGTTGTATGCATATGCTGTGTGAGAGAAATAACCTTCTAATATGACAATTTTGTGAAAAAAAAAAAAGAAAAAAAAAAATCTTGATTTTGCAAAGAATTGTGGGAAAAGATGACAATTTCAAAAAAACTCACCATGCATCTTTTCAAATACCTTGGAATGTCTTATTTCCAAATAGGGGTCATTTGGGGGGTATTTGTACTTTTCTGGCATGTTAGGGTCTCAAGAAATTTGATAGGCCGTCAGTACTTCAGGTGTGATCAATTTTCAGACATTCGCACCATAGCTTTTGGACTCTCTAACATTCACAAAGACCAAATAATATACACCAAGTTGTACTTATTTTTACCAAAGATATGTAGCAGTATAAATTTTGGCCAAAATTTCCAAAGAAAAATTACTAATTTGCTAAATTTTATAACAGAAACAAAGAAAAATTCATTTTTTTACCAAATTTTCAGTCTTTTTTCTTTTATAGCGCAAAAAATAAAAAACCCAACGGTGACTAAATACCACCGAAAAAAAGCTCTATTTGTGTGAAAAAAAGGACAAAAATTTCATATGTGTAAAGTGTTGTATGACTGAGTAATTGTCATTCAAATTGTGAGAGCACCGAAAGCTGAAAATTGGTCTGGTTAGGAAGGGGGTTTAAGTGCCCAGTGGTCAAGTGGTTAAAGTCTATGGGACATGAAAGTGAAAAATCAAAAGTGCTCATTTTAAAGGCTTATATGCAGGGTATTGCCATAAAAAGTGTATGGGGACCTGGGTACTGCCCCAGGGGACATGTATCAATGCAAAAAAAAGTTTTAACAACAGCCGTTTTTTCAGGAGCAGCAATTTTAATAATGGTTAAAGTGAAACAATACAAATAAAATATTGCTTTAAATATCGTGCCCTTAGTCTGCCTGTACAGTAGCGCATTTTTCCCATGTTCATAACAGTTCTGCAGAAAAATGACATTTCTAAAGGAAAAAATTTAATTAAAAATTGCTCGCAGCTGTAATGTATTGCCAAATCACGGCAATATACATGAAAAATCATTGAAAGAAATGGTGTGGGTTCCCCCCAGTCCAATACCAGGACCTTTGGATCTGGTATAGATAAGGGGAACCCCACGCCAAAATTTAAAAAAAAATGTTATAGGGGAGCTTCAGGTCTGGTATGGATATTAACCACTTAAGCCTCGGACCATTTGGCTGCCTAAAGACCAGAGGACTTTTTACAATTTGGCACTGCGCAGCTTAATCTGGTAATTGCGCGGTCATGCAATGCTGTACCCAAACGAAATTTGCGTCCTTTTGTTCACACAAATAGAGCTTTCTTTTTATGGTATTTGATTGCCTCTGCAATTTTTATTTTTTGCAATATAAATGGAAAAATACAGACATTTTTAAAAAAAAATGATATTTTCTACTTTTTGTTATAAGAAAAACCCAACAAACTCCATTTTAGTCATACATTTAGGCCAAAATGCATTCAGCCACATGTCTTTGGTAAAAAAAAAGTCAATAAGCGTATATTTATTGGTCTATATGTGGAATTGCAACCCAAAATACATTTTGCTGCTTCTCCTGAGTAAGGGGATACCACATGTGTGGGACTTTTTGGGAGCCTAGCCACTTACGTGGCCCCGAAAACCAAGCACCGCCTTCAGGATTTCTAAGGGCGTACATTTTTTATTTCACTCCTCACTACCTATCACAGTTTTGAAGGTCATAAAATGCCAAGATGGCACAAAACCCCCCAAATGACCCTGTTTTGGAAAGTAGACACCCCAAGCTATTTGCTTAGAGGCATGTTGAGTCCATGGAATATTTTATATTTTGCCACAAGTTGCGGGAAAATTACAAACTTTTTTTTTTTTTGCACAAAGTTGTCACGAAATGATATATTGCTCAAACATGCCATGGGCATATGTGGAATTACACCCCAAAATACATTCTGCTGCTTCTCCTGAGTACGGGGATACCACATGTGTGGGACTTTTTGGTTGATTAGCCATGTACGGGCCCTGAAAACCAATCCCTTCAGTATCGCCGCGAACGTTAGAGCGAGATCAATAATTCTAGCCCTAGACCTCCTCTGTAACTCAAAACATGTAGTAAAAAGTGTTAAAAAAATTGCTGCGCAAATACCATGCGGGATAAAAAGTTGCAATGACCGTCATTGTATTCTCTAGAGTCTTTGCTAAAAAAAACATATATAAGGTTTGTGGGTTCTATGTAATTTTCTAGCAAAAAAATTATGAATTTTACATGTAGGAGAGAAATGTCAGAATTGGCCTGGATGGGAAGTGGTTAAAAAAAAGTGTCCTGCAATGTCCATCCATCTTCAATCATGGCACAGACGGTTCCGGAAAAAAAACGCAAAAACTCTGCCTCCATGGGAGATGTCCTGCTGACTGCCATCTCTTTGCTTTGACAGCTCTCATATAGCCAAGGGCTGATGTAACTAAGTGATCGCCCCCTCCTGACATCATGTGATGTCATTTGATGTCAAAGGGGCGAGGACACCCATTTACATCATCAGGTGGCCCCGCCCATGACTATATAAGAGTTGTCAAAGCAAAAAGACGGCAGTCGGCAGGACACCTCCCATGGAGGTGGAGTTTTTCAGGGGGTTTTTTCAGACACTTTTTTTAATA